>NC_138903.1:53802919-54402919 GCF_965194825.1 Balaenoptera physalus | reverse complement strand
TTGGCATAAAGTTGCTTGTAGTAGTCTCTTAGAATGTTTTGTATTTCTGCAGTGTCTGTTGTAACTTCTCCTTTTTCATTTCTGATTTTATTGATTTGAGTCCTCTCGCTCTTTTTCTTGATGAGTCTGGCTAATGGCTTATCAATTTTGTTTATCTTCTCAGAGAAACAGCTTCTAGTTTTATTGATCTTTGCTATTGTTTTCTTTGTTTCTGTTTCATTTATTTCTGCTCTGGTGTTTATGATTTCTTTCCTTCTGCTAACTTTGGGTTTTGTTTGTTCTTCTTTCTCTACTTTCTTTAGGTGTAAGGTTAGATTGTTTACTTGAGATTTTTCTTGTTTCTTTATGTAGGCTTGTATAGCTATAAACTTCCCTCTTAGAACTGCTTTCGCTGCATCCCATAGGTTTTGGGTCGTCGTGTTTTCATTGTCATTTGTCTCTAGGTATTTTTTGATTTCCTCTTTGATTTCTTCAGTGATCTCTTGGTTATTTAGTAACGTATTGTTTAGCTTCCATGTGTTTGTCTTTTTTACGTTTTTTTCCCTGTAATTCATTTGTAATCTTATAGCATTGTGGTCAGAAAAGATGCTTGATATCCTTTCAGTTTTCTTAAATTTACTGAGGCTTGATTTGTGACCCAAGATGTGATCTATCCTGGAGAATGTTCCGTGCGTACTTGAGAAGAACGTGTAATCTGCTGTTTTTGGATGAAATGTCCTATAAATATCAATTAAATCTATCTGGTCTATTGTGTCATTTAAAGCTTCTGTTTCCTTATTTATTTTCATTTTGGATGATCTGTCCATTGGTGTAAGTGAGGTGTTAAAGTCCCCCACTATTATTGTGTTACTGTCAATTTCCTCTTTTATGGCTGTTAGCAGTTGCCTTATGTATTGAGGTGCTCCTATGTTGGGTGCATATATATTTATAATTGTTATATATTCTTCTTGGATTGATCCGTTGATCATTATGTAGTGTCCTTCCTTGTCTCTTGTAACATTCTTTATTTTAAGGTCTATTTTATCTGATATGAGTATAGCTACTCCAGATTTCTTTTGATTTCCATTTGCATGGAATATCTTTTTCCATCCCCTCACTTTCAGTCTGTATGTGTCCCTAGGTCTAAAGTGGGTCTCTTGTAGACAGCATATATATGGGTCTTGTTTTTGTATCCATTCAGCAAGCTTGTGTCTTTTGGTTGGAGCATTTAATCCATTCACGTTTAAGGTAAGTATCGATATGTATGTTCCTATGACCATTTTCTTAATTGTTTTGGGTTTGTTTTTGTAGGTCCTTTTCTTCTGTTGTGTTTCCCACTTAGAGAAGTTCCTTTAGCATTTGTTGTAGAGCTGGTTTGGTGGTGCTGAATTCTCTTAGCTTTTGCTTGTCTGTAAAGCTTTTGATTTCTCCATCAAATCTAAATGAGATCCTTGCCGGGTAGAGTAATCTTGGTTGTAGGTTCTTCCCTTCCATCACTTTAAGTATATCCTGCCACTCCCTTCTGGCTTGTAGAGTTTCTGCTGAGAAATCAGCTGTTAACCTTATGGGAGTTCCGTTGTATGTTATTTTTTGTTTTTCCCTTGCTGCTTTCAATAATTTTTCTTTGTCTTTAATTTTTGCCATTTTGATTACTATGTGTCTCGGTGTGTTTCTCCTTGGGTTTATCCTGTATGGGACTCTCTGCGCTTCCTGGACTTGGGTGGCTATTTCCTTTCCCATGTTAGGGAAGTTTTCGACTATAATCTCTTCAAATATTTTCTCTGGCCCTTTCTCTCTCTCTTCTCCTTCTGGGACCCCTATAATGCAAATGTTGTTGCGTTTAATATTGTCCCAGAGGTCTCTTAGGCTGTCTTCATTTCTTTTCATTCTTTTTTCTTTAGTCTGTTCTGCAGCAGTGAATTCCACCATTCTGTCTTCCAGGTCACTTATCCGTTCTTCTGCATCAGTTATTCTGCTATTGATTCCTTCTAGTGCAGTTTTCATTTCAGTTATTGTATTGGTCATCTCTGTTTGTTTGTTCTTTAATTCTTCTAGGTCTTTGTTAATCATTTCTTGCATCTTCTCAATCTTTGCCTCCATTCTTATTCCGAGGTCCTGGATCATCTTCACTCTCATTATTCTGAATTCTTTTTCTGGAAGGTTGCCTATCTCCACTTCATTTAGTTGTTTTTCTGGGGTTTTTTCTTGTTCCTTCATCTGATATATAGCCCTCTGCCTTTTCATCTTGTCTATCTTTCTGTAACTGTGGGGTTTGGTCCACAGGCTGCATGATTGTAGTTTTTCTTGCTTCTGCTGTCTGTCCTCTGGTAGTTGAGGCTATCTAAGAGACTTGATGGGAGGCTCTGGTGGTGGGTAGAGCTGACTGTTGCTGTGGTGGACAGAGCTCCTTAACACTTTAATCCACTTGACTGTTGATGGGTGGGGCTGGGTTCCCTCCCTGTTGGTTGTTTTGCCTGAGGCAACCCAACACTGGAGCCTACCTGGGCTCTTTGGTGGGGTTAATGGCAGACTCTGGGAGGGCTCACGCCAAGGAGCACTTCCCAGAACCTCCGCGGCCAGTGTCCTTGTCCCCACGGTGAAACAGAGCCACCCCCCGCCTCTGCAGTGGACCCCCCAACACCAGCAGGTAGGTCTGGTTCAGTCTCCCCCAGGGTCACTGCTCCTCGCCCTGGGTCCCGATGTGCACACTACTTTGTGTGTGCCCTCCAAGAGTGGGGTCTCTGTTTCCCCCAGTCCTGTCGAAGTCCTGCAATCAATTCCCACTAGGCTTCAAAGTCTGATTCTCTAGGAATTCCTCCTCCCGTTGCCGGACCCCCAGGTTGGGAAGCCTGACGTGGGGCTCAGAAGCTTCACTCCAGTGTGTGGACTTCTGTGGTATAAGTGTTTGCCAGTCTGTGAGTCACCCACCCAGCAGTTATGGGATTTGATTTTACTCTGATTGCACCCCTCCTACCGTCTCACTGTGGCTTCTCCTCTGTCCTTGGACGTGGAGTATCCTCTTTGGTGAGTTCCAGTGTCTTCCTGTCGATGATTGTCCAGCAGCCTGTCGTGATTCTGGTGCTCTCGCAAGAGGGAGTGAGAGCACGTCCTTCTACCCCGCCATCTTGGTTCTGATCTATATTTCTGTTTTTGTGCCAGTACCATACTGTTTTGATGACTGTAGCTTTGTAGTATAGTCTGAAGTCAGGCAGCCTGATTCCTCCAGCTCCCTTTTTCTTTCTCAAGATTGATTTGGTTACTTGGGGTCTTTTGTGTTTCCATACAAATTTAAAATGTTTTATTCTAGTTCTGTGAAAAATGCCATTGGTAATTTGATAGGGATTGCATTGAATCTATAGATTGCCTTGGGTAGTATAGTCATTTTCAAAATTTTGATTCTTCCAGTCCAAGAACATGGTATATCTGTCCATCTATCTGCATCATCTTCAATTTCTTTCCTCAGTGTCTTATAGTTTTCAGAGTATAGGTCTTTTCCCTCCTTAGGCAGGTTTATTCTAAGTATTTTATTATTTTTGATGTGATGGTAAATGGGATTGTTTCCTTAATTTCTCTTTCTGATCTTTCATTGTTAGAGTATAGGAATGCAAGACATTTCTGTGTATTAATTTTGTATCCTGCAGCTTTATCAAATTCGTGTTTGCCTTTACTGGTAAGCCTTCCTATTCATAATTTTATTGTTTCTAGTTGTGGCCTTTTCATTTCCTCCTACAGAAGTTCCTTTAGCATTTGTTGTAAAGCTTTTTTGGTGGTGCTGAATTCTCTTAACTTTTGTTTGTCTGTAAAGTTTTTGATTTCTCTGTCAAGTCTGAATAAGAGCCTTGCTGGGCAGAGTATTCTTGGTTGTAGGTTCTTCCCTTTTATCACTTTAAATATATCATGCCACCAGATTCTGGCCTGCAGAGTTTCTGCTGAAAAATCAGCTGATAACCTTATTTTGATTCCCTTGTATGTTATTTGTTGCTTTTCCCTTGTTACTTTTTTTTTTTAATTTTTATTTATTATTTATTTATTATGTTTATTTTTGGCTGTGTTGGGTCTTCGTTTCTGTGTGAGGGCTTTCTCCAGTTGCGGCGAGCGGGGGCCACTCTTCATCGCGGTGCACGGGCCTCTCACTATCGTGGCCTCTCTTGTTGTGGAGCACAGGCTCCAGACGCGCCGGCTCAGTAATTGTGGCTCACGGGCCCAGCTGCTCCGCGGCATGTGGGATCTTCCCAGAGCAGGGCTCGAACCCGTGTCCCCTGCATTGGCAGGCAGATTCTCAACCACTGCGCCACCAGGGAAGCCCCCTTGTTACTTTTAATGTTTTCTCTTTGTCTTTAATTTTTGTCAGTTTGATTAATATGTGTCTTGCTGTGTTCCTCCTTGGGTTTATCTTGTATGGGACTCTGTGCTTCCTGGACTTGAGTGAGCATTTCCTTTCTCATGTTAGGGAAGTTTTCAGCTATTATCTCTTCAAATATTTCCTCAGACCCTTTCTCTCTCTCTTCTCCTTCTGGGACCCCTATAATGCAAACATTGGCGCATTTAATGTTTTCCCAAAGGTCTCTGAGAGTGTCCTCATTTCTTTTCATTATTTTTTCTGTTCTGTGGCAGTGATTTCCACCACTCTGTCTTCCAGCTCACTTATTCGTTCTTCTGCCTCATTTATTCTGCTATTGATTTCCTTCTAGTGTATTTTGCATTTCAGTTATTGTACTGTTCATCTGTTTGTTGTTCTTTGAACCTTCTAGCTCTTTGTTAAACATTTCTTATATCTTCGCTGTCTGTACCTCCATTCTTTTTCTGAGATCTTGGATCATATTTACTATTGTTACTCTGAATTATTTTTTAGGGAGATTGCCTATCTCCATTTCACTTAGTTGTTCTGGGTTTTTATCTTGTGCCTTCTTCTGGATCATATTTCTCTGTCATCTCATTTTGTCTAATTTTCTGTGTTTGTGGTCTCCTTTCTGCAGCCTGCAGGATCATAGCTCCTTTTGCTTCTGGTGTCTGCCCCCTGGTGGTTAAGTTTGGTCCTGGGGCTTGTGCCTGCCCACTGGTGGGTGAAGTTGGGTCTTGTCCCTATGGGGGCAGGGCCATGTCAAGGGGTGTGTTTAGAGGTGGCTGTGAGCTCAGTACGACTTTAGGAAGCCTGTCTTCAGCAGAGATCTTTCTGTTAGGAACTTTACTCTTGAATTATGAGCGTGTCCAGTCTTTTTAATGTCATCAAAGTTACCTTACTTTTGAGATCTGCCTACCTACCAGGCTAATATTTTCTTGACATGAGGAAAACATAAACAATCTATTTCTCCAGCTAAGCTAACCCACTTTTTTTCTTTTTGTTTATTCAAGGTTCTGGTGTGGGATGTATAACCGCTTTGACAAAGGGCTGCAGCCCAAGCAGAGTATGCTAGAGAGCCTCTTGGAAATTAAGAAGCAGAGATCAATGCTGGAGGCAGATGTGCACAAACTAGAAAAGGTGAAGAGTTAAATCTCAAAATGAGAACCTCTTGCCCCTTCTGAGTAGGCCCAATCCACTGAGAGTTGAATTGGTACATGTGAGAAGCTGCCTGGCTGGCTTGTTATACTCTCTGCTTTCCAAGCATCCTGTGTCTATAAAGCTCTAAGGTGCAACTCTTTTTTTACGTCCCATATTAAGTGGTAAATATAACACTCAGCTAAACAAGTGGATTGGTTCCCTTTTTGGATCTGGATGGAATTATTAGGAGGAACAAGAGGGAATGACAGGGAAGTAATACAAGTATTTGTTATCCATCAAGAGAATAAGTATAACTTCTTGGGTGTACTAATGAGAACAATGAAATTGTTATATTTCCAATTAGGAAAACCTTATAAAAAATCTGATTTCCTTCCCATGTAGATTATAAACTCTGCTTATTGTACCAGCAAAACCAAAGTCACACACTTGTTTTTAATTAGAAGTTAAACAAGTCAACAGGGATTTCCTTTCAAAAAATGGAAAATGCTGAACTGCTTCTGGAATCCAGAGGTCCCTAAGGGTGTGTTTGAAGTAGAGGGGAGGGATATTTTTTAGAAAAGAATTCTTGGAAAGGGTGTGCTGTTTAGGAACTGGGTGTGAACCTCCTTTCGACCAGATAAGGCATAGCTTTTCTGCTCACTGTAAGTAAACAAATATCCTTTTATTGTGAAAATAAATGTATTGTGATTACATCAGATCCTAAAGTTTTGAATGTCCTCTTGGCAGGTAACGGTCAGTTAGTTGGTTCCATTAAAAAAAAAAGAAGAAGAAGGGGAAGGGGAAGGAAAAAACTGGAGCATAACTTAAAATCATAGGAAACAAAGGAAACAAGCAGCCCCAGGAAGGTCAAGCCCTAGGCAGAACTGAAAAGTAGGAAACCTTTTTCCTAGTGTCTCCTGCCTCCTTTTTTTACCTATTAGCAGCCTTCTCCACAAGGCCTCCAGAGCAGGTCTCCTATTCTAAACCCAGCCCTTTCACTTATTCCTGCCTAATTCCTGAGAGAATCAGATTCATTCTAGATTGAATCAGATCACTTTCTGATTCTAAAGTTCAAAAGTAAGTAAGGCTTCCTTTTAAAATAATAACTATTATTAACATTCCTTTTTTAATACAGAGAAGAGAAGCAAAAGCAGCCCAACAGATAACCCCGTTGACATTTAAAAAAAAAAAGGCAGTACAAGTATAAAGTTAGAATATGCAGAATACAAAAATGTACAAAATGGAACATTGAAAAAACTCTCCCAGCCACCTACCCATTCAGTTTCTCTCTCCAAGGGTTATCACTGTGTGTATGTGTGTGTGTGTGTGTGATTTTGTGATTTCCAGGAAAATAAGAGTGGTATGCTTATACCCTAAGGCAGGAGTTCTTAACTGGAGTCCATGAACCCATAGATATCCACAGATGCCCTTCAGGGGATCTGTGTGTGAAACCCCTGAAATTATACCTAAAAACTGTTTGTGTGCCATCTCATGCACTCACATGTGAATGCATGCAGTTTTCTGAGAAGAAGGTCCATCACTTTCTTCAGATTTTCAAAGGTGTCTATGACCCACAAAAGTTAAGAATCACTGTTGTAAAGTATCAGTGAATCATTGTGTTATCCCTGAAGGTGAAAATATCCATTGGAGATAGCATGAAGTAGTAGACAGATAATAGACTTTGGCATTAAGAAGAGGCAGGGTCAGATCCCAGCTCTACCACTTCCTAAATGTGTGAATTTGGGGTGACTTAAATTCTCTGAGCCTCAGTTTCCTCATCTGTAAAATACAGCTAATTCCTAACTAATAAGACTCTTAAGTATAAAAGGAAATACTATATGCAAAGTGCCTGGCACATGGAGGTATTCAATAAATGTTAGTGATCCTTTCCCTTGCCCTCCCTGCTCCCAGTAATAAAATTGCATTTATCAGAAAAGGGAACTTTTATATATACAAGACCCTTGAGGGTCTTTAGTAGTAGGGCTTTTAAAGCACTATGTCAAGTGATGAAGAAAAGATGTTTGAGGATGAGGAGGGGGCAAAAGGTCATTTGCTACCATATAAGTGACAGCAGGCAGGATCCCTATAAGTCAATGTGATATTTGCCTAGTTTTACTCCGGTTTCTAATTCTTTTCAACCATTCCTTGCTCCCATGACAGAAAGTGAAAGCCCATGATGAGCCACCAGAAGAAGTCTGTACCTGCTCTCAATTAGGGCGTTTATTATCTCAACACCTGGGAATTCCTTTAACCAATCCTCTCAGCTTTATGGGTATTGATGGAGACCTGAATACCTTGATGGAGAATGGCACTCTTTCTAGGGAAGGAGGCCCTCGAGTTCAGATGGATCAAGTAAAAAGCCAGTGTGCAGACCTCCACCCTGACTATTATGGGACCATGGGCAACCTTAGGGCCATAAACATTTCTGGGGATGTCGGCTTCTCTGGAGACACAGGCATTTCTGGGGTCTCAGGCATCTCTGGCAACACGGGCACCTCTGAGGCTATGGGCTTCTATGAAGACATCAGCATCTCTGGGGCCATGAGCTTCTCTGGGACCACAGGCCTCTCTGAAGACACAGGACTCTCTAAGGCCATCATCAAGGAGGCAGGTTTCTCTAAGCAACAGTGAGCTATTCATCTGCTTCCATATTAGGTGCACCTGCAACACCCACAATGATCCTTGTCTCAAAAAAAGGCTGTGCTGCTTTTCTAATTGGAT
The DNA here is from genome assembly GCF_965194825.1 of Balaenoptera physalus. Taxonomy (NCBI): domain Eukaryota; kingdom Metazoa; phylum Chordata; class Mammalia; order Artiodactyla; family Balaenopteridae; genus Balaenoptera; species Balaenoptera physalus. Next base: position 54,394,740 of record NC_138903.1, on the reverse strand, counting down.
TAAATGGGCAAGGCCAGGGCACCCCTCGTCCCACTTAAGAGTCTGGAAGGGGATTTAGGGCCTTTACTAGTTAAGCAACCAGTATATGCATGTCAAGCAGCCCAGAATATAGGCAAGAGAAAGAATATGTTATTATTCTAGAATGGGATTTAGCTTTAAAAATATTGCTTTTCAGCTGAGATATTAGGCTGGTTCCATTATTCCATTTTCCTTAAAGATCAGCCTCCCTAACATTTCCACCCTTACTATTATAGCATGAGAACAAGTTGAAATATTGTCACAGTGGAGAATTAAGCCCCTGTTGAGGGGAGAGATGGTGTGCAACAGGTAGCTGAATTGCATAATAGCTTAAAAGAAAATTTTACTTGGAATTATATTTAGTCATACAATGTAAGCTAACATTATTGCCAATAGAGACCCCAACATTTGCCTGAGAAATAAATCAAAATGATCCATGGGTGCTTGGTGGTTTAGAACATATAAGGAAATAGTTTTCTTAGGTTACAACACTTGTTTTCCCCAACTCACACCCTGATTAGGTCTTATAATACTCAGCCAAATCCCTTTTTAATAGATAGCCCATTGATAAACTTAAATCCACTACATTGTAAAATGATCAATTCCAAAATAGTGAGGTCTGAATTAATAATATTGATCAATAGCATTCTCAACATCAGTTCAGGAGACAACTGAAAATCTCAGCGCTTTAGACCCTGGCTTGCACATGGTATATGTGCCCATCTAAGTTTTCCTAAAACAGGACTGTTCTTAGGTCTTTTTTTTTTTTTTTTTGGCCATACCGCATGGCATGTGGGATCTTAGTTCCCTGACCAGGGATCGAACCCATTCCCCCTGAAGTGGAAGCATGGAATCTTAACCACTGGACTGCCAGGGAAGTCCCTCTTCTTAGGTATTTTTATGAAGACCAGTGGTTTTACTTCCCTAGACATCACATCAAGTTTGTGGATTTTTAGACATAATTGGCACTACTTTTAAAATCTCGTAGTCTTAACACCTTGTGCTAATGTACACTTTTGAAAAAAGTCTATTCTTAAAGCATGCCCAAATACTCCAGGGAGAAGGGGATGTGTTGTTTAAACACCAAACTTTCCCCCATTTGGGGTTGATACACGCTGTACACTTTCCTATTGGATATTCAGTCATAGTTTACCCACTTCCACATGCTGGGGTAGGGTAAGTCTTGGGTAGTTTGGGTCATGCACTACGTATTGTCAGCATTTTCAGAACTCCCATTGCCAATAGAATCCATGTCTTCACCTAAGATGTCTATTCTGTATACCATATGTCTAGTTTAAGCTAAAAAATTAGATGTCTTAGTGAAAGAGCCATCTCTGTTACTACCATATCCATTTGTAAATACAGACACCTCTGAAGGATCACCTCATTAGTTACTTTTCTCTATAAGAAAGAGGGACCTTTTAATCGAAGTGTTAGAAGTAGCAGAGAAGACCCAGGATAGTTCCTTGATTTCTTACCCCTAGCTAAACTATGGACACACAAAAAAATTCCTATTTAGCGGAAGAACTCTAAGTCATTTTGGTTGTCTTTTTTTCATATGTAAATAGGGGCCATTTTTCTACTTACCTCTCCTTGATAGCTGCCTTGTTCCTATAATTTTAAAACATCAATGTGATTTCCTATTGTATCTTCTCATCCCCTCTTTCCACTGTTTGGTCTTTGGCTTATATAACATAAATCATCAGATGTTGCCAGTTGTCATTTGACTTCTTAATTCTGGAAAATAATTGGTATTTGTACAAGTCATTTTGATCTGGAAGCTCTATCTAAACCCTGGCTCTGTGAAGGAAGTTATCAAAGAGGATGACAATACCAATCATCTGCTACAAATGAGTTTATTCTGGATCTTGCTTTATACCCAGGGCTTTCTCCCATATCTCAATCTGAATTTTATAGTCCATTAACTAGTATGATATTTCCAATAGTGTGTTAAGGTCTTTTCAGAGAAAGAAAAAAGGCAAATGACCTTTACAAATCCTATAAAAAGTTAGTTTAAGGGTCTCAGATTTATTTCTACAGACCTGTACATAGTACCAAACCTTATTTCTTAGATCCAAAACAAAATTAATCATTAGTGACAAGTTCTTTTCAATATAGTTCTAGACTGAGAAGTGGTGAAGAGCAACACTGCTATTTCCAGTCAATTTGTTTGGTCTTTTATTATTTTTATTCCCCAGCATGTCCTATGTTACCTGTATATGACATACATGGAACTAAGGAAAACCTTGTGAAAATCCCCTATTTACTCTCAACACATAACACCTCCCTGTTTTACAGTTGGATTTGTAAATCTGAAGGAGGGAAAAAGTTCAGTAGAATCCAAATATTTATGCACTGGTAAAAACCCAGTAGCTATCTGTAGTCAGGAGCCTAGCAATAGAGGGGAGGCTCCTGAAGGAAAGTTACTGGGTATACTAAAAAAGATCATCTATTAATGGCTTTCATTTCATACCCTCATATAGCACCTATGCTGTGAAAGAAATGTGACGCCCTCCGCCACTGCCCTACCCTTCCAGTTCCCTGAGTAGAAAATTCCATTCTCATGTGACTGCCCCACTTAAATAGGAAGGCATTTAACCACCTGCCACTGTCTCATCCATGAACCTGACATCTGCCTGTTTCCTACACAGCTTACATGGGCCTGGGGTCACTCCTTATCTTTTCCAAGCATGAGGCAGGCTCTGTGCCTGGGAGTGTGGCCATGCTCAGATTCTACATGAACACCTTTCTTAAAAAGTCATTAAGTGTTAGTTTATAGAATAACAGATTCCTCATGGTAATAACTAAAACAATCCTAAATAACAAACCTAAGTAACAGCTTTTTAAAGAAGAAATTCAAGGATGGGGTTTGCTGTATGAAAGAAAGCATGAAACTTTATTTGGCACTAACTGGGCAAGAACATAAAGCTTATGGTACATGTATTAGGCACAGGTATCTTTTGGAAAGTCATCCTAGAAACTGTGTTCAATTACTACCAAGTCAGTTGTCATGCCTGTCAACATGCATGGACATATTTTGTCTAAGAAACACTTCACACTTCACTGAATGCAAGATCTTTCCTTGAACACTTCCAACCAGAAGGAATCCAAGTCTTTTTATGAGTTGCTTTCAAACCAGATTGGTAAATATTTAAGCTTGGCCTGAATTTAGCAGACAGAGAAGTTTAATAACTATGTCCGATCTTTGTTACATAGTGACTTTTATTAAACACATAACACCTTTTCTTGATGATATTAAGCTTTGATGTACCACTGGGAAATCTTTCTGAGAGCATTTTATAAAGTGACTTTTTAAAAAAACAGTTGTGTAGGGAAATGTAAATTTCCTGTAAGAAAAATACTTGTCTCAAAAGGGGTATACTATACTTCAGATTGGTTTCTTCCTACGAAGATTGTTCTCACTTTCTCAAGTTCCAAAGTATATGATTTAATGATATCTGTTGTACCAAATCTCTCCCCCACCCTCAGGCCTCTCCCTCCCAGAATTCTATGTATGATACAGGCAGATGTGATTGTAACCAAATCTGGTTACTTTCTTCTAAGTGCCAAATCTAGACCTGACTTTTTATATAGACATTTATAAACAAAAAGCAGACATGGATTAAGCCTTAATTTTTTTTCCTATTCAGTTATTTTTTTAACATAATGTGAAGAAATGGCTTGGCTATTAGGTGACGCCAAACAAACAAAGGACAAGGGAAAAGATTTGGGGTTGTAAAGGACTCTTAGTTTGTTTCCCTTTTAGAGACATTTCCATTTTCAAAGCATTTGATGGCAGCAACAGAAGCTTTTCCAATGCAAAAAAAAAAAAAAAAAGTGATTTTCAAGCCATACAGAACATGTCTTCTCTGATTCCCTGGCTGTGAGACTTGACAGTCTGTGCCTTCCCCTTAAATAGGAAGTATTGGTTTCATCACCAGTCACAGCAGCCCATGTCTCCTTTAGATGTCAGTGCAAGTAAAAGTGTGTTACATGCTCTGTGATTTGTGACTTGTCTTCACAAAAGGCAAGTGCGCTTTGAAAACTAATTTAGGCCCATGTGTCTTGCTGGGGCTAAACAAAAACATATTCAGAAGTTGGCCTGTGTGAAACCAACAGCTTCTGTGTTAAGCCTGGTGCTCTCTTCCCTGGTATTTTCTAAAGCTTTGGGGGTGACCTAAAAGCCTCTTTCTCTTCCAAAGCTTTGTTGCTTTTCAACCACTTTCATGGCTTTGTACTCTGACTCTTTAGAGAGCTCTACACTAGCCCTTATAGAATCCCAGTTGTGGAGAAGGTGGGGGGAAGGGAGGAGGAAAGAGAAGGTAGTATAGAAATACACCTGGCCAATTAAGCTGAAGGAGTATATGCTAGTCCAGGATGACCAGCATACCAATTAATTAAGATTGAATGTGCTCCAATAAGGTCCAAAAAAGGTCCTCTTTTCCAGGTAGTATTATGGCCGACATATTTTCTTTTAAGGCTATCTTTTACACTGGTAGAAATTATTTCCTTTAGAATGCTCTGAGTTGTGTATTTTCTATGTCAACAATTTTCTCTTCTAGGGTATGTGGTCCTGGGTTTCCTTTTCTTTTAAAGTGTCAAGGATGGTAGGTGGTATTCTCTCCCATTAATATATGTCTCTAAGGCTGTTGGGTCCTGAGTTCCTTCTTTGCCTCTTTGTAGGTGAAACATCATTGGAACCCCTGCCACCAGTCAGATGAGACTATGTACACCAAAGTCACTAGGTGATCACTGTCAAAAGACTCATGTCTCTGATCCTACCTCACATGCAGTTGGCCACACCAGTTCATATAAAGTATTTCCATGCCACCACCTCACATTTGCAGGCAGGGTTATTTCTGTATTTTGTGAATGCCAATAGGAATGCAGAGCATGTATGCTAGTTTTGAAACAGACCATGTCCTGTATTCTAGTTAACAGTGCCTCAGGCTTAGGAACAGGTAATAAATTCAGTCTTTTTGGAATGTAACTCATAGTAAGAGTATTTGTGTATGTGTATGTGTTTACTGTAACTTCAGTAGCATCTGGTTGGACAGGTCATTTGGGCATTCAGATGAAGAGAATTTATCCAAGAATAAAAAACTGTTTTAGTGCTAGACCTCTAACTTTGATATTGTCCAGCTAAGTGCCATGGGGACTTTAGGACTTGTTAAGCCAGAGATACAAACCAAAGTGATGGTGAAGTAATTGTCCTTTTTGCTGGGGTGTATTGATCAGGCAGCTTTAGAAGTAGTATTCAAATATATGACCATTGTTACCTGTAGTGTGATAATGTTAGCCATATACCTGCATGAACGTCATGCAACTGATGTATAAATCAGAACCCAGGCTGTGTAGGTTCTTTGAGAACCTGACTTTTCATTAGCCCCAGGTTTACAGAATGATTGTCGCAGCAGCTCAAGTCTGAACTTTCCAAGATACAACAGTGTATATGATTGACTTTAAACTTCCTGTTGTGTGTTATCTTGAACCTGTCATACCAGTGGGGTATGGGTGTGTGACCCTGTCACAATGTTCACTGTCATTCGTTTAGTCCAGTGCCAAATTGCTCACTGGCTCCCTTCTGCACTTGTGTTCCGATTTGAAGATGTTGGTTGATACAGTTTTTTGGTCTAGAATTTAAAACCTTCAATCATTTATGTGTGTGAGTTTACTGTGTAATAGCTACAAATTAAAGGAAAGGTGGCGTACCTTCAAAAAAAAGGTACCCTGACCTAGCCTTAATGGATGAACCACCTTATAAAGACAGAATCTGCAGGTAGGTTAAATGTTGATGTTAAAATAAGACAAAACAGGTATCAGAGAGGATGCCTGGTTCTGGACAGCACTGTGGAGTGCAGAGTCTATCTAGCATTGATGAGCTGGGAGGACAAGACTGACACCCACTTAACTCACAAAAGCATACTGACTGAACACCAGTTTGTTCATTCACATTGGGGGATAGATCTATCCAGGGATCTGGCTCTTCACCCCCTCCACGGCCCCTTCTCTTTTCTCCACCTCCCATCCAACAAGAATATTCACACATGGAGCCTCATGAACTCAGCGGTTATTTCCTCCAGGCCACAAAAGAGGCCAGTGATCTCTCCTTGCCCCAAAGCAGAGCCTCCCTCTCTGGAAACTACATGCCCAGGGCCTCCAGTGGGTAGAACACAAGGAGATCTGGGTTCTAGTCCTGGCTTTGCCATTTATTAGCTGTATGGCCTTGGGCAAGTTACTTCCCCTCTGTGAGGCTCAGAGGCCTCATCTGGAAAATGGGGGTAATAATCATACCTTCCACACAGAGTGGTTATGCAGATTAACTGAGCTAACATGTGACGTACTACCTGCTTAAGTGCCTGGCAAATTTTTAAAAATCAATCAAAATACATTAGTCAGGCTCCTTCTACTTTCAGCCCTGTTGCTACTAATTAAACAAACCAATTCTTATTCTTAGGCTTCCTTTTTCTTCAATCCATTCAACACCCTTCTTACTCTTGACACATTGTCTTTAGACAATCAAGTTACAATACAATAAGGTTACAATACAACTTCTGTCAGTCCATTTAGGCTACTATAACAAAATACCAGACACTGGGTGGCTTATAAAAAACATTTATTTCTCATGGTCTGGAGGCTGGGAAGCCCAAGACCTGGCAGATTTGTTGTCCGATGAGAGCCTGCTTTCTAGACAGCTGTCTTTCACTGTATCCTGACATGGTGGAGAGCAGAGAGAGAAGCAAGGTCTCTCATGACTCTTAAAATGTCACTGATCCCATTCATGAGGGTTCAACTTTCATCATCTCATCTAATCCAAATCACCTCCAAAGGCTCCATCTCCTATTATCATCATATTGGGGGAGGGAGAATTTCAACATATGAATTTTGGTGGGACACAAACATTCAGTTCATAACAAGTGGATTAGGCTATGGCTCTATTTTATAATTAACTGAGAAACATTTGTTCATTATAGAATGTTTTTAAAATATAGAGAACCAAAAAAAAGACTTCATAATTCCTCTATGCAGAGATAAATCTACATGCATGCATATAGAATAAAAATCAGATCGTACTATACACTCCTATATGTTTCTTGCTTATATATTTTGAACACCTTTCTACCTCTATATATATATAAATTGATCTCACTTTTAATGATCACATTGTATCTCACTGTATGAACTATAGTTTATTCAACCAACTCCCTATTGTTTGGTCAGGCTACAGCTTTTTACATCAAATTTCAATCTTGCCTTTGTGGACTACACCCCATTTCCCTCTATTGGAATTCAGCAACCTCCTTTCTGATATGATACCCTCTTCCCTGAGGTGACCTGTTCAGATGGATAATTTCATCTATCTGGGAAGATTTTTTACCAACAGATTCTCTAAGGGTAATTTGATTTCCAGATTCTCAGGGTACTTTATACGGAACATAAGCTTGAACTTGAACTTATTTATCCACTCTGTAGTTCCATGGTAACCTACTGTGTTAGTTGCAGCCGAGGACATGGCAAGCTGGGTCCCTTTAAATCAACTATTTCCACAGCCTCCTGTCACCCAGTAAAGGTCTGGTTTCACAAGGGGAAAAGTATCAATGGAAGGCCCTGAATGAGAAATCACTTCTGGATGAGTCTCAGTCTCCCAACTTACTGTGTTTTCTTATTAGCAAAATAGGAATAATCTCAATCTTGCTGGTCTCACACTGTGATTGTGGAAAGCAAGGGAAGTTGTAGCTGCAAAATCACTTTATAACTTTGGAGGTGATTTTCATATATAAGTTGGTAAATCCCGTCAAACTGAACCTAGAAGTTTCAGGTTTCCTGTCAAACATAGACGCTATCACACAGAAGCAAGGAACCAAATAACTGAGAACTGACAATGTCACTTCTTTAAGTGGAAAATGTCACTTGGGTATATGTGAGTCACAGCACATTTGAAAGTCTCCCTCATTTCTCTAGGCCTCTCTTGGGTATTTCCTGACCTCCAACTTAACAACAGAAGGCAGCCCAGGGAGGCTCATTTCTCCCCCAGATTGAACAGGATTCCCTCTGACAGGAGGTGAGCCTGGCAGCATTGGCAAAGAGGATTGAACAAGACCATATTCCCCACTAATAATAATAAACTAAGTGAAGGGCTCTCATCTCTGCCCTTTCCCACCCAGAGACACTGCAGTAGCCAGGAGGCATCAATAAGAGATGCCCTGCCACAACAAGTGCTCATCCCAGGAAGCTCTCTCCATTTCCACAGGCAGGGAGGACACTGTAAAAGTAAAAGACCAGCCAGGGAAGCCTTTTTGTTCTTGCAGACCTGAGATTTCCATCCCCCAGTGAGAGACACTGGGCAACAGGCCTGGGGAAAGCCCTTCCACCCTCTGAGGTAGCACAAGCAAAAACCAGTGGGAACCCTGGTGACACCAGATAAATCAGGCAGAAAAATAGCACCACAAAGGTTCTAAAACCTAAACTTCCATTGGAACCACAGCTGACAGAAGTAGGCCAGAATCCACATGCTAAAATTAAGGTGACTGCCTACTAAAAAAGATTTAAATAGGACCCAGAGTCTCCTAACATACTAAACTAAAATGTTCAGGATACAATAGAAAGTCATTTTCCAACCAGGAAAATCACAATTTGAATAAGACAAACAGCTGACATCAACACTGAGATGAATCAGATTATCTGAAAAGGATTTTAAAACTCATCATAAAACACTAATAAAAAGGCAAATAAATTATTTTAAAACAAATGAAAAATAGAAAGTCACAGTAAAGAAATAGAAGTTATTTTTTTAAAAAAAGAACCAAACAGAAATTATACAACAGAAAAATACAATAAAATTTTTTTAACATCTTTATTGGAGTATAATTGCTTTACAATGTTGTGTTAGTTTCTGCTGTATAACAAAGTGAATCAGCTATATGTATACATAAACCCCCATATCCCTCCCTCTTGAGCATCCCTCCACCTTCTCTATCCCACCCCTCTAGGTGGTCACAAAGCACTGAGCTGATCTCCCTATACTATGCAGCTGCTTCCCACTATCTATTTTACATTTGGTAGTGTATATATGTCAATGCTACTCTCTCACTTCATATTAAAAAAAAGAAAGAAAAACACTTCACTGGTTGGTATCCTAGTAGAATGAAGATAACAGGATAAAATCTGTGAACTTAAGGACAGGTTAATAGAATTTACCCAATCTGAAAAACATAGAAAATTGACTTTTAAAATAAACAAATAAATAAGTAGAGCCTCAGGGACCTGTGTAACATTTTTTGTTTGTTTGTTTGTTTTATTTATTTTTCGCTGTGTTGGGTCTTCGTTGCTGCGTGTGGACTTTCTCTAGCTGTGGTGAGGGGGGCTACTCTTCATTGAGGTGCGTGGGCTTCTCTTTGTGGTGGCCTCTCCCACCACGAAGCATGGGCTCCAGGTGCATGGACTTCAGTAGTTGTGGTGCGTGGGCTCAGTGATTGTGGTGCGCAGGCTCAGTAGTTGTGGCGCACAGGCCCAGCTGCTCCACGGCATGTGGAATCCTCTTGGACCAGGGCTTGAACCCGTGTCCCCTGCATTGGCAGGTGGATTCCCAACCACTGTGCCACCGGGGAAGCCTCTGTGTAACATTTTTTAAGCCAACATTTGTATCTTTGGAATTGGAGAAGGAAAGTAGAAAGAGAATGGGGCTGAAAGAGTATGTGAAACAATAATGGCTGAAAACTTCCCAAATTTGGTGAAAAGTGCAAACTTACAGATTTCAGCTGAGCAAACCCCAAACAAAATAAACCCAAAGAAATACCTGCCAGGACACATCATAATTAAACTTCTAAAAACTAAAGACAAAAAATATTGAGAGAAAAATAACTATTGAGAACAGCCAGAGTGAAATGACACATTATCGATAGGATTTTATAGGCAGCTACCAATTCAAGTGAGAGTGATTTTTTCATATGAAACTGTGGAAGCCAGAGAAGAGTTGGATAGTTTTTCAACTGTTAAAAAAAAACCTATTAACTGCCAACTCTATACTCATTGAAACTATCCTTCAGGAATGCATAGGAAAAAGACATTCTCAGATGAGGGCAAACTAAAAGAATTTTTTGCTTGCAGACCTACTCTTAAATACTGGTTAAATGAAGTTCTTCAACAGAAGGGAAACGTGAACAACATGCAAGAACAGATGGGTAATTTTAGCTGAGTGATGGGAACGCTAAGGAAGAATGAAAAAGAAATGCTAGAAATGAAGCACAATGTAATAGAAATGAAGAATGCCTTTGATCAGCTCATCAATAGATTGGACACAGCCAAGGAAAGAATCAGTGACTTGAAGAAACATCGATAGAGTCCTCCAAAACTGAAATCCGAAGAGATTTTTAAAATGGAAATTACATAACAGAATAACCAAGAACTGTGAAACAATTACATAAGGTATAACATGGGTGTAAGGAGAAGAAAGAAGGAAGGAAGGAAGAAAGAAAGAAAGGGAGGGAGGGAGGAAAACCAGCACTATTTGAAGCAATAATGACTAAGGATTTCTGAAAATTAATGATAGATACCAAACCACAGATCTAGGAAGTTCATAGAATACCAAGAAGAATAAATACCAGAAAAATCTGCACATATGTAAATCATATTTAAAATGCAGAAGATAAAAGACAAAGAGAAAATCTTGAAAGGAGCCACAGAGGGGAAAATGCTATACCTATAACAAATCAAGGATAAGTGTTAAACTAATCCTCAAAACCATGCAAGCACAGAGAGAGTAGAATAAAATATTTAAAGCATTAAAAGAAGAAAACCACCAATCTAAAATTCTGTGCCAGTAAAATTATTCTTCAAATGTGAAGGAGATAAAAGCTTAAAGCAAGATGGTAGAATAGGAAGATCCAAATCCTCATTCCCCCATAGAAACATATTTTAAAATGACTAGAGACTAAATAAAATGACTTTATAAGACTTCTGGATATCAGACAAATATCTATAGTATCCAATCAAATGCCCAATCAAAAAAAAAGCCCCATTCGCAAAGCTAGAAAATTTTGTGATTTTTTTTTTTACTCATCCTTGACCCACTCCCTCCTTGGCATGATGTGGATGGAGGGAAGCAGTGGCCCCGTCCCCAGTTACTTTGTCAAACCAGAGAAAGCAGAGTGGAACTAATTTGCCATGCTGTAACCTTCCTGGGGGCTGCTGGAAGGATCAGTCTCTGTGTTGTTTAAAATGGACCTCAGATCTCAGGCTAGGAAAAACCACATGAAACTGAGCACATCTCGTGAAAGTCACAGGACTACAGAGCCACAGAAAATGGAGGCAAGAAAATACTGGTAGAGAAGCACAGTATAAAAGCAAAGGCCTTGAGAAGCTGGGGTGTTAACTCTTAGGGGAGTTATTACATTTATAAGCAGCCATTTGTTATCACAAGACCTGCCCTACTCAAAAAACTTGAGTCCTTCAAGTTGAAGCAAAAGACAAATGCCTAAAAAATAATTGGAACTCTGTGTCAATGGGTGCACATAGTATAAAGATGTAACTTGTGACATCACTAACATAAAGAAAGGGAGGCAGAACTGTAAAGGGCAGTTTCTGTATGCAATTGAAGTTAAGCTGGTATCAATTTAAAATTGATTATTATAACTTTAAGATGTTTTATGTAATCCCCATGGTAACCATAAAGAAAATATCTAAAGAAGATATACAAAAGGCAATGAGAAGGGAATCAAAATGTATCACTACAAAAAAAGTCAACTGAGCACAAAGGAAGGCAATAATGGAGAAAATGAGGTTCAATAAAGGTATAACACAGTAAACAAATAACAAAATTACAATAGTAAGCTTTTCACCAACAGTAATTACTTTAAATGTTAATGAATTAAACTCCCCGATAAAAAGATATATGTTGACAAAATGGATTTAAAAAAAAAAAAAACAGAATCTAACTGTATGTTATCAACAAGGGACCCAACTTAGATCCAAGGGCATGAATAGATTGAAAAAGGTTGGAAAAGGATAGTCCACGCAAATAGTAACCAAAAATGAGGAGGGGTGGCTATACTAATACTAGACAAAATAGACTTAAAATAAAAACTATGACAAAAGGCAAAGAAGGACATTATATAATAACAAAAGTATCAATTCACCAGAAAGATATAGCAGCCCAAAGCTGCCAGAAATAAGAAAATAATAAAGACTGGAGCTTCAATAAGTAAAATAGAAAATACAAAAACAATAAGGGAAATCAAAAACAAGAGTTGGCTCTTTGGAATGATCAACAAAATTCATGCAACTTTAGTTAGATTTACTAAGGAAAAAAAAAAGAGAGAGAAGACTCAAATATCAGAAATTAGAAACAAAAGAGTGGACATTACTACTAATTTCATAGAATTACTACCAATTTTATGGAATTTTCTGTATATTTTTATATCTAAAATATAGAATTTAATAGAATTACTACTAATTTTATAAATTTTCCATACATTTTTATATCTAAAATATAGAATTTAATAGAATTACTACTAATTTTATAAATTTTCCATACATTTCTATATTCTAATTATAGAATTTTATAGAAATGGATTATAATAGAGTATACCAAAAACTTGGATAACTTAGATGAAATAAACAAGGTCCTAGAAACACACAACCTACCAAGAATGAATCATGAAGAAAGAAAAATTTGAATAGACCCATAACTACTAAGGATATTGAATCAATAATCAAAAACCTCCCAACAAAGAAAACCCAGTACAAGATGGCAATCCTGGTGGATTCTAACACTTAAAGAGGAATTAATTCAATTCTTCTTAAACTATTCTGAAAACTTGAAGAGCAGGGAACACCTACTACATTATTCTATGAGGCCAGCATTACCCTGATACAAAAGCCAGACAAAGACACTATAAGAAAAGTACAGGCCAATATTCTTTTTTGAATATTGAAGTAAATGTCCTCAGCAAAATACTAGCAAACAGAATTCAACAGCACATTGAAAGCACATACACTATAGCCAAGTGGGATACATTCCTGGAATACAAAAATGGTTCAACATACTAAAATCAATCAGTGTAATATGCCACATTAACGTTACCAAATGCAAGTCTGTGTGCCCAATGCACAGTGAGGCCAAACAATACCGAAACCTCAGAGTTTGAAGCACAGAAAGGTTTATTGCAGGGCCATGCAAGGAGTCGGATAGCTCATGCCTTAAAAAGCCCAAACTCCCGAAGGCTTTCAGCAAAGCCTTTTTAAAGGCAAGGTGAGGGAGGAGTGTAGTTAGTTGTTGCAAACTTCTTGGTGTCGGATCCTTTGTTCTTGCAGCTGTCCATGTAGGTCAGGTCACAGTCAGGTCACAATGTTCCTGTAAACCTCCAACAAGACAAATGCTATTCTCTGTTCAGGCCAGGTCATGGTCAGGCTATTTTGTATATTTCAAGATATAGGCAACATTCTCTTACAAAAGGTGCAGAGACAGCCTAAGCACAGGCAACAGAGTACAAAGCTTAAAGTAAGGTTAAAGTAAAAAGAATGGATCTAATATGGAGTCAGATTTGTTCTTCCCTATTACATTAATAAAATGAAAGGGGAAAAAAATCACATGATCATTTCAATTCATGAAGAAAAAACATTTGAAAAAATACAACACGATTTCATGATTAAAAGAAAACAAAAACATCTCAATAAACTGGGAATAGAAGGAAACTATCTCAACACAATAAAGGCCATATATGAAAAATCCAAAGTGAACATCATACTCAATGGTGAAAACTTTTTCTCTAAAGTCAGAAGCAAGACGATAGTGCCTGCTTACACCATTTCTACTCAGCATTGTACTGGAAGTTTTAGGAAGAGCAATTGGCAAGAAAAAAATATATATATATAAGGGATCCAAATTGGAAAGGAAGAGTCAAAATAATCTGTTATCTAGGTTTGAATACATAAAGATATAAAATAAATGAAATATACAATATAGTGTTAGAACTGATAAGTGAACCCAGCAAGATTGCAGGATACAAAATCAACATGCAAAAAATCAGTTGGATTTCTATATGTTAACAGTGAATAATTTGAAAAGGAAATTAAGAAATCAATTCCATTTACAAAAGCATGTATAATAATAAAATACCTAGGAGTAAATTTAACAAAGGAGGTAAAAGAAATGTACACTGAAACTACAAAAGGATGCTGAAAGAAATAAGACACAGATGGAAAGACATTCATATTCATGGATTGGAAGAATTAATTTTGTTAAATGTCAATACTACCCAAAGTAATCTACAGATTCAGTGCAATCCCTATCAAAATTCCAGAGACATTTTTTGTCAGAAAGAGAAAATTCCATCCAAAAATTCATATGGAATTTTAAGTATCCCCATAGAGACAAAAACATCTTGAAAAAGAAAAACAAAGCTGGAGACCTCACACTTCCTGATTTCATAAATTATAGAAAGCTACAGTAATCAAAACAATGTGGTACTTGTATAAAGATAGGCAAATACACTAATGGAGTAGAGTGTCAAGAAGTAACTCTCATATATATGATCAAGTGATTCTCAATAACAGTGCTAAGATCACTCAACGGAAAAAGGATGGTCTTTTCAACAGGTGGTACTGGTAAAATGATATCTACATACCAAAGAATCGAATTGGAAAATATAGGGGAACAGTTTCATGACATTTGATTTAGCAGTTATTTCTTGTACATGTCATCAAAAGCAGAGACAACAAAAGAAAAGATATATAAATTGGATTTCACCCAAATTAAAAACTTTTGTCTATCAAAACACATTACTGAGAGAATGGAAAGGTAAAACATAGAATAAGAGAAAATATTTGTAAAGCATATATCTGATAAGGGATTAGTATTTAAAATATATAAAGAAACCCTACAACTCAACACAAAAAAACCAAAATGAACCTGATTAAAAATGGGCAAAGGACTTGAAGAGACATGACTCTAAGGAAGATATACAAATGACAATAAGTACATGAAAATGTGTTCAATGTCACTAATCATCAGGGAAATACAAATCAAAACCACAATGAGATATCACTTCACATGTTTCAAAAGGACTATTACCAAAAAGACAAGAGGTAATAAATGCTGGCAAAGATGTGGAGAGAGGGAATCCTGGTGCACAGCTAGTGGGAATGTAAATTAGTAGAGTCACTATGAAAAATGGTATGGTTACTCAAAAGATTAAAAGTAGAACTACCATATGATCCAGTAATTTCACTTTTGAGTGTGTATCCAAAGGAAATTTAATCATTGTCTCAAAGATATATCTGCACTGCCATGTTCATAGCAGCATTATTCACAACAGCCAAGACATGGAGACAACCTAAGTGTCCACTGACAGATAAATGGATAAAGAAAACATTTTAAATATAGATACAGATATATAATATTATGCAGCCATTTCAAAGAAAGAAATCCTGCCAATTGTGACAACATGGATAGACGTTGAGGGCATTATGCTAAATGAAATAAGTCAGACAAACAGAGACAAATCTGAATGATCTCATTTAAATGTGAAATCTAAAAACATCAAGCTCATAGAAACAGAACAGTGGTTGTCAGGGCTTGAGGGATGGGGGAAACTGGGAGACATTGGTCAAAGTTTGCAAACTTTCAATTACAAGATTAATAAGTTCAGGGGATTTAAGGTACAGCATGTTAAATACAGTTAACAATACTATATTCTATACTTGAAAGTTTCTATGAGAATAGAGTTTTAATGTTCTCACCATAACAACAATTGATAATTATGTGAGGTGAAAGATGTGTTAACTAACCTTATTTTGGTAGATATTCTACAATATATATGTGTATCAAATCATCACATTGTATACTTTAACTTACATAATGTTGTATGCCAATTATATCACAATAAAGCTGGAAAAATAAATAAAAGAATAGAAATTAAACAAAGTATACTCTCAGACCACAATAGAATTACACTAGAAATTGATAATCAAAATGTAGCTGGAAAAGCCCAGTATGCTAGGAGATTGAACAACATACTTCTAAATAACAGATGGGTCAAGGAAGAAGCCTCAAGAGAAAATTTTTAATGTTTCTACCTAAGTGAAAATTAAAATACAGCTTATCAAAATTCATGGGATGCATTGAAAGTAATGCATTGAGAGAAACTTATAACATTGAATAGAAAACAAGAAAGATCTAAAATAAATAAGATTCCACATTAGGAAACTAGGGAAAATGAGCAAATTAAACCAAAGAGAGGAGAAGAAAAAAAATTAAAATTAGAGCAGACATTGAGGAAAATCAAAAAATCAAATAAGACAGAAATTCAATAAAGAAAATCAACAAAACCAAAAGCTGGTGCTCTGCAAAGATTACTAAAATTGCTAAGCCTCTAGCCAAGTTAATTATGCAAAGAAGAGAGAAGACACAAATTATTAATTGGACAATAAAAGGATAGTAAGAGAATATTATGAATAATTGTATGCCCAGAAATTTGATAACCCAGATGAAACAGACCAATTCCTTGAAAGACAAAATCAACAAAAATTCACACAAGAAGAAATAGACAATCTGAATAGGCCTATATCTATTTAAAAATTGAATCAAGAAATAATAATGAAACAGAATAGAGAGCCCAGAAACAAACCCACACTTACGTGCTCAATCTACAACAAAGGAGGCAATGGGGAAAAGACAGTCTCTTCAATAAATGGTGTTGAAAAAACTAGACAGCTACATGCAAAAGAATGAAACAGGACCACTTCATTACACCACACACAGAAATAAACTTAAAATGGATTAAAGACTTAAATGTAAAACCTGAAACCATAAAACTCCTACAAGAAAACATAGGCAGTATGCTCTCTGACATTGGTTTTAGCAATATTTTTTTGGACATGTCTTCTCAGGCAATAGCAACAAAAGAAAAAGTAAACAAATGACAGTACAAACTAAAACGCTTTTGCACAGTGAGGAAAACTGTCAACAAAACAAAAAGGCAACCAACTGAATTGGAGAAGATATTTGCAAACAATATATCCAATAAGGGGGTGATATCCAAGATATATAAAAAATTCCATATCAAAACACCAACAACCCTATTAAAAAATAAGCAGTGGTGCTGAATAGATTTTTTTTTCCCCAAGGAAGACATACAGATGGCCAACAGGCACATGAAAATATACTCAGTATCACTAATCATCAGGGGAATGCAAATTGAAACCACAACGAAATACCACCTCACACCTGTCAGAATGGCTATTATCAAAAAGACAAAAAACAAGTGTTGGAGAGCATGTGGAGAAAAGGGAACCCTCATACACTGTTGGTGGGAATGTAAATTGGTATAGCCACTATGAAAAACAGTATGGAGATTCCTCAAAAAACTAAAAATAGAACTACTATCTAATCCACAATTCTACTTCTGAGTACTTATCCAAAGAAATAAAAATACACTAATTCAAATAGATATATGTACCCCTATATTAATTGCAGTACTATTTACAATAGCTAAGATAATGGAAGCCACTTAAGTGTCCATCGATAGACAAATAGATAAAGAAGAGGTGGGATACATAAATAATGGAATATTACTCATCCATAAAAAAGAATGAAATATTGTAATTTATGACAATATGGGTGGAGTTAAATAAGTCAGAGAAAGATGAATATTGTATGATTTCACTTATATGTTTTGGAATCTATAAAACAAAACAAATGAACAAACAAACAAACTAAAACAGAAACAGACTCATAGGTATGAAGAATAAATTGGTGGTTGCCAGAGGGGAGGGTTGTTGGGTGATGGGTGAATAGATGAAGGGGATTAAGGGGTACAAACTTCCAGCTATAAAAGAAATAAGTCATGGGGATGTAAAGTACAGTATAGGGAATATAGTTAATAATATTGTAATAACTCTGTCTGGTGACAGATGGTAACTAGATCTATCATGTTGATGAATCACTATGTTGTATACCTGAAACTCATATAATTTGTATGTCAATTATAATTTCTAAAAAAGTTAATAACCTTCCAAAACAGAAATCACCAGTCTCAGATGGGTTCACTGGTGGATTCTACCAAACACTTAAGGGAAAATAATTATACCAGTTACCTATAATTTCTTCCAGAAATTGAAGCAGAAGGAATACTTCTTACCTCACTCAATGAGGCCAACACTATCCTAATACCAAAGCCAGGCAAAGACTTCATAAGAAAAGTACAGACCAATATCTATCATGAACATAGATGCAAAACCCCTCAACAAAATATTAGCAAATAAAATCAATGTATAAAAGGAATAATACAACATGAACAAGTGGAATGACGACAAGGTTGGTTCAACATTTGAAAATCAATTAATGTAATATATCATAGCAACATACTGAAAAAGAAAAATCACATCATCATATCAATAGATGCAGAAAAAGCATTTGCAATATCAAACACTCATTTATGGCAAAAACTCATTAAAATAGGAGTAGAGGGGAACGTCCTCAAATTGATAAACACTATATGTGAAAAACCTGCAGCTAAGATCATACGTAATGGTAAGAACTTCAAAGCATTCCCACGCAGATTGGCAAGAAGGCAAGTATATCTCTTCTCACCATTCCTTTCCTATATCATACGGGAAGTCCTAGCTAATGTAATAAGACAAGAAAAGAAGATAAAAGGTATAAAATTTGGAAGGGAGATATAAAACTGTCTTTGTACTAGATGACATTATTGCATGTAGAAAATCCAAAAGGATGGACAGAACAACTCCTGGAACTAATAAGCAATTATAGCAAGCTTGCAGGACACAAGATTAATATACAAAAGCCAATCATTTGCCTATACACCAGCAATGAATAAGAATTTTGAAATCCAAAACACAATACCATTTACATTAGCACCCCAAAAATGAAATACATAAGGATAGACTTAACAAAATATGTACAAGATCTACATGAGGAAAACTACAAAACTCTGATGAATGAAATCAATCAAGAATGAAATAAATGGAGAGATAGTTCTTGTTAATGGATAGAAGACACAATATTGTCAAGATGTCAGTTCTTTCCAACTTGATCTATAGATTCAATGCAATCTCAATCAAAATCTCAGGAAGTTATTTTGTGAATATCAACAAACTGATTATAAAGTTATCATAAATTTCATATAGAGGGGCAAAAGACCCATACTAAGCAACACAATATTGAAGGAGAAGAACAATGGAGAGCAGACACTACTCGACTTCAAGACTTACTACAAATCTACAGTAACCAAGACAGTGTGTTATTGGCAAAGAATAGACAAATAGATCAATGGAAAGCTCAGAAATAGACCCACATAAATATAGTCAACTGATCTTTGACAAAGTAGCAAAGGCAATACTATGGAGCAAAGATAGTCTTTTCAACAAATGGTGCTGGAACAACTGGACATCCACATGCAAAAAAAAAAATGAGTCTAGACACAGACTTTACACTTTCACAAAAATTAACTAAATATGGATCACAGACCTATGTGTAAAATGGAAAACTATAAAACTCCTAGAAGATAACCTAGAAGAAAACCTAGATGACCTTGGGTATGGCAATGACATTTTAGGTACAACACCAAAGGCATGATCCATGAAAGAAATTATTGATAAGCAAGACTTAGTTAAATTTTTTTAAGTCTGCTCAGCAAAAGACACTTTTAAGAGAATGAGAAGCCAAAGACTGGGAGAAAATATTCACAAAAGACACATCTGATGAAGGACTTCTATACAAATTACACAAAGAACTCTTAAAACTTAACAATAAGGAAACAAACAACCCAATTAAAAAATGGGACAAAGGTCATAACAGACACCTCACCAAAAAAGATATACAGAGGGCAAATATGCATATGAAAAGATGCTTACATCATATTCATCAGGGAAATGCAAAATAAAAAAATGAGATACTACTACACACCTATTAGAATTGCCAAAATCCTGAACACTGACAAGACCAAATGCTGAGATCTGGAATAATAGGAGCCCTTGTTCATTGCTGGTGGGAATGCAAAATGGTACAGCCACTTTGGAAGACAGTTTGGCAGTTTCTTACAAAGCTAAACATAATTTTATCATACATTTCAGAAACTGCACTCCTTGGAATTTACCCAAAGGAATTGAAAACTTATATCCACACAAAAACTCACATACAGATGTTTCTAGCAGCATTATAATTGCCAAAACTTGAAAGCCACCAAAATGTCTTTCAGTAGGTGAATTCATAAATAAATTGTGGAACATCCAGAAAATGGAAAATAATCCACCACTGAAAATAAATGAGATATTAAGTGATAAAAAGACATGGAAGAACTGTAAAAGCAAAACCAGAGAACTCTCAATTAAATACTTGGGAGACAAGAAGGGGGAGCTCTCATGCCCTGTGAGGATAGCAGAGCCCAATAGGAAGAAGAGGACTTTTTTCCTGGCAAGGACTCTGCCAATGAAAAGTGATGAATTCTGTTTACTATAGCCTTGCCAACTTCCTTTCCCCCTCTATAAAAGTGTTCTGAAACCAACTTGATTAGATGGTTGGAACTTTCAGGCCGACACCCTGATTACCAGAAGGAGGAGAAAGGTTCTGGAGGTTGAATTAATCACCGATGACTAAGGATTTAATCAACCATGGCTGTGTAGTGAAGCCACCATTAAAATCCAAAAGGAGAGGTTCCAGAGAGCTTCCAGGTTGGTGAAGCAGAATGCCTCCATGTGCCACTGTGCTGGGCTCCAAACTCCAAGAGGACTGAAGTTTCTTTGTTCTCGACCTCAGCCTATGAATCTCTTCATCTGGCTGTTTGTTGTGTGGTTAAATATCCTCGATAATAAGCCACTCATCTGTCGTGTGGCTGACAGGGTCTTGCCGCTCCACCCTTGTGTCAGGCCTGAACCTCCAAGGTGGGAGAGCTGAATTCAGGACATTGGACCACCAGAGACCTCCAGGCCCCACATAATATCAATCAGCAAGAGCTCTCCCAGAGATACCTGTCTCAACACTAAGGCCCAGCTCCACCCAATGACCAGCAAGTTCCAGTGCTGGACGCCCCATGCAAAAGAACTAGCAAGACAGGACCACAACCCCACCCATTAGCAGAGAGGCTGCCTAAACTCATAATAAGTTCACAGACACCCTAAAACACACCACCAGATGCAGTCCTACCCACCAGAAAGACAAGATCCAGCACCGCCCACCAGAACACAGGCACCAGTCCCCTCCACCAGGAAGCCTGCACAACCCATGGAACCAACCTTCCCCACTGAGGTCAGACACCAAAAAGAACGGGAACTATGAACCTGTAGCCTGCAAAAAGGAGACACCAAACAAAGTAAGTTAAGCAAAATGAGAAGACACAGAAATACGCAGCAGATGAAGGAGCAAGGTAAAAACCCACCAAACAAAACAAATGAAGAGGAAATAGGCAGTCTACCTGAAAAAGGATTCAGAGTAATGATAGTAAAGATGATCCAAAATCTTGGAAATAGAATGGAGAAAATACAAGAAACGTTCAACAAGGACATAGAAGAACTAAAGAGCAAACAAACAATGATGAACAACACAATAAATGAAATTAAAAATAATCTAGAAGGAATCAATAGCAGAATAACTGAGGCAGAAGAACAGATAAGTGACCTGGAAGATAAAATAGTGGAAATAATTACCACAGAGCAGAATAAAGAAAAAAGAATGAAAAGAATTGAGGATAGTCTCAGAGACTTTTGGGACAACATTAAATGCACCAACATTCGAATTATAGGGGTCCCAGAAGAAGAAGAAAAAAAAAGGGACAGAAAATATTTGAAGAGATTATAGTTGAGGACTTCCCTAATATGGGAAAGGAAATAGTTAATCAAGTCCAGGAAGCAGAGAGAGTCCCATACAGGATAAATCCAAGGAGAAACACGACAAGGCACATATTAATCAAACTATCAAAAATTAAATACAAAGAAAAAATATAAAAAAGCAGCAAGGGAAAAACAACAAATAACATACAGGGGGATCCCCATAAGGTTAACAGCTGAACTTTCAGCAGAAACTGTGCAAGCCAGAAGGGAGTGTCAGGGCATATTTAAAGTGATGAAAGGGAAAAACCTACAAACAAGATTACTCTACTCAGCAAGGATCTCATTCAGATTTGACAGAGAAATTAAAACCTTTACAGACAAGCAAAAGTTAAGAGAATTTAGCACCACCAAACCAGCTTTACAACAAATGATAAAAGAACTTATCTAGGCAGGAAACACAAGAAAAGGAAAAGATCGAAAAAAACAAACCCAAACCAATTACGAAAATGGGAATAGGAACATACATATCAATAATTACCTTAAATGTAAATGGATTAAACACTCCAACCAAAAGATGTAGACTAGCTGAATGGACACAAAAACAATATGCATATATATGCTGTCCACAAGAGACCCACATCAGACCTAGGGACATACGGACTGAAAGTGAGGGGATGGAAAAAGATATTCCATGCAAACGGAAATCAAAAGAAAGCTGCAGTAGCAATTCTCATATCAGATAAAATAGACTTTAAAATAAAGACTATTACAAGAGACAAAGAAGGACACTACATAATGATTAAGGGATCAATCGAAGAAGAAGATATATCAATAGTAAATATTTATGCACCCAACATAGGAGCACCTCAATACGTAAGGCAAATGCTAACAGCCAAAAAAGGGGAAATTGACAGCAACACAATCATTGTACGGGACTTTAACACCCCACTTTTACCAATAGACAGAACACCCAAAATGAAAATAAACAAGGAAACACAAGCTTTAAATGAACACATTAAACAAGATGGACTTAATTGATATTTATAGGACATTCCATCCAAAAACAACAGAATACACATTTTTCTCAAGTGCTCATGGAACATTCTGCAGGATAGATCATATCTTGGGTCACAAATCAAACCTTGGTAAATTTAAGAAAATTGAAATCCTATCAAGTATCTTTTCCGAACACAGTGCTGTGAGACTAGATTTTAATGACAGGAAAAAACCCGTAAAAAATACAAACACATGGAGGCTAAACAAATGAGGCTACACTACGAAATAACCAAGTGATCACTGAAGATATCAAAGAGGAAAACAAAAAATAGGTAGAAACAAATGGCAATGAAAACACGACGACACAAAACCTATGGGATGCAGTAAAAGCACCTCTAAGAGGAAAGTTTATAACAACACAGTCCTACCTCAAGAAACAAGAAACATCTCAAATAAACAACCTAACCTTACACGTAAAACAATCAGAGAAAGAAGAAAAAACAAAACCCAAAGTTAGCAGAAGGAAAGAAATCATAAAGATCAGATCAGAAATAAATGAAAAAGAAATGAATGAAACAATAGCAAAGAACAATAAAACTACAAGCTGGTTTTTGAGAAGATAAACAAAATTGATAAACCACTAGCCAGGATCATCAAGAAAAAAAGAGAGAAGACTCAAATCAACAGAATTAGAAATGAAAATGGAGAAGTAACAACTGACCCTGCATAAATACAAAGAACCATGAGGGATTACTACAAGCAACTATATGCCAAAAAAATGGAAAAACTGGAAGAAATGGACAAATTCTTAGAAAAGCACAACCTTCTGAGACTGAACCACGAAGAAATAGAAATATAAACAGACCAATCACAAGCACTGAAACTGAAACTGTGATTAAAACACTTTCCAACAAACAAAAGCCCAGCACCAGATGGCTTCTCAGGCGAATTCTTTCAAACATTTGGAGAAGAGCTAACACCTATCCTTCTCAAACTCTTCCATAATATAGAAGAGGGAGGAACACTCCCAAACTCATTCTACAAGGTCACCATCAACCTGATACCAAAACCAGACAAAGATGTCACAAAGAAAGAAAATTACAGGCCAATATCACTGATGAACATAGATGCAAAACACCTCAACAAAATACTAACAAACAGAATCCAACAGCATATTAGAAGGATCATACAACATGATCAAGTGGGGTTTATCCCAGGAATGCAAGGATTCTTCAATATACGCAAATCAATCCATGTGATACAACATATTAACAAATTGAAAGATAAAAACCATATGGTCATCTCAATAGATGATGATCATCTCAATAGATGCAGAAAAAACTTTTGACAAAATTCAACACCCATTTATGATAAAAACCCTCCAGAATGTAGGCATAGAGGGAACTTATCTCAATATAATAAGGGCCATATATAAGAAACCCACAGCCAACATCGTTCTCAAAGGTGAAAAACTGAAACCATTTCCACTAAGATCAGGAACAAGACAAGGTTGCCCACTCTCACCACTATTATTCAACATAGTTTTGGAATTTTTAGCCACAGTGATCAGGGAAGAAAAAGAAATAAAAGGAATCCAAATCAGAATAGAAGTAAAGCTGTCACTGTTTGCAGATGACATGATACTATACATAGAGAGTCCTAAAGACGCTACCAGAAAGCTACTAGAGCTAATCAATTAATTTGGTAAAGTAGCACAATACAAACTTAATGCACAGAAAGCTCTTGCGTTCCTATACATTAATGATGAAAAATCTGAAAAAGAAATTAAGGAAACCCTCACATTTACCTTTGCAACAAGAAGAATAGAATACCTAGGAATAAACCTACCCTAGGAGATAAAAGACCTATACATAGAAAACTATAAGACACTGATGAAAGAAATTAAAGGTGATAAAAAGAGATGGAGAGATATACCATGTTCTTGGATTGGAATAATCAACATTGTGAAAATGACTATTCTACCCAAAGTAATGTACAAATTCAGTGCAATCCCTATCAAACTACCAATGACATTTTTCACAGAACTAGTACAAAAAAATTCACAATTTGTATGGAAACACAAAAGACCCTGAAGAGCCAAAGCAATCTTGAGAAAGAAAAATGGAGCTGGAGGAATCAGGCTTCCCGACTTCAGACTATACTACAAGGCTACAGTAATCAAGTCAGTATGTTACTGGGGGAGACCTTCAAGATGGCGGAAGAGTAAGACATTGAGATCACCTTCCTCCCCACAAATACATCAGAAATACATCTCCCTATGGAACAACTCCTACAGAACACCTACTGAACGCTGGCAGAAGACCTCAGACTTCCCCAAAGAGAAGAAACTCCCCACATATCTGGGTAGGGCAAAAGAAAAAAGAAAAAACCAGATACAAAAAAATAAGGATGGGACCTGCCCCTCTGGGAGGGAGCTGTGAAGGAGGAAAAGTTTCCACACACTAGGAAGCCCCTTCACTGGTGGAGATGGGGGCGTGTGGCAGAGGGGAAGCTTCGGAGCCACAGAGAAGAGCACAGCAACAGGGGTGCAGAGGGCAAAGCTGAGAGATTCCAGCACAGAGGTTCAGTGCCGACCAGCACTCACCAGCCCGAGTGGCTTCTCTGCTCACCCGCCAACCAGGACTGGTGGCGGCTGGGAGCTGAGGCTCAGGCTTCAGAGTTCAGAACCCAGGGAGCAGACTGGGTTTGGCTGTGTGAACACAGCCTGAAGGGGGCTACTGTGACACAGCTAGCCATCAGGGAGTCCTGGAAAGAGTCTGGACCTGCCTAACAGGCAAGAGACCATTGTTTTGGGGTGGGCGAGGAGAGGGGATTCGGAGCATTGCATAAACGAGCTCCAGAGATGGGCGCAAACTTCGGCAATCAGCGCAGACACCAGAGACGGGCATGAAACGCTAAGGCTGCTACTGCAGCCACCAAAAAGCCTGTGTGCAAGCACAGGTCACTATCCACACCTCCCCTCCAGGGATCCTGTGCAGTCTTCCACTGCCAGGTCCCATGATCCAGGGACAACTTCCCTGGGAAAACACACGGCATGCCTCAGGCTGTTGCAACGTCATGCCGGCCTCTGCCGCTGCAAGCTTGCCCCGCATTCTGTACCCCACCCTCTGCCAGGCCTGAGTGAGCCAGAGCCCCCTAATCAGTTGCTCCTTTAACCACGTCCTGTCTGAGTGAAGAACAGATGTCCTCAGGTGACCTACATGTGGAGGCAAAGCCAAATCCAAAGCTGAACACCAGGAGCTGTGCAAACAAAGAAGAGAAAGGGAAATTTCTCTCAACAGCCTCAGGAGAAGTGGATTAAATCTCCACAATCAACTTGCTGTACCCTGCATCTGTGGAATACCTGAATAGACAAGGAATCATACCAAAATTGAGGCGGTGGACGTTGGGAGAAACGATATATATACTTTTTCCTTTTTCTCTTTTTGTGAGTGAGCATGTGTATGCTTCATTGTGTGATTTTGCCTGTATAGCATTGGTTTTACCATTTGTCCTAGGGTCTCTGTCCGTTTTATTTGTTTTGTTTTCTTTTAGTATACTTTTTAGTGCTTGTTATCATTGGTGGATTTGTTTTTTGGTTTGGTTGCTCTCTTTCTTTTTTTTTCTTTTTTAAATTACTATTTAATTTTTTGTTTTTAATAATTATTTTTTATTTTTTTAATAACTTTATTTTATTTATTTTTTCTTTCTTTCTTTTTTCTCCCTTTTCCTCTGAACCATGTGGCTGACAGGGTCATGGTGCTCCGGCCGGGTGTCATGCCTGTACCTCTGAGGTGGGAGACCCAAGTTCAGGACATTGGTCCATGAGATACCTCCTGGCTCCAGGTAATATCAAATAGTGAAAGCTCTCCCAGAGATCTCCATCTCAATGCTAAGACCCAGCTCCACTCAACGACCAGCAAGCAACAGTGCTGGACACCCTATGCCAAATAACTAGCAAGACAGGAACACAACCTCACCCATTAGCAGAGAGGCTGCCTAAAATCATAATAAGGTCACAGACACCTCAAAACACACCCCCGGATATGGTCCTGCCCACCAGAAAGAAAAGACCCAGCCTCATCCAACAGAACACAGGCACTAGCCCCCTCCACCAGGAAGCCTACACAACACACTGAACCAAACTTAGCCACGGGGGAGAGACACCAAAAACAATGGGAACTACGAACCTGCGGCCTGTGAAAAGGGGACCCCAAAATCATTAAGTTAAAATGAGAAGACAGATAAACAAACAGAAGATGAAACAACAAGGTAAAAACCCACCAAACAAAACAAATGAAGAGGAAATAGGCAGTCTATTGCAAAAGAATTCAGAATAATGATAGTAAAGATGATCCAAGATCTTGGAAATAGAATGGAGAAAATACAAGAAACGTTTAACAAGGACCTAGAAGAACTAAAGAGCAAACAAGCAGTAATGAACAGCACAATAAATGAAATTAAAAATTCTCTAGAAGGAATCAATAGCAGAATAACTGAGGCAGAAGAACAGATAAGTGAACTGGAAGATAAAATAGTGGAAATAATTACCACAGAGCAGAATAAAGAAAAAAGAATGAAAAGAATTGAGGACAGTCTCAGAGACTTTTGGGACAACATTAAATGCACCAACATTCGAATTATAGGGGTCCCAGAAGAAGAAGAGAAAAAGAAAGGGACTGAGAAAATTTTTGAAGAGATTAGAGTTGAAACCTTCCCTAATATGGGGAAGGAAATAGTTAATCAAGTCCAAAAAACGCAGAGAGTCTGATACAGGATAAATCCAAGGAGAAATATGCCAAGACACATATTAATCTAACTAACAGAAATTAAATACAAAGAAAAAATATTAAAGGTGGCAAGGGAAAAACAACAAATAACATACAAGGGAATCCCTATAAGGTTAACAGCTGATCTTTCAGCAGAAACTCTGCAAGCCAGAAGGGAGTGGCAGGACATATGTAAAGTGATGAAAGGGATAAAACTACAACCAAGATTACTCTATCCAGCAAAGATCTCATTCAGATTCAATGGAGAAATTGAAACATTTACAGACAAGCAAAAGCTAAGAGAATTCAGCACCACCAAACCAGCTTTACAACAAAGGCTGAAGGAACTTCTTTAGGCAGGAAACACAAGAGAAAAAAAGACCTACAATAACAAACCCAAAACAATTAAGAAAATGGTAATAGGACTATACATATCAATAATTACCTTAAATTTAAATGGATTAAATGCTCCAACCAAAAGACATTGACTGACTGAATGGATACAAAAATAAGACTCGTATATATGCTATCTACATGAGACCCACTTCAGACCTAGGGATGCATAGAGACTGAAAGTGAGAGGATGGAAAAAACATATTCCATGCACATGGAAATAAAAAAAAAGCTAGAGTAACAATTCTCTTGTCAGGCTAAATAGACTTTAAAATAAAGACTATTACAAGAAACAAAGAAGGACACTACATAATGATCAAGGGATCAATCCAAGAAGAAGATATAATAATAGTAAAATTTATGCACCCAACAAAAGAGCACCTCAATACATAAGGCAAATGCTAACAGCCATAGAAGGGGAAATCGACAGTAACACAGTCATAATAGGGGACTTTAACACCCCACTTTTACAAATGGACAGATAATCCCAAATGACAATACATAAGGAAACAGAGCTTTAAATGATACATTAAAAATGTTGGGCTTAATTGATACTTATAGGACATTCTATCCAAAAAAAACAAAATACACTCTCTTCTCAAGTGGTCATGGAACATTCTCCAAGATAGATCATATCTTGGGTCACAAATCAAGCCTTAGTAAATTTAAGAAAATTGAAATCTTATCAAGTATCTTTTCAGACCACAATGCTATGAGACTAGATATCAATTACAGGAAAAAATCTGGAAAAACCACAAACACATGGAGGCTAAACAATAGACTATGAAATAACCAAGAGATCACTGAAGAAATCAAAGAGGAAATCAAAAAATATCTAGAAACAAATGGCAATGAAAACACGATGATCCAAAACCTATGGGATGCAGCAAAAGCAGTTCTAAGAGGGAAGTTTATATCAATAAAATCCTACCTCAAGAACAAGAAACATCTCAAATAAATAACCTAACCTTACACCTGAAGCAATTAGAGAAAGAAGAACAAAAAACCCCAAAGTTAGCAGAAGGAAAGAAATCATAAATATCAGATCAGAAATAAATGAAAAAGAAATGAAGGAAACAATAGCAAAGATCAATAAAACTAAAAGCTGTTTCTCTGAGAAGATAAACAAAATTGATAAACCATTAGACAGACTCATGAAGAAAAGAAGGGAGAAACTCAAATCAATAGAATTAGAAATGAAAAAGGAGAAGTAACAACTGACTGCAGAAATACAAAGGATCATGAGAGATTACTACAAGCAACTCTATGCCAATAAAATGGACAACCTGGAGGAAATGGACAAATTCTTAGAAATGCACAACCTTCTGAGACTGAACCAGGATGAAATAGAAATTATAAACAGATCATTCACAAGCACTGAATTTGAGGCTGTGATTAAAAATCTTCCAACAAACAAAAGCCCAGGACCATATGGCTTCACAGGCGAATTCTATCAAACATTTAGAAGAGCTAACACCTATCCTTCTTAAACACTTCCATAACATAGAAGAGGAAGGAACACTCCCAAATTCATTCTGTGAGGTCACCATCACCCTGATACCAAAACCAGACAAAGATGTCACAAAGAATGAAAACTACAGGCCAATATCACTGATGAACATAGATGCAAAGGTCCTCAACAAAATATTAGCAAACAGAATCCAAGAGCACATTAGAAGGATCATACACCATGATCAAGTGGGGTTTATCCCAGGAATGCAAGGATTCTTCAGTATATGCAAATCAATCCATGTGATACATCATATTAACAAATTGAAGGCTAAAAACCATATGATCATCTCAATAGATGGAGAAAAAGCTTTCAACAAAATTCAACACCCGTTTATGATTAAAACTCTCCAGAAAGTAGGCACAGAGGGAACTTACCTCAACATAATAAAGGCCATATATATCAAACCCACAGCCAACATCATTCTCAATGGTGAAAAACTGAAACCATTTCCACTAAGATCAGGAAGAAGACAAGGTTGCCCACTCTCACCACTATTATTCAACATAGTTTTGGAAGTTTTAGCCACAGCAGTCAGGAAAGAAAAAGAAATAAAAGGAATCCAAATCGGAAAAGAAGTAGTAAAGCTGTCACTGTTTGCAGATGTCATGATTATACATAGAGAATCTTAAAGACGCTACCAGAAAACTCCTAGAGCTAATCAATGAATTTGGTAAAGTAGCAGAATACAAAATTAATGCACAGAAATCTCTTGCATTCCTATAAATTAATGAAAAATCTGAAAGAGAAATTAAGGAAACACTCCCATTTACCTTTTCAACAAAAAGAATAAAATACCTAGGAACAAACCTACCCTAGGAGACAAAAGACCTGTATATAGAAAACTATAAGACACTGATGAAAGAAATTAGAGATGATACAAAGAGATGGAGAGATATACCATGTTCTTGGATTGGAAGAATCAACATTGTGAAAATGACTATGCTACCCAAAGTAATCTACAGATTCAATTCAATCCCTATTAATATAACAATGGCATTTTTCACAGAATTAGAACCAAAAATTTCACAATTTGTATGGAAACACAGAAGACCCCGAATAGCCAAAGCAATCTTGAGAAAGAAAAACGGAGCTGGATGAATCAGGCTCCCTGACTTCAGACTATACTACAAAGTTACAGCAATCAAGCCAGTATGGTACTGGCAAAAAAACAGAAATATAGATCAATGGAAAAGGATAGAAAGCCCAGAGATAAACCCACGCACATATAGTCACCTTATTTTTGATAAAGAAGGCAAGAATATGCAATGGAGAATAGACAGCCTCTTCAATAAGTGGTGCTGGGAAAACTGGACAGCTACATGTAAAAGTATGAAATTAGAACACTCCCTAACACCATACACAAAAATAAGCTCAAAATGGATTAAAGACCTAAATGTAAGGCCAGACACTATAAAACTCTTTTTAGAGGAAAACATAGGCAGAACACTCTATGACATAAATCACAGCAGGATCCTTTGTGACCCACCTCCTAGAGAAATGGTAATAAAAACAAAAATAAACAAATGGGACTTAATGAAAATTAAAAGCTTTTGCACAGCAAAGGAAACCATAAGCAAGAGGAAAAGATAACTCTCAGAATGGGAGAAAATATTTGCAAATTAAGCAACTGACAAAGGATTAATCTCCAAAACTTACAAGCAGCTCATGCAGCTCAGTATCAAAAAAAGAAACATCCCAATGCAAAAATGGGCAGAAGACCTAAATCGACATTTCTCCAAAGAAGATATACAGATTGCCAACAAACACATGAAAGAATGCTCAATATCACTAATCATTAGAGAAATGTCAATCGAAACTAAAATGAGGTATCACCTCACAGGAGTCAGAATGGCCTTCATCAAAAATCTAGAAACAATAAATGCTGGAGAGGGTGTGGAGAAAAGGGAACCCTAGTGCACTGTTGGTGGGAATGTAAATCAATACAGCCACTATGGAGAATAGTATGGAGGTTCCTTAGAAAACTAAAAATAGAACTACCATATGACCCAGCAATCCCACTACTGGGCATATACCCTGAGAAAACCATAACTCAAAAAGAGACATGTACCAAATGTTCATTGCAGCACTATTTACAATAGCCAGGACATGGAAGCAACCTAGTTGTCCATCGACAGATGAAGGGATAAAGATGTGGCAAATATATACAATGGAATATTACTCAGCCATAAAAAGAAACGAAATTGAGTTGTTTATAGTGAGGTGGATGGACCTAGGGTCTGTCATACATAGTGAAGTAAGTCAGAAAGAGAAAAACAAATACCGTGTGCTAACACATATATATGGAATCTAAAAAAAAAAAATTGTTCTGATGAACCTAGGGGCAGGACAGGAATAAATACGCAGACATAGAGAATGGTCTTGAGGACACAGGGACAGGGATGGATAAGCTGGAACGAAGTGAGAGAGTAGCATTGACATATATACACTACCAAATGTAAAATAGATAGCTAGTGGGAAGCAGCTACATAGCACAGGGAGATCAGCTCCATGCTTTGTGACCACCTAGAGGGGTGGGATAGGGAGGGTGGGAGGGAGACGCAGGAGGGAGGGGATATGGGGATATATGTATACATATATCTGATTCACTTTGTTATACAGCAGAAACAAATACAACATTGTAAAGCAATTATACTCCAATAAAGATGTTTTTTTTAAAAAAGTGTGCTTCTTTCCTTGCTGTGGGGGGACTTGCACATGTCTCACCATGATTACAGACCCCAAATTACAATTCTCTGCAGATCTTGAAGAAAGCCATTTTTTCTGGAGAAATATTTGGTAGTCTATTTGTTTTAGGTCAACACAAACTTAAATGCATATTACTAAGTGCAAGAAGCCAATCTGAAAAGGCTACATATTGTATGACTCTAGCTATATGACATTCTAGAAAAGGCAAAACTTTGGCGACAATAAAAAGGTCAGTGTTGCCTGAGCTTGGATGGGGATGGGATGAATAGGTGGAGCACAGAGTACTTATGAGGCAATGAAAATATTCTGTATGATACTGTAATGATGGATGCATATCATTATACATTTTTCCAAACCCATAGAATGTACAACACCGAGCAGCATGAACCCTAATGCAAACTATGGACTTAGGGTGATTACAATGTGTCGATGTAGGTTCATGAATTGTTAATAGCCCACTCTGGTGGGGGATGTTGATAAAGGGGAAGGCTATTTGTGCATAGGGGTGGGGCATGTGGGAAATCTATGTGCCTCCTCTCAATTTTGCTGTGAACATAAAACAATACATAAAACAGAGCATAAAACAAAAAAAATAATATTTTTAATGTGAGTAAAATGGTAAATATATATCCACAATAAAATAATTGATTAATTGTAAAAGGGAATGCTATGAAGAGCTTCACACTTATAAATATGACAATTTAGAGAAAATTGACCTTCAAAACCTACAAACTACTAAAACTTTAATAAAGATGAAGTATCTGATATGAATAGTTCTATACCCATTAAAGAACTGCAATTCATTATGTAAAAGCTCCCCTCCCCCCAAAATCTCGAGGCCCAGATGGTTTCACTGGAGAATTCTACCAAACATTTAAAGAATTAACACCAATATTATGGATTTACACAATCTCTTCCAGAAACAGAAGAAAAGAGTAGACTTCTAAACTCATTTTGTGAGGTCAGTATTACACTGATACCAAAATCAAAGAGAGAAGAAAAAAAAAAGAAAAGAAATCTACACACCAATATTTCTCATCAATTTAAACATAAAATTTCTTGCCAAAACATTAGCAAACCTAATCCCACAATGCATTACAAAAAATTATACACCATTACCAAGTGGAATTTATTCCAAGGATGAAACGCTGATTCAACATTTCAAAATCAATGAGCATAATCCACCATAGGAACAGGTTAAAGAGGAAAACTTACATGACCACATCTATTGATGCAGTAAAAGCATTTAACAAAATCCAACATCCATTCCTGATATAAACTCTCAGTGAAATATGAATAGAAGGGAATTTCGTGAACCTAGGTTTTTGTCTATAAAACAATGGGCATCTATAAAAAACCTACAGTTAACATCATACCTAATGATGAAAGACTAAATGCTTCCCCCCAAGACTGGGAAAAAGCAAAGACGTCCTCTCTCACCACTCTTATTCAATATATTTCTGGAATTTCTAGCCACTGCAAAAGGCAAGGAAAGGAAATAAGCCATTCAGATTGGAAAGGAAGAAATAAAGCTGTCCCTATTTGCAGATGACATGATTGACTACATAGAAATTCCCAAGGAATATACAAAAACAAAAACAGTGGAACTAGTGAAGTCAGCACTGTGGCAAGATATAAAATCAATATACACACACACAAAAAATCAAATTTCTACATGAACACATGGAAACTGAAATCAAAACCCAATGTAAATTATAATTTATCCAAACAAATTCAAATACATAGGTATACACTTAACAAAATATGTACATGATACATATGCTGAAAACTACAAAATGTGATGAAAGAAATTAAGGACTTAAATAAATGTAAAAACATACCATGTTCAGAGAAAGACAAATATCATATGATATTGCTTATATGTCGAATCTAAAAAAAGGGTACAAATGAACTTATCTACAAAATAGAAATAGAGTTACAGATGTAGAAAACAAACTTTTGGTTACCAGGAAGGAAAGTGGGGGGAGATGAGGGATAAATTGGGAGATTGGGATTGACATATACACACTACTATATATAAAACAGATAACTAATAATAACCTACTGTATAGCACAGGGAACTCTACTCAAGACTCTGTAATGGCCTATATGGGAAAAGAATCTTAAAAAGAGTGGATATATGTACATGTATAACTGATACACTTTGCTGTACAGCAGAAACTAACACAACATTGTAAATCGACTATACTCCAATAACAATTAAAAAAAAATACCATGTGCATGGGTTCAACACAGTAAAGCAGTCAATTCTCCTGAAATTGTTATATAGACTTAACACAGTTTCTACCAAAATCTCATTAAGTTTTTTTTGGGGGGGGGGAGACATAGGCAAGCTTATTCTAAAAGGTATATTGAAAGTCATAGGCCCTAGTATAGCTAAAGGAATCCTGACATGGGAGAGTAAAGTGGGAGTAATCACTTTAGGGTTAGGGTTAGGGTTAGTGTTAGGGTTAGGGTTAGGGTAATCACTTTACTCAATAAGGCCTATGATATTACTAGAGTGATAAAGACCTGTGCACAGATGTTCATAGAAGCCTTATTCTTAATAGCCAAATACTACATACAATCCAGATGTCCTTCACTGGGTCAATGGTTAAAAAAATCATGGTACATACATACCACAAAAACAAAAACTTGATACAGGCAACAACTTGGATGAGTCCCAAGGGCATGCTGGATGAAAAAAAGCTACTTTCAAAAGTTATGGTTTCGGGACTTCCCTAGTGGTGCAGTGGTTAAGAATCCACCTGCCAATGCAGGGGACACAGGTTCGATCCCCGGTCCGGGAAGAGCCCACATGCCGCAGAGCAACTAAGCCTGTGCACCTCAACTACTGAGCCTGTTCTCTAGAGCCCGTGAGCCACAGCTACCAAGCTCATGTGCCACAACTACTGAAGCTTGCGCCTAGAGCCTGTGCTCCGCAATGAGAGATGCCACCTCAATGAGAAGCCCGTGCACCGCAATGAAGGGTAGCCCCAGCTCACTGCAACTAGAGAAAGCCTGCGTGCAGCAACGAAGACCCAACACAGCCAAAAATAAATAAAATTTTTTAAAAAAGTCAAATAGGGGCATGGAAAATATTTTTTTAAGAAAAGTATGGTTTCATTTATATAATTTTGAAATGCCCAAATTATAGAAATGGAAAAGAGATTAGATGTTGCCAGGGGTTAGGGACCAAGGAGGGAGAGTGAGAAAGGAGTGGATATGGCTATAAAAAGGAAATCTGAGGTATCCTTATTGTGATAGAACTATTCTGTATATTGTCTGTGGTGGTATATGCAAGAGCCTACTATGTGATAAAATTGTACAGAAGTAAACACACACACACACACACACACACACACACACATGACTACAGGTAAACCTTGGGAAATCTGAATAAGATAGGTGGATTGTATCAATGTCAATATCCTACTTGTGGCACTGCATTGTCTTGCAAAATTCTACTACTGGAGGAAATAGTAAAGTCTACAGGGGATCTCTGTATTATTTTTACAACTGTATGTTAATATACAATTATCTCCAAAATTTGCTATTAAAAAATCCTACTAATCTTTTTTTTCAAGAATAATACTGCATCATAATAGCTTGTTTATTGGCTGCTAATCAGGTTTGCATGAAACCTCATAATAAACAACTACAGGCCACTGGCTCAAACTGAGGTGAAGCAGATATGCTTTTTGATGTTTCTGATAGTCAGAGTCATTGATCACACTGAGACACACTTGACACTTTCCTAAGAAGTCATCTGACCTCCTGTGAACTACCTGGTGCTGTTAATGTGTAAGCAGGCTGCATGACCACTTCGTGAGTGTGGTAGACAAGACTTGGGAAGTGACTGGATAGATACCAGCTTGAAATAAATAGTTGAAGGAGCTGAGCTGTTTTCACTGAGATAAGGTGACATGAAGGATAAGATACCTGGGTTCAGATCCCTAGGGGGCTGTTTTGGGGCAAAGAAAGTAACTGTGTTCTCTGAGGTCCTAAGGGTAAATGAACATCGGATCAGCAGTTGACCTCAGGGATGCTTTATAGATGCAGATATAGGCTTAGCAGAAAGAAGGACTAACTGAGCTGTCCAATAATGAGATGTGTTACTTCTGGATGTAGAGAGTGTCCTATTATTGGAAGCATTTAAGCAGAAGTCATTGAACATCTCTCAGAAATGTGGAAATTTCCTTTCAATGTGCAGATTCTAACACCAAAGTAATCATGTAAAACAGGGCTGCCAGTGCTTTATCCCAACACATCTCTCATTCCCTCACTGGCTTTTCTTTTTTCCTGACTGGAACCTTCTCTTCCTTGATGACTGGAAGGGAAAGAAAGGGACTCTGAGGTCTTGGGATCAATGTTCTATATAGACTGGAATCTCTTTGCAGGAAAATTCAAGTTACTATTGGTTTTGGTGGATGTAGGGACATAGAACCCTGCAGTAACCCCCCAGACTAATCTGGGAGATTGACAAAGACACAAGATAACCATAGGCAACTTTTAGTTCTGGCATTTTTGCATTATGAGAAATACAGTTGTTTTCATGTCTGTTTTTCCTAATAAACTGTGAACTCTTTCAGGGATACTATATTTTACATTTCTTTGTGTTCTTCCTGCCTTTAGAACCTTACACATAGTGGCTTCTTGATAGTTTCTCCATAAAGTGTTTCTCAGACATGATCAGATGGTTTGTGATGTAGTTTGTATACCAAATGCTAGGCTGGCATTTCCTCCCAGAGAGAAGAAAGAGATGGCTTCCACTTTCTTTTTGGGTGACATCTAAAGTAGATAATGTGACTATTTCTAAAGGTAGCTCCCTACCACTTCCTTCATTTCATGGCAACCAGGGAGCTAAAACAATACATTTAAGACCTGAGATTTGACAAAGTTCCTAGTGCTGGACACATGAATCTGGTTTGATGCCTTAGGTGTGAGAAGAGTGGAGAGGCTGTGGGTATTTTCTTCAAGCTGAGCCTGGTAGGTTGGTGGACTGGGGAGGCATTTATAAATGATCAGGCCTTCTAAATTTTAGAAAACCTTGTTGATATATGTACCAGCATGGAGGTCTTTGCTTCCCACCATCCTCCTCACTCTTGGGAGTGGGGGCATTGGGGTGGGGGAAGGAGAGAGCAATGTGTTGCTGGTCCTTCAAAAAAGGAAAAAGGAAATCCAGAGTGGCTAAATAGGGAGAGAAAAAGAAGAGGCCTGGGCCAGAGGAAAGTGTGCTAAGGGAGAACAGGCCTTCTCAGGTCCCTTGATGAAAGGATGAGAACACTCACAGCACAGGAGTCTGGCCTTGTAGCCCATATGAATGGTGGGGAGGGGTACCCTAGGACACACTAGGAGCCTGAGTCCTGGCCCAGCTAGACACCTGCCTGACAGTCCTTCCAGGACTTCCCCGAGGATGGTCCTCCTCTCACTGGGATCTCTCCCAGTATGGCATTAGTAAGATAATACGGCCCTGGGAGGGAGGGTGGAGGGTAAATTAAAATTAGCCCTCTGGACCTGTTCAGCCAGCCTTTAGGCGGTGTTGTTAACAGTGGAAACTGAGAGCCCTGCCTGCACCAGCCCCCAGGGCAGTAGGGGGCTCCCCTTGGAGGGGCCACCAGGGCCCAATGCTTCGCAGAGGGGTAGGGGCAGCCCGGTGAGTACCTGGAGCCTAGGACGCGATGATGCTGTCAGGGACGAGTGAACCCTAAGGGCTGCCAGCCAGTGGACCTATGATCACCACCCTTAGTAGTCTGTTTCCACTGGGTCTGGTTTCTGGGGGTGCTTGGGAGGTTAGTGGGGAAACCTTCCCGCAGAGGGAAGGATGGTTTCCTACCGCATCTGTCCCAGGAAACTGTGTCTGTCTAGGCTCTGGGGTTCAAATGGGCCTACTTCTTGAGGGAAATTGCTGCGGTTATGCAATATAGGGAGGGTGAAGTTTTTGTCTTTGTGTCCCTGTGTAGTATTTGTGAGTCTGTGTGTGGATGCAGCAGGGTGGGCTCAGGGCAGAAGGGCAGAGCTCCTCAGTGTGTGTGGGGGGGCGGGGAAGATGAGTACTAAAAATAGTCTACTAATGCCTGGCAGACTATTCTAGGGCCCACTGAAACCAGCCACTCTCCCGTAGGAGTTCTTAACCTAGATTCACAGACCCCCCCCCCCAAGAGGGCCTTAGATAGAATTCAAAGGGTCCAAAAATACAGATGGGGCAAACAATCACCTTTATATCCCCCTAATCTCTAACTGAAATTTACCATTTCCTTCAAGGATGAATGCAGGCAGCAAATGGCAATAGTATTACTAGTTCCTGTAACTTGGTCACCAGAAGAAATCATAGATATTCCCTATCATATTACAGTTGTGGCAGAGATCTGGAAATGTCATTTATGCTCATAATCACTTAGAAATTATTAGTAGATCTTGTTATTTAACGTGTTAGTAAAGAACTTCTATTACTATATCATGCAGTTTTAAAAATATTTTGATAGCTGTATTTCAATATAATTGGTTTCCTTTAATTCTATATATTTTATATATTAAAAATCATTCTGAGAGGGGACCAGAGACTTAGCAAGATTGTCACAGGGGCCAATGCCACCAAAAAAGGGTTTAAAACCCCTGCACTTTGGGGATCAGGACGAGGATCCTTGCACAGAATGGTCACACATAGAAACTCTTAGATTAATAAACCACAGTATGGTGAGATTAAACAAAAGATGAGTTAGGTTTTCTTATCCTATCTAATGAGATAAGGCACAATTCACTCAAGTGCCCAAGGTAGCTGGGGTCATGCCTTGTTCTCCCTCTGGAGGCTCATAATATGGGCCCTGCTGTGGGTTCATAGTATGACCTTGGTGAGAGCTTCAGCATTTCCCTTCACACTCCCTTTCCTCTTCATTTCTCTGAACACCACTGCCCCAAATAAAATAGTAAGGAGAGAATCCCTACTGGCTGTCAGAAGAAATGATTTGTAAAGCAACCTTCTATGACTGAGATCCTGGAATCCAGTATGACCCTCAAACCTGAGGATCCTGAGAGCTACAATATGACTGCTTGAGGCAAGGGGGAGGGGTATGTGTTTATTTTTCAGGTGGCAGTAGAAAGAACAGGATGGGGAATAAGGAGACCTGGATTCTATTTCTGGCTCTGCTATTGCCCTGATGTAAAGCACCTGGCAAATCCCTTACCCTATTGGACTTCAGTTTCCTCATCCACAAAATGGGAATAATATTACCTATTCCACTACGTGAAATAGCTCTGAAAAGCACACGATTATAGATGTGTTCTGAGTTCTTGCTAATGAGACAACTGTCAATAACAGCCATGTGACCTTAGGAAAAAGTCTCTGCTCTCCTCTAAGCCTTGGTTTTCCCATCTCTAAATTGAGGAGATTAAAGTAAATAATTTATTATGTGCATTCCATCTCTGAAGTTATAGAGCTTTAACCTCAGGAGGGAGCAACAACCATAGAAATTAGAGACCTAAGTAATAATAAAAATCATAGTGAAAATAGTTACTGAGTACTACATACAGGTGGTATTCTAAACATTTAAGATGTATTGATATTAACTCATTTAATCCTAACAATAACCCTCTGAGGCAGATACTAGTATCATACTATCTTTACAGATGAAGAAATAGGCACAGAGAGATTAAATGATCTGCCATAGATCACACAACTACTAATTGGTAGAGTTGAGATTGAAGCAGAATCCTAGACCATGTTTTACTACTTCCATATATGGCTTCCCAATCTGCACTGGGGGCAAAACAGACCTATACAGAAGGACTTATGATATAGTGTGATGACTGCTATAGTACTATTAAGAGCAAAGACTCAAGGAACTAACCCATCAGAAGGACTTACATGTGACAGAAGGAAGCATGATGTATATCAACAGCCATCATTTCTCTTCCCTTATCAATGGATCTTGGGGTATAAGTAGAGGAGTGGTAGGAAATGAGGCTGGAGATATTGGCCAAGGTTTTCTCATGAAGGACCTGTGAGCCTGGCAAGGCATCTGGGCTATACTCTGAAAGAAAGGGGAGTGATTAAAAGGTTTAAAATATAAGATTGGTAGAGAGAAGATTTGTACTTTTAAATGATCACTTTAGCCAAAATGTGGAGAAATTATTGAAAAGATAAACTAGCTAGGAGACTACTACAACAGTTGATGCAAAAGATGATGGGGGTCTAGATAAAGCACTGGCAATCGGGTTGCCTATAGAGGCCTCTAGGAAGTAAAATCCTAGATTTGATGACCAATTAGATGCGAGTGGAACAATGAGATAAGAGGGCTGACATTAGTCTTGGGCGTTTGGTTTGGTTGACCAGTTGGATGATGAGGAACTGAGATGTGGATCTAGTTTGGTGATGGTGATAGTAGTAGTGGTGGTGTGATACTGCTGACTTTGAAGTACCTGAAAGAACTCAGTGAATACATACCTTTTGCTGAAGAGAGAGCTGGGGGACTTGGAGTGGTAGGCTTGAAATCATCCTGATAAAGGTGAGAGCTACAGCTCTAGAACAAGGAGAGAACAAGGGGAACAAAACTATTTCAGGGGAGAAAAATCAGAAGAGTGTGCTGGCCAGGAAGCCAAGGGAAGACTACATAGGAGGAAGTGGTCAGTGGAGACAGATGTCCCAGAAAAGTCAGAAAAGGAAAGAGCTGAGAAACAGCCAGGAGATTTAACCACAAGGATGAGTTTTAAAGAAATATCTCAGTGTGTGATTGAGGGTGGGTGGAGACAGAATGCAGAGGGTGGAATTGGAGGTGAGGAAATGGATGGTAGACAACTCTTTGGAGATGTTTGGTGAAAAAGAGAGAGAAGAAAAGAAAGGTAGCTAGAGTAGGACAAAGGACCACAGAAGTGTTTTGTTTCCAAAGATGATTGAGGGGGAGGAGCCAGTGGAGAGGTTGAAGGCACAGAGGAAGCTCACCTTTGAAGATCTAGTATATGGTAGCTTTCTTTCTCTTAACAGCCCCATGAGGCAGGGACTATCATTTCTGTCTTATAAACGAGGAAACTGAATGAGTGTAATCTCAGATATCAACATTATTCTATTTTAAAATCACGCTATGGAAATATCACCTGCATTCTGTTATTTGTCAGATTTACAGTACCTTTTTTTTCTTTAAATTTTAGCATTAAATAAAAATAAAATTGGGAGCACTGAAAAAAAAAAAGGAGGGAAGAGACTTTCCCAAAGCTTACTCAGATAGGAAATGGGGGTGCTGAGTTACAAACTTAGGTCTGCCTGATTTCTAAAATTATCTTCTTATAATTGCACCTCAAAAGTGAATAAATAAAACACCATATATGGAATTGATGCTGACTTGTGGCAGGGGGGCTAAAGTTGAGGGAGACCCCACCCACCCACCTCACAATTTATTCTATGAGGTGTGTATTTGAGGCCCCAGGCTAACAAAGAGGGGTGGAGGTGGACAATGAATAAAAGGAGGTTTGAAGCCCTGAGCCCAGGGCTGCAGGGTATGGGATAAGAGGGAGACTCAACCTCTGAAAACCCTACCAGCTTACCCTGATGACATTACCAACTGAGGTGGGTGACTTTGATTTTGGAGCATTAGGAACAGGACTAGAAATGCCAAGGGTTTAGGTTGAGTCAGCCATTAGGCCATGGGTGATTTTGTAGGGCCTGGGGATAATGAGGAGAGAAGAGTTGAGGGTTGAGGCAAGGCTCCAGGCTGGGTGGAACAGAGAGGATGGGAAAAGGCTCGACTCAGAGAGATTGGGAAACCATAGTTTCCAAAGAGATGCTGGCAATCAAAGGGATTCCTGGATTGAAATGGTCCTGGTGGAAAAACCAGTTGTCAACAGAGAGGAGGACTTGTCCTGGAAACCTCAACTATTTCCTACTATCTCTTTGACTATGTTTTACTTGAAGTCACCTTTTACTTTTACTTGTAATGTCACCTCTTTATTTAATCAGTGAATGCCATTCAACATCCATTTCCTGAGCAACCCTGTTGCCTGAAGCATGGGGCCTGAGTCTGAGGGGAGGTCACATATGAGGGGATGTGAAGAGGCTGAATCTCATCTAAAAGATTGAGAGGTAGAGTTGAGGGCCTGCCCCATGAGACTGATGTCAGAATGCTCAGGGATGACAGCTTGACACCACAAAACACCATTCTGTTGACCTAGCAACTACCAAACCAGAACCACCTCATTAGTCCACACATTCTGAACCAAGGAAGATGTATCTACCAACACCCCGGTCATGATGTAGGCTCTACTGGGAGTGGAGGAATAATAAGATGGAGACAGGAGTCCTCACCCTGGAGTTTACACACTGATGAAGCACAGATAAGTGGAAATGTGATGTGGAAGTTCATAGCTAAAGCCTAGTTGTAATCCTTTGGAATCCCTGAGCAGAGGAGGAGGAGATTAGGGAAGGTTTCCCAGAAGTAGGAGTTTGAAGGGAAGACAGAAGAGCATATGCAAAGGCACCAGGCTGTGAAATGGCCTGATCTATTTTGGCAGCCATCTCTGGGGTCTGAAATAAGATGGAGTAGGAGTTAGAAGCAGGGGACCCATGAGTAAAGAGCCTGATGTGAAAGATGGGGGGCAAGCATCCAGGCTTTTGATGGGAGCCCTCAGTCTCTGCTGCTTTTGTCATCCACAGATCTGGCATATCCTCCTGTTCATAATGAGAATAGTTCTGCTCCAATTAGCCAAGGTGAACCTCATGGACATCACCAAAATCTTCTCCCTCCTGCAGCCCGATAAGGAGGAGGAGGACACCGACACGGGGGAGAAGCAGGCTCTCAATCAAGCAGTGTACAACAACGACTCTTATACCTTGGACCAGCTTTTGCGCCAGGAGCGTTATAAACGATTCATCAACAGTAGAAGTGGCTGGGGCGTCCCTGGGACACCCTTGCGCTTGGCTGCTTCTTATGGCCACCTTAGCTGCTTGCAGGTCCTCCTGGCACATGGTGCTGATGTTGACAGCCTGGACGTCAAGGCACAGACACCACTTTTTACCGCCGTCAGTCATGGCCATCTGGACTGTGTGCGTGTGCTTTTGGAAGCTGGTGCTTGTCCTGGTGGTAGCATCTACAACAACTGCTCTCCTGTGCTCACAGCTGCCCGTGATGGTGCTGTTGCCATCCTGCAGGAGCTCCTGGGTCATGGTGCAGAGGTCAACGTCAAGGCAAAACTACCAGTCTGGGCATCAAACATAGCTTCATGTTCTGGCCCCCTCTATTTGGCTGCAGTCTACGGTCACCTTGATTGTTTCCGCCTGCTTTTGCTCCATGGGGCAGACCCTGATTACAACTGTACTGACCAGCACCTACTGACTCGAGTCCCACGGCCCTGCACCCTCCTCGAAATCTGCCTGCACCATAATTGTGAGCCAGAGTACATCCGGCTGTTAATTGATTTTGGTGCTAACATCTACCTTCCATCTCTCTCCCTGGACCTGAACTCACAATATGATAAAGGCACTGCATTGCTGCTACAGGCCCGAGGTGAGTGTCAGGCAGACCAGCTCTAATAGGTCTCCTGGCTTGGAGGGCCGAGGGCCCCAAATCACCCCCCAAGTTAATCCTTCTGGGATGAGTTGGAGAAAACACCATCTTCTTCCCTCTCCTGGGGCCCCAGTAGAGAAGAGGTTACAGATTCCTTTTTAGGGAAGGGATCACTAAGATGAGGTAGGGGATAGCACTAGCCCAGTTTCTCCTTCTGGCATCGCCCATGACTGTTTTGTGGCCTTGAACATGCCCTCTCTAGGCCTCAGTGTGTCCCCATTGGTACCATGCATTGAGGGCAGGGAGGGGACATTTCTTAGAAGGGAGAGAGCAATTAGGGCTGCAGTAGCCAGGGCAGGATGGATGTAAGCTTGGGTGGGAGAACTACACTGAGAATTGCTTCTCATGACCTGTTTTTCCTTCCTGTAGCCACTCCACGGTCACTACTATCACAGGCTCGTTTAGTTATCCGCAGAGCCCTGCGCCACGCCAGCCAGCCACAAGCCATCGACCAGCTGGATATTCCCCCTGTGTTGATTAGCTATCTTAAACACCAACTGTAACCTTGCAGCCTGCCCAGAAACACACAATGCCTCCAAAAAACCACCTGGGGAC
Organism: Balaenoptera physalus; assembly: GCF_965194825.1. Lineage (NCBI taxonomy): Eukaryota > Metazoa > Chordata > Mammalia > Artiodactyla > Balaenopteridae > Balaenoptera > Balaenoptera physalus. The sequence goes on along the minus strand of NC_138903.1, from coordinate 54,350,455 downwards.
CCAGGTAGCTTGAGGGCACTACAGCTCTACCCACTCGCCTGAAGCTGCTCTCCTGTATTATCCTCCACAATAAAATCCTCAACAAAATAAATCCTGGGGGCTGTTGTGTTGGTGTGTGTGTGGGGTGGGGGAGTTCACTGGGGGAAAGGGTCTGGTTGGCCATGGGGAAGGATTAGAGTGATCTGGCATTCAACAGGCATAGGAGCCTAGCCACTGAAAGAGAAAACTAACCCAATGGCCTATACATCCCCACCAAGATCCTTGAGAGAATTTGGAGCTGTAATGTCTTAGAAGCAAGGTCCTGAAGAATTCAGGTAAGTATAAGGGTAGCATCATCTTGCTCAGCCCTGTATCTCCATTGAATCTCTGGCTGCTATTGTTACCAAACCAAACTTGGGTCCACAGCCAATCTACTGACACCGGGTTGTGGTGAAGTAAAGGGGCTTCACCCTTTTCAGGGGCTGTTGCCCAATACCCTATTTGAGTCAAGTGACCAAGGAGTCTCCCATTCACTCACCTTGAATCATAGGCTGCAATTACATTAGTCTATTTTATAGTCAAGATCTAACTAGGAAAACAAACTACCAAATATTTGTCACAACGAATTTAACACAGAGAAGAAATTGGTTACATAGGTGATAAGCAGAGAATCTAAGAAGGACAGGAAGTTAACCCAGAGTTTAGTGACAGCAGGAGGCCAACATCACCCTTAGGTTGGAGGGGTGAGGGAGGAAGTATGTCCAGACTCTAGGGACAGGGGTCACCTGATAGAAAGTAGAATCACAGGCTTATCATGGGTATCCAAACAAGACAAAAGGAAGAAATACCCTCTCCTTTCCCTCATTCTTGTCCTTCAATCTGCTTTCAATGTCTGTCTCACTGAGGGAAACTAGAAGTCAACTAATATGAGAGCCTGGGAAACACAGCCTGCAGTGGTTAGTCCTCCTAACTGGTCCAGGCAACCAGGGCCTGGACCAGCACAGATAACCACCCAAATCCAGATCCAGGCACCTTCAATTTTGCTAAATCTTCATCTTTCCACGGTACTTTCTTTTATATCTCCTGCACCATTATGGGTGAGGATGAGGATGAGCAGTGAAAAAGACACAAGGTGAAGGGGTAGAGGATGCGAGCCCAGATAATTTATATATGGGGAGTACTTTAGATGTTTGGAGCTTTTCCTGGGAGCTGCCTTGACAGACCCACCCCCCACGCCCCTACATAATTATCTCCCATCATGCAGGAAGGGAGGCAGGGAATGGAGTCTTGAACTGACTTGCCTCTCCCCGTTCTTACCTCTCCCACTCACCCTAGCTCCCAGTGCCTAAGAGACTTTAGGAAGGAAGGCAAGAATATTGGACATCTATCCCCATTGTCCTGCCCCACTCAGCTTCCAGACTTTCAAATGCATAAAGCATTTTGGAGAGCAGTGCAACTGTTTATCTCCAAGGGGCAAGAGAACTGAAGGACTGGACTGTAAACACAGACTTCAGGGCAGTGAGCTGCAGGTCTCTTCTACCTTTCTTTCAATCTGGGTTCCTGAAGGGTGAGTTATCTGGGATTGCACTCCTCACTCTGCTCCCCATCCCTTTAGTCAGGGCTTAGGAGATTAGGAATCAAGCTCAGCAGCTCCATCTACTTTAGGACCCCAGGAAAGTACACCCTTCAAATGGGGCCTGGCCAGAGTGGCCTCCCTTGTGCCATCTGGAACACCGATTCTCTGGTTGACCCTTGAAAGCACGTAGATACTCTGGGCATATCAAAAGAATTGCATTTGATGAGGATGTAGGAGCATACCAAATTCTAGGCAGAGAGGAAGAGCTGAAACTCTTTGCCCCATTTCCCAGATGAGCAGACTGAGAAACTTTCAAAGTTAAATGCCCATGTTATTGGCAGCTCAGCTCTCCAGACCTCTCTGAGCTGTTGTTCTTCCAGTTGCCTGTGCTGCTGTGGGCAGAAACAACTTTAAGGCCTGATGCCTTGGTTTCTTCCCCATCCAGACAACAGGCCTGGAGTAAAAAGGGATCATCTCAAATTCTGATGATGAATCTTCTGAGGCAAATTTCCCTAGGAGGTGTGAGGAGGAGGTTCCTGGAATGAAATGTCACCCTTGGCCTTTAGTCTCTTGTTGGCATTGCCCTCAGATAATAACCTAGCCTCCCCCCACCCTCCATTACAACCACCAGTTTCCAGGTAATTTGTTTTCCCAGTTAGATCTTGACTATAAACTGAACAAGTGGGAATGCAGCTTCCAAGAAAGCTGAATCTTAACCCTTCTCTCCCTCTCTCCCTGTCTCCTCCTAACTTCCCTTTTTTCCTTCTTTCTTCTCTCCCTCTCTCCTTCCCTCCCTCCCTTCCTGGAATTGCCATTAGCCTAGGGCTGGCTCTGCTCTGCACATGCCACTGACCAGTCTGCATTCTTCCCTGCAATGGGAAAATTCTTTCGCTTTATTTGGAAAGAAGAAGTAGTGTTTGATCTTGGCCTTGAAGGGTGTAAAGTGTTTTAATTAGTAGAGAGGAAAGAAAAGGTATTAGTGGAGGGAACTCAGTGAGCAAAGACATAGAAGTGGGAAAAAGCAGGGCAGTTTGGGTAACCAATTTAGTCTGGTTCGAGTTCAATGTGTTTCAACAAGAGCTCGGCTGGGGACTAGACTGGAGATGGCTCTGAATATCCTGGTCTTTCGGACTTGAAGATTTCAATCCTTAGAATGGGGCATGCATAGTCATAGGAATGACTTACTGAATGTATAGAGAACATGTTCCCTGATTTCCCAGGGCAAATCTGGTATAATTACATTTTTTGCTGAAATATAACTGACATACAACATTATATTACTTCCAAGTGTACAACGTAAGAATTCAATATTTGTGTATATTGTGAAATAATCACAACAAATCTAGTTAACATCTATCACCACACAGTTACAATTTTTTTCTTGTGATGAGAACTTTTTTTTTTTTTGTGATGAGAACTTTTAAGATCTATTCTCTTAGCAACTTTCAGATAGGCAATACAGTATTATTAACTATATTCACCATGTTGCACATTACATCCCCATGACTTATTTATTTTATAACTGGAAGTTTGTCCCTTTTGACACCCTTCACCCATTTTGTCCACCCCCAACCCCTGCCTCTGGCAACCACCAATCTGTTCTCTGTGTGTATAAGCTCGCTTTTTTTTTTTAATTTTAGATTCTACATATAAGTGAAATCATATAGTATTTGTCTTTCTCTGAATTATTCACTTAGCATAATGCCCTCCAGGTCAATCCATATTGTTGCAAATGACAAGATTTCATTATTTTCTATGGCAAAATAATATTCCAGTGTGTGTGTGTGCGTGTGCACGTGTGTGTGTGCACACGTGTATCACATTTTCTTTACCCATTCATCCATTCTTGAACACTTGGGTTGCTTCCATGTCTTGGCTATTGTAAATAATGCTGCAGTGAACATGGGGGTGCACATATCTAGTGTCTTTGTTTTCTTTGGATAAATATACATAAGCAGGATTGCTTGATCATATGGTAGTTCTATTTTTAATTTTGAGGCACCTCCATACTTTTTTACATAGTGGCTGCATCAATTTACATTCCCATGAGCTGTTCACAAGGGTTCCATTTGTTCCACATCCTTGCCAGCATTTGATATTTCTTATCTTTTTGATAACAGCCATTTTAACAGGGGTGAGGTCATATCTCATTTTGGTTTTAATTTGCATTTCCCTGATGATTAGTGATATTGAACACCTTTCCATGTACCTGTTGCGCATCTGTATCTTCTTTGAAAAAATGTCTATTCAGGTCCTCTGCCCATTTTTTAATCAGGTTGTTTGTTTTTTTGATGTTGAGTTGTATGAGTTCTTTTGATATTTTATATTAACCCCTTATAGGATATACTGTTTGCAAGTATCTCCTTCCATTTTGTAGGTTGCTTTTTCATTTTGTTGATAGTTTCCTTTGCTGTGCAGAAGCTTTTTAGTTTGATGTAGTCCCACTTGTTTATTTTTGCTTTTGGTGCCTTTGCTTTTGGTGTCAAATCCAAAAAATCACTGCCAAGACTGAGGTCAAGGAGCTTACCACCTATGTTTTCTTCTAGGAGTTTTATGGCTTCAGGTCTTATGTTCAAGTCTTTAATCCATTTTGAGTTAATTTTTGTGTATGGTGTAAAATAGAGGTCCAGTTTCATTTTTTTGCTTGTGACTGTCCGGTTTTCCCAACACTATTTATTGAAGAGACTGTCCTGTCCTCATTGTATATCTTGGCTCTTTGTCATAAATTAATTGACCATATATGCTTAGGTTTATTCTGGCAGCATTAATTTAACCACTCTCTTGTGGGCCCAGAGCATTTGACTGCTTACAAAACATTTACACATCCATTATTTCATTTACTTCTATTATAACTCTGAGGTAGGCAGAACAGTTTTTGTACAGATGTGGAAACTAAGGCCCAGAGAAGGGAAGAAAGTTGCCCAAGGTCACACAGTGGGGCAATGGTAGAGCCAAAACTAGAACCCATGAGGTTTCTTGTCTAAGACAGGGCTTTTCACAGGATACCATGTTCTACCTCATATGTGAGTGGGAGCACTGGGGAAGAGAGGGGCAAGCCTTGACTTCATTTCATAGGCCTGGGCAGTGTATATACAGGACTCTCTCTTACTGAGAATGGTGGCAGCCCCTTAGTTGTCAGAGACCCCAGCCCTTATCCCCATGACAGAATTGGCACTCAGGAGTAATGCAGCAAGCAAGGAACGGTGGCAGCCCCAGGCACTGAGGATAGGCTAAAGGGTTTGGGGCAAGTCCAGAGTGAGGGTCTGGACATATGGGAGGAGCAGAGCTCTCCCTCCCCCTGCTCTACTTTTGTTGGTTATTTCCAAGCTCTAAAGAGGTTTCATTGCTCTCCTAGCCTCAGGGAAACCCTGCTCTTTCATGTTCAAGCCATCTTCTTGATGAAGATGCAAGATGAACAACCATCTGTTTCATCCTGGTACCTTCTAAGTTACAGTCACAGTCGACATTAGCTTCCAGAAACTAGTCTACTTGCTAGCTCCTACTTTGCCAGTCTCCTCCCAGCACAGGTTGCCTCCTCTCAGTAGAAAAGTGGAGCCTGGGCTGATGGCAAGGTCTGCTCAAGTGACTCCTCCAATGCCTTCACCTGCAGTTCCTTCACCTCCTTGACTCTCACAACATCATCTACCCTCCATTTTACCACCTGCTCCCTTGGCTTCACCTGGAAATGCTGGTCCTCCTTTCTAGCTAGAATTGCCTGTTTCCAGAAGAGACAGTCCTGGAACCTTATGGTTTGACCCCACAGAATCTCCCATTCTTTCACACAACAAATATTTATTGAGATCTACTCTGTGCCAGGCTCTGTGTTTTAGGGACCATGTTATCTCCTACCTTCTCTTCATTTGTTTCCCTCCCCTGTCTTCACTTCCTTCCCTGTCTATCTTTGACCCTGTGTTCATTAAATCACTTCAATCTCTCACCCAGTAACACACAAACTTTGGATCAAGCCATTGTCCTCTCCTAAGCCTGGACTGATGAACACTATAGAAGAAATAATAATAATAACAAAAAGGCCTTTATCGACTTGCCCATTCTCTACAGTAACTATTTCAAACTTTGTCCAATAATAGCAAGTTTCCTTGAATCTCCCCAGTTACTGCTTTTCCTCTCACTTTGGGGACTCTGCCTTCCAGTTCCCAGAGCAGGTAGAGGCCATTAGATGTGATATCATCAACTTTCCATAACAACACATTCTATGGAATCCACACATCCTTCCCTCTTGTCTTAGTCTTTCCTCCCAGCCAAGGCCCACTCATCTGTAGGGGCTCTGGGTCCCATCCCCAACCACATCCAGGGCCTCCCACCCATCAATTATCCTGTTTCCTATATCTTCACCTTGATTGGTTTTCCCCCTCAGCATATAAACAAGCTCATATCTTTCCATCTTGTAAAAACAAACCTGAACCCAAGAGCCCTCTCTACCTACTATCTCTCTGCAAACTTCTAGAGCAAGGAAGCTGCATACATTCTCCCTTTCCTTGCAGACCAAATTCTTGACACTCCACTGCAGTCTGGCATACACCCTCACATCTGCTCCAAACTGGCCTTGCCCACATCACCAGTGACTACTCAGATCCATATCCAATGGCACCTTTTCTACTTTTATCTTGCTGTGCCTCTGGGCAGCATCTGACACATACACTCTTGGTAATATCACCTTTTATAAAACCCCTGTCTCCCCTGGCTTCTGGGAGAGTCAGCTCTCCTGGCTCTGGTCTCACCTTGCCAATCCCTCCCTCTCAGAGTTTTGAAAGCTCCTATTCCTTACTCTTCTCTTTCTCTCACACCCTTCATCACCAAGTCTGGCCAGTTCTATCTTCCAAATACATCTAGAACTCAACTACTTCTCACCACCTCAAGTGCCTCTACCCTGGTCTGAGCCACCATCTCCTCTCACCTGGATCACTGTAGGGGCCTCTGTCCTGATCTCACTGCTTCCTCCTTCCTTGCTGCTACAGCTCCCTAGACATTTCACTAAGACCATGCCGACTCCTCAGCTCAAAATCTGCAAAGTTTAAAGTCTTTAAAATAATGCAAAAAGTCATATGCCATCTGCCTCCCATGTTCTCTCTGACCCCCTCTCCCACCACTTTTCTCCACAATCACTCTGCTCTAGCTATACTGCCTGCCTTGTTGTTCCTCTAATATTCCAGAATGTTCCCACCTCAGGATCTTTGTACTTGTTTTTCTCTGCAGGGGATGCTTCTCCTCCAGATAGTCTCATAGTTTGCTCCCTCAGTTCCCTCAGATCCTTGCTTGACTTTCACCTTTTCAGTGAGGCCTACCCCAATTGCCCTGTTTAAAGCACCACCAATACTCCTTCTACCCCTTTCCTGCTCTATTTTTCTTTATAACATTTATTGCCATCTGACATACTATATACTTTACTTATGTATTTTGTTCATTGTCAGCCCTCATGGAGCTTTCATTATAATGATGGGAAATAGAAAATTAAAAAGTGACAATAAAAACAAATAAATAACAATAAAAATAATATACCAGGAAGTGGTAAATGCTATGGGTAAGAAAAAGAGGCCAATTAAGGGATTGGAGAGTAAAGGGACTAGGAATGGGGATTGCTATTTTATATTCAAGTATCCAGGGAAGGTTTCACTAATAAGGTGACATTTGAGAGACATTTGAAGGAAATGAGGCACAAACTATGTCAGTAACTATGTCAGAGCCCCCAGAGCATCTGGCTTTGAAGGCCAGGGGAGGTTGAGTGCAGAAGCTCCACAGAACTGGGGGAGACAGAGAATCCATTCTTGGAGGGTTCACACAAGGTCTCATGCACACCAGGACCCAGGGAAAAAGCAGTGACTTCATAGGAGCCTGGGCCAGACCTACCTGTGGGTCTTGGAGGGTCTCCTTGGGAGGCAGGGGTGAGCTATGGTTCACTGTGGGGACAAGAAAACTAGAGGCAGAGGTACCAGGGAATATTCATCAGTGTGAGTTCTCCTGGAGGTTGCCATTTGGCACTAAAACCTGGCCCCACCCAACAGCCTGTTGGTTCCAGCACTGGGATGCCAGAGGCCAAAAAACCAATAGGGTGGGAACACAGCTCCACCCATCAGCAGACAGGCTGGCTAAAGACTTCCCAAGCCCAAAGCTGACTCTAGACGTGCCCCTCGACACAGCCCTGCCCACTAGAGGGCCAAGGCCCAACTCCACACACCAGTGGGCAGGCACCAGCCAATCCTGCCAAGAGCCTGCACAAACATCTAGATCAGCCTTGCCCACCAGAGGCAAACACAAGAAGCAAGAAAGCTACTATCCAGGACACTGCAGAACTGAATCTGCAAATACAGATTAGAACCTACTCTGGGAAGAGTTGGCTCCTGGCCCATGGGTGACAAGAGGGGAGTGTACTGTTGGGATACATAGGACATACTCTACAAAGGGCCACTTCTCTAGGGTTGAGAAACATAACTAACCTTCTACACATAAATATACAAAAAGAAATCAAGACAAAATGAGATGGCAGAGGATGAGATAAAACCCCAGAAGAATAACTAACATGGAGTTACGCAATATACCCAAGAAAGAGTTCAGAGTAATGATCATAAAGATGATCCAAGAACTCGGGAGAAGAATGGATGCACAGGGGCTTCCCTGGTGGCGCAGTGGTTGAGAGTCCGCCTGCCAATGCAGGGGAAACGGGTTCGAGCCCTGGTCTGGGAAGATCCCACATGCCACGGAGCAACTGGGCCCCTGAGCCACAACTACTGAGCCTGCGCATCTGGAGCCTGTGCTCCGCAGCAGGAGAGGCCGCAATAGTGAGAGGCCCATGCACCGCGATGAAGAGTGGCCCCTGCTTGCCGCAACTAGAGAAAGCCCTCGCACAGAAACAAAGACCCAACACAGCCAAAAGTAAATTAATTAATTAATTAAAAAAAAAAGAATGGATGCACAGAGTGATAAGTTACAATAAAATTTTCACAAAGAGTTAGAAAATATAAAGAACAACCAAACAAAGTTGAAGAATACAATAACTGAAATGAAAAACAAACTAGAAGAAATCAATAGCAGAATAAATGAGGCAGAAGAATGGATAAGTGAGCTGGAAGACAGAGTGGTGGAAATCACTGCTATGAAATAGAATAAAGAAGAAAGAATGGAAAGAAATGAGGACACTTTAAGAGACCTCTGGGACAATGTCAAATGCACCAACATTCACATTATAGGCGTCCCAGAAGAGGAGAGAGAAAGGGCCTGAGAAGATATCTGAAGAGATGATAGCTGAAAACTTCCCTAACATGGGAAAGGAAACAGTCAACCAAGTGCAGGAAGCACAGAGAGTCCCACATAGGATTAACCCAAGGAGGAGCCCACCAAGACACATACTAATCAAATGGACAAAAATTAAAGGTAAAGAGAAAATATTAAAAGAAACAAGGGAACAGCTACAAATAACATACAAGGGAATCCCTATGAGGTTATCACCCGATTTTTCAGCAGAAGCACTGCAGGCCAGAAGGGAGTGGCACAATGTATTTAAAGTGATGAAAGGGGAAAACCTAAAACCAAGAATACTCTATGCAGCAAGGCTCTCGTTCAGATTTGACAGAGAAATCAAAAGCTTTGCAGACTAGCAAAAGCTAAAGAATTCAGCTTGACAAGAAATGCTAAATTAACTTCTCTAGGAGGAAAAGAAAAGGCCAAAATTAGAAATAAGAAAATTACAAAATGGCAAAGCTCAATGGTAAAGGCAAACATACAGTAAAAGTAGGAAATCATCCAAACACAAATATATCTAAACCAGCAATTGTGAGAGGAGGAGAGTACAAATGCAGGACATTTGAAATGTATTTGAAATTAAGAGATCAGCAACTTAAAACAATCATGAATATATAGACTGCTATAACAAAACCTCAGGGTAACAGCAACCAAAAATCTACAATGGATATACACACAAAAAAGAAAAAGGAATGCAAACGCAACACTAAAGATAGTCAACAAATCATAAGAGAGGAGAACAAAAGAAGAAAGGAAGAAAAAAGACTTACAAAAAAATCCAAAACAAAGGACACAATGGCAGTAAGAACATACATATTGATAATTACCTTAAATGTAAATGGATTAAATGCTCCAACAAATGACATAGACTGGCTGAATGGATACAAAAACAAGACCCATATATATGCTGACTACAAGAGACCCACTTCAGATCTAGAGACACATACAGACTGAAAATGAGGGGATGGAAAAAGGTATTCCATGCAAATAGAAATCAAAAAGAGCTGGAGTAGCAGTACTCATATCAGACAAAATAGACTTTAAAATAAAGACTGTTACAAGAGACAAGGAAGGACAGTACATAATGATCAAGGAATCAACCTAAAAAGAAGATATAACAATTGTAAATATATATGCACCAAACATAGGAGCACCACCATATATAAGGCAAATTCTAACAGCCATAAAAGGTGAAATCAACAGCAACACAATAATATTGGGGGACTTCAACACCCCACCTACATCAATAGACAGATATTTCAGACAGAAAATCAATAAGGAAACACAGGCCTTAAATGACACATTAGACCATATTGACTTAATTGATATTTATAGAGCATTCCATACAAAAGCAGCAGAATATACCTTCTAATAAAGTACACATGGATTCTCCAGGATAGATCACATGCTAACCCACAAAGCAAGGCTCAGTAAATTTAAGAAAATTGAAATCATATCAAGCAACTTTCCCGACCACAACGCTATGAGATTAGAAATCAACTACATGAGAAAAACTGCAAAAGACACAAAACATGTGGAGGCTAAACAATATGCTACTAAATAACCAATGGATCACTGAAGAAATCAAAGAATAATAATAAAAAAAATACCTAGAGACAAATGAAAACAAAAGCACAATGAACCAAAACCTACAGGACACAGCAAAAGCAGTTCTAAGAGGGAAGTTTATAGTGATATGAGGTTATATCAAGAAACAAAAAAATCTCAAATACACGACATAACCTTACATCTAAAGCAACCAGAGAAAGAAGAACAAACAAAACCCAAAGTTAGTAGATGGAAAATCATAAATATCAGAGCAAAAAATAAATGAAATAGAGACGAAGAAAACAATAGCAAAGATCAATGAAACTAAAAGCTGGTTCTTTGAGAAGATAGACAAAATTGATAAACCATTAGCCAGACTCATCAAGAAAAAAAGGGATAGGGCTCAAATCAATAAAATTAGAAATGAAAAAGGAGAAGTTACAAACAACACCACAGATATACAAAGCACCATAAAAAACTATTACAGGCAGCTATATGCCAATAAATTGGACAACCTAGAAGAAATGGACCAATTCTTAGAAAGGTACACTCTTCTAAGGCTGAACCAGGAAGAAACAGAAAATATGAACAGAATGATTACAAGTACTGAAGTTGAATCTATGATTTTAAAACTCCCAATAAACAAAACACCAGGACCAGATGACTTCACAGGCAAACTCTACCAAACATCTAGCGAAGAGTTAACACCTATCCTTCTGAAACTGTTCCAAAAAATTGTAGGGGAAGGAACACTTCCAAACTCATTCTATGAAGCCACCATCACCCTGACACCAAAACCAGACAAAGATACCACAAGAAAAAAAATTACAGGCCAGTATCAATGATGAACACAGATGCAAAAATCCCCACAAAATACTAGCAAACCAAGTGCAACAATCCATTAAAAGGATCATACACCATGATCAAGTGGGATTTATACCAGAGATGCAAGGAATTTTCAATATCCACAAATCAATCAGTGTGATACACCACACTAACAAATTGAAGAATAAAAACCATATGATCATGTCAAAAGATACAGGAAAAGCTTTTGATAAAATTAAACATCCATTTTTGATAAACACTCTCCAAAAAGTGCACATAGAGGGAATGTATCTAAACATAATGAAGGTCATATATAACAAACCCACAGCTAACACCACACTCAATGGTGAAAAATTGAAAGCATTTCCTCTAAGATCAGAAACAAGACAGGATTTCCAGTATCATCACTTTTATTCAACATAGTTCTGGAAGTCTTAGCCACGGCAATTAGAGAAGAAAAAGAAATAAAAGGAATCCAAATTGGAAAAGATGAAGTAAAACTGTCACTGTTTGCAGATGACATTACACTATACATAGAAAATCCTAAAGAGGCTACCAGAAAATTACTAGAGCTCATCAATGAATTTCGTAAAGTTTCAGGATACAAAATTAATACACAGAAATCTGATGCATTTCTATACACTCACAATGAAAGATCAGAAAGAGAAATTAAGGAAACAATCCCATTTACCATTGCATCAAAAAGAATAAAATACCTAGGAATAAACCTACCTAAGGAGGCACGAGAACTGCACTACAAAAGCTATAAGATGCTGATGAAAGAAATCAAAGATGACTCAAACAGATGGAAAGATATACCATGTTCTTATATTGGAAGAATCAATATTGTTAAAATGACTATACTACCCAATGCGATCTACAGATTCAAAGCAATTCCTATCAAATTACCAATGGCATTTTTCACAGAACTAGCATAAAATAATTTTTAAATTCGTATGGAAACACAAAAGACCCCAAATAAAAAAGCAATCTTGAGAAAGAAAAAGGGAGCTGGAGGACTCAGGCTCCTTGACTTCAGACTATACTACAAAGCTATAGTAATCAAAACAGTATGGTATTGGCACAAAAAACAGAAATATAGATCAATGTCACAGGATAGAAATCCCAGAAATAAACCCATGCACCTAAGGTCAATTAATCTATGACAAAGGAGGCAAGAATGTACAATGGAGAAAAGACAGTCTCTTCAATAAGTGGTGCTGGGAAAACTGTACAGCTACATGTAAGAGAATGAAATTAGAGCATTCTCTAACACCATACACAAAAATAAACTCATAATGGCTTAAAGACCTAAATGTAAGACTGTATGCTGTAAAACTCTTAGAGGAAAACATAGGTAGAATACTCTTTGACATAAATCATGGCAATATCTTTTTGGATCTGTCTCCTAGAGTAATGGAAATAAAAACAAAAATAAGCAAATGGGACCTAATTAAACTTAAAAGCTTTTGCACAGCAAAGGAAACCATAAACAAAACCAAAAGACAACCTACAGAATGGGAGAAAATATTTGCAAATCATTCGACGGACAAGGGTTTAACCTCCAAAATATACAAACAGCTCATGCAGCTCTATATCAAAAAAACAAACAACCCAATCAAAAAATGGGCAGAAGATCTAAATAGACATTTCTCCAAGGAAGACACACAGATGGCCAAAAGGCACATGAAAATATGCTCAACATCACTAATTATTAGAGAAATGACTACAGTGAAGTATCACCTCACACCCATCAGAATGGCCATCATCAAAAAGTCTACAAACAATAAATGCTGGAGAGGGTGTGGAGAAAAGGGAAATCTCCTACACTGGTGATGGCAATGTGAATTGGTGCAACCATTATGGAGAAGAGTATGGAGGTTCCTTAAAAAAATTAAATAAAGAACTACCATGTGATACAGCAATCCCACTCCTTGCATACATCCAGAGAAAACCATAATTCGAAAAGATACATGCAGTCCAATGTTCACTGCAGCACTATTTACAATAGCCAAGGCATGGAAGCAACCTAAATGTCCATCAACAGATGAATGGATAAAGAAGATGTGGTATATTTATACAATGGAATATTACTCAGCCATAAAAAAGAATGAAGTAATGCCATTTGCAACAATATGGATGGACATAGAGATTATCATACTAAGTGAAATAAGCCAGACAGAGAAAGACTAATATCATAGGATATCGCTTATATGTGGAACCTTAAAAAAAATAAAGATACAGATGAACTTATATACAAAACCAAAACAGGTTGCAGAACCAAGATGGCGGAGTAGAAGGACGTGCTCTCACTCCCTCTTGCGAGAGCACCAGAATCACAACTGTCTGCTGGACAATCATTGACAGGAAGACCCTGGACTTCACCAAGGAGGATACCCCATGTCCAAGGACAGAAGAGAAGCCACAGTGAGATGGTAGGAGGGGCACAATCAGAGTAAAATCTAATCCCATAACTGCTGGGTGGGTGACTCACAGACTGGCGAACACTTATACCACAGAAGTCCACACACTGGAGTGAAGGTTCTGAGCCTCACGTCAGGCTTCCCAACCTGGGGTCCGGCAACGGGAGGAGAAATTCCTAGAGAATCAGACTTTGAAGCCTAGTGGGAATTGATTGCAGGACTTCGACAGGACTGGGGGAAACAGAGACCCCACTCTTGGAGGGCACACACAAAGTAGTGTGCGCATCAGGACCCAGGGGAAGGAGCAGTGACCCTGGGGGAGACTGAACCAGACCTACCTGCTGGTGTTGGGGGCTCTCCTGCAGAGGCAGGGGGTGGCTCTGTTTCACCGTGGGGACAAGGACACTGGCAGCAGAGGCTCTGGGAAGTGCTCCTTGGCGTGAGCCCTCCCAGAGTCTGCCATTAACCCCACCAAAGAGCCCAGGTAGGCTCCAGTGTTGGGTTGCCTCAGGCAAAACAACCAACAGGGAGGGAACCCAGCCCCACCCATCAACAGTCAAGTGGATTAAAGTTTTACTGAGCTCTGACCGCTACAGCAACAGTCAGCTCTACCCACCACCAGTCCCTCCCATCAAGCCTCTTAGATAGCCTCAACCACCAGAGGGCAGACAGCAGAAGCAAAGAAAACTACAATCCTGCAGCCTGTGGACCAAAAACCACAGTTACAGAAAGATAGACAAGATGAAAAGGCAGAGAGCTATGTACCAGATGAAGGAACAAGAAAAAACCCCAGAAAAACAACTAAATGAAGTGGAGATAGGCAACCTTCCAGAAAAAGAATTCAGAATAAAGATAGTGAAGATGATCCAGGACCTCGGAATAAGAATGGAGGCAAAGATTGAGAAGATGCAAGAAATGATTAACAAAGACTTAGAAGAATTAAAGAACAAACAAACAGAGATGACCAATACAATAACTGAAATGAAAACTACACTAGAAGGAATCAATAGCAGAATAACTGAGGCAGAAGAACGGATAAGTGACCTGGAAGACAGAATGGTGGAATTCACTGCTGCGGAACAGACTAAAGAAAAAAGAATGAAAAGAAATGAAGACAGCTTAAGAGACCTCTGGGACAACATTAAATGCAACAACATTCGCATTATAGGGGTCCCAGAAGGTGAAGAGAGAGAGAAAGGGCCAGAGAAAATATTTGAAGAGATTATAGTCGAAAACTTCCCTAACATGGGAAAGGAAATAGCCACCCAAGTCCAGGAAGCACAGAGAGTCCCATACAGGATAAACCCAAGGAGAAACACGCTGAGACACATAGAAATCAAATTGGCAAAAATTAAAGACAAAGAAAAATTATTGAAAGCAGCAAGGGAAAAACGAAAAATAACATACAACGGAACTCCCATAAGGTTAACAGCTGATTTCTCAGCAGAAACTCTGCAAGCCAGAAGGGAGTGGCAGGATATACTTAAAGTGATGAAAGGGAAGAATCTACAACCAAGATTACTCTACCCGGCAAGGATCTCATTTAGATTTGATGGAGAAATCAAAAGCTTTACAGACAAGCAAAAGCTAAGAGAATTCAGCACCACCAAACCAGCTCTGCAACAAATGCTAAAGGAACTTCTCTAAGTGGGAAACACAAGAGAAGAAAAGGACCTACAAAAACAAACCCAAAACAATTAAGAAAATGGTCATAGGAACATACATATCGATAATTACCTTAAACGTGAATGGATTAAATGCCCCAACCAAAAGACATAGACTGGCTGAATGGATACAAAAACAAGACCCATATATATGCTGTCTACAAGAGACCCACTTTAGACCTAGGGACACATACAGACTGAAAGTGAGGGGATGGAAAAAGATATTCCATGCAAATGGAAATCAAAAGAAAGCTGGAGTAGCTATACTCATATCAGATAAAATAGACTTTAAAATAAAGAATGTTACAAGAGACAAGGAAGGACACTACATAATGATCAAGGGATCAATCCAAGAAGAAGATATAACAATTATAAATATATATGCACCCAACATAGGAGCACCTCAATAAATAAGGCAACTGCTAACAGCTATAAAAGAGGAAATTGACAGTAAGACAATCATAGTGGGGGACTTTAACACCTCACTTACACCAATGGACAGATCATCCAAAAAGAAAATAAATAAGGAAACAGAAGCTTTAAATGACACAATAGACCAGATCGATTTAATTGATATTTATAGGACATTCCATCCAAAAACAGCAGATTACACGTTCTTCTCAAGTGCGCACGGAACATTCTCCAGGATAGATCACATCTTGGGTCACAAATCAAGACTCAGTAAATTTAAGAAAATTGAAATCATATCAAGCATCTTTTCTAACCACAACGCTATGAGATTAGAAATGAATTAAAGGGAAAAAAACGTAAAAAAGACAAACACATGGAGGCTAAACAATACGTTACTAAATAACCAAGAGATCACTGAAGAAATCAAAGAGGAAATCAAAAAATACCTAGAGACAAATGACAATGAAAACACGACGACCCAAAACCTATGGGATGCAGCGAAAGCAGTTCTAAGAGGGAAGTTTATAGCTATACAAGCCTACCTAAAGAAACAAGAAAAATCTCAGGTAAACAGTCTAACCTTACACCTAAAGAAACTAGAGAAAGAAGAACAAACAAAACCCAAAGTTAGCAGAAGGAAAGAAATCATAAAGATCAGAGCAGAAATAAATGAAATAGAAACAAAGAAAACAATAGCAAAGATCAATAAAACTAAATGTTGGTTCTTTGAGAAGATTAACAAAATTGATAAGCCATTAGCCAGACTCATCAAGAAAAAGAGCGAGAGGACTCAAATCAATAAAATCAGAAATGAAAAAGGAGAAGTTACAACAGACACTGCAGAAATACAAAGCATCCTAAGAGGCTACTACAAGCAACTTTATGCCAATAAAATGGATAACCTGGAAGAAATGGACAAATTTTTAGAAAGGTATAACCTTCCAAGACTGAACCAGGAAGAAACAGAAAATATTAACAGACCAATCACAAGTAATGAAATTGAAACTGTGATTAAAAATCTTCCAACAAACAAAAGTCCAGGACCAGATGGCTTCACAGGTGAATTCTATCAAACATTTAGAGAAGAGCTAACACCTATCCTTCTCAAACTCTTCCAAAAAATTGCAGAGGAAGGAACACTCCCAACCTCATTCTATGAGGCCACCATCACCCTGATACCAAAACCAGACAAAGACACTACAAAGAAAGAAAATTACAGACCAATATCACTGATGAATATAGATGCAAAAATCCTCAACAAAATACTAGCAAACAGAATCCAACAACACATTAAAAGGATCATACACCACGATCAAGTGGGATTTATCCCAGGGATGCAAGGATTCTTCAATATATGCAAATCAATCAATGTGATACACCATATTAACAAATTGAAGAATAAAAACCATATGAGCATCTCAATAGATGCAGAAAAAGCTTTTGACAAAATTTATGATAAAAACTCTCCAGAAAGTGGGCATAGAGGGAACCTACCTCAACATAATAAAGGCCATATATGATAAACCCACAGCAAACATCATTCTCAATGGTGAAAAACTGAAAGCATTTCCTCTAAGATCAGGAACGAGACAAGATTGTCCACTCTCACCACTATTATTCAACATAGTTCTGGAAGTCCTAGCCACGGCAATCAGAGAAGAAAAAGATATAAAAGGAATACAAATTGGAAAAGAAGAAGTAAAACTGTCACTGTTTGCGGATGACATGATACTATACATAGAGAATTCTAAAACTGCCACCAGAAAACTGCTAGAGCTAATTAATGAATATGGTAAAGTTGCAGGATACAAAATTAATGCACAGAAATCTCTTGCATTCCTATACACTAATGATGAAAAATCTGAAAGAGAAATTATGGAAACACTCCCATTTACCATTGCAACAAAAAGAATAAAATACCTAGGAATAAACCTACCTAGGGAGACAAAAGACCTGTATGCAGAAAGCTATAAGACACTGGTGAAAGAAATTAAAGATGATACTAACAGATGGAGAGATATACCATGTTCTTGGATTGGAAGAATCAACATTGTGAAAATGACTATACTACCCAAAGCAATCTACAGATTCAATGCAATCCCTATCAAATTACCAATGGCATTTTTTACGGAGCTAGAACAAATCATCTTAAAATTTGTATGGAGACACAAAAGACCCCGAATAGCCAAAGCAGTCTTGAGGCAAGAAAATGGAGCTGGAGGAATCAAACTCCCTGACCTCAGACTATACTACAAAGCTACAGTAATCAAGACAATATGGTATTGGCACAAAAACAGAAACATAGATCAATGGAACAAGATAGAAAGCCCAGAGATTAACCCACGCACCTATGGTCAACTAATCTATGACAAAGGAGGCAAAGATATACAATGGAGAAAAGACAGTGTCTTCAATAAGTGGTGCTGGGAAAACTGGACAGCTACATGTAAAAGAATGAAATTAGAATACTCCCTAACACCATACACAAAAATAAACTCAAAATGGATTAGAGACCTAAATATAAGACTGGACACTATAAAACTCTTAGAGGAAAACATAGGAAGAACACTCTTTGACATAAATCGCAGCAAGATCTTTTTTGATCCACCTCCTAGAGTAATGGAAATAAAAACAAAAATAAACAAATGCAACCTAATGAAACTTAAAAGCTTTTGCACAGCAAAGGAAACCATAAACAAGACGAAAAGACAACCCTCAGAATGGGAGAAAATGTTTGCAAACAAATCAACGGACAAAGGATTAATCTCCAAAATATATAAACAGCTCATTCAGCTCAATATTAAAGAAACAAACACCCCAATTCAAAAATGGGCAGAACACCTAAATAGACATTTCTCCAAAGAAGACATACAGACGGCCACGAAGCACATGAAAAGATGCTCAACATCACTAATTATTAGAGAAATGCAAATCAAAACTACAATGAGGTATCACCTCACTCCTGTTAGAATGGGCATCATCAGAAAATCAACAAACAACAAATGCTGGAGAGGGTGTGGAGAAAAGGGAACCGTCTTGCACTGTTGGTGGGAATGTAAATTGATACAGCCACTATGGAGAACAATATGGAGGTTCCTTAAAAAACTAAAAATAGAATTACCATATGACCCAGCAATCCCACTACTGGGCATATACCCAGAGAAAACCGTAATTGTAAAAGACACATGCACCCGAATGTTCATTGCAGCACTATTTACAATAGCCAGGTCATGGAAGCAACCTAAATGCCCATCAACAGACGAATGGATAAAGAAGATGTGGTACATATATACAATGGAATATTACTCAGCCATAAAAAGGAACGAAATTGAGTCATTTGTTGAGATGTGGATGGATCTAGAGACTGTCATACAGAGTGAAGTAAGTCAGAAAGAGAAAAACAAATATCGTATATTAATGCATGTATGTGGAACCTAGAAAAATGGTACAGATGAGCCGGTTTGCAGGGCAGAAGTTGAGACACAGATGTAGAGAATGGACATATGGACACCAAGGGGGGAAAACTGCGGTGGGGTGGGGATGGTGGTGTGCTGAATTGGGCGATTGGGATTGACATGTATACACTGATGTGTATAAAATTGATGCCTAATAAGAACCTGCAGTATAAAACAACAAACAAACAAAACAACTAATACTAAACTTTCATTGGGTTATTTGTATGGAAATATGTTAATATAAAAGTTTCAGACATTACATGAAATTTCTAAAAATCTTATATTTGTATTTGTATGGAAATATGTATGGAAATATGTTAATATAAATGTTTCAGACATTATATGAAATTTCTAAAAATCTTATATTTGTATTTGTATGGAAATATGTATGGAAATATGTTAATATAAATGTTTCAGACATTACATGAAATTTCTAAAAATCTTATATGTTCTGGTATAATGTTATAAGTAATAATCCTAGTTATTACTTTAAAATGTATATCTCAGGGGGGTCCTCGGGAAGATGGCGGAAGAGTAAGACGCGGAGATCACCTTCCTTCCCACAGATACAGTAGAAATACATCTACACGTGGAACTGCTCCTACAGAACACCCACTGAACGCTGGCAGAAAACGTCAGACCTCCAAAAAGGCAAGAAACTCCCCCCGTACTTGGGTAGGGCAAAAGAAAAAAGAAATAACAGAGACAAAAGAATAGGGACGGCACCTGCACTAGTGGGAGGGAGCCGTGAAGGAGGAAAGATTTCCACGCACTAGGAAGCCCCTTCGCGGGCGGAGACTGCGGGTGGCAGAGGGGGGAAGCTTCGGAGCCACGGAGGAGAGCGCAGCCACAGGGGTGCGGAGGGCAAAGCGGAGAGGTTCCCGCACGGAGGCTCGGCGCCGAGCAGCACTCTCCAGCCCGAGAGGCTTGTCTGCTCCCCTGCCGGGGCGGGCGGGGCTGGGAGCTGAGGCTCGGGCTTCGGTCGGATCGCAGGGAGAGGACTGGGGTTGGCGGTGTGAACACAGCCTGAAGGCGTTAGTGCACCACAGCTAGCCGAGAGGGAGTCCGGGAAAAAGTCTGCAGCTGCCGAAGAGGCAAGAGACTTTTTCTTCCCTCTTTGTTTCCTGGTGCGCGAGGAGAGGGGATTCAGAGCGCTGCCTAAACGAACTTCAGAGACGGGCGCGAGCCGCAGCTACCAGCGCGGATCCCACAGCAACAGGGGCGCAGAGGGAAAAACGGAGAGATTCCCGCACAGAGGCTCGGCGCCGAGCAGCACTCTCCAGCCCGAGAGGCTTGTCTGCTCCCCCGCCGGGGCGGGCGGGGCTGGGAGCTGAGGCTCGGCTTCGGTCGGATCGCAGGGAGAGGACTGAGGCTGGCGGCGTGAACACAGCCTGAAGGGATTAGCGCACAACAGCTGGCTGGGAGGGAGACCGGGAAAAAGTCTGCAGCTGCCGAAGAGGCAAGGGACTTTTTCTTGCCTCTTTGTTTCGCGGCGCGCAAGGAGAGGGGATTCAGAGCGCCGCCTAAACGAACTCCAGAGAAGGGCGCGAGCCGCGGCGATCACCGCAGACCCCACAGCAACAGGGGCGCAGAGGAAAAAAACGGAGAGACTCCCGCACAGAGGCTCGGCGCGGAGCAGCACTCACCAGCCCGAGAGGCTTGGCTGCTCAGCGGGCGGGGCTGGGAGCTGAGGCTCCGGTTTCGGTTTCGGTTGGATCGCAGGGAGAGGACTGGGGCTGGCGGCGTGAACACAGCGTGAAGGGGTTAGCGCACCACAGCTGGCTGGGAGGGAGTCCGGGAAAAAGTCTGCAGCTGCCGAAGAGGCAAGAGACTTTTTCTTGCCTCTTTGTTTCGCGGCGCGCAAGGAGAGGGGATTCAGAGTGCCGCCTAAACGAACTCCAGAGAAAGGCGCGAGCCGCGGCGATCAGCACGGACCCCAGAGACGGGCGTGAGACGCTGGGGCTGCTGCTGCCGCCTCCAAAAAGCCTGTGTGTGAGCACAAGTCACTCTCCACATCGCCCCTCCCGGGAGCCTGTGCAGCCCGCCACTGCCAGGGTCCCGTGATCCGGGGACAAGTTCCCCGGGAGAACGCACTGCCCGCCTCAGGCTGGTGCAACGTCACGCCGGCCTCGGCCGCCGCAGGCTCACCCCGCCTCCTCTGTACACCTCCCTCCCCGCGGCCTGAGGGAGCCAGAGCCCCCGAAGCAGCTGCTCCTTTAACCCCGTCCTGTCTGTGCGGGGAATAGACGCCCTCAGGCGACCTACACGCAGAGGCGGGTCCAAATCCAAAGCTGAACCCCAGGAACTGTGCGAACAGGGAAGATAAGGGGAAATCTCTCCCAACAGCCTTAGAAGCAGCGGATTAAAACTCCACAAACAACTTGATGTGCCTGCATCTGGTGAATACCTGAATAGACAACGAATCATCCCAAATTCAGGAGGTGGACTTTGGGAGCAGGATATATTAATTTTTCCCCTTTTCCTTTATTTGTGAGTGTATATGTATATGCTTCTGGGTGCGATTTTGTCTGTATAGCTTTGCTTTACAATAGCTTTATTTTACTTCACTATATTATAGCCTCTTTCTTTCTTTCTTTCTTTCTTTCTATTTTTTCTCCCTTTTACTCTGAGCCGTGTGGACGAAAGGCTCTTGGTACTCCAGCCAGGCATCAGGGCCGTGCCTCTGAAGTGGGAGAGCCAACTTCAGGACACTGGTCCACAAGAGACCTCCCAGCTTCACGTAATACCAAACGGCAAAAATCTCTCAGAGATCTCCATCTCAACATCAAGACCCAGCTTCACTCAACGACCAACAAGCTACAGTGCTGGACACCATATGCCAAACAACTAGCAAGACAGGAACACAGCCCCATCCATTAGCAGAGAGGCTGCCTAAAATCATAATAAGGCCACAGACACCCCAAAATACACCACCAGACGTGGACGTGCCCACCAGAAAGACAAGAGCCAACCTCATCCACCAGAGCTCAGGCACTAGTTCCCTCCACCAGGAAGCCTACACAACCCACTGAACCAACCTTAGCCACTGGGGACAGATACCAAAAACAACAGGAACTACGAACCTGCAGCCTGTGAAAAGGAGACCCCAAACACAGTAAGATAAGCAAAATGAGACGACAGAAAAACACACAGCAGATGAAGGAGCAGGGTCAGAACATACCAGACTTAACAAATGAAGAGGAAATAGGTAGTCTACCTGAAAAAGAATTCAGAATAATGATAGTAAGGATGATCCAAAATCTTGGAAATAGAATAGACAAAATGCAAGAAACATTTAACAAGGACGTAGAAGAACTAAAGAGGAACCAAGCAATGATGAAAACCACAATAAATGAAATTAAAAATACTCTAGATGGGATCAATAGCAGAATAACTGAGGCAGAAGAAAGGATAAGTGACCTGGAAGATAAAATGGTGGAAATAACTACTGCAGAGCAGGATAAAGAAAAAAGAATGAAAAGAACTGAGGACAGTCTCAGAGACCTCTGGGACAACATTAAACGCGCCAACATTCGAATTATAGGGGTCCCAGAAGAAGAAGAGAAAAAGAAAGGGACTGAGAAGATATTTGAAGAGATTATAGTTGAAAACTTCCCTAATATGGGAAAGGAAATAGTTAATCAAGTCCTGGAAGCACAGAGAGTCCCATACAGGATAAACCCAAGGAGAAACACACCAAGACACATATTAATCAAACTATCAAAAATTAAATATAAGGAAAACATATTAAAGGCAGCAAGGGAAAAAAAACAAATAACACACAAGGGAATCCCCATAAGGTTAACATCTGATCTTTCAGCAGAAACTCTGCAAGCCAGAAGGGAGTGGCAGGATATACTTAAAGTGATGAAGGAGAAAAACCTGCAACCAAGATTACACTACCCAGCAAGGATCTCATTCAGATTCGATGGAGAAATTAAAACCTTTACAGACAAGCAAAAGCTGAGAGAGTTCAGCACCACCAAACCAGCTTTACAACAAATGCTAAAGGAACTTCTCTAGGCAAGAAACACAAGAGAAGGAAAACACCTACAATAACAAACCCAAACCATTTAAGAAAATGGGAATAGGAACATACATATCGATAATTACCTTGAATGTAAATGGATTAAATGCTCCCACCAAAAGACACAGGCTGGCTGAATGGATACAAAAACAAGACCCATATATATGCTGTCTACAAGAGACCCACTTCAGACCTAGAGACACATATAGACTGAAAGTGAGGGGATGGAAAAAGATATTCCATGCAAATGGAAATCAAAAGAAAGCTGGAGTAGCAATTCTCATATCAGACAAAATAGACTTTAAAATAAAGACTATTACAAGAGACAAAGAAGGACACTATATAATGATCAAGGGATCGATACAAGAGGAAGGTATAACAATTGTAAATATTTATGCACCCAACATAGGAGCACCTCAATACATAAGGCAAATACTAACAGCCATAAAAGGGGAAATCGACAGCAACACAATCATAGTAGGGGACTTTAACACCCCACTCTCACCAATGGACAGATCATCCAAAATGAAAATAAATAAGGAAACACAAGCTTTAAATGATACATTAAACAAGATAGACTTAATTGATATTTATAGGACATTCCATCCAAAAACAACAGAATACACATTTTTCTCAAGTGCTCATGGAATATTCTCCAGGATAGATCATATCTTGGGTCACAAATCAAGCCTTGGTAAATTTAAGAAAATTGAAATCGTATCAAGTATCTTTTCCGACCACAACGCTATGAGACTAGATATCAATTACAGGAAAAGACCTGTAAAAAATACAAACACATGGAGGCTACACAATACATTACTTAATAACGAAGTGATCACTGAAGAAATCAAAGGGGAAATCAAAAAATACCTAGAAACAAATGACAATGGAGATACGACGACCCAAAACCTATGGGACGCAGCAAAAGCAGTGCTAAGAGGGAAGTTTATAGCAATACAAGCCTACCTCAAGAAACAGGAAACATCTCGAATAAACAACCTAACCTTGCACCTAAAGCAATTAGAGAAAGAAGAACAAAAAAACCCCAAAGCCCGCAGAAGGAAAGAAATTATAAAGATCAGGTCAGAAATAAATGAAAAAGAAATGAAGGAAACAATAGCAAAAATCAATGAAACTAAAAGCTGGTTCTTTGAGAAGATAAACAAAATTGATAAACCATTAGCCAGACTCATCAAGAGAAAAAGGGAGAAGACTCAGATCAATAGAATTAGAAATGAAAAAGGAGAAGTAACCACTGACACTGCAGAAATACAAAAGATCATGAGAGATTACTACAAGCAACTCTATGCCAATAAAAGGGACAACCTGGAAGAAATGGACAGATTCTTAGAAAGGCACAAACTGCCGAGACTGAACCAGGAAGAAATAGAAAATATGAACAGACCAATCACAAGCACTGAAATTGAAACTGTGATTAAAAACCTTCCAACAAACAAAAGCCCAGGACCAGATGGCTTCACAGGTGAATTCTATCAAACATTTAGAGAAGAGCTAACACCTATCCTTCTCAAACTCTTCCAAAATATTGCAGAGGGAGGAACACTCCCAAACTCATTCTACGAGGCCACCATCACCCTGATACCAAAACCAGACAAAGATGTCACAAAGAAAGAAAACTACAGGCCAATATCACTGATGAACATAGATGCAAAAATCCTCAACAAAATACTAGCAAACAGAATCCAACAGCACATTAAAAGGATCATACACCATGATCAAGTGGGGTTTATCCCAGGAATGCAAGGATTCTTCAATATACGCAAATCAATCAATGTGATACATCATATTAACAAACTGAAGGAGAAAAACCATATGATCATCTCAATAGATGCAGAGAAAGCTTTCGACAAAATTCAACACCCATTTATGATAAAAGCCCTGCAGAAAGTAGGCATAGAGGGAACTTTCCTCAACATAATAAAGGCCATATATGACAAACCCACAGCCAACATTGTCCTCAATGGTGAAAAACTGAAACCATTTCCACTAAGATCAGGAAGAAGACAAGGTTGCCCACTCTCACCACTATTATTCAACATAGTTTTGGAAGTGTTAGCCACAGCAATCAGAGAAGACAAAGAAATAAAAGGAATCCAAATCGGAAAAGAAGAAGTAAAGCTGTCACTATTTGCAGATGACATGATACTATACATAGAGAATCCTAAAGATGCTACCAGAAAACTCCTAGAGCTAATCAATGAATTTGGTAAAGTAGCAGGATACAAAATTAATGCACAGAAATCTCTTGCATTTCTATACACTAATGACGAAAAATCTGAAAGTGAAATTAAGAAAACACTCCCATTTACCATTGCAACAAATAGAATAAAATATCTAGGAATAAACCTACCTAAGGAGACAAAAGACCTGTATGCAGAAAATTATAAGACACTGATGAAAGAAATTAAAGATGATACAAATAGATGGAGAGATATACCATGTTCCTGGATTGGAAGAATCAACATTGTGAAAATGACTCTACTACCCAAAGCAATCTACAGATTCAATGCAATCCCTATCAAACTACCACTGGCATTTTTCACAGAACTAGAACAAAAAATTTCACAATTTGTATGGAAACACAAAAGACCCCGAATAGCCAAAGCAATCTTGAGAACGAAAAATGGAGCTGGGGGAATCAGGCTCCCTGACTTCAGACTATATTACAAAGCTTCAGTAATCAAGACAGTTTGGTACTGGCACAAAAACAGAAACATAGATCAATGGAACAGGATAGAAAGCCCAGAGATAAACCCACACACATATGGGCACCTTATTTTTGATAAAGGAGGCAAGCATATACAGTGGAGAAAAGACAGCCTCTTCAATAAGTGGTGCTGGGAAAATTGGACAGGTACATGTAAAAGTATGAAAATAGAACACTCCCTGACACCATGCACAAAAATAAACTCAAAATGGATTAAAGACCTAAGTGTAAGGGCAGACACTATCAAACTCTTAGAGGAAAACATAGGCAGAACACTCTATGACATACATCACAGCAAGATTCTTTTTGACCCAGCTCCCAGAGAAATGGAAATAAGAACACAAATAAACAAATGGGACCTAATGAAACTTAAAAGCTTTTGCACAGCAAAGGAAACCATAAACAAGACCAAAAGACAACCATCAGAATGGGAGAAAATATTTGCAAATGAAGCAACTGACAAAGGATTAATCTCCAAGATTTACAAGCAGCTCATGCAGCTCAATAACAAAAAAACGAATAACCCAATCCAAAAATGGGCCGAAGACCTAAATAGACATTTCTCCAAAGAAGATATACAGATGGCCTACAGACACATGAAAGAATGCTCAACATCATTAATCATTAGAGAAATGCAAATCAAAACTACAATGAGATATCATGTCACACCGGTCAGAATGGCCATCATCAAAAAATCTAGAAACAATAAATGCTGGAGAGGGTGTGGAGGAAAGGGAACACTCTTGCACTGTTGGTGGGAATGTAAATTGATACAGCCACTATGGAGAACAGTATGGAGGTTCCTTAAAAAACTACAAATAGAACTACCATACGACCCAGCAATCCCACTACTGGGCATATACCCTGAGAAAACCATAGGTCAAAAAGAGTCATGTACCAAAATGTTCATTGCAGCTCTATTTACAATAGCCAGGACATGGAAGCAATCTAAATGTCCATCGACAGATGAATGGATAAAGAAGATGTGGCACATATATACAATGGAATATTACTCAGCCATAAAAAGAAATGAAATGGAGGTATTTGTAATGAGGTGGATGGAGTTAGAATCTGTCATACAGAGTGAAGTAAGTCAGAAAGAGAAAAACAAATACAGTATGCTAACACATATATACGGAATCTAAGGGGAAAAAAAAAAAAGAGGCCATGAAGAACCTAGTGGCAAGACGGGAATAAAGACACAGACCTACTAGAGAATGGACTTGAGGATATGGGGAGGGGGTGGGGTGAGATGTGACAGGGTAAGAGAGTGTCATGGACATATATACACCACCAAATGTAAAATAGATAACTAGTGGGAAGCAGCCGCATAGCACAGGGAGATCAGCTCGGTGCTTTGTGACCATCTAGAGGGATGGGATGGGGAGGGTGGGAGGGAGGGAGATGCAAGAGGGAAGAGAAATGGGAACATATTGTATATGTATAACTGATTCACTTTGTTATAAAGCAGAAGCTAACACACCATTGTAAGGCAATTATACTTCAATAAAGATGTTAAAAAAAAAAATGTATATCTCAGAAATAACTAATTTTCTTGTCAACTGCATTATTATGAACTTTCATCAAATCTTTAACCGTGGTCATTTTTAAGTCTTTTGTCACTTACAGACAGTTCTGGGTGTACTCTGATGCTTTTGCAAATATGTTCCTATAAAAGGTTTTCATCTTCAAGAAATTCATGAAAAAGACTCTGACAAGTACAGGTTTCTGGTAACTGACTGTACTGCTGAACTGAATGAATAAGCATTTTCAGAACTCTAATGAAAAACTGATGAACTCATAAAAGTGCTAACAAAAGATCAAGATGAAAAAAAATTAATTACATGGGACTGAGTGAACTGATGAGGATGAGTATAATTTTTGTGACTTTCTGTGTGAATTAAAAAAAAAAAAATCCCACAAGGACTCAGAGGCAAAGAATATACAAATCAATTTTCACTGCAAAGTAAAGGAGCTGTTACAGTGGAGGATTACTGGACTGAATGTCAATATTATGACATAGTATGAGTGTGTTTCATGTTTGGTAATTGCAATCATTGTTGCTTTTGTTGTGGTCATCCGTGTACAATGCTTGGTGTCAGTCTATTTATCTCTTGTAAAAATAAAATACAGTGTGTGTGTGAAAAAAAAAAAAAAACCGAAACAGATCTACAGACATAGAAAACAAACTTATAGTTACCTAAGGAGAAAGTTGGGGGGAGGGATAAATGAGGAGTTTGGGATTAACTACTATATATAAAATAGATAACCATCATGGACCTACTGTATAGCACAGGGACCTAGAGTCAGCATTTTGCAATAACCTATAAGGGAAAAGAATCTGGAAAAAAAAAGTTATATATGTTGTATAACTGAATCACTTTGCTGAACACCTGAAACTAACACAACATTGTATATCAAGTACATTTCAATAAAATAAGCAAGTTTAAAAAAAAGCTCTGTATAAAGAGTCACAGGCTCTTGTGTGTTTATATGAAAAAATGGTTTCAAAATTAGTTCTATAACTTTGAAGAGCTGTACACTGAATCAGAAGTAGACCAACAATAATAATACAGTAGCAGCAGCTAACATTTATTGAGAGTTTTGTATGTATCAGGCTCTGTGCTGAGTACTTATGTGTAATACTCATTTAATTCTTACCACAACTCTGTGACATGGGCACTCTTATTATTACTTTTTTTCAGAAGAGAAAACTGAAACTCAGAGAGGGGAATTAACCTGCCCAGTTCACACTGCTCCAAACTGGTATGGCCAGCATCCCAGCCCAGGCAGTCTGGTAGCAGAGCCACTACACTATTTAGCTTGCTTCCATAGGAAGGACAAACTTAGCTAACTGAGCCTCAATTTAGCCAGACAGCCATGGTCTTTTACACTTTCATCTCAGACCTATCTTTCCAGCCCAGTTTCCAGCTCTTCCTCTCTCTATATACAAATACTTAGCCCCAGATGTCTAGAATCCTAGCTTTTGCTTAACCCACCATACTCTCTCAGACTGATGGGCTTTGTATTGGGCAGGAACCCTTTCCCTACTTTTCTGACTTGACATAATCCTCAAGGCCATCCTCCATGGAACTTTTCTCTGATGCCCTTCCCTACCCTGGAGGGAAGGAACCTCTTCATCTGCAATGCTCCAGATCACCTTTGCCAGACCTCTAGTCTAGCTTTCAGCTCCTCTCAGAACTCCATCGCCAGAGTCCCCTTTCTCCCAGAATGTTACCACTATACCCACTCCTCCCAATGCCTATCACCAGGCCTGGCATAGAGGAGGTGCCCATGGAACATTTGGTGAAGAAAGAAATGAGCAGTATAGTCATGTGAATCAGTCTGTCTACCTGAGTTTATAGAGTTGCCTCCACACAGCCTGCACATGTGTTCTCATGGGCTTTTCACCACAGAAACAAGGTATTGAGCAGCAGAGTGATTATCTCCACTTTGGAGGTGAAGAAACTTAAGACAAGAAAGTATTCTTGCTCCCCACCACCAGCCCCTGTAGTGACCAAACAAGTTGATCATGCATCACTCAGCATGTGTAATGGGGGCCTGGAGGGCACCCTCTTCAAGAAGGCAGTTTGAGGTAAAAGTTTATGCCCATACTTGGTCTTGCCATATGTTGTCCCTGGGGAGGAGTGGGCCATACAAACAAGGAGCTGTGTGACACACCCCCCCCCCAACATCCCTTCTACCTTAATGTGTACATACACAATCTCTACCTGAGACTTGGAAATATCAGGACCAAGAAGGGCACCCAGCTGAGACCTCTTTAGCATGTCAAAGACTACTTTCATTTTCATCAATCCCTATTTATTTTGGGCCCAGCCCAATGTCAAATATCTATCAGTCCCAAATCTGACTGGTGTGGCAGAATGTTTGGTAGCTGGGTAGAGGATATGGAGGACTAGCTCCTGTGACACGAGCCATGCAACAGTGCCCCCTCACCTCAGGGTTATTTCAAGCCCACCACTTGACTACTTTGGACGTCTCTTCTCCCTGTTCCCACAGCTGAGACTGTCCTGGCCCTGTGTTTCCCTGGGCTCCAGATTTGGAAACTCTCTTCTCCAAATTGTAATCTTTGGTCTACTCCAGTGAATCAAGTTTCCGGGTGAAAAGGGAACAGATGGCAGGCAACCAGAGGCACAAGGCAGTGAGAAAGCCTATGAAGGAGGTGCTGGGGAAAAAAAGACACCTCCAAATCAGGTCCAATAAATGAGAATCAGGACTTTGAAAAGCAGGAAAGCACAGCACCAGGGAAACATTATAGTCCAGCCATCCTGATGGGGAAACTGAGGCTAGGGAGAAGAAGGCACTTGCCCAACAAAGTTGCACAATGAGTTAGCCACAGCACCCTCCTCCCTGACATTTATTTGGACCTAGGACTAGGAGAGGAGGTCTGATGTTCAAATACTGATTTTTGTTGGCCATGTATAGAATGTCATGGAAAGTCACGTAATATTATAAAAAGAATTGAGTTGAACTGTCAGAGTTGGAAGACATCAATGAACTTGAACAGTCTTACCCCCTCCTTGTGGAGATGGGGTAATGGACTGGCCCAGAGAAGAAAATGGACTGGCCAAGGTCATACAGCAACTCTGAGGCAGAGTTGGAGCCAGATCCCAGCTCTAGCAGCCATGTCACTTCCTGTGCCCCACACATGCAGGGGCAGCAGTCCTCCTCTTACTAGTTTAGCAGCTGGATCTTTTCAAGGCAGACAGGACCTAATAGAGCAGCAGAGAACACTCCTCCTGCAATGCAAAAATGGCAGGCATTGTTCTCTAACCCCTCCCCTCTCCTCAACTTTACCACCTCCACCCCCACCCCCCCCCTGCTTTTTAGACTTTCACAGAGTTTTAGGGCTGGGCCTTCTGGATATTCTTGAGCTAGTGGTAGAACTGGATTCTTTGTTTCCTCTGCTCACCTGGCCCTGGCAGCCACCAATGCCACTTAATGCCCTCAGGCTATTTAGAGACCACCGAAGTTCAGGCTGGCCCCCTGCCACATCTCAGACACATCAGCGGCAAGGCTAGTACAGGCATCCTCACTCCATCTTCAACTTTGACCTCCAGTCTGGGGCCCAGACAAGATTTTTCTCTCAATATCCATATTTTTCAGGGGCAGGAAACTGCACAAAGCCTAGCTCACCATTAAAAGGTTGAGGAGGTCACTAGAGACCTTGGGGATCCCCTCAAATTCCGTAAAAGTTGGGAAATTTGGGTGAGGGTCAATCACGAAAACAGGTCTTTACAGAGAAAAGTGAAAGCAGCCCTGGCCTGGGAGCCTGGGCTCTGAGCTCCAAATCGGCCCCAGTCGCTGGCAGGGTAGGTGACCTTGGGGAAGCACTTTCTCTTCTCTGGGCAGCAGCAGGCCCTTCAGTAACTGGTGGAAGCTGGACTCTATGGTCTCTTAAGGCTCCAGTGTGCCGAAGAGGCGGAGGAAGCTGGGACGCGGGCGCTGCAATTCGTTTTCCTGGCAGGTGAGTCCTTCGGCGGGGCCCAGGGGCGCGTGCCCCGGGGCCCTGTTTCTATGCCTAAGGATGGGCCCAGCAAGGTGCCAAGGGGCTTTGTAGTCCCCAACCTCTCCGCCCCCGCCTCTCCCCGCCGGCCTCTCGCTCTGGAATAAACTGCGGGGTGGCGGCCAGGGCGCCGCAGCGCGATTGCACCGCGGCCACGGAAATGGGAACGCATGCAAAATGGAAACCGAGCTCCAAGGCTCCAGCGAGCCCCATCCGGGCGGGACCAGCCCCTCGAGCTTGCGGTGTCGCCAAGCAGCGACCAGCCTGGCGTGGGGCGGGGGGAGTGGGGAGTCCCAGCGAGGGGTTCTGCAGCCTCTACGTCCCCTGCCAACACCACGCCCGCGCTTATTTGCATTTAAAGAGAAACGCACCAAGGAAAACAGTGGGCGAGTCGGGAAACGCCTTCTCACCGTGGCGATTGGGCCATACGCCTGCCAATCAGGGCGCCGATGCCCCACCCTGTGGCCGTGGAGTCCGGGGGGAAGGGTATGGGGGAGCTGCCCAGAGCTTGGGGTAGGGGAGCCGGTGCAGGAGGTGACTGGAGCCGCGGCGGTGGCAGGGGTGGCGGTGGCGACTGTCTCAGCCGTGGCAGCCAAGGTTCCAGCCCCGGCCAGGGAGGCGCAAAAGACAATAAGCGGGCTGGAAACCGGACCGGGCCGGGTAAGCACTGCGCGCGGCCAGGAGCCTCCGCCTGCCCGCCGTCCGGTGCAGTCTCGCGTGCTCCGCTCTGGCCGCCTGGAGAGGAGCTTTAAGGGCTGGGCCGGTCGGCATCAGGACCGCTCTGCGCTCCCCTTTGGAACCCTCTTTGAGGACTGTCCGGTGAGGGCCAGAGCAGTGTCCCCTGGGCGCGAGCGACCGCTGCTAGAGGCGGAGAAGAGGTGGGCAGGCCGGCGGGCTATCCTGGGCCATGCCTTGGGGCTCTCGGGGGAGGCGGGGATGGGGCCCCACACGTGCTGCCCTGCGGTCTCGGGAGGGGAGCAGCCAACCAGCACTCCCAGCGGTGCATTTGTAGGCCAGGAGCTTTACAGCTTTGTTGTAGCATATTAGCTGGAACAGCTGTGTTACGCGGGTATTGCTCACCCCAGCGGCTCGGCTGCCGCCCCGCCCCTCCCCTCCCCTGCGCATCTCCTGCCTCTCCCTGTCCTCTAGGGACGAAGCCAGCGCGCTAGGCTGGGCCCGACGGGTACTTACTTTGGCGTGGATTGGGGTATCTACATTGTCTGCCTTCTCCCTGGGGGAGCTCATTTGGGCCTGTGGTCTGCTCACTTCCCTTTGGAACCTCGGCCTTGAGGCCCCAACAGCCGCGCCCTCTGCTCCTGGGCCTCCGGGCGCATCTGGCGCCCCCCACCCCCCACCCCGTCGCGGACAGGCGGGCTGGCAACCCGGCTCTCGCTGTACCTTGCGTTAGGGCAGCAGCTCAAGCTAGTCCTTGGGTTAGAGCTGCAAGGCCGCTTTGTGTCCCCCACCCCCCCCACCCCCGCCTCGCCTCCTCTCCCCTTGGAGGGCACTGGCCGCGTTTTTCTCTCCAGCCTCCGGTTTAAAAATAGCGATAAGCATGGTGGGGTGTGTGTGTATGTGGGGGGGAGGGTGTTCTGTGCCAGAGGCCGAGGGAGCAATTATTGTAGTAGGGAACGAACCGTTTGGGTGTGTGTGAGAGAGCTAGAGAGTCAGCCAAACCCTCCAACTTCGCAGTTACTTAAAATACCCAGGCTGCCGGGCCGCTGTCATTGTCTGCTGCAGACACCTTTGACACTGGTGACCGCTGGACTTTGCCTAGGTTTTCCGGTGGTGAAGGGTTGTGCCCTCCAGGCGCGCCACAGCCCAGGCGGCAGCTGGACTGGCCCCGCAGAGCCGGCCTCGGTTTGGCCAGACTTGTCTTGGCACGGGCCGCGGGGTCAAGGTGAGCCTTTGCCCCTCACACACTAACATCTCCCTCTGCAGCTTTGCCTGCCTGCTGCATTCTTCTGGGCTGGGTGGAGGGTGCTGCGCTGTTGGACTCTGCACCCCTTGGGGATTCCAGCAGAGCCCCCTCCCCGAGTGCAGCTCCCCTCATTCGGCCCCGGCCCCATCCACCGCTGTGTGCCTCTGGCAATGGACTCTAGGCCTTTCTGAGGAACAAGAGGGAGGGAACTACCTAGGGGCTTGAAAGGCTTTTCTTGGACATTTGACCCACCTCTGAGGGTGGAGAACTCTGTGGGCTGCAGGGCCCAGGCAAAGCCTAGGTACCTTTGAGAGGAGACAGTGAGACCCAATAAATCCCTCACTTAAGGGAAGGCTAGCTGGGAACCTTTGCGACACTAGCCAGGACTGCAGATACTACACTACAGTCACCTCCTCTCACTTTGACCAAGCACCAATACAGTCCCCCTACTTGCAGCTGGGCATCCCCGGCCCAGAGCTGAACATGTCCTCTGCACTGCCTCAAACCAACAGCCACCTAACATATCTGCCCTATATAACACCCTCCCCACACCCAAACCCACTCACTCTGCACTGTCCAAATTCTCTTCCCTCTCAGCTCTGGGCCTATCTCCTCAGTGCCTTTCCTGCCTGTCTCTTGCAGTCCACGATGACCTCTTCTTTCTCAGAACTCAGAACTCCTCCAGGCTGCCTGCATCCCTTGGGCATTTTGGGGCTTAAATTATAATAGGAGACAAATTATAATTGAGTTTCCCTGCCTCTACTTTGTCTCCCTGATATCATGGATGTTTGGGTTCTTTTGGAACCTCTCAGGGGGGTAAAGGAAACCTGGATCTCAGCCACAATCCCTTCAAAGCCTAGCAATGCATAGCAGTTAATGAATGCTCCGGAAGGACTTGCCGTCTGTAAAGCTTTGGAGAAGACCTTTACCTCTCCAACTGGCACTTGTCCTGGTTCATATGAAAATGATTAGAAAAATGATACTGAAGGCTCAGATATTTATTGAGTATACTTAATGAAGATTGAGAAGGGGGGTGGGTTACATCTGAAATTACAAGTAAATAAATCATGATGTCTCGCTTCAATAAGCTCAGGACCTGGACTGCCCAGTCCCCAGACTACACTACCTTTGGTTGCTGATTCATGAGTCTAGAGGCAAACTACCATGGAGAGAGATGAGAGATCTGTATATACAGGGGAATTGTCCTGAGAAGCCTCCAGAAATTAGAGGGGTTTGTTTAGGCAAAGGATAGTGGTATAAGCAAAATTAGGAGTAGGAGGGGGTGACTTGCAAGCAGGCTGAGTGCAGTGACAGTCTTTTCTGGTTGATACTGTAAGGTAGAAAGGAGGTTGGGGCCCAGTGGTGGTGGGGTTCCCAAGTGCCAGGTTGTGGAATGAGGATCTGATCTTGGGGGAATGGAGGAAGGGGCCATCAAAGAATGGGGAATTGGGAGGTTTTGATATATTTTGTGTGCAAATATGCCACAATAAAATGGGATTTTAGAAAGGGTTTTAGAATGGGGTCTTAGAAAGGGATAGGAAGAGCACCATAAATTGGGCAGGTAAGAGGCCACCTTTGGATCTGAAAGAACTGGGGGGCAGGCTATCTCTAGAGGGAAACTGTATCTTGTCAGCCTCTCTTTGGCCTTGCAGGGGGTTGGGGGAAAGGAGGGAGCCTGGAGCCTACATACCAACGTGGTGGAGGCTAAGTGTCCCTCAGGCCTCTGCTGATCCTTTTTCTCCCAGCTGGACAGGCCTTCAGGGAGCACCAGTTTGGACACCTATGTTTACAGATGGGAATCCTGAGGCATTGGAAAGCAACAGGGACTTGCTTAAGGTCACACAGCATTTAGGGAGAGGCTGCTGCCTCCTGTGCAGTGACTCCACTGTATCCCACTGTCTCCA
The DNA here is from genome assembly GCF_965194825.1 of Balaenoptera physalus. NCBI lineage: Eukaryota > Metazoa > Chordata > Mammalia > Artiodactyla > Balaenopteridae > Balaenoptera > Balaenoptera physalus. The sequence continues at coordinate 54,315,213 of NC_138903.1, read as the reverse complement.
GCAGCCTCCATTCAACACAAATCAGCACAAATTGCATTAACTAACCCCTCATCTTACCTCACCCATTCATCAAGAGTGAAGGGATGCTAAGTTAACTTTCTAGGAACTCCTCCCCTGGCATGTCTCTTGCGTTTTAGTCTTGGTCTACAGCCTGTCAGGGGCTGAAAGTTTCAGGAAGGGAGGTAATTGAAAGAAGTTGGCAGTCCAGTGATCCTCTCCTAGTATAGTGGAGGTGTTAAAAATTCCTCAAGAACTGTTACATTTACAATCTCTGAACTAGGGGATGAAGGGAATGAGAGAAATAGCAACAAGTCTGGTTTGCTTGTAGAATCAAAGAGGGAGAAGGGCTTCCAGCCCCCTCATTTACAGATGGGCTACAAGAGGGCATGCTCAGTGTTATTTCATCAGTGCCCCTGCCTCAAATCCTGACCAGGCAGATAGACTAGGTGATAAAAGTAAAGCCCTCGGAGGAGGCGTTTCATAGCCTTCCTGTGTCATTCATTCCTGGGTTACCCATCTCATTGCCAGGAAATTCTTTCTCAGATCTAACCTGAGCCTCTCATGCTATGCTTAAACCAACTGTGTGTGTGTTGGGGGGTGGGGTTGAGAGCAGCTGGCCACCATTGCTCTTCTGCTTAACAATTCATTGGAGATTTCATGGGCATTAAACCATCTCTTCCACCTCCAACTTCTATTCTCTGAATTAAATAATCACAGTCTTTTCACCTCTCCTTGGTCTTATTTTTCAAACCTGTGCATGTGTAAGTATATCACTAGCAAGGCAGGCAGGGAAACCAGAACCACTGCAGAGGTGCAGGTGCCAGCCGAGTGAGGGTGCATTGCTCCCCTGCACCTCCCCTTTTGGGATTAGGGGATAATATGAACAATGGAGGAAATGGCCCGAGGGAGCTTGGTGGAGTCAGAGGCTGCCATAGTGGTGCTGCAGGGGGTGGGGGTGGGGGAGCTTTGCGACCCTTTGATCTACATTTCTTGCTGCAGAGCCTTCATTGCTTTCATCTCCTACAGGTTTTTTCCCCCCTGCTGGGTTTCGAAGCAGATACTAACCCCTCTTCTCTAGCCAGTACTCCTCAGCCCTCCCTGCTGGGGGCTGCAGCTCTTTCCAGAGAGAGAGGGCTAGGCCCAGACAGTTGTGGTCCCCCTCCTCTCTGTATATGTATGAAATATTCATAGGCTAGGCTTTGTGCATTCAGAAAGAGTAAAATGCTGGGTGGTCTTGCAGGGGGTAGAAGTGAGAGGCATGAGGAGTGAGGCTGGGCCACAGTACACCTCTGTTCTGCAGTGGACCCAACCAGCTAGGCATGCAGGCCTCCCAGTGAAGCCTAGGATCCCCAACATCCCATTCCCTCAACATGCCTCCTGACTCAGCAGCCACTAGAAAACTGGACACAGGACCGCCCTTTCCCCAGCTTCTCATGCATCCTGGGGGAAGCAGATCCCCGGTCCAAGCTCCCATTTCTACATGGGAAAACAGAGGCCCAGAACAGGGAAGGGATTTATTTGCCCAAGGTTACATGAGAGCACAAAGCTCCTGGCCCCCAATTCTAGGCTTCTTTCTCTAAGCACACTGATCCTGATCCCCACCCCCCAAACCTCAGTTTCCTTACCTGGTCTCTCACATAGGGTATGGTGCATACAGAGGGGTGGATACATAGGAAAGTCAGGAGTCTCTGTTGTTCACTCCACCCAGCTGCTCCTCTGCAGGCTTTCCTCGGCTGCCTTGTCACATCTGTTTCCCTGGGGTTAGCTCCTCTCTTGTTCTTCATCTGAACAGGGGTGGAAGGAGGTAGTGCCTGTCTTTGATCTCACCCTTGCTGGGTTAGTACTGACATAGTGGAAGCCTTATGATGCAGGCATGACACCTTCCTTGGATACATTCCTCTCTAAGGGGGTTGGAAGCCTGAGAGGGGAGTGGCAAGTAGGTGGCTCCCAGAGCCCCCACCGTTCCAGGCAAGTTGGGTAGGCAGCCTCAGCAGCCTGAGGAGAAAGATGGAGCATCAAGAAGATTCACCAGAAAGGCCTGTTTCTAGGCAGAGGCAGTGTCTGGGTGACCACACCTCCCAGACTGGAGAAGCCCCTGTATATTTGGGGCTGAAGCTAAGGGGCAGAGAAGTGAGCCTAGGAAACCTGCAAAGGGCATGCCGAGAGCAAGTCTTGAAAGTCAGGCAAAGGAGTTTGGCCTTGATCCTGTAGGCAAAGCGGAATATTTGGTAAGTAGAGGAGTGATGTGCTGAAATCAGGATTGTAAGAAAATGAATCTGGCAAGGGTGTGCAGGATGGATGAGATGGAAGTGGGGAGGCACGGGGTGGGATTTCAGTGTCATGGCAGGGAGGAACCAGAGGGAACTCTGCTAAGATGCTTTTGTCATCCTCATAGGACCGGGAGGGGTGGGGGGGAATCTGACGAGCTGGAGTGGAGAAGGTAGCTGTAAGAGGCCCCATCACAAGGGCACGTTATTGAACATCTGCTTGGTACCTAGCAAGTAATCTGTCTTTTACATTTATCATCTCTAATCCTTACTGCAATTCTACATGGTAGGTAGCATTTTCTTCATTTTATAGATAAGGCGTTTGAGTTTCAGAAAGGTTAGGCCACTTTCTCATATCCCACAGCCTGAAAGGGATGAAGCTGGCATTTTAGTTCTGGGCTGACAAACTCCAGCTAAATTAGAATTCAGTTGAACCAACGTTGTTTGAGCTCCTGCTCTGTGCTAGATATGGTGACTACCGTATAAGATGAAGGCGGGTGCATTGAGAGAAATGAAAAGACAGACTGAGGGCTGCCAGAATGAATTGCCCAAGGCTGAGTATGTTAATTCATTTGACGGACTAGTGGTGGGGGAGTAGGAGCAGGGGCTAGAGGGCCCAGTTTGGGGTCTGTGCTGCATCTAGAGTTGGTGGGATGCCCCCTTGAGAAGAGGTGCCCCTCAGGAAGCCTGCAAATTAGGGGAGGAGTGGTTTCAGGGATAGCTTGGGTGGGGCTCTGCCAGCAGCCTTTACAGCTCCACCAAAGAATACCAAGCTAGACAGCCCTTCCTTCAGGTCCTGAAAAAAATGGTTTTGAGAGTAGACTTTGGCTGTGGGCTTTAGAAATGGTTGATTCAAATTCCAAATCTCATAGATCATTTTCCTTAAATAATAGCTCAAATTCTTTGTCCTCGTTTTGTCTTTACCTTTATCTTTGTCCCCACTGGCAGGTTTCTGTTTGGACCTTTTTTTTGGCCCCTCAAACTTATCTCCCAAGGAAAAGAAGAGTAGAGGAACATATTCCATGGTTTGGGAGTAGTGATGGTGGGGTTGCTGATGAGGAGAACAGCCACAGGCTGGGTTGGCAGCTCTTGGATTCTGAAGTCAGCAGGCTTTCTGGAATGTGCTAGGTGGGGCCAAAATAGTGGTAGCCAGTGAGGACTGGAAATGCTTCAGAGAAGGCTCAGCTGGGTTGGGACAGAAGTGTGATGGGAGGGGGAGATGATGGCTCTTTCAGGTGTGAGGGGAACCTGCACAGTCCTTACTCTCAGTCTTCTTCCTTTGATTAGGGGCCAGAACGGTGCAGCAGAATGGCATAGAATTGGGACTCAAAGAGGCCTGGAAACTGGTGTGGCTCTGTCATCATCCCACTGTGTGACCTTAGGCAAGTCTTTTCCCAAGCCTAGGCAGTTTCCTTTTCTGTGACAAGGAGTTACCATCCCCTACCAGGCCTGATTAATGGATTGCTGGGAAGGAGAAATGGGGAATGAGGAAGTGGGGAACACTTTGTAAGCTGATAAGTACCATGAGTGGATAAAGGACATCCGCTGATTTGCATTTCCTTTGATGCTGGTACTTTAGCTGAGTTTGAATTGTTGACCTTTCTGGCTTGGGCTAGAGAACCTGGCTACTTGAAATTCCCAGATAATCCAGAGCTGTTAGCCAGTAGCTGATTTGAGGCAACATTTTGAGTTCCTGAATGTCAAATGTTGGCTAAAAGAACAACTAAAGCCTCCTGTGAGATAACTGCACAGTCACCCTCATTTACCATTTGGATAAACTGAGACCCAAGCAGGTTTGGTGACATACCCTTAGAGCACTGGGGAGCACTTTAGTCAACCCTGACTGAGGTAGTTTTGCTGCTAGAAACTGTCCAACTGTAGTTTGAATAAAATACATATAAAACTAGTTGCCATGTTTTTGAGCCTCTGTTATATAATGCATTTTATTTGGTACTCTATACACATCGGTTTTGTTCCTTAAAATAGCTTTAAGAGGTAGGCACTCTTAGTAGCATCATTTTCCAGTTGGGGAAACTGAAAGAACTTGCTGGATTTCCCCCAGGTAGGCAGAGCTGATTACAGTGCAGAACTGGCTGACTCTCAGGGAGTGGGGGGCTGGGCTTCCTGTCCTTACTACTCCTTCCTTAGACCACCCTCCCCCACATACATGAGGGCAGGATGGGCCCAGAGTGGGCTTGCTCCCAGGAAAACTTCTTGGAGGAGGTCTGGGAAACTATGACTAGTTGAGGCCATGCCTCTGGAGCTACTGCTTAAATCCACACACTTCTTCCCTGAACTCAGCCTTCTCTAAGTTGGCTGAGCTGGCCCCAGGAAATAGGGCTGGGAGCAGAATGTTTAAGACTTGGTGGAGCTGTTTCCTCCTTATCGAGAAGGATTCCTGGGGCAGGTTTGTGACTGGTCTCCTACCTGTATTTTGAAAGGAGGGGAGAAGGAAGAAGCTCTGCCCTAGCTCTGACCTAGCCTTTCACTGGTCCGAGAATGGCCTGAGGCTGGCCTCGGGAGCAGGGTTGCCCACAGCCCAATTCTGGCCATGCTAGCAACAGCTGTAGCAAGTGGCCCCTGCCAGGGACCACAGAGTAGCCTTAGAGGGTTCCCTCACCCACCAGTCCACCTGTAACTTAGACAGCCGTACAGGTTGAGAAACCTAAGGGTGGAGGGGCTCTGCATTTAGCAGGACCACTTTCTTGGCAGGAACCATGAAGGGAGCCAGCCTCAGCCTGGAGGAGCTGCAGAATCTGTCCCTTTGCTGTCCCCTTTGCCTTCTGCCCCACCTCACTCTGCTGACCAGTGTACTCTGTGGTCCCGAATAAAGGCAGCATAGCCCACTGGGGAAGGACAGCATTGGGACCTGGTGAGGTAGTAAGGTGTATGGAGAAGGGGCCTGGGCCAGAAGTGGTTAGGTGGGGCTGGGCTAGGGGGGCTACTAGCTCTGGGTGATTCCTGCCACCTCCTGTCCTACTGTCTTGCAGGGGGATACAGGGAAGAGACACTATGAGTGGGGTACATGGCTCTGGGAGGGACAAGGCAGGGAGGTAGGAGACAGCATAGTTTCAAGGCTGGTCCTTGCCAGCAAAGATAACCCTGGGCCTAGTTAGGAGGAAAGCCTGAAGCTGGGGGAAGAAAATTTCATTCCAAGGGACACAGCCTTGCCTAGTTCACCCACTCCCACCACATACACAGAGGGCTTTTTAAACTGCCCTTAACGGAGGACTTTGTATAAATCCACGAACATGTCTTTAAAATCCCCTCACACCTGGCTCTTCCTCAGCATGAGCCAAGGCAGCTAGTCCCTTGGACTTCCTGTAGTGAATGGCTTTCTCAAATGAGTGGCCTTTTACACATGGTCTACTACTTCCTAAGAAACTGGGATCTGACCTGAAATAACGGTAATGCCAACCTTTCTCATTTGCTTTGCACTTTACAGTTTACAAAGTGCTTTTGGTGTCCATTATCCCATCTAACCTCACATTACTGCAGTGGACTGGGGAGATAGAGGGGGTAGATAGAGGAGCTATTTTGATCTCCATTTCACAAACACCCAAGGCTCAGAGGAGTGCCTTGGCCTGTTCAGGGTTCCTTGGCATGGTATGCAACACAGCCCTGTGGCCCATGGCTCCTTCCACAACATACTGCAGATCCCTGTGACAGGGAAGGGGACAATGTAGAGAGCAGTGGACTGGCCTCTACTCCAACGGAGCACAGAAGCAAGGGCAAGAGAAAGCCCAAAGGGACTACCCTCAAGCCAAGGCATCAAGGTTCTGGAAAGCAGCCCTCTTTGAGATTCAGTCTGCTTAATTCTTCTGTTCACAGGAATTCCAGCTCCAAAACCAGTAGGACAATTAAGCCTTTGATTCACAAGGATGGGTAAGCCCATAAGGTTTTTCACTTAGCCCTTGGTCTTCCTTGATGACTAGTCTTGCCCATCCTTTCCCCTAAATAATTGCCGTTTTTACTCACTCCTGTCTAACAAGGTCCAGATTGAATGCCTCCTTATCAAGGCAGCTTCTCTGAGCCCAGGAGCTATCTTTCTGCCTTTCAAGTTTATCCTGGGATATGATCACAAGGTCTGAAGAATGATACTTCAACACTCTGCTTAAGCAATAATGGGGACTCTTCTCTAAGGCCTGCATCATATTGTGCCTTCAGACTGTTATATATAGGTTTTTCTACCTGTTAGCCTAGGGGATCCCCAAAAGCAAGGACTGGGGTTTCCCCTTCTGGCAGCACTGAGCTTAATAACTATCATTTAACCAAATGTTCTGGAGAGGTTCATTTCATGAATTCCACAGAGGGGGATAGAATTTCACAAATAACTCCATTTATTGCCACCCCATCTCCTCAATGCCCAGCACCATAATGACAACACTGTCAGTAATTTCAGGGCTGAGGTAAAAACATCTGTGCTCTGGAAAATGAGCGATTCAGATAGATGATAGGGCCCTTATTCCCATGAGACCCTGGGGCAGAGGACTCTGAGTGTATGTGTGTATGATTGTGTATTTGAGGGGTAGCGCTGTCTATTGTGAGTCTATCAGTTACAGGGCTGAGCTGGAACAATGCCATGTTAAAGTATATCACACAGAATCAAAAAAACAAAAACCTAACCTGAGCAAATGGCAATACAGATCTCTGCATAGAGGGGATCAGATGAGGTGGTTTTTTTTTCTCTTATTTTCTGGATAACCAGCCATTATCTTGCTCCTAGTTTAATATTCAGTTCTGCAGAGCCCCTGATGGAAGCCTGGATCACATTGATGATTCAAGTGTCAGGCCAAACAAGGCACAAGGCACAAAGTTAATATTTGCTAGACAAGATCAGGGACTCCAGCAAGGTTCCTCTAATGAGGTCAAAGGCCAGAGTGTAGCTGCCAGGCTCTCTCCACCTCCAGCGCTGATCCTTAGTTTCACTGCAGGTGAATGTGTGAGTGTTATTACCGTGGCAACCAATCACAGGGCTGATGTGCTGGCTAGCTGCTCTTAGGACAACAGTGTTGCTTGCCTCTCCTTCTCTCTCTCTGGCTCCCAGCAGCTGTTCTGCCTCCCTTCCCTACCCAAGCTCCTTATCTGCTGGCGGCTACCCTACAGAGAGGGGACAGTGGTGAGGAACTTTCCAGGGAGGGGTCATTGGGTTTTAGCAGGCTGGTCACTGATCCAGCTGTCAATCAGTTGTAGTCACTGGAATGAATACATCAGACAGTGGGGTTGGGGAGGGGGATATGTTGGGGTAGGTGGTGGCTAGCTCTTCTTTTTATTCCATCTCTGTGACATTTGGATATTTAGAGGATTGGGAGCTTAGACCAGAAGGGTGTGTCTTGCACCAGGTTTGTTTATTTATTTATTTATTAATTTAAAAAAATTTTATTGGAGTATAGTTGCTTTACTATATGTTAGCATATAGAAACTAATGTTTTGTTAGTTTCTGTTGTATAGCAAAGTGAATCAGCTATACGTATACATATATCCCCTCTTTTTTGGATTTCCTTCCCATTTAGGTCACCACAGAGCATTGAGTAGAGTTCCCTGTTGCACCAGGTTTATTTATTTAAATAGCTGTTGAGAGCCTAACTCCCAGACCAGGGACATGAATCATGTGGAGTTGTGCCTTCAAGGAGTTCCCTTTCTAGATAGGGAGCTAGATGGGGGCCAAAGTAACGAAAGGAGCAGAGAAGAAACAGTCTGCCTCATGGTTCTAAAGTGGAACTTGGAGGTTTCAGCTGCTGAGGGCCACATTAAAATCTGTTCGCAGCAGGACAGTAACTAGAGAGTCTGACCTAGACCTACCCCTCACATAACCACTATGACAGGGAGGTATTTCTAGGTGTCTTGGACAGAGGATACTGAATCCCGGAGAGTGCCTTGCCCCAAGGCTACCATGCCATCTTAGCTGATCCTGGATTGCAGCTCTGGAATGTGGGTCTGCAGGGCTCCTACTCTGAGCTTTTGAAGGTCTGAGCATGGTCCTACAGGCAATTTAAGGAGCCTGGGGGAAGAAGGTGAAACTTCAGGTCTACTTTTCTACCCAGCCCAAGGCAAAATGTCAGTGAGAGCCCTGGCTAATGTGAAATTGAGGCCTGGATGTTGCAGAACCCAGTGAATACTTAATGGGCTATTTTGCCGGATGCTTTTCAAAAATCCTATGTCATAGGAGTTGACTTCCCTTCTGCCTTTCCTGCCTCTCTACTCCACCCCCTTTGATAATCCCTCTCATGACCAATAGCACTGTGGGCCTTTTTCATATCTGCAGTTCCCCCTGCCCAGTGCTCCCCTGAGCTTAAAGTGACCTGAAGTGAGTGGACCCAGCAAGTGGGGTAAGGGTGATGGCTGCACGTTGCTCAGTGTAGGGTTTTGCTGCCTTGGGGCCCAGAGGAGGCTGGCCCAGCAAGTCAAGCATATGGAGTGCATTAAGGTTTTCCCTACATTTTCTCTTACATTCTGGTTCCACTCAAGCCTGAAACCACAGACACCTGTGAAAACAAACCCAGCCTGGTTGCTTGCTCACCAGTACTGTCTCTCTGTCTTTGTCTCTCTCATCTTCAGCCCCAACTGCGATGCTTCCTGACTGATGATGTTATAACAGTGCCCAGAAGCCAGAAGGCTGCATTTTTCAGCTGAACATACCTGAGTTGTCCCCACCATCATGGAGACCCAAAAGGATGAAGCTGCTCAGGCCAAGGGAACAGCAGTCTCTGTGGATACCCAGGACCAATGGGCAGAGAAAGGAGCCAAGAACAAGGCAGCTGAGATGACAGAAGGGCCAGCATCAGAGCAACCCTCATCTGGCCCAGGTAGGCTGAAGAAAACTGCCATGAAACTCTTTGGTGGCAAGAAGAGCATCTGTACCCTGCCTAGTTTCTTTGGAGGGGGACGAAGCAAAGGTTCTGGGAAAGGCAGCTCTAAGAAGGGTCTTAACAAGAGCAAGACCCACGATGGCCTGAGTGAAGCAGTCCATGGCCCTGAAGACATTGTCAGTGAAGGAAATGGCCTCTCCTTACCTTTGCCTGAGTCATCCTGCCGATTTCCCAGCTCTCAGAGTGCCCATGGATCTTTGGAGACAGACTCCAGACGCAAGACGTCTGTGGCTGGAGCCACAGAGAAAGCTAGGGCTGAGAAGGCTCCCTTTGTACCCAAGCCAAAAAAAGGCCTGAAAGGTTTTTTCAGCAGTATCCGCCGTCACCGGAAGAGCAAGGTCTCTGGGGCTGAGCAAAGTGATCCAAGAGCCAAGGAGCCTGAGGGGACCAGAGGCAGGCCTCATGAGCATGTGAGCTCAGCCCTTCTGTCCCACACTGAGACCCTCCAAGCCCCAAGAAAGGAAAATGCCAAATCCCAAGATGTCCCTGGGCCAAAAGTTTCTTCAGTACCAGAGACTTCTCCAGCAGCCACTGAGCAGACAGCCTGCAAAGATCCAGAAAAAACCATGGAGGCCTGTGCCTCAGCACTCCTGCAGCTCAAATCTGCCCCTGAAGCCAGTGGCCCAGAGGAGCCCCATAGCCCAGAAACAGGGGAGAAGGTTGTGGCAGGAGAGGTAAATCCACCCAATGGCCCTGTGGGGGACCAGCTGAGCCTCCTCTTTGGGGATGTCACATCCCTGAAAAGTTTTGACTCACTGACAGGTTGTGGTGACATAATAGCAGAACAGGACATGGATAGTATGACAGACAGCATGGCCTCTGGAGGCCAGAGGGCCAACCGAGATGGGACCAAACGAAGTTCCTGCCTGGTGACCTACCAAGGAGGGGGCGAGGAGATGGCCTTGCCTGATGATGATGACGAGGAAGAAGAGGAAGAGGAGGTGGAATTAGAGGAGGAAGAAGAGGAAGTCAAGGAGGAAGAAGACGATGACTTAGAATATCTGTGGGCAAGTTCCCAGGTGTACCCAAGGCCCATTCTAAATCCAGGCTACCATCCCACCACATCCCCAGGCCACCTCAGTTACATGCTCCTTGACCCAGTTAGGTCTTATCCTGGCCTAGCCCCTGGAGACCTTTTGACTCCTCAGAGCGATCAGCAAGAGTCTGCCCCCAATAGTGATGAGGGTTATTATGACTCCACCACACCTGGACTTGAGGATGATTCAGGTGAGGCCCTGGGGCTTGTCCGCAGGGATTGCTTGCCCCGAGACAGCTATAGTGGCGATGCCCTCTATGAGTTCTATGAGCCAGATGATAGTCTTGAGAACTCCCCACCTGGGGATGACTGCCTTTATGACCTCCATGGTCACAGCTCTGAGATGTTTGACCCCTTCTTGAACTTTGAGCCGTTTTCTTCCTCTCGGCCACCTGGGGCAATGGAGACAGAGGAAGAACGGCTAGTGACCATCCAGAAACAGTTGCTGTATTGGGAACTTCGGCGGGAGCAGCGAGAGGCCCGCAAGGCATGTGCCCGAGAAGCTCACACTAGGGAGGCCTACACCCAAGAAGCTCACACCAGGGAGGCCCATGCTCGAGAGGCCCACACCCGGGAAGCTTATGTCAGAGAGGCCCGAGCTCGAGAGGCCTATGCCAGGGAGGCCTGTGGCCGAGAGGTCCGTGCTCGAGAGGCTCAAGTCCGAGAGGTCCAAGTCCGGCAGGAGAAGCCTATCATGGAGTATCAGATGAGGCCTTTAGGGCCGTCAGTGATGGGCCTGGTGGAAGGGGCATCAGGGGCCTCTCAGACTTCCCACAGAGGAACCACCTCAGTTTTCCCTGCCACTGCAAGCAGTGAGCCAGACTGGAGGGACTTCCGTCCTTTGGAGAAGCGTTTCGAGGGAACCTGCTCCAAGAAAGATCAAAGTACCTGCCTGATGCAGCTCTTCCAGAGTGATGCTATGTTTGAGCCAGACATGCAAGAAGCAAATTTTGGAGGATCTCCCAGGAGGGCTTACCCTACTTATTCACCCCCTGAGGAGCCAGAGGAAGAGGAGGTTGAGAAGGAAGGGAATGCCACTGTGAGTTTCTCTCAGGCCCTTGTGGAGTTCACCAGCAATGGGAACCTCTTCTCCAGCATGTCCTGCAGCTCTGACTCTGACTCATCCTTCACTCAAAACCTCCCTGAGCTGCCCCCCATGGTGACCTTTGACATCGCTGATGTGGAACGGGATGGGGAAGGCAAGTGTGAAGAAAATCCTGAGTTCCACAATGATGAAGACCTTGCAGCCTCCTTGGAAGCTTTTGAACTGGGCTACTACCAGAAACGCGCCTTCAACAACTACCACAGCCGATTCTACCAAGGCCTACCCTGGGGTGTGAGCAGTCTCCCTCGATACTTGGGACTGCCTGGCATGCACCCTCGTCCTCCACCTGCTGCCATGGCCCTCAACAGGAGGAGCCGCTCCCTTGACACTGCTGAGACCCTGGAGCTGGAGCTCTCCAATTCTCACCTGGGCCAGGGCTACATGGAGTCTGATGAGCTTCAGGCTCAGCAAGAAGATTCAGATGAAGAAGAAGAGGAGGAAGAATGGGGCCGAGACAGTCCCCTGTCCCTCTATACTGAACCTCCAGGGACCTACGACTGGCCTGCCTGGGCTCCCTGTCCTCTCACAGTGGGGCCAGGCCCTGCAGGAATAAGTCCTAGCCAGTTGGATGGGCCTTCCAGCCAGTCTCTACATAGACAGGCAGTCTGTTGCATATCTCCTGTCGCCATGTCAATGTTGCTGTCAGTATCAGGGCCAGAGCCAAGGGCACCTAGGGAATCCAAGTCTCAGCTAGCTCGACCTTCGCACCTACCCCTGCCCACGGGCCCTTGTTATAACCTCCAGCCAAAGGCCTCCCAGAGTCCGAGGGCCAGGCCTCGAGATGTGCTGCTGCCTGTTGATGAGCCCAGTTGCTCCTCCATTTCTGGAGGCTTCAGCCCCAGCCCTCTGCCCCAGGCCAAGCCTGTAGGCATTACCCATGGCATCCCTCAGCTGCCCAGGGTCCGGCCTGAGCCCACAGAGCCTCAGCCCATTCACTATGGGGCTTCCAGCCTTGACCTGTCAAAGGAGAGGGCCGAGCAAGGTGCCTCTCTCCCCACCAGTTACTCCTCCACTGCCATGAATGGAAACCTAGCTGAGTAGTCATCATCAATTCTGGAGTGTGGGGCATGGGGCCTGAGCATGTGAATGGGGATCAGGGTTGGGCAGAGGGGTGGGGGGTGGGGGTTGCTGTTTAACTTGAAAATCCTTTTGGCCAAGGAAAGCTCCTATGAGTTTTCACCTTTTTTTTCCCACTTCCCTTGTCTGCCATCTGTGGCCACATTCAGCTCAAGTACATCTGCCCTGGGAGATTGCTGCTGCTGCTGCTGTGCTCCAGTTTTTGCTTTTGGGTTTTTTTCTTGTGACCCATGCAGGGTTTGGGATGCTGTAATTTTGTGCCTATTCCAGTTGCCAAGGTAGTGATTATATATATATAGCATGCATCCTTGACACAGACTGAACCCTTAGCACCCTCCGCCACTTCTCCACCCAGTGAATGATGAACCACTGATGAGCAGCCGCATCTACAATGCCTCCCACTTGGGGACAGGGAGCTTGTTTGCTGTTAGCAATGTGAAATTACGGTACAGATCCCCCCACCCCCACTTCCTTTGGTCTTGGCATAGCTGCCACCATTACATCAGATGATATAATCTATTAGCCCCAGCTAGCTGTCCTCAGAGAGGATCAAGTAGCATGTGTCTCACTGCCTATTGCTGTGGACTTTGGCATCATAACCAGATGAGGGCCTTTTAACCTGGCCTGCTACAGCTTGGGTTGAAGACAAAAATGCTAATTCCCTTAATGGAGTGATCAAATTCATCTAGTTGCAAACAGAAGGCAAAATAGGGTTCTATTGTAGACACTGCCATAAGTCTTGAGCTCTGGAATGATAGGATTTTTTCCTTCTTTGTTTCTTTAAGCTTGTGACTGCCTGAATTGCAGATGCTTTTGAATTTTGGTTCTTTTTTCCTCCAAAGGAAATTTTTATTATTACAAGGAACACATTCTTTTAATTGATATACAGGAAGAGAAGCGGCCTAAATTAGGCTTGGCGGTAGGGGCTGGGGTTTTTGCAGGTTGCAAGAGGATAGAAAAAGGAGGTTCATTTGTCCAGCCATCAGGAGAGAGGATTTCATACATTGCAGAGCTCATGGCAACTCAGCTTCTTTTGGGAAAATTGCTTCCCCCCGCCAAAGACAAAAACTTCCTTAATCCTTGCCTACCCCTTCACTGGACGCAGTAAAGAGGCTCCATGCTAGCATTCCCAAGAGACAGGACACCAAGGGTATTTAGGCTGCTGTTCCAGGCTCTCTAAAGACCTTTCATTTTCCAATTAGCCAAGTTCTTAGCATCATCAAAGGACCGTGCTTCTTGAGAGAAAAGACTGTGACCTGCCCTCACTCTGCCAAGCTGAAGGACTCTGATTTGTATGGTAATTGCAGCCCTTTATGGAATGAATGGCACCCTCCCTTCTGCATTCACACAGTTTTCATGTTAAACTAGCTTGGAAGTATTTGTGGGGAAGAGTTGCTGTCAGGAAAACATTGCAACAGGCTAATCTTGCTAGGCTCTACCTCTCATTAATCACCAACATGAGAGGGGTCCTTTTAAATTTCTTTATTGGAAATGGTATATGGAACATTTTTTACCTGGATATGTTGACCCAAATTATGATCCTTGCTCCCCTGACCCTGTCCCTATCCCCCACCCATCTCCATGCCTGTTAAGAGAAGTGGTAAACAGGGCTCTTGCTATTCCCAAGATATGGCAACTTAGCTTAGGAACAGATGCTGTTGGCCCCCCAAGTCAAGATGACTTTGTGGGCAAACCGCCACCTGGACAAGGGATGTGTCTGTGCTGGTCTTTGTCACCATTTCTCAGATTGGGGTTGGCCCAGTGCCCCTCACCACAAAGAGCAAACCTGGATGGTAGAAGCTGTACCCCTGGAAGCACCACATGAATTTGCATGGCACTGACACCAACACTCAAGGAACCCAGACCAGCTCTCCAGGCTGACTTTGTCTGCATTGTGAAGAAATGCATTAGTCATGGAGCTGGAGAATCAAATAGGGTGAGGAAGGCCCTCCTCACCCCTAGCACAGCATTCCAGGAGAGAAGTGCCCAAATTCTGGCCTCTCACCAAAGCTGCCCTGGGAGGGTGGGGCTGAAATTGGCCTGGCTGTTTGGCAGGCAGGAAACACTCACCAAATGCCTTTACAACAGGGGAAAACCCACCACTTGCCTCTTCTGTCTCTGCTTGTCCTTCATGGCAGCCTAAGCTGCTGTTTATATGTGGACTGTGCCAGTCACAGCAGGTAGTAGAGCCATCACCAACCTCCAGAGCCTGCTGAGTCTATCTGAGAAGAGAAAAAGTAGGTTGTCAGCCTTTGGCCAAGGGCTGAGAGCTGCCCTCTGTAACAAGAGGGCAGCAAGAGGTGCCACCTCTGCAGGGGGCAGTCATAGCCCTGACATACTTTGCTGGGCTTTGGAAGGTCGCATATCACAGTAAGTTTTAGCACTGAGCATCAGCTCATGGTTTGAACATTGTTGCCTGCAAGTCCTTTCACTGTCCCGGCCAGCCCAGAGACAGGATCCTCACCAGCAAAAGTAAGGCAGTCAGGGTGCATGGCTGCAGAAGCAGGCTCCTTTGAGTCTCACTCTAGATCCAAGCAGTTCATGGCTGAATCCCAGCTGCAGCCTAGAAGAGGAAGGAAGACTGGCTGGGGACTCATGATGACAGAACAGGGTGACACTGGGAGAGCCAACCAAGCTCCAGGCCTCTCCCCAAGCATATGCCAGTGTTTGCTTAGCTAACATCAAATATGTCCCGGACTACTAAATGTGTAGATGTCAAGTCCGCAAATGAACACCATTTCTGCACTGCAAGGTCATGGGATAATGCTTTTGGATATGACTTCAAGGGAAGATATGACTTGAGAGAAGGTGACTGCTCTTATCTTGCTACCCAGCAAGCAGGCTTATGTAGTGTCAGATAGCTCTGATCCTGAGAATTCTCAAATGAGACTGGCCTTCAGGGGACCAGTGACTGGATAGAGAAGGCCACCTAGAAGGTCTCTCCCAGGGCTGTCAGTTTCTCAGTGCTTTAACGCCTTCAAGGAAGTCCTGCCTTGGGGCTCAGTTAGGGCCTGCCCCAATCGTCTGGACTCAGCTTGGGCACCAGTCCATGAGCCTCCTGGGCCAAAGGCTTTGGTCAAAACCAGTCTTTCTCCCCTCAGTACTGTACCAAGGAGGGAAGTATCTTCCCACACCCAGGGTGCATTCCCCTCATCTTGCTGCCAGTGACTTTCCCACCCTTGCCAGTGCTACCGCCCCACCTGCCCTCGGCCCCCAGGCCCAATAGCTAGAGGGAGGCATAGGGGGTTTAGCAGGGAGACTTCAAGTTTACCCATGTGTATGTTGCATCCAAGTTGTTTTTAATATATATATATCAAAAGTCAATTATCTATTTTTGTATTGTTTGCATTTTATATTCATGGAAAACAATGTTTATCAATTGTTCTTTTCTGATATATTTTATTTTTAAGCGGTGCTGTTTACAGTTTTAGACAAAACGAAGATGACACAAAAATTGCTGCTGCTTGTGCAGAGGGCTGGCATCTCAATTGCCCAGGACTCTCGCTCTTTCCCCTCTCCCCATCCCTGATGTATCGTACTGTCCATCCCCTCCCTCCATGATAGGGACAGCAGAAGATGCCCAGGTACTAAGACAAATGCCAGGTGACTCAGGCATGTGGAACCTGGTAGACAGTGTGTCGTTTATGGTTTATATTTTTCTTTCAGACCTTGCCCTTACCCGTGTATAGACCTTCTGTCTCTGTCCCTCTTTCCTCTATGTTTTGTGCTCTAGTTTTGAAACCAGAGTGCCCACGTTTTGCTATTTGTCGTGTTGAGTTTCTGCAAAGGAGCATTTTGGGGATATTCTCCACCCAGAGAGGAGGGCAGGGGGTTTAAACTATTCCCCCTCTCCCCAAGAAGCTGGGGGAGACAGATGGAAGTGATGCTTGAACCATCAGGAATTGTCCATCTCATTGAGGAAACCCTTACATGGGACTTTCCAGGAGCTCAGTTGATTGTGACATTCGCCCAGAAGAGACGTTGGGGAATTCCTTGACCCCTCTTGCTGCTTTGGGGGAATCTCTTCCTCTGCCACCATTCCCACTCCCCTGCCCTGCTCCAGCTCACACACTGATGGGACTTTGGGGAACAGTGACTGTTAAGGTGATGGCTTGCTGGCCTGATCCCTACTTTTCCATCCTGTAGTCACTCCAAAGAAGAAAATCCACATGGCGTGTATATGTGTGAGGGTTGGGCCTACTGAGAGGCAGGGCTTTAATTATTATTCTTGTTACTATTGGTGCTTATTTTCCCTGATGTATACGGGGTGGGGGGGGGAAGAAACCAGGAATGTATATTTAGGTCATGTTAAATAAAATGGCTGGGGGACAAAGGGAAGAAATTGGAAACTGCAGTACATCCTCACCCCAGGTGTAAGAGTTCTTTCTCTCCCAGTGCAAAAAGGGGAGCATGGCCCCTGAATGTGCCCTAGCTTCCCCTTCCCTATCCCTGAGACATCATGGAATTACCTGGATTGTGACCTCTCCAGTCCTAGTTCTCATTGACATCTGGATATCTTGATGCACTGCCTGTTTGTAACAAATATTTCTTTTGCTGAATGCTAATAAACTGGGTTCAAGAGGGACCCCCAGTCACTAAAGTGCATTCTTGTGGTTTGTTCCACAGCAACGTGCCTGTGACCCATGGTTGTTGGGTTTGCCCTTGAAGGGAAATGAAAAAAAGCAAGGGGGTGTGTGGGAGTCAACAAGTAGGGGGAACAGAAGCCAGAGCTGAAACTGAAAGTAGAGGAAACTTCAGTTCATCCAAGCCATGCCCTGCATCTCAGTCTGATGATGTGTTGCTCTCCATCACACCGTCCATGCCCTGAGACCTGCCTGGGGGCTGGCTAGCACTTCTGAAATTAGCCTCAGTTCATGTAAGTGTGCTGGCTTCCCCACCAGCCAGGAGGCAGAGGTGTGGACCTCCTCCTGATGGCTCCAGCAAAAGGATGCATCTAATGGTGGGACTCTCAGGCCAACCTGAAAGGAATAGCATACTTTACCCAGGCCTATGGGCAGAGATGCTGGCCAGGCAGCTGACTGCCCCACCTATTCAGCTGTGGGGATGATTGGGAAGCATGTGGCTTCTGCCCCTTATTGCAAGGCACCTCATCTGTTGGCACCAGCAACAGATGTCACCTGGTCAACAGATGTCACAGCAACAACTGTCACCTGTGTCATATCCTGATATCCAGGCCTGTCCAAGCCTAGGCAGTAATCACCTTCCCTTTTCTATTACCCACATAAAGGCCTACCTGTGCAATCAAACAGGAGAAGGTGATTGTGCTAATGGCTCAGGTTTCTCTAATCCAAACTTACCACTGGCCCCTGGTAAGCAAGGGCATCTGGCACCTGTTGGTGGGCTTCCTTGAGTTCTGCCCAACTGCCATGTACCAGCCAGAAGGCCTGAAATAGCAGCCGCTTGAACGTGATGTGGATAGTGCTGCTAGGCTCCCTGGGGCCCCTTTTCAGACTAGATAAGAAGCTTGTTGGCCCCCAGGACCTCGTGAATCAAGCAAAGCCAAAATAGAAGCAAATTACCAAGAGAGAAAAGAGAACATCCTGGGAGGGAAGTTGATAATGTATAGAAATGGAATTCCCCACCCTGGGCTGCTCATGAAAGGAAGAAGAGTGTTGTAGCTGCTCAGGGAGATTTTGGAGCAAGACCTTCTGGGAAGGCCTTATTACATCCATTGGAAATTCACGGGAGTCATGGAGTCAGGGAGGCTTGGGCTTCTGCCCGAATTTTTGCCCCTCATTAATCTATGAGGACTTGGGCAAATCCCTTCTCCTTCTGAGTCTCAGTTTCCCCAACAATAATATGTGGTGGCATGGGCATAGATTTGACTAGACTAGTTTCCGTATGCAAGACAGAAGATTGGGCTACCTCAGAGTGACCAATGGAACTTTGTCAACTACCTAAGTCCAGCACTCCCCACACTGATTCTAACTCAGTTGGCCTTGGGGGGAGTTCTTTTTGTGGTACCCGACATGGCTGACGTATTGCACCTCTTCCTGTTCTTCTGTGACTGATAGCTACCTTCACTGTGACATCCTGGGGAGTCCTTTGAAATACTAGAGAGGGCCATTGGTGGAGGGAACCTCCTAAGACCTTCCTTAGATCATCAAGAAAACTGGCTTGGTCAGCTCTAGTGCTATTCTCTGGTCTGCTTGAGGGCTGGGGTTGTGCCTAGCAAATGGGCTGCCTTTGTTCCCAGTTTCTGTTTAGAGCAGATGGAAACCCTGCAGACAAGAGAACTTTGTGCAAGACTTTTGGAGGATGCTGTGGGCAAGCTGCTAGCTCCCCACTGCCCCCACCCTGACTGGGCTCTGGGCCCTACTGACTGTGTTCCTCTTCTGGATAATTCCTAGACTTTGACTGGCCTGCATGACTTTCGGGAGCCAAACCTAGCCAATAGGAGCAAGTGACCTGTGGTAGCACTTTCTAGTCTGCAAATTCCTTCCATCTCCATTTTCTTCTAAAAGGCCCCTGAAGCAGGTGGGCAGAACAGATGATTTTATACCCAGTTTACAGGTAAGGAAATTGAGGCATAGAGAAGTGAAATGACTTGCTCATGGTGATCTAGAACATTGACTGCAAATCAGGGTGGGAAAGAGGATGGGCAGGCTGGGGTGGAAGATGTGGTGGAAGAGAAAGATTAATAATAATAATTTTCCAAACACATAATAATATCATTGATGTGTGCCAGGCCATAGACACTTTACATTATCTTGTGTAATCCTTACCTTAACTGTATGAGGTCGACATTGTTGTTATCTGCATTTTCACATAAGAAAACAGGGCCTCAGAAAGGTTAAGACCCTTGCCAAAGTTCACACAACCAGATCACCAGACTTCAAATCTCCTGCTATTTCTATTGTAGTGAAGCTGCTGTTACAATGTACATTATGGGTGCTAGGGGTGAATCCCAGCAATGTTCTCAGCAGCAGGCCCAAAGTCAGAGCATCCTAAAGCTAAAAGGGACCTCTGGCTGCTTCCTTATCCCACTGAGCCCAGCCTAGCTTCCCAGCTCCAAGCCCAGGTCAGAGGCCCTTGTGAGCCCAGGGAGCAACCCCTTTCCCCCACTCCCACCTCCAGCCTTGGATCTCTGGGAATTGTTCCCAGCCAGGTGGGCCCAACCCTTCTCCCACTTAAACCTGCTAATAAGCAGCCTGGGAAAAATGATGAATGGCAGAGTGAGTCAATAGACGTGAGCCTGGAGAACTGGCCTCTGGCCACTCAGACCTTCACCATCAATTGGAGCATTGCCTCATGAAGAGTTACTTAATTGCAAATCACTTAGTAGCCACACTGGGAAACAGTCTCATTCTCTGGAAGAATAATTGCTGTCTGTTGGGCTCTTGAAGGCTGCTCTCCTCTGCTCCTTCAGTTTCTCTCCTGCTTTTCCACTTCCTCCTTCTGGATGCCTGAGCATATTTTCTATGTGGTTCTCCCAGCCCATCGAGAACCTCATGAGGTTTCCCAAGGGCTCCTATGCAGAACCCAGTGCCAACAGGAAGTGGATGCTCTGCATGTCCACAAATGCTATGATTAAAAGTAATGTTATGTCCTTCAAGAGGCTGAAAATGGAATAAGCATCCATCTCCATCCACAAACTCAGATGTGGGTGGGCAAGAAATAGTCCTTGTTTGTTTTATTTAAAGTAACTGAATTCTGACTCCAAACCTCCCATCCTAGCAGGGAAGCAGAAAATTCCATGTTTGCCATGACTGGGGACCCACTCAAGGGTGGCACTGGAATCCAAGGGGTACTTCGATTACCCAGAAATTAAGGCAAGGGCAACTAATCTCTAATCTATTCCAGTCACCACTGATACCCTCATTTTCCATGCCAGCAGTGAGGGAAGGGAAGCTGAGAGCCCTGAGGTCCTAGGTCTTGCCTCCCTCTGGGTACCTTAGAGCTATCTCCTCCCCATCTTTGAGGCACTGCCCTAAGCAGTGCTTGTGTTTCTCTACTGCCCCAGACTCAGGAGCTCTCCCTTTCCAGGTGGGGCTGGGAGTGCTAGGGATCTCTCTTCTTTTATTTTTTTTTCTCTCTGGGCTTTTCCTTCTCCTTTATGACTATATATCTTCAATGGGATTGTCATACTTTTATAAAAGAATGATAGATTCAGTGACTTCAGTCTGCTTTGGCTTTCTATACTGTGAAATCCATCTTGCAAGAGGTCTTTCAAAGGCCTGGTTACCTCCATGGAGCAGGAGAATGGGGAGTGGGGACATAGAGGGACAACAGACACAAACAAACACGAATATTTCCAGAAATTACCCTGCCACAAAATACTGCCTTATTGAAGAAAAAAATTTTTCACTGTCTTAGAATTTAGAACACCAAGATTTTAGTCCCTTTAGTTGGCCTGCAACTGATGGAAACTTGATTTCTCAGAGCCTCAGTTTCTACATCCTTAAATGAGGGGTTGGAGAACACAGAATCTCAGGCTGTGGTCCTTTCCTCACCCTTTCCCTTTTGATGCTTAAATTTCTCCTACAACATCTATCTTGTTGCTGCTCATCTCCCCTAACATAGAATCCTGGGGAAGTTTTAATACCTAAGATGTCCCTACTTATATTGAGCTGGAATAGGCCTAGCTTAGTCCCTGAGAGCCACACAGATCCTGTTTGCTATCTACTCTCTTTGCCCTGTAACAGTCCTTCCAGATCGGAAGGCAGAGATGGTGTTCTTTTGTTCAACAAATATTGAGTACCTGTTATATGCCAGGTTCTGTTCTAGGTTCTGAGGGTGCAACAGTGAATAAGCAAGCTTTTAAAAAATCCCTACCCTTTTGGAGCTTACTTATTTCCACATGTGGGCAGAGAATAAAACGAAATGATTAAACAAAAGTTATAGTATGTCAGATGGTGATAGGTACAATGGAGAAAAATAAAGGAAAGACAGGAGGTTGCAATTTAAAATAGAGTGGTCAAGAGAGGACTCACTGAGCAGGTGACATTTGAGAGAAGAACTAAAACCTTGAGGTGAGAGCAGATAATAAATACCAGGAACAACCAGGAGGCCAGTGTGCCTGAAGTGGAGTGAGTAAAGGGGGCAGTAATAGGAGATGAGGTCACAGAGATAATGTTGGAGTGGGGGAGGTGGGAAGACCATTGTAAAGACTTTGACTCTTGTCCTTAGTTAGATGGGAGCAGACAATGACATGACCTGATTCATGTGTTACCTGGAGTTGTCTCTTTTCCAGGCTAAACAGCCCTAGGTCCTTCCAACCTTTCCTCATATGTCCTTGGTCTAAGCCCCTTCCCCAGCCTTCTCAATCCCTCCTGGACGCACTCCAGTATTAGTGGCCCTCTTCAAGTTTGGGTCCCAGAACAAGACTCTTTAGACAAATTCACCTGGGTGCTTTTTCATTATTCCTGGACACCTACAAGAGGCTAACTGGTATGAGTTTTGGAGCCAAACAGACCTGGATACTCTTCTTGGCTCCACGACCTACCAGCTATGTGAGCTTGGATAAGTGAGACCTTCTCTAAGCCTCAACATCTTCATCTGTAAAATGGAAGAAATAATCTGTATCTTGTGGGGATTAGTGATGATGTGTATAAAGCTTCTCTATACAGTGCCTGGCCCATGTGAGCCCTACCCAGATGATGGTCAATCTAAGTTGTCATTGTGGCTTGTATCCTTGGCACATAGACAGCCTCAATTTGGATCCTTGGTAGGTGTGGACCTGTAGTGGGAGAGAATCTAGTCAACCTGGTCACCCTCTGTGAAGGCCTAAGCTGCTGGGGAAGTAAGAGTATGGGCCCATCATGTTTCTCCCATTGAGTTCTGTGAGTGCCTGTTGATGGCTGGACTTGGGGCTCCCAGAAAAGCCAGGGCTGTCAGTATCTAGGATCAAGGTCCCATGTCCTACCCCAAGGGAAGGTAGGATTGGAGACTTCAAGGAGAATGGGTGGCAAGTTTGACTTCTTTTATCAGAAATTGGAGGTGCCTGAAGCCAGGAAATCTGTAGTGGGCTGTACCTGGAAGAGCATGCTAAGGTCTGAGCTGTATAATCAGGATTAAAACCATCATCTAAGTAAGGAGCTTAAAGTAGGCATGAGAAGCCCAGGTACAAAGGGAGGAAGAAAGTGAGGAACAGGAGGACCAAACAGGTGAGTGTGAAGGAGATAAACAGTGGCTGGTGCTTGGTGTCAAGGCTGGGCTTTTATGAGTTCCCAACAGCTGTTTGTGTAAGCATGTGAGCTGTATCTACATACAGGGTGCAAACAGAGGACTAACCAAAATGCTTTCCTCAGGGTCCCTACCTTGAGGGCTGCTTTCAGGTCTTAAAGCCAAGTACTTGTAGGGTATTTATAATGCCACTTCTGGGGCTGGGCTTAGTGGTAGGCCAGTCTGAAGAAGGACTCTACTCACCTGGGAGCTGAAAAAATGGCTTGAGGCAGCCCTGTGCTGGGAGCAGCCAGAGTGTGTAACAGGCAAGTCCTTGAGATTCTGAATAGGTCTGTCATCAGCCTTGAGCATATTTTCTCACCTGCTAAATGGGGCCATTAATGCCTACTCAGCCTCCCTCCCACCAATCCTGTGCTTCAGCAGAGACCACCTTCATTTTCCTACTGGAAAATGCAGTAAACACTAAATGTGAAAGTACTTTTTAAAAAATTGTGAAAGGCTACAGAAATGCAATGTGATAGTAGTACTCAAATGCTTTGGCACTGGTTGTCTGCCCTCTATGAGCTCATCTCTCTCACAAAGCCAGGGCCCTATGGAAAGCCAGTAGTCACATCCTACATTGTAACAACCCAGTCATTGGATACAGTGACTTTAAAGTCTTATTTTTGACGTGTATGTGTGGCGGGTATGTTTTCTTTTTTGTATTTTGAAAAATTGCCGCAACTAAAGGAATTCACTTTCTTGATTCTCCCAACTCCTCAATCTCAGTTTATCCCCAACTTCCTCATCCATCAGGTAAGAATATGAATTCCTGTCCTGTCTCCCTCTTGTTTTCCTCCTGAAATGGATATACAAGTTATTTGGAAAACTGTAAAGCAAAGTGCCAAATGGTTGTCATTACTGGCATTATCTGTGCAGCTTGGATTCTTCTGGAGGAGGCTGCATCTTCAAATTGACAATTACTGCCCTCATACTAAGTCTGAGATCCTGTGCTAAGTGTTATAAATGGGTGTAGAGATAAGCAGTGGTGTGTTACAGCCAGCTTGTACCAGCTCTCAAGAACCGATTGTGCACATCTCTTTCCAACTCCGCATTCAATGACATCACATTGGTAGATAAAATTGGCAACGGTGAGAGTAATTTCCACCATGGAAATCGGCAAACACTACAAATACGGAACTTTTTTTTTTTCAGAGATCTAGAACTGTTTCAATCATAAAGGAGCTGCCAATTTAGCGGTGGTGTGTATGTGTGTATTTCTGTGTGTGTATGTCTGTGACTGCACATGCATACATACTGTGGGAAAGTGGTAAGGTAAGCAGGCACATGATTATAATAGAGGAAAGTACTAAGTTGAACCATGTGATATTGCTGTTTGTGCCAGTCAAAACTAGGTGAGTACTGGCAATTTCATATATTTCAACCTAATAGAATGTCATCTTTAGCAGAGGGGAGTACCTGGAATGGAAAAGGATTTCTCAAGTCCCCTCAGATGACCTGAGGCTGAGCTGGAGTTAGGCCCCAGGACTCCTAGTTCCTTGTCTTAACCCTGAAGTCTCCATTACCATTTTATTTTCCTCTGATTCCTTGTCAAAATGGACAAGGCTCTGACATGAAAACCACAGTACTGATTGGGTAAGATAACCACAGGCCTTTTACCTCATTGCCTCCTCTAAATTAAGGTTAGAATTCAGGTCATATCCTTATTCCGTAGCCTCATTGTCCCAAACACACACTTTCTCTCTCCCTCACTCTTTCTCTTCACCCCCACCCTCACCAGTCTTCCTGTGTCTTGCATCCTAAGAGCGCAAGAAATTAGAGTATGTCCAGAGGAGAGCAAAGGAAAGTTATTATAACAGTTGGAAATAGGATCTATGAGGAAAGGTGAAAGGAAGTTTGCCTTGAGAAAAGAAATTTGCCTGTCAACAGAATAATAATGTCCACATCTCAAAAGACAGATATACAGGGGGTGCTATACTGCTTTTTTCCATTTCCTGAAGCCAGAAGAATTCAACATTTCACTTAATGGCATTACCAGCCAGCCAGACTCTTAACAAAAGTCATCACTGACTCCTTTCTTTTGCTCAGTTGCCATATCTAATCGTTCACTAAATTCTGTTGACTCTTCCCTTTAAATATTTCTTGAATCCATCACCTCCTCTCCATCTCAGCTGCCATGGTCCTAGGTCAGGCCTTCACCCCTAGTCTCCACTGAGCTCCATGCATCTACTCTCAGCTGCTGCCACCAGAATGTTCTTTAGAAATCACCCAACTGTTCAGGCCATGCCTCTTGTGAAGTCACGATTGCCTATGAAATTAATACTGACTTCCTCAACCTGGCATTCAAAACCTTCTATCTTACAGCTCCAAACTTTTTTGTAGTCCTAACTCTTACCACTCTATATACTAGATGCTTTAGCTGATTCCTCAATAGGCCCCCACTGTTGCCACCACAGGACCTTTATACATGCTCTTCCCTCTAACTAGACTTCCACCACCTTCATCCATTGAAATCCTACTTATCCTTCATTACACTTCCTAAATGCCACCTCCTTCTGTTTTCCACATCATAGGAGGTTCATTTGCTGTTCTGAACCCTATTCATTTGCCTTTCTGTGGTGTTAATCAACTTAGTATAGTCGTAAGAGTAGTAGCTTTTAAGCCAGACTGCTTAGGTCCCAGTCCTGCCTTTGCTACCTACTAGCTGTGTCACATTGAGAAAGTTGCTTAACTTTTCTTGTGCATATTTAAAATGGGCAACATATTAGTACCTCCCTCAGAGGTTGTTATAAAATGTTAAACATTTATTAACTTAATGTTTGTTAACTGTAAACTGAAACATAGTAAATGCTGCTGTTATATTTATATTCTTGTCTCATCTCTCTGACTAGCCTATTATTCCTTAAGGGCAGAAATAATACATTACTCATCTTTATGACAGGTAATAATGATTTTTTAAAAATGTTTTACAGGGTCTTCTGGTCCAGATGTACTTCCCCTAAAGTACAATTATAAATTCTGGAAATAACATAAGACACAACCAAAGGAGAACTTGATAAGTGGTAAGAAGAGGTGAGCTGGCTAGGGATCATAGAATTGGAGGAAAATAGCACAACAGCAGGACATCATGCATCCTCCAACCCATGAAAAAATGGTGACATGGGCCTGGTATTTCCTGACCCCAAACCTAACAACAGAAAGCAGCCAAGGAAAGTTTAACCCTCTCCCAGAAGGAACAGATGTCCCTCTGACAACATCATGTGATTCCAACAGCACCAGCAAAGAGGATTGACTGGGAGTTCTGCTAATAATAAGCAGTAAAAGGAGCCATTCTCTTTCTCTGCCAGGCCTCAGATTCCTCTCAACTATTAAGAGACATCAGGTAACTATGTGGTACCAGCAAGGGTTATCCTAGCAAAACAAGTGGCCCAGCTTGGGATATGCTCATCCTCCTTGCAGGACACTGACTATTTTCCCCCTAACCTAGGTTCATCAGGTAGCCTGGCCTGGGGGATTCTCTCCACCCCTCAGGCAGCAACATCAGAAACAAATGGGAATTCCATCAGCACCAGATAGACCAAGAAGACTAAAATAGTACCATAAAGACCACAAAGAAAACTTAATTGCCATTGAAGCCACAGCCCACAAAAGTAGTCCAGGACCTGCATGTTAAACCTAAACAGGATGACTGCCTGCTAACATAAAACATTTATATAGGATGCAGAGTCTCCTAACATACTATGCAAAATATCCATGATAAAATAAAAAATCACCCATCATACAAGAGCAAGGAAAATCAAACTTTAACAAGAAATGACAATCAACAGATGCCAACACTGAGATAAATCAGATGTTGGGAATAATCTGATAAGGATTTTGAAGCAGCCATCATAAAAATGCCTCAGCAGCCAATAACAAATTATCCTGAAGCAAATGAAAAAATAGAAAATCTCAGCAATGAATTAGAAGTTATCAAAAAGAACCAAATGAAAATTTTAAAACTAAAAAAAAAAAAAACCAGTAACTGAATTTTTAAAAAATGCTGGATAGACTCAAAATTGAAGGATATAACAGAGGATAGAATCAGTGAACTTGAGGACAGATTAGTCGAATTTATGCAATCTGAACAATAGAGGGAAATTAGGTTGAAAACAATGAACAAAACCACAATACCAGTGGGACAAAAACAGAAGATATAACATTTGTATCATTTGAGTCACAGAAGGAGAGAAAAGAGAATGGAGGTGAAAGAGTATATGAGAAAATGATGGATGAAAACTTCCAAATTTTGGTGAAAGATATAAACTTACATATTCAAGGAACTGAGTGAACCCCAAATAGGACCAATACAAACAATCATAATTAAAACTTGAAAACTAAAGAAAAGAAAAAACCTTGAAAGCATCCAGAGAGAAACAATATATTATTTATAGGGGAACAAGAATTTGATTTTATTTTAATAATTATTAAAGAAAGTCACAATTTTATTCAGTTTATTTTTTCTGGTTTTATTAGATAAATAAAAATTTTTCAATGGTTCAGAAATAATTCTTTTCTTATTGAAATATAGTTGGATTATAATATTATATTAGTTTCAGGTGTACAGCATAGTGCTTTAGTATTTTTAGATTATACTCCATTAAAAGATGTTACAAAATAATGGCGATAAGTCCCTGTGCTGCACAATATATTCTTGGTTGCTTATCTATTTTATACATAGTAGTTTGTATCTCATAATCCTGTACCACTATCATGTCCCTCCACCCTTCCCTCTCCCCACTGGGAACCATTAGTTTGTTTCCTATATCAATGAATCTGTTTCTTCAATCTCAATGAATCTGTTTCTATTTTACTATATATATTAGTTTGTTAAATAAAACAAACTATTTATTAGATTCCACATATAAGTGATATCTCTGACTTAAATCACTAAGCATAATATTCTCTATGTCCATTCACGTTGTTGCAAATGGCAGAATTACATTCTTTTGTATGGCTGAGTATTCCATTATACACACATAACACATCTTCTTAATCCATTCTTCTGTTGATGGGCACTTGGGATGCTTCCACATATTGGTTATTGTAGATAGTGCTGCTATGAACATTGGGGTGCATGTATCTTTTCGAATTATTGTTTTCATTTTTTCCAGGTGTATACCCAAGAGTGGAATTGCTGAATCATATGGTAGTTCTATTTATGGTTTTTTAAGGAACCTCTGTACTGTTTTCCACAGTGACTGCACCAATTTACATTCCCACCAGCAGTGTACGAGTGTTTCCTTTTCTACACAACCTCACCAAAATTTGTTATTTGTAGACTTTTTGATGATAGCCATTCTGACAGGTGTGAGGTGATATCTCATTGTGGTTTTAATTTGCATTTCTCTGATGATTAATGATGTTGAACATCTTTTCATGTGCCTGTTAGTCATCTGTGTATCTTCTTTGGAAAAATGTCTATTCAAGTCTTCTGCCCATTTTTTGATTGGATTTTTTTGATATTCAGTAGTATGAGCTTTTTATATATTTTGGATATTAACCTCTTGGCAGTGATATCAATTACACATATTTTCTCCCATTCCATAGGTTGTCTTTTCATTTTGTTGATGGTTTCCTTTGCTATGCAAAAACCTTTAAGCTTAATTAGGTCCCATTTTTTTATTTTTTTATTTTTGGCTGTGTTGGGTCTTCATTGCTGTGCACAGGCTTTCTCTACTTGCGGCGAGCGGGGGCTACTCTTTGTTGTGGTGAGTGGGGGCTACTCTTTGTTGCAGTGAGCGGGCTTCTCATTGTCATGGCTTCTCTTGCTGTGGAGCACAGGCTCTAGGCACACAGGCTCAGTAGTTGTGGTTCGCGGGCTCTAGAGTGCAGGCTCAGTAGTTGCGGTGCACGGGCTTAGTTGCTCCGTGGCATGTGGGATCTTCCTGGGCCAGGGATCGAATCCTTGTCGCCTGCATCGGCAGGTGGATTCTTAACCACTGCGCCACCAGGGAAGCCTTCCCATTTGTTTAATTTTGCTTTTATTTCTTTTGCCTGAGGAGACAGATCCAAAAAAAATATTGCTATGATTTATGTCAAAGAATGTTCTGCCTATGTTCTCTTCTAGGAGTTTTAAGGTTTCAGGTCTTATATTTCAGCCTTTAATCCATTTGAATTTACTTTTGTATGGTATGAGGATATGATCTAATTTCATTCTTTTACATGTAGTTGTCCAGTTTTCCTGGCACCACTTTTTGAAGAGACTGTTCTTCCCTGTTGTATATTCTTCCCACCTTTGTTATAGATTAATTGGCCATAGCTGTGTGGGTTTACTTCTGGGTTCTCTATTCTGTCCCATTGTTCTATGTGTCTGTTTTTGTGCCAGTACCGCACTCTTTTGATTACTGTAGCGTTGTAATTCAAAGAGGGTGATACTTCCGGCTTTGTACTTTTTTTTCAAGATTGCTTTGGCAATTTGGGGTCTTTTGTTGTCCCATATAAATTTTAGGATTATTTATTCTAATTCTGTGAAAAATGTCATGAGTGTTTTGACAGGAATTACATAAAATCTGTAGATTGCTTTGGGAAGTTTGGCCATTTTAACAATATTAATTCTTCCAATACAAGAGCACTGGATATCTTTACATTTCTTTGTATCATCTTTAATTTCCTTCCTCAGTGTTTTATAGTTTTCAGAGTATAAGTCTTTCAACTCCTTGGTTAGGTTTATTCCTAGGTATGTTATTCTTTTTGATGTGATTTTAAAATAAGATTCTTTTTTTAACTTTCTCATTCTGATAGTTTATTAGTGTAAAGAAAAGTAACAGATTTCTGTATATTTATCTTGTATCCTGCAATGTTACTGAATTCATTTATTGGTTCTAATAGTTATTTGGTGGAGACTTTAGGGTTTTCCATATAAAGTATCATGTAGATGACAGTAGTGACAGTTTTACTTCATCCCTCCCAATTCGGATGCCATCTATTTCTTTTTCTTGTCTGAATGCTATGGCTAGGACTTCCAATACTACATTAAATAGAAGTGGTGAGAATGGGCATCCTTGTCTTTTCCCTCAATTTAGAGGAAAGGCTTTCAGGTTTTCACCAATGAGTATGATGTTAACTGTGGATTTGTCATAAATGGTCTTGCTAATGTCAAGATACATTCCCTCTATATTAACTTTGATGAGAGTTTTTATCATGAATAGATATTGAATTGTGTCAAATCCTTTTTCTAAATCTATTGAGATGATCATATGATTTTTATCCTTCCTTTTGTTACTGTGGTATATTACATTGACTGATTTGTGAATATTGAACCATCCTTGAGTCCCTGGAATAAATCCTCCTTGATCATGGTGTATGACCACTTTATATATTGTTGGATTCATTTCATTAATATTTTGTTGAGGATTTTTGCATGTATATTCATCAAAGATATTGTCCTGAAATTTTCTTTTTTTGTAGGGTCTTTGTCTGGTATTGGTATCAGGATAATGGTCATCTTGTAGAATGAATTTAGGATTGGTGCATCCTCTTCAATTTTTTGGAATAGTTTTAGAAGGATAGGTATTATTTCTTCATTCTATGCTTGATAGTATTCCCCTGTGAAGCCATTCAGTCCTGGACTTTTGCTTTCTGGGCGTTTTTTATTATTACAAATTCAATTTCACTTCTACTGATTGGTCTTTTCAGATTATCTGTTTCTTCTTGATTCATTCTTGGCAGGTTGTATGCTCCTAGAAATTTGTCCATTTCTTCTATGTTGTCCAATTTGTTGTGATATAGTTCATAGTATTCTCTTATGATTTTTTTGTATCTCTGTGGTATTGGTTGCTCTTTTCCCTTTTTTGTTTCTTATTTTGTTTATTTGTGTCCCCTCTTTTTCTTCTTGGTTAGTCTGGCTAAAGGTTTATCAATTTTGTTTATCTTTAAAAAAAATAGCTCTTGGTTTCATTGATTTTTTTTTTGTTTCTATTTCATTTATTTTCTCTCTGACCTTTATTATTTTCTTCCTTTTGCCAATTTCAGGCTTTTTTTCTTGTTTTTCTAACTGTTTAAGATGGTAGTTTAGGTTGTTTCTTTGAGATTTTTCTTGTTTCTTGAAGGAGGCCTGTATCGCTATAAAATTCCATTTTAGAACTGCCTTTGCTGGATCCCGTAGATTTTGGAGAGCTGTGATTGAATTTTCATTTGAATTGAGGTATTTTCTGATTCCCTCTTTGATTTCCTCATTTACCCCTTTGGTTTTTAGTAGCATGTTGTCTCATCTCCACATGTTTGCTCTTTTCCCATTTTTCTTACTGTAATTGAGTTCTAGTTTCATAACATTGTGATCAGAGAAAATGCTTGATATATTTTCTATCCTCTTAAATTTGTTAAGCCTTGTTCTGTGACTTAACATGTGACATACCCTGGAGAATGTTCTATGTGCACTTGAAAAGAATGTGTATTCCACTGTTTTTGGTTGGAATGTCCTGTAGGTATCTATTAATTCCAACTGCTCTATTGTGTCATTTAATACCACTGTTGCCGTATGGATTTTCTGCCTGGATGATCTGTCCATTGATGTCAGTTGGGTGTTAAAGTCCCCT
Organism: Balaenoptera physalus; assembly: GCF_965194825.1. NCBI lineage: Eukaryota > Metazoa > Chordata > Mammalia > Artiodactyla > Balaenopteridae > Balaenoptera > Balaenoptera physalus. Next base: position 54,284,137 of record NC_138903.1, on the reverse strand, counting down.
ACTATTATTGTATTATTGTATATTTCTTCCTTTATGTCTGTTAGTATTAGCTTTTTTTTTTTTAATTTGACAGGCCCAATTTTTTTTTAATTAATTAATTAATTTATTTATTTTTGGTTGTGTTGGGTCTTCGTTTCTGTGCGAGGGCTTTCTCCAGTTGCGGCAAGCGGGGGCCACTCCTCATCGCAATGCATGGGCCCCTCACTATCGCGGCCTCTCTTGTTGCGGAGTACAGGCTCCAGACGCGCAGGCTCAGCAGCCGTGGCTCACGGGCCCAGTTGCTCTGCGGCATGTGGGATCCTCCCAGACCAGGGCTCAAACCCCTGTCCCCTGCATTGGCAGGCGGACCCCCAACCACTGCACCACCAGGGAAGCCCAGTATTAGCTTTATATATTTAGGTGCTCCTGTATTGGGTTCATATATTTTAAGAGTACAATATTCTCTTCTTGTATTGATCCCTTCACCATTATATAATGCCCTTCTTCATATTTTGTTTTAGCCTTTGTTCTAAAGTCTATTTTGTCTGATATGAGTATTGCTACCTCTGCTTTCATGTCCTTTCTGTTTGCATGAAATGTCTTTTCCCATCCCGTCACTTTCAGTCTGTGTGTGTCTTTAGGTCTGAGGTGAGTCTCTTGTAGGCAGTATATAGATGGGTCTTGCTTTTTTATCCAGTCACCCTATGTCTTTTGATTGGAGCACTTATTCCATTGACATTTAAAGTAATTATTCATAGGTATGTATTTATTGCCAATTTAATACTTGTTTTCAGGTTGTCTTTTTAGTTCTGCTCTGACCATTACTTCTTTTTGTTGCTTTCCTTATGGTTTGATGCTTTTCTTTAGTTTTATGCTTGTGTTCTTTTATTTTTTGTTTTGTGTATCTATTGTAGGTTTCTGGTTACCATGGGTTTCATATATGTTGACCTATATCTTCTTGTTTTAAACTGGTAGTTATTTAAGTTCAAACACATTCTAAAATATCTATGTTTTTTCTCCCTTCCTCATATTTTGTGTTTTTGATGTCATATTTTAAGTCTTCATGTTAATCCTTTAACTGTTTATTGTAATTGTAGTTCATTTTACATGGTTTTCCCCTTTTGTATAGATTCTTACTTCTCCTCCACTCAGAGAAGACCCTTCAGCATTTATTTTAATGCAGGTTTAGTATTGATGAACTTTTAAAATTTTGCTTGTCTGAGAAGATCTTTTTCTCTCCTTCTATTCTAAATGATAATCTTGCTGGGTACCGTATCCTAGGTTGCAGGCTTTTCCCTTCCATCACTCTGAATATATCATTCCACTACCTTCTGATCTACAAATTACATGCAGAAAAATCAGATGTGGGTTCTCTTGTATATGACCCTGTTTTTCTCCTGCTGCCTTTAGAACTCTTTCTTCATCTTTAACTTTTGCCATTTAATTATGATATGTCTTAGTGTAGGTCTTTTTGAGTTCAACTTGTTTGGGACCCTCTGTGCTTTTGTACCTGGATATCTGTTACCTTCTTAAGATTTGGGAAGTTTTCAGCCATAATTTCATCACATACTTTTTTGATCTCCTTCCCTCTCCCTTCTCCTTCTGTGACCCTATAATACGAATGTTATCACAGAGATCTCTTAAACTGTTCTCATTTTAAAAATTTGTTTTTTTTATTTTCTGTTCTGACAGTTGATTTCCATTATTCTATTTTCCAGATCACTTATGTGTTCTTCTGTAACACATAGTCTGCTATTCATTCCTTCTAGTGTGCTTTTCATTTCAGTTATTGAATTCTTCCTTTATGATTGGGTTTTAAAAAATAGTTTCCAGTTCATTGTCAAAATTCTCACTGTATTCATATATTATTTTCCCTAATCCAATTAACATTCTTATTACCAATGTTTTGAATTCTTTATCTGGGAAATTGTTTATTTCTCTTTCATTATTTTTTCAGGGTTTTTCTCTCACTCTTTCAATTGTGATGAGTTCCTTTGCCTTTTCCTTTTGCTTAACTTCCTTTGACTCAATGAAGTTAGGTGAACTGTTACCTGTTGTGATCTTGAAGGTGTATTCTGATGTGGGAGCATCTCTATACAGACTGTGTGTGCCTAGTGCTTTTGGTAGGAGAGCTGAATTTGACATGGATACAAGTCACATCTTTCCTCAGGATGTGCTGGGAGCTATCACCTTCATAAGGGGTGGGGCTGGAGATGGAAGGGCTACAGCTGGAGCCAGATGTTAGATAAGATTTATCCTCTGCTCAATGGCTATCACCACCTGATCGGGCTGAGGTCTGATCCCAAGATGCTGGAGCAGCCCTGGGGGTCGGACCTGAGATGGCTCAGTTTCCTTTAAGTGTATGCTTTCCCCTCTCCAGCACTGGGATCCTTGCCCCAGAGAGGGAGAGTGCTGAGGCAAGGGGAGCCCATGTGAGCTCTCAGCTCATGTTGATCACAGAGAGAGTTCTGAGCTGTCTCTGATGTGTTGCCTGTGCCAGCACCAGCAATTGTTTCCTTTGTTTTGCTCAGACACAGCCTCAGGTCCAAGTCCCCTTTGTCCCCCACAGCTGGCAACTCCTTACAGCCTCTGCAGCCCCCACCCTCTTGTTGGACAGGGCAGGCAGTCCTGTGTGGACTCTTGGTGTATATTGGCATATGAGCTGTGGTGGAGTGGCTGCAGTCACAGTTCTGGGCTGCTTCTGAGGCAGTGCTTGAATAAGTGCCAACAATGGCTGTTGCTGCCCCACTCAGGGTCAGCCAGCCATGTGGTTTCAATCTGCCCTTTCTGCCCTGCCTGGAGGGCAAACCAGGGTTCACATGCTCCTCAAGAGCAGAGTCCAGGCTTCCCTCAGCCTTCTTGTAAGTCCCAGCTCTCCAACCAGCCAAGCAGGCTCATCTCCCCTGTGTAAGACCCCAAGACTGGGGCACCCAATCTATGGCTCAAACGATTTACTCCCCAGGGTAGATCTCCACCCATGTATTCTCTCTTTTCCTCTGAGTCTCTTCCCAGGTGCACAGGTCCTGACCTGATCACTTTTTTTCCCTTCCTACCCAGTTACATGTGGATCTATCTTACAACCTTGGTTGTACAGAAGTCTTTCTGCCAGTTTCCAGTTAGATTTAGTGAGAATTCTTCCACATGTCGGTGTAATCTTCATGTGTGCATGGAGGGAGGTGAATATCACATCCTCCTATGCTGCCATCTTGATCTATCCCCCAGGGGAACAAGAATTTAAATGGCAGCAGGTTTCTCATCAAAAACCATGAAGGACAAAGGGAAGTGGCAGAATATTTTTCAAATGCTGAAAGAAAAGAAGAATGAACTGTGAATTCAGTGTCTTATGAATAAAGGGAAATAAATAAAAGCATCCTTGGAAAACCAAGACTGGAAAGTTCAGCAAGGTTGAGAATATAAGATCAATACACAAAAGTTAATTACAACTCTACATAATAACAATGAACATGTGTAAAGCAAAAATTAAAGACCCAATATCATTTACAACTCAAGGTGATCAGGTACTTAAAAGTGAAATGTAAAACTATAACACTTAAAAAATAGAAGAAAATTTGGGGAGATCTAGGGCTAGGCCATGAGTTCTTAGACTTGATAACAAAAGTGTGATATATAAAAGGAAAAACTATTAAATTGGATCTTTGGAAAATTAAAAAACTTTATTTTTTATTTTTATTTTTACAAGAGATAAATAAACTGACCCAAGCATTGTAAATGGATGACCACAACAAAAGCAACAATGATTACAAATACCAAACACGAAACACACTCATACTATGTCATAATATTGACATTCAATCCAGTAATCCTCCACTGTAACAGCTCCTTTACTTTGCAGTGAAAATTGATTTGTATATTTTTTGCCTTTGAGTCCTTGTGGGATTTTTTATTTTTTATTCAAACAGAAAGTCAAAAATTATAATCATCCTCATCAGTTCACTCAGTCCCATGTAATTAATTTTTTTTATTATCTTGGTCTTTTGTTAGCACTTTTATGAATTCATCAGTTTTCCATTAGAGTTCTGAAAACGCTTATTCATTCAGTTCAGCAGTATAGTCAGTTACCAGAAACCTGTACTTCTCAGAGTCTTTTCCATGAATTCCTTGAAGATGAAACTCTTTTACAGGAACATTTTTGCAAAAGTATCAGAGTACACCTAGAACTGTCTGTAAATGACAAAAGACTTAAAAATGACGACGGTTAAAGATTTGATGAAAGTTCATAATAATGAAATTGACAAGTAAATTTAGTTATTTCTGAGATATACATTTTAAACTAATAACTGGAATTATGACTTATAACATTATAGCAGAACATATAAGATTTTTAGAAATTTCATGTAATGTCTGAAACATTTATATTAACATATTTCCATACAAATAACCCAAAGAAAGTTTAGTATTAGTTATTTGTATTGTATTGTTTGTTTATACTGCAGGTTCTTATTAGTCATCAATTTTACACACATCAGTGTATACATGTCAATCCCAATCGCCCAATTTAGCACACCACCATCCCCACCCCACTGCAGTTTTCCCCCCTTGGTGTCCATACGTTTGTTCTCTACATCTGTGTTTCAACTTCTGCCCTGCAAACGGGTTCATCTGTACCATTTTTCTAGGTTCCACATACATGCGTTAATATACGATATTTGTTTTTCTCTTTCTGACTTACTTCACTCTGTATGACAGTCTCTAGATCCATCCACGTCTCAACAAATGACTCAATTTTGTTCCTTTTTATGGCTGAGTAATATTCCATTGTATATATGTACCACATCTTTATCCATATGTCTGTCAATGCGCATTTAGGTTGCTTCCATGACCTGGCTATTGTAAATAGTGCTGCAATGAATATTGGGGTGCATGTGTCTTTTTGAATTATGGTTTTCTCTGGGTATATGCCCAGTAGTGGGATTGCTGGATCAAATGATAATTCTATTTTTAGTTTTTTAGGAACCTCCATACTGTTCTCTATAGTGGCTGTATCAATTTACATTCCCACCAACAGTGCAAGGGGGTTCCCTTTTCTCCAGCATTTGATGTTTGTAGATTTTCTGATGATGCCCATTCTAACTGGTGTGAGGTGATACCTCATTGTAGTTTTGATTTGCATTTCTCTAATAATTAGTGATGTTGAGCAGCTTTTCATGAGCTTCTTAGCCATCTGTATGTCTTCTTTGGAGAAATGTCTATTTAGGTCTTCTGCCCATTTTTGGATTGGGTTGTTTGTTTCTTTAATATTGAGCTGAATGAGATGTTTATATATTTTGGAGATTAACCCTTTGTCCATTGATTCGTTTGCAAATATTTTCTCCCATTCTGAGCATTGCCTTTTCATCTTGTTTATGGTTTCCTTTGCTGTGCAAAAGCATTGAAGTTTCATTAGGTTGCATTTGTTTATTTTTGTTTTTATTTCCATTACTCTAGGAGGTGGATCAAAAAAGATCTTGCTGTGATTTATGTCAAAGAGTGTTCATCCTATGTTTTCCTCTAAGAGTTTTATAGTGGCCGGTCTTACATTTAGGTCTCGAATCCATTTAGAATTTACTTTTCTGTATGATGTTAGGGAGTGTTCTAATTTCATTCTTTTACATGTAGCTGTCCAGTTTTTCCAGCACCACTTATTGAAGAGACTGTCTTTTCTCCATTGTATATCCTTGCCTCCTTTGTCATAGATTAGTTGACCATAGGTGTGTGGGTTTACCTCTGGGCTTTCTATCTTGTTCCATTGATCTATGTTTCTGTTTTTGTGCCAGTACCATATTGTCTTGATTACTGTAGCTTTGTAGTATAGTCTGAAGTCAGGGAGACTGATTCCTCCAGCTCCGTTTTTTTCCTCCAAGACTGCTTTGGTTATTCGGGGTCTTTTGTGTCTCCATACAAATTTTAAGATGATTTCTTCTAGTTCTGTAAAAAATACCATTGGTAATTTGATAGGGGTTGCATTGAATCTGTAGATTGCTTTGGGTAGTAGAGTCATTTTCACAGTGTTGATTCTTCCAAAACAAGAACATGGTATATCTCTCCATCTGTTGGTTTCATCTTTAATTTCTTTCATCAGTGTCTTATAGTTTTCTGCATACAGGTCTTTTGTCTCCCTAGGTAGGTTTATTCCTAGGTATTTTATTCTTTTTGTTGCAATGGTAAATGGGAGTGTTTCCATAATTTCTCTTTCAGATTTTCCATCATTAGTGTATAGGAATGCAAGAGATTTCTGTGCATTAATTTTGAATCCTGCAACTTTGCCAAATTCATTGATTACCTCTAGTAGTTTTCTGGTGGCATTTTAAGAATCTCTATGTATAGTATCATGTCATCTGCAAACAGTGACAGTTTTACTTCTTCTTTTCCAATTTGTATTCTTTTTATTTCTTTTTCTTCTCTGATTGCCGTGGCTAAGACTTCCAAAACTATGTTGAATAATAGTGGTGAGAGTGGACATCCTTGTCTTGTTCCTGATCTTAGAAGAAATGCTTTCTGTTTTTCACCATTGAGAATGATGTTTGCTGCGGGTTGGTCCTATATGGCTTTTATTATGTTGAGGTAGGTTCGCTCTATGCCCACTTTCTGGAGAGTTTTTATCATAAATGGATGTTGAATTTTATCAAAAACTTTTTCTGCATCTATTGAGATGATCATACGGTTTTTATTCTTCAATTTGTTAATATGGTGTATCACATTGATTGATTTGCGTATATTGAAGAATCCTTGCATCCCTCGGATAAATCCCACTTGATCATGTTGTATGATCCTTTTAATGTGTTGTTGGTTTCTGTATGCTAGTATTTTGTTGAGAATTTTTGCATCTGTATTCATCAGTGATATTGGTCTGTAATTTTCTTTTTATGTAGTATTTTTGTCTAGTTTTGGTGTCAGGGTGATGGTGGCCTCATAGAATGAGTTTGGGTGTGTTCCTTCCTCTGCAATTTTTTGGAAGAGTTTGAGAAGGATGGGTGTTAGCTCTTCTCTAAATGTTTGAAAGAATTCACATGTGAAGCCATCTGGTCCTGGACTTCTGTTTGTTGGAAGATTTTTAATCGGAGTTTCAATTTCATTACTTTTGATTGGTCTGTTCATATTTTCTGTTTCTTCCTGGTTCAGTCTTGGAAGGTTATACCTTTCTAAGAATTTGTCCATTTCTTCCAGGTTGTCCATTTTATTGGCATAGAGTTGCTTGTAGTAGTCTCTTAGGATGCTTTGTATTTCTGCGGTGTCTGTTGTAACTTCTTTTTCATTTCTAATTTTATTGATTTGAGTCCTCTCCCTCTTTTTCTTGATGAGTCTGACTAATGGTTTATCAATTTTGTTTATCTTCTCAAAGAACCAGCTTTTAGTTTTATTGATCTTTGCTACTGTTTTCTTTGTTTCTGTTTCATTTATTTCTGCTCTGGTGTTTATGATTTCTTTCCTTCTGCTAACTTTGGGTTTTGTTTGTTCTTCTTTCTCTAGTTCCTTTAGGTGTAAGGTTAGATTGTTTACTTGAGATTTTTCTTGTTTCTTTAGGTAGGCTTGTATAGCTATAAACTTCCCTCTTATAACTGCTTTTGCTACACCCCATAGGTTTTGGATCGTCGTGTTTTCATTGTCATTTGTCTCTAGGTATTTTTTGATTTCCTCTTTGATTTCTTCAGTGATCTCTTGGTTATTTAGTAACGTATTGTTTAGCCTCCATGTGTTTGTGTTTTTTACTTTGTTTTCCCTGTAATTCATTTCTAATCTCATAGTGTTGTGGTCAGAAAAGATGTTTGATATGATTTCAATTTTCTTAAATTTACTGAGTCTTGATTTGTGACCCAAGATGTGATCTATCCTGGAGAATGTTCCGTGCACACTTGAGAAGAAAGTGTAATCTGCTGTTTTTTGGATGGAATGTCCTATATATATCAATTAAATCTATCTGGTCTATTGCGTCATTTAAAGCTTCTGTTTCCTTATTTGTTTTCATTTTGGATGATCTGTCCATTGGTGTAATTGAGGTGTTAAAGTCCCCCAATATTATTGTGTTACTGTAGATTTCCTCTTTCATAGATTTTAGGAGTTGCCTTATGTATTGAGGTGCCCCTATGTTGGGTGCATATATATTTATAATTGTTATATCTCCATCTTGGTTTGATCCCTTGATCATTATGTAGTGTCCTTCTTTGTCTCTTATAACATTCTTTATTTTAAAGTCTATTTTATCTGAAATAATTATAGCTACTGTAGCTTTCTTTTGATTTCCATTTGCATGGAATATCTTTTTCCATCCGCTCACTTTCAGTCTGTATGTGTTCCTAGGTCTGAAGTGGGTATCTTGTAGACAGCATATATATGGGTCTTGTTTTGTATCCATTCATCAAACCTGTGTCTTTTGTTTGGAACATTTAATCCATTCACGTTTTAGGTAATTATCGATATGTATGTTCCTATGACCATTTTCTTAGTTGTTTTGGGATTGTTTTTGTAGGTCCTTTTCTTCTCTTGTGTTTCCCACTTAGAGAAGTTTCTTTTGCATTTGTTGTAGAGCTGGTTTGATGGTGCTGAATTCTCTTAGCTTTTGCTTGTCTGTAAAGCTTTTGATTTCTCCATCGAGTCTGAATGAGATCCTTGCCGGGTAGAGTAATCTTGGTTGTAGGTTCTTCCCTTTCATCACTTTAAGTACATCATGCCACTCCCTTCTGGCTTGTAGAGTTTCTGCTGAGAAATCAGCTGTTAACCTTATGGGAGTTCCCTTGTATGTTATTTTTTGTTTTTCCCTTGCTGCTTTCAATAATTTTTCTTTGTCTTTAATTTTTGCCAATTTGATTTCTATGTGTCTCGGCGTGTTTCTCCTTGGGTTTATCCTGTATGGGACTCTCTGCGCTTCCTGGGCTTGAGTGGCTATTTCCTTTCCCATGTTAGGGAACTTTTCGACTATAATCTCTTCAAATATTTTCTCGGGTACTGTCTCCTCTCTTCTCCTTCTGGGACCCCTATAATGCAAATGTTGTGGGGTTTAATGTCCCAGAGGTTTCTTAGGCTGTCTTCATTTCTTTTCATTCTTTCTTCTTTATTCTGTTCCACAGCAATGAATTCCACCATTCTGTCTTCCAGGTCACTTATCCGTTTTCTGCCTCAGTTATTCTGCTATTGATTACTTCTAGTGTAGTTTTCATTTCAGTTATTATATTGTTCATCTCTGTCCTGGATCATCTTCACTATCACTATTCTGAATTCTTTTTCTGGAAGGTTGCCTATCTCCACTTCATTTAGTTGTTTTTCTGGGGTTTTATTTTGTTCCTTCATCTGGTACATAGCCCTCTGCCTTTTCATCTTGTCAATCTTTCTGTGAATGTGTTTTTTGTTCCACAGGCTGCAGGATTGTAGTTCTTCTTGCTTCTGCTGTCTGCCCTCTGGTGGATGAGGCTATCTACGAGGGCTGATGGGAAGGACTGGTGGTGAGTTGAGCTGACTGTTGCTCTGGTGGGCAGAGCTCAGTAAAACTTTAATCAGCTTGACTGTTGATGTGTGGGGCTGGGTCCCTCCCTGTTGGTTGTTTGGCCTGAGATAACCCAACACTGGACCCTACCTGGGTTATTTGGTGGGGCTAATGACAGACTCTGGGAGGACTCACACCAAGGAGTACTTCTGAGAACTTCTGCTGCCAGTGTCCTTGTCCCCATGGTGAGCCACAGCCCCCCACCCCGCCTCTGCAGGAGACCCTCCAACCCTAGCAGGTAGGTCTGGTTCAGTCTCCCCTGGGTCCCGATGCACACACTACTTTTTGTGTGCCCTCCAAGAGTGGAGTCTCTGTTTCCCCCTGTCCTGTTGAAGTCCTGCAATCAATTCCCACTAGGCTTCAAAGTCTGATTCTCTACGAATTCCTCCTCCCGTTGCCACACCCCAGTTTGGGAAGCCTGACGTGGGGCTCAGAACTTTCACTCCAGTGGGTGAACTTCTGTGGTGTAAGTGTTCTCCAGTCTGTGAGTCACCCACCCTCCAGTTATGGGATTTGATTTTACTGTTATTGTGCCCCTCCTACTGTCTCATTGTGGCTTCTCCTTTGTCTTTGGATGTGGGGTATCTTTTTTGGCAAGTTCCAGTGTGTTCCTGTTGATGATTGTCCAGCAGCTAGTTGTGATTCTGGTGTTCTCACAAGAGGGAGTGAGAGCACGTCCTTCTACTCCGCCATCTTGGTTCATCTCTAAAAAACTTTTGATTTGCAAAAGACTAGCAAGAGGATGAAAAGATAAGTTACATAAAGGGAGACACTTTTTTGTTGTTGTTACTGTCATAACTGTATGTGTGAAGAGGCATTGCAGTGCACTTTTTGAATTGTGGTTTCCTAATAAAGAATGATGCTGAGCATTTTCCTTGTGCTTATTTACTACCGTATATCTTCTTTGGAGGAACATCTATTCAAATCCTCTGCCCATTTTTAATTAGATTATTTGCCTTTTTTTCTGGTTGTGTTGTAATTTATTCATATATTCTAAATACTATGCTCTTATCAGTTATATTATTTCCAAATATTTTCTCCATCTGTGGGTTATTTTTAACTTTCTTGATAGAGTCCTTTGATTCACAAAATTTTAAAATTTTGATGAAGTCTAATTTTTCTGTTTTTTTTCTTTTGTCACTCATTCTTTTGCTTTCATATGTAAGAAACATTGCTTGACCTAAGGTCATGAAGATTTACTCCTATGTTCATGTATTAGTATACTTGGGATGTTGTAAAAAAGCACCACAAACTGGGTGGCTTAAACAACAGAAATGTATTGTCCCACAGTTCTGGAAGCTAGAAGTCCATGATCAAGGTGTCAGTAGGATTGGTTTATTCTGAGATCTATGAGAAAAATTCTGTTTCATGCCCCTTGCCTAGTTTCTGGTGGTTTGCTCGCAATTGTTGGAGTTACTCGGCTCGTAGAGGCATCCTTTGATCTCAGTCATCATCTTCATGTGGCATCATCTCTGTGTGTGTATGTCTCTGTGTCCAAATTTCCCCTTTCTATAAGGAAACCAGTCATGTTGGGTTAGGGCACACCCTAATGACCTCATTTTAACTTTACTATCTCTGTAAATACCTTATCTTCACATATGGTTACATGCTAAGGTTTAGAAATGCAACATATTTTTGGGGGGACATGCAATTCAACCCGTAACAGTTTTTCTCTAGAAATTTTATAATTTTAAATTAGTTTTAGCTCTTACATGTAGGTCTCTGTTTCATTTTGAGTTAATTTTTGTATATGGCAGGAGGTAAGCATCCAAATTCACTCTTTTGCATGTGGATATCCAGTTGTCCCAGAACCATTTGTTGAAAAGATTAATCTTTCCCCCATTGAAATATCTTGGAATCTTTGTCAAAAATCAATTAACACTCAGTCCAGTAATCCTCCACTGTAACAGCTCCTTTACTTTGCAGTGAAAATTGATTTGTATGTTCTTTGCCTCTGATTACTGGACTGAATGTCAATATTATGACATAGTATGGGTGTGTTTCATGTTTGGTAATTGCAATCATTGTTGCTTTTGTTGTAGTCATCCATGTACAATGCTTGGTGTCAGTCTATTTATCTCTTGTAAAAATAAAACACAGTGTGTGTGTGTGTAAAAAAAAAATCAATTGACACATAATGTAAGGGCATGTTTATGGACTCTCAATTCTATTTTATTGATCTAAGTGTGTATCTTTATGCTAGTGCCACACAATCTTGATTAATATAGGTTTGTAGTAAGATTTGAAATTAGGAATATGAGTGTTCCAAATTTGTTCTTCTCTTTCAATATTATTTTGACTTTTCTGGGTCCCTTGAATTTCAATATGAATTTTTGGATCTACTTGTTAATTTATGCAAAAAAGTTGGAATTTTAGTAGACTGCATTCAATCTGTAGATCAATTTGGAGAGTATTGAAATCTTAACATTAAGTTTTTCAGTCCAGGAACATGGAGTTGCTTTCCATTTATTTAGGTATTAAGTTCTTTCCACAATGTTTTGCAGTGTCAGTGTACAAATCTTGCACTTCTTTTGTTGAATCTGTACCCACGTATTTTATTCTTTTTGATTTTATTATAAATTGAATTATTATTTTTTAGTTTTCAGATTGTTCATTGCTAGTGTATTCAATTGATTTTTGTATATTAATCTTGTATCCTCCAACATTGCTGAATTAATTTATCAACTCTAATGTTTACTTTTTGGGGGTATATTTATTAAGATGATGTCATCTACAATAGAAATACTTTTATTATTTCCTTTCTAATATGCAAAACTTTTATTTTTCCTTGTCTAATTGCTTTGACTAGAATCTCAACTACAACGTTGCATAGAAGTGGCCAGAATGAACATCATCGCCTTGTTCCAGATCTTAAGGGGAAAGATATCACTATTTCACCATTGAGTATGATGTTAGCTGTGGGTTTTTTGTAGATACACTTTATCAGATTAAGGGAGTCCCTTTCTATTCTTAATTTGTTGAATATTTTTATTATGAAAGGGTCTTGGATTTTGTCAGATGCTTTCTTTGTATCTATTGAGATGACCATTCGATAGTTTTTTCTTTATTATGTCATGATTTGCACTGACTGATTTTCATATGTTGAACCAACCTCTCATTTCTGTAATAAATTCCATTTCTGTCATGATGTGTGATCCTTTTTATAAGCTGCTATATTTTGTTTGCTAGTATTTTGTTGAGGATTTTAACATCATATTCATAAGGGACATTAGTCTGCAGTCCCATTTTCTTATGATGTCTTCATCTAATTTTTATATCAGAGTAATACTGGCCTCATAAAATGAGTTGGAAAGTGGTCCTTTCTCTTCTATTTTTTTGGAAGAGTTTAGGAAGTATTTATGTTAATTCCTCTTTAAAACTGTAGTAGAATTCAATAAGGAAATCATCTTATCCTTGGCTTCTCTTAGTAAGATTTTAGATTACTAAATCAATCTCTTTATATGTAATATGTTTATTCAAGTTTTCTATTTTTTATTGAATAATTTTCAATAATTTGTGTTTTCATGGGAATTTGTCCATTTCATCTAGGATAACTAATTTGTTGGCACACAATTGTTCATACTATTCCCTTATAATTCTTTTTATTTCTGTAAAATTGGTATTAATGCCCCCTCTTTTATCCCTGATTTTAGTAATCTGAGTTTTCTCTCTCTATTTTTCTTCATCACGAGGTAAAAGTTTGCCAGTTTTTTACCTTTTCAAAGAACAAAGGTTTTTGTTTTTGGTTTTTTTTGCAGATTTTCTTTATTTTTTTATATTCTCTATTTCATTTATTTATGCTCTTTTCCTTATTTGAATGGAAAGACATGAAAAGGCCTTAATCTCTCATTTCTGGCTGACTTTGAGGCACTTCACTATGAACATGAAAGCTAAGACAGAGTTGAAAACCGCCTGACTGAATTTTGAAGGCTTGCTCCAACATACACACTGAGCTCCTTGGCAACAGTTGGAAAATGTACTGGTTCCAGGCATTTAAGGACATTTTTATCCATTTATTAGTTGATCATTAAGTTATCCAAGCAGGGACTTCAGTGGCCACATATGTTAAAGAATACAGACTTTACAGAGTTAGATGAGGAGAGCCACTAAGCAAAAAAACAGCAATAAAAATAAGAGCAACAAAAACAAACCCCGTGGAAGAGAGCAACTGATTTCGTGAGTTGCCACATTATATTAGTTAAAAGGTTATTTTTTCACCAAAAATTATGGCACATGTAAAGAAAACATTTCTAAAGAACTAAAGAAAAGTATTAGAACAATGTCTCACTAAATATAGACTTAATAAAGAGAAAGTCTTAAAAAGAACTGAATAAAACTTCTGGAATCGAAAAGTTAACTGAAATAAAAAATTCATTAAAGGTGCTCAATGGAAGATTTAAACTGATAGAAGAAAGAATCAATAAACTTGAAGGATAGATCAATTAGCATTATCCAGTCTGAGGAACAGGAAGAAAAAAAGAATGAGAAAGAATAAAGAGGCCCGTGGGACACCATCAAGGGTATATACACATAATGGGAGTCCCAGAAGGCAATAAGAGAGAGAAAGGGAAAGAAAGAATACTTGAAGAAATATTAGCTGAGATCATCCCAATTTTGATAAAAAACAGTAATCTATACATCCAAGTTGCTCAATGAACTTCATGTAGGATAAATTCAAAAATATCCACATCTAACCACAATTAAACTGCCAAAAACAAAGACAAAGAGAGACTCTTGAAAAGAGCAAGAGAAAGATTTATTTAGAACCCTCTCCTCCTCCCTCATCCTCATAGGAAAATTCCCTCTTTATCGAAGATAATTTTCCATGAGGGAGTTCACTGTCCAGGCCTAGAAAATGGAACTATTGTACCATTTATCAAATCTACATTAAGGAGCCCTATAATAAAATCTTTTCATTAAGATGACAACTGATGGAAGCCTTTTGATTAAGGAGGCAGAATGGTAGGGCAGAAACAGTCCCATACTGAGTGAAAAGATACCTAGGGGTCCAGCCTTAGCTTGGCCATTGAAAAAGCATGTGACACTTGGACAATCCTTTCCCCTCTATGGGTCTCAGTTTCTCTGTTCATAAAATGTAGGGTCCAGTCTCTCATTTCTCTATGGAGATTTTCAGTTCTGACTCACAGTGACTTGGCTGACATGACAAATGGGGTGATCAGCCTGTCGCCAGCACCTGACATTGAGGTCTGGGAGCGTTTTGTGACCCAAAGCCTCCTGTTTAGAATAAGGTCAGCCCTCCTGCTTCTGTCAGCCATATAGCCACTCTGTGATGGTTCTTTTTTCCCCAGGAGAAGATGAAGATAAGATGGCGGTTTCCTTGGAGTTGGAGGAGGAAAGGGGGTGTATGAAAGTCTCTAACCACTAGTGGCTTGATGTCAAGGATACACCCTCAGGTAGAGCCTAAAGATGGCCTTTGTACTCCAAGCTTGTAGGAAAAGAGGGATGTGAACCACACTTGTCATTTTCTCACAGATGCTCTGTGAACCTGAGTATCTTCAGTGACATCTTTCCTTCAGTTGGTCAGTCAAGAAACATTTATCAAGTACAAGTACTTTCTATGTGCTGGGCACTATGTTAGGTGCTGATCACATACAAACACACACACACACAAACACGCACACACAGGCACAACCTATAATCTCAAGAAGCTCATAGTCTATGGAGGAAATAAGACAGGAAGCTATGACACAAGAATTCAGTAGAGGGAGAAAGAGGTCTTCCATGGAAAGACCAGGTGACTCTCAAATGGAGGTGACATTTGAGCCCCTATGCAGAAGACTATAATAATTAAGCTCCTGGACCTTGGGTTTAGCCAGACTTGGCTTCCAAAGCCAGCACATCCACTCCTTAGCTATGTGCCCTTAGACAAGTTACTCAACCTTTTTAAACCTCAGTTCTTTCATCATAAAATGGGGATAACCTGACCCACTCTGTAGGATGAATGTGAGGATGAAATGAGAGATTGCGTGTGAAGCATTTAGTACAGGGTAAAAAGCATTTAGTACAGGGTAAAGCATTTAGTACAGGGTATCTTCTTGAGATACGAAGTCAGTATTATCTGTTATAATTTGAACTACTGTTAACATTGCTTTAATTTTTATCTCACTACTATCTGTCTCTTATTCAGGGCCTCTTACATCAGACCCCTTGGAGCTGGAAGATTTATTTCTGAATTGTGCAGGAGGGGTAAATAGGTAAGGATTGGTCCTTCCAACCATTCTCTCTTCTCTTTTCCTGGTTCTGGGGGAAGGGACTGGACCTGGGAATGACCCTCATTTCTTTAAAAGGAGCCTTTTGTTGTCAGACCTGGGCCTTATTCACTGACCTTAGACTTGATTTATTTTCTAACCTTATGTGTCCCTTCTCTGTGCCTCAGTTTCTCTTATCTATAACATGAGGATGCTTTTCTAAAGGATTTCAAAGGGGTCTTTCAGTGACAAAATTCTAGTATTTCCAATTTAATCTGGGAGATGTTAAAAATACTTCCAGCTAACTTGTAGGAAACATCATTTTCTCCAAAGAACTTCCTAAAGTCAGAAGGAAAAAACAACAAAGGTTAACTACGGTACTTATTTGACTTGGAACAGAATCATATTCAGGACTGACCTTATTTCCAACAAGCAGAACCCGATCAGTGCAGTAGAAACTGTTTTTCCTGACATTTATACAGCACTTTAAGCTTTTCAGGCAGTTGGATAAGTGAATGTGCCTCCTCTCCCCATTGCTCTCTGATCCTGATAAGGAGAAGCTGCCCTTCAGGTGACTATAACCCTGACCATTGGAGGCGGAAGCCTCAGCTGACCAAGGCCTGGGGATTTCAGACAAGTGAAGTGAAAGCATTTTCAGCCTGAAAAATTTCTGGATCCCCTATCCCATTCTCTCTGACAAAATATCATCAAGAAATCTCTCCTGGGTGTAAAATCCTTGTCTCCTTCCCTCCTAGCTCCCTGCATCCTAGTGTGTGTATGTATATGTATACACATGTGCACATGGGTCAGTGGAGGGTCAAAATGAAGCTACAGTGGTCAGTTTGGACACCATAAGGGAGACTCTGTGTTTGTCCACCTTTCCCTATTTCTTCTTTCCCATGGCACTGGGTACCTAACCTCAAATGGACCTGAGCTCAGTACTAGCACTGGAGTCCCCTTTTATACCTTACCTTGGCAGGGGTAGCAAGTGACAAGGGCCTCCTGCCTAGTGTGCCCAGTCTGTGATTTACGTAAGGAATAGTTAAGTCACTCAGAGTGAACAGTTTATTTCCCTCTCCCTCTTAGGGAAAACGGGCTGGGTTCAGTGTTCCACTGTTCTTCCAAACCTAACTTTCTGGACAAAAACAAACTGAGGAGCCAAGTGGGATGAAACAAAAACTGGCTTCCAAACCAGCTGGTAAAATCATCAGGTGTCTGGTTTCTCCAACTACAGGTTTTTCCAGTATTTGCTCTTGAGATGTAATAAATGCCCCTGGCAATCCGCTACTTCATCCCGCTTAGTCCCACATCTCCTCTAAGTGACAGTCTCTCCCTCACCCCATCCCAATTCTGCAGATGTAGAAGAGTTGGCCAAGAAAGATTACAGAATGTTTCTCAGGAGCTATTCTATAAGCAGTGATCCCTGAGGAAAGAAACATTCACATTTCTGAGTACACACATAAACTGAACACTCTAGCTGGGTACATGATAGTCAATATACAACAAGAATCAGAGTATGATCACCTTAGCTTACAGATGAGGAAAGTAGGTCATAAAGAAATTAGGTAAGTTGTTTGGGGTCACCCAAGCAGAAGTGGTTGAGCTTAGGTGACAGAGAGTTGTCTGATGCCCAGGCCCACAAGTCACCTTGCAAAAAAAAATCCTAGATTCTCACAGTAGGATCCAGCATATTGTAGTTCAATGGACTGCTGTACCTGGGGAGGGTTCTAGTCAGAACCAGGAATGGTGAGGGGAGATAAACTCACAGAGGGGTCTTTATTTCTGCCTGCTGGGGAATTGAATCACAGCCTTCAGTCAGTATAAGACTGTTAGAAGTAAGTGTTGCCCCCCAGCATGTTGAGTCCCTCTGTGATAGTACCTCTCTAAAGGTTTCTAAACCTTTGTCATGTTCTCTTCCTTACCTTTCTTCAAATGGATCTCAGGAAAAGCTCAGCTAACAGTCTTTGGCATTCAAATAGAGGTTTAATGTCAGCATAGATCCACTGAAACTCAGCATAGGTAAGTTTCAACATGGAAACAAGCCCATAGAGATAGCCATCTTCTGTCTCTTTCTTTTTAATTTTTATTGGAGTATAGTTAATTTACAAATTTGTGTTAGTTTCAGGAGTACAGCACAGTGAATCAGTTATACATTAACATATATCCAATCTTTTTTAAGATTGTTTTCCCATACAGGCCATTACAGATTATTGAGTAGAGTTCCCTGTGCTATACAGTAGGTTCTTATTAGTTATCTATTTTATATATAGTAGTGTGTATATGTCAATTCCAATCTCCCAATTTATCCCTCCCCCACCTTATCCGCTGGTAAACATAAGTTTGTTTTCTACATCTGTTACTCCTGTTTTGTAAGTAAGTCCATCTGTACACTTTTTTGGATTCCATGTAAAACTGATAGCATATGATATTTTCTTTCTCCATCTGACTTACTTCACTCAGTATGACAATCTCTAGGTCCATTCATGTTGCTACAAATGGCATTATTTTCTTCTTTTATATGACTGAGTAATACTCCATTGTATATATGTACCACATCTTCTTTATCCCTTCCTCTGTTGATGGACATTTAGATTGCTTCCATCTCCTGGCTACTGTAAATAGTGCTGCAATAAACATTGGGGTGCACGTATTTTTTCGAATTATGGTTTTCTCCAAGTATATGCCTAGGAGTGTGATTACTGGGTCATATGGTACTTCTAATTTTAGTTTCTTAAGGAACCTCCATATTGTTCCCCATAGTGGTTTATAAATTTACATTCCCACCAACAGTGCAAGAGGGTTCCCTTTTTCTCCATACCTTTTCCAGGATTTATTGTTTGTAGATTTTTTGATGATGGCCATTCTGACCGGTGTGAGATGATATCTCATTGTAGTTTTCATTTGCATTTCTCTAATGATTAATGATGTTGAGCATTCTTTCATGTGTTTGTTGGCAATCTGTATATCTTCTTTGGAGAAATGTCTATTTTGGTCTTCTGCCCATTTTTGGATTGGGTTGTTTGTTTTTTTGATATTGAGCTGCAGGAGCTGCTTGTAAATTTTGGGAGATTAATCCTTTGTCAGTTGCTTCATTTGCAAATATTTTCTCCCATTCTGAGGGTTGTCTTTTTGACTGGTTTATGGTATTCTTTGCTGTGCAAGAGCTTTTAAGTTTCATTAGGTCCCATTTGTTTTTATTTCCATTTCTCTAGGAGGTGGGTCAAAAAGGATCTTGCTGTGATTTATGTCATAGAGTGTTCTGCCTATGTTTTCCTCTAAGAGTTTGATAGTGTCTGGCCTTACATTTAGCTCTTTGATCCATGCTGAGTTTATTTTTGTGTATGGTGTTAGGGAGTGTTCTAATTTCATACTTTTACATGTAGCTGTCCAGTTTTCCCAGCACCACTTATTGAAGAGGCTGTCTTTTCTCCACTGTATATGCTTGCCTCCTTTATCAAAGATAAGGTGACCATATGTGCGTGGGTATATCTCTGGGCTTTCTATCCTGTTCCATTGATCTATATTTCTGTTTTTGTGCCAGTACCATACTGTCTTGATTACTGTAGCTTTGTAGTATAGTCTGAAGTCAGGGAGCCTGATTCATCCAGCTCCGTTTTTCTTTCTCAAGATTGCTTTGGCTATTCGGGGTCTTTTCTGTTTCCATACAAATTGTGAAATTTTTTGTTCTAATTCTATGAAAAAGGCCAGTGGTAGTTTGATAAGGATTGCATTGAATCTGTAGATTGCTTTGGGTGGTAGAGTCATTTTCACAATGTTGATTCTTCCAATCCAAGAACATGGTATATCTTTCCATCTATTTGTATCATCTTTAATTCTTTCATCAGTGTCTAATTAATTTTCTGCATACAGGTCTTTTGTCTCCTTAAGTAGGTTTATTCCTAGATATTTTATTCTTTTTGTTGCAATGGTAAATGGGAGTGTTTTCTTAATTTCACTTTCAGACTTTTCATCATTACTGTTTAGGAATGCAAGAGATTTCTGTGCATTAATTTTGTATCCTGCTACTATACCAAATTCATTGATTAGCTCTAGTAGTTTTCTGGTAGCATCTTTAGGATTCTCTATGCATAGTATCATGTCATCTGCAAACAGTGACAGCTTTACTTCTTCTTTTCCAATTTGATTTCCTTTTATTTCTTTTTCTTCTCTGATTGCTGTGGCTAAAAGTTCCAAAACTATGTTGCATAATAGTGGTGAGAGTGGGCAACCTTGTCTTTATCCTGATCTTAGTGGTAAAGGCTTCAGTTTTTCACCGTTGAGGACGATGTTGGCTGTGGGTTTGTCATATATGGCCTTTATTATGTTGAGGAAATTTCCCTCTATGCCTGCTGTCTGGAGGGTTTTTATCGTTAATGGGTGTTGAATTTTGTCAAAAGCTTTCTCTGCATCTATTGAGATGATCATATGGTTTTTCTCCTTCAATTTGTTAATATGGTGTATCACATTGATTGATTTGCATATATTGAAGAATCCTTGCATTCCTGGGATAAACCCCACTTCATCATGGTGTATGATCCTTTTAATGTGCTCTTGGTTTCTGTTTGCTAGTATTTTGTTGAGGATTTTTGCATCTATGTTCATCAGTGATATTAGCCTGTAGTTTTCTTTCTTTGTGACATCTTTGTCTGGTTTTGGTATCAGGGTGATGGTGGCCTCGTAGAATGAGTTTGAGAGTGTTCCTCCTTCTGCTATATTTTGGAAGAGTTTGAGAAGGATAGGTGTTAGCTCTTCTCTAAATGTTTGATAGAATTCGCCTGTGAAGCCGTCTGGTCCTGGGCTTTTGTTGCTTGGAAGATTTTTTTTTTTTAATTTATTTTTTTATTTTTATGGCTGTGTTGGGTCTTCGTTTCTGTGCGAGGGCTTTCTCCAGTTGTGGCAAGCGGGGGGCCACTCTTCATTACAGTGCGCGGGCCTCTCACCATCGCGGCCTCTCTTTGCGGAGCACAGGCTCCAGACGCGCAGGCTCAGCAACTGTGGCCCACGGGCCCAGCCGCTCCGCGGCATGTGGGATCCTCCCAGACCCGGGCTCGAACCCGTGTCCCCTGCATTGGCAGGCAGACTCTCAACCACTGCGCCACCAGGGAAGCCCCGCTTGGAAGATTTTTAATCACAGTTTCAATTTCAGTGTTTGTGATTGGTCTGTTCATATTTTCTATTTCTTCCTGGTTCAGTCTCGGCAGGTTATGCTTTTCTAAGAATTTGTCCATTTCTTCCAGGTTGTCCATTTTATTGGCCTCGAGTTGCTTGTAGTAATCTCTCATGACCCTTTGTACTTCTGCAGTGTCAGTTGTTATTCTCCTTTTCCATTTCTAATTCTATTGATTTGAGTCTGCTCCCTTTTTTTCTTGATGAGTCTGGCTAATGGTTTATCAATTTTGTTTATCTTCTCAAAGAACCAACTTTTAGTTGTATTGATCTTTGCTATCGTTTCCTTCATTTCTTTTTCATTTATTTCTGACCCGATCTTTATGATTTCTTTCCTTCTGCTAACTTTGGGGTTTTTTTTGTTCTTCTTTCTCTAATTGCTTTAGGTGTAACCTTAGGTTGTTTATTTGAGATGTTTCTTGTTTCTTAAGGTAGGATTTTATTGCTATAAACTTCCCTCTAGAACTGCTTTTGCTGTATCCCATAGGTTTTGGGTCATCGTGTTTTCATTGTCATTCGTTTGTAGCTATTTTTTGATTTCCTCTTGGATATCTTCAGTGATCTCTTGGTTAAGTAATTTATTGTTTAGCCTCCATGTGTTTGTATTTTTTTACAGATTTTTTCCTATAATTGATATCTAGTCTCATAGTGCTGTGGTAGAAAAATATACTTTATATGATTTCAATTTTCTTAAATTTACCAAGGCTTGATTTGTGACCCAAGATATGATCTATCCTGGAGAATGTTCCATGAGCACTTGAGAAAAATGTGTATTCTGTTGTTTTTGGATGGAATGTCCTATAAATATCAATTAAGCCCATCATTTTAAATGTGTCATTTAAAGTTTGTGTTTCCTTGTTGATTTTCATTCTGGATGTTCTCTCCCTTGGCGAAAGTGGGGTGTTAAATTCCCCTACTATGATTGTCTTACTGTCGATTTCCCCTTTTATGGCTGTTAGCATTTGCCTTATGTATTGAGGTGCTCCTATGTTGGGGGCAAAAATATTTACAATTGTTATATCTTCTTCTTGGATTGATCCCTTGATCATTATGTAGTGTCCTTGTTTGTCTCTTGTAATAGTCTTTGTTTTAAAGTCTATTTTGTCTGATATGAGAATTGCTACTCCAGCTTTCTTTTGATTTCCATTTGCATGGAATATCTTTTTCCATCCCCTCACTTTCAGTCTGTATGTGTCCCTAGGCCTGAAGTGGGTCTCTTGTAGACAGCATATATACGGGTCTTGTTTTTGTATCCATTCAGCCAGTCTTTTGGTTGGAGCATTTAATCCTTTTACATTTAATGTAATTATCAATATGTATGTTCCTATTACCATTTTCTGAATCGTTTTGGGTTTGTTATTGTAGGTGTTTTCCTTCTCTTGTGTTTCCTGCCTAGAGAAGTTCCTTTAGCATTTGTTGTAAAGCTGGTTTGGTGGTGTTGAATTCTCTTAGCTTTTGCTTGTCTGTAAAGATTTTAATTTCTCCATCAAATCTGAATGAGATCCTTGCTGGGTAGAGTAATCTTGGTTGTAGGTTTTTTCCTTCATCACTTTAAATATGTCCTGCCAATTCCTTCTGGCTTGCAGAGCTTCTGCTGAAAGATCAGCTGTTAACCTTATGGGGATTCCCTTGTGTGTTATTTGTTGTTTTTCCCTTGCTGCTTTTAATTATTTTTCTTTGTGTTTAATTTTTGATAGTTTGATTAATATGTGTCTTGGCGCGTTTCTCCTTGGATTTATCCTGTATGGGACTCTCTGTGGTTCCAGGAATTGATTAACTGTTTCCTTTCCCATGTTAGGGACGTTTTCAACTATAATCTCTTCAAATATTTTCTCAGTCCCTTTCTTTTCCTCTTCTTCTTCTGAGACCCGTATAATTCGAATGTTGGTGCATTTAATATTGTACCTGAGGTCTCTGAGACTCTCCTCAATTCTTTTCATTCTTTTTTCTTTATTCTGCTCTGCAGTAGTTATTTCCACTATTTTGTTTTCCACATCACTTATCCATTCTTCTGCCTCAGTTGTTCTGCTATTTATTCCTTCTGGAGAATTTTTAATTTCATTTATTGTGTTGTTCATCACTGTTTGTTTGCTCTTTAGTTGTTCTAGGTCCCTGTTAAACGTTTCTTGTATTTTCTCCATTCTATCTCCAAGATTTTGGATCATCTTTATTATCATTATTCTGAACTCTTTTTCAGGTAGACTGCCTATTTCCTCTTCATTTGTTAGGTCTGGTGGGTTTTTGCCTTGCTCCTTCATCTGTTTTGTGTTTCTCTGTCTTCTCTTTTTGCTTAATTTACTGTGTTTGGGGTCTCCTTTTCGCAGGCTGCAGGTTCATAGTTTCCGTTGTTTTTAGTGTCTGTCCCCAGTGGCTAAGGTTGGTTCAGTGGGTTGTGTAGTCTTCCTGGTGGAGGGGACTAGCGCCTGTGTTCTGGTGGATAAGCCTGGATCTTGTCTTTCTGGTGGGCAGGTCCACATCTGGTGGTGTGTTTTGGGGTGTCTGTGTACTTTTTTTTATTTTAGGCAGCCTCTGTGCTAATGGATGGGGTTTGTGTTCCTGTCTTACTAATTGTTTGGCATAGGGTGTCCAGCACTGTAGCTTGCTGGTCGTTGAGTGGAGCTGGGTCTTGGCATTGAGATGGAGATGTCTGGGAGTTTTTCATCATTTGATATTACGTGGATCTGGGAGGTCTCTTGTGGACCAGTGTCCTGAACTTGGCTCTCCCACCTCAGAGGCACAGCCCTGACACCTGGCTGGAGTACCAAGAGCCTGTCATCCACACAGTCATTTGACTGTAGGTAGGAGGCCTCAGTTTCTTGCCACATGGATCTCTTCTTAGGGCTGCTAGAGTGTCCTCATGACATGGCAGCTGGCTTACCCCAGCATGAGTGATCCAGCACGTGGTCCCCAGAACTGTCATGGCTTCAGCTGCTGGGACCCCTCCAGAGCCAGCAGCCTCAGTGAGGCAGCCCTCCCCTCAGGCTCCAGGGCAATTCAATGATGGCGGAGGGAAGAGACCCCAAGCCAGGAGTTCCAGGTCTGTGGAAACATGGGTTCCATTCTGGGCACAGGGAGTGGGACCTATGTCTTCTTAATTTTGTTGTTCTTACAGGTTTTTATCTAGCTCCTTCATCTACAACATATTTCTCTGTCATCTCATTTTGTCTAACTTACTGTGTTTGAGGCCTCCTTTCTGCAGGCTGCAGAATTGTAGTTCCTCTTGCTTCTGGTGTCTGCCCCATGGTGGGTGAAGTTGGTCCAGGGGCTTTTGCAGGCTTCCTGTTGGGAGGGACTGGTGCTTGCCCTCTGGAGCATGGAGCTGGTTTGTGTCCCTCTGGTGGGCAGGTCCATGTCAGGGGGTGTGTTTTGGGGTGGCTGTGAGCTTAGTACAACTTTAGGAAGCCTGTCTGCTGCTGAGTGGGTCTGTGTTCCTGTCTTGCTGGTTATTTGGCCTGAGGCATTCCAGTACTGGAGCCTGTAGGCTGGTTGGTGGGTTTGGGATTTGGTGCCGAAGTGGGGACCTCTGGGAGAGCTCACACCAATTAATATACACTGGGTACTCTGCTACCAGTCCCCTTGCTCCCACAGCAAGCCACAGGCGACCCCCACCTCCTCAGCAGGCCCTCTAAGACCCCTAGGTAAGTCTAGTCCAGGTTCCTATGGAGCTACTGCTTTGTGCTGGGTCCCAGTGCACATGAGACCTTGTGTGTGCCCTCCAAGAATGGAGTTTCTGTTTCCCCCAGCCCTGTGGAGCTCTTGCACTCAAGCCCCTGGCTTTCAAGGCCAAATGCTCTGTGGGTTCTTCCTCCCGATGACAGCCCCTCAGACTGTCTTGGAGGGCTATTTTTATGTGGGAATGTCCCTGTGTGACCTGCATAGGTTTAATTTGTTTTTTTTGTTTTTTTTTTTTTTTTTGGTGTGAGGGCTGTTTTTGGTATGGATGACTGCCGCCTCTTCCCTCACTGTATGCTGGCTGTTATGCCCTTGATAGGGGGTTTGACTGGTGTTGTGGTGACCCTAGCCTGCCCTGGATATCGAGCAGTGGCTCCCCTTTGCTCTGTGGTTGTTACTGTCCTGTCAGGGGCAGAGTCTTCTCCCTAATTGTTGGAGTAGAGGCCACCAGATCTGTTTCTTAGCTGTGTTTCTGATCTGTGGGTGCAAGATAGGTGAGATTGGAGCACTCCCACTGGGAAGGAAGTTACTAAGTATTCGTCCTCTGTAGCTGTTCACCTGTGAATGTGCTTTGTTGTACCCTTTTGCCCATTGTGCAGGCTCTCAAAGTACACTGTTGTTGGCACTGCTCTCAGTTCCATCTTAACTGTGGGTATGCCAGCAATTGGCCCTGGTTTCTCTCAGGAGTTGTTTTCACCAGGCCACCAGTGCAGATCCACTGAGTTCAGGTCCCAGGACTGCAGTACTTGTACACCTGGATCTGCTGTGAGAGCTATGGATGAGGCTCAGACTCTGGCCTGGCCCAAACCTCACATGTACATGCCCACAAAGTTCACAGCTGCTAAAGCCCAACCTGTCCCAGCTGCAAGAGCCCTTGGTGTCCTTTCAGATGTTTCACAGGTGCTGGATTTAGGAAGCTGTCAGTGGAGGAGTAACTCTGCAGTTAGTGCAGTGTGAGGAGAGATTTCAGCTCTTCTTCCTTAGTCACACAGTCCCTGGGCCTCAGCTGTGGTTTCAGCCACACCTCAAGGGTGGATTTCCTAGTGGGGGAAGATCTGTGACCTCCTGGGACAGCGGGGTGGGCCTCGGCCCCCACTGACAGATTTCCTAGTAGCAAGAACTATCCTCACTCTCCCAGAACAATAGGACAGGTCCTGGCACCCACTGATGGATTTCCTAGTAGTGAGAGCTATCCACACTTCCAGGACAGCAGGGCAGGTCCCGGCACCCACTGTTGGATTTTGTAGTCATAGAAGCTATCCACGACTTCCCAGGACAGTGCGGGCAGGTCCTGGGGCCCGCTGGCAGCATTCTTAGTGGCAGGAGCTGTCCATGCCCTTCTGGGTCAGTGGAGGTAGGGCCTGGCATCTCCCTGCAGGTTTGGAAGAGGCAGCCAGTACCTACCTTTGGAGCCTAAGTTGGCAGCAGTGACTTGCGCCCACCCCCGAGCTCCTGTAGGCAGTGTAACAATGTCTTGTTTCCTGGGAGTGCTCACAGGGAAAGAAACTCTTATGGTAGTCCTGCCCCCTCCTCATGCACTTCCCAATAATGGTGCCTTACATCTCTGGCAGGTCCAGGCTTCTTCCTAGTACACCTTCCGTTGCCACAGCCCAGCCTCTTCAGGCTGTTTTGACACCTAACCCTGGTCCTCTCCCTGGGACTGACCTCCAGAGCCTGAGCTTCAGTACCTGACCACCTCTCACTCCGAGAGAGGAGTGTCTCTAGTTGGGGAGCGCAGGGTAGTGGTGCCACCCCCCTGTGCAGGTTACTCTCCATTTTGCCTTTCACAAATCGGTTACTGCTCTCTCCTCTTAGGCTCTGAAGCTCCCCCTCCAACCAGGCTGATCTCCCTGCCGCTGTTGAGGAGACTTCACAAGGTGCGGGAACCTTTCCTCCTTTGCAGCTCCCTCCCTGGGGCACAAGCTGCGTTCTGAGTTCTGATTCCTTCTTTTTCTTTTTCCTTTTGTCCTACCCGGTTATGTAGAGGTTTTCTTGTCTTTTTGGATGTCTGAGGTCTTCTGTCTGTGCTCAGTAGCTGTTCCCTGTGAATCATTCCACTTGTAGATGTATTTTCAATGTTTCTGTGGAAGAAGGTGAACTCTGCTTCCTACTCCTCTGCCATCTTGATTTCTTCAACCATCTTCTTTCTTGAGGAGATTTATGTTCAGCTGGAATCAGGTCTGAGAAAAAATAAAACAAAGCAGGACACCAGTCCTGGAGAGGGATCTCCAGGAGACAGCTTCTTTCCCTTGTGTTTTTTAGAGCCCTTATTCGGTGTGTGTATGGGGGGAGGAAAGGTAGTGGGGGTGGAAGAGTACCAGCCGAAGTGTGTGGCTGAGCACCTACTCAAACCCAGAGATGGTCAGATTTTAGTTTTACAAGAATTGGAAACAAGCAGAATGCAGAAAGTTTTTTTTATCAGTAATTGGCTCCTCTGAATTCCAGAGGTGTTTGTAGCAGGAAAGGGGCCTGCTGTGTCTTGGAGTAGGGAAAGAAGCTGGGGCATCCTCCAGAAACCAGATTCTTGCAAACTCTCACAATGCAGATCACTGAAGAAAGTTTAAGACCTCTTTGTAACATGGCCTCACTTTGGCTTCATTAGCCTGGATATCTTTCCAGAGGGTTCCATGGTCACTTAGCCCAGTTCAGGACCAAGTGATCTTCCAAATATCTGTATGTTCTTCTTCTTAGGCTATTCACATTCCCCTCCTCGCCCCCACATCCAAATCTTATTAGGGAGTGAAAGTCTTGTCTGTACCTCCCCCTTAGATCACCCCTTCCCAGGGTCCCTGAAATACTACCACATGACACTGAGACCCAGCAGGGAAGATATGGGAAAATAACATGTCAGAACCTCAGTACTAGCTCATGTTTACATTGGGAGTATGATCACAGCTAAGCTGTATGACACAGCCTGATAAATGAGGACTCTCACCACCCCCAGCTGTACTCTGAGAGAGCTCCAGCCTATCCAGACCAGCAGTCCCAAATTAGACCTTCTCTTTGAAAACAGCTGCTCCCTCTGATTATTCTTACTCTCACACCTCTTTCTTTGAACTTTTAATGGTGTACTTTGTGTTTTGAGCGCCCTCTAGAGACCACATTTCACCAATGCAGCCCCAGCCAGGGTGTGGATTTATAGCAAATTGATAGTTTTTCCAAGCTGGCATATCTTTCCCCTGGTATTTTAACTAATGTCTCCCCAGCTTTAAAGCAGTAGATACAGAATCTCAGGAGCCTAAAAATATGGAGCTTTAGAGGACCTTGTAGATCACCTAATACTTCTCTATTTTACAGATAGGCCCAAACAGATAATTACTGAATCAGGCCCCACCAATCCTAGGCAAGTGAGCTTTTCATGGCAGCCAGTTGTCTGAGAAGTGGGCAGAGTGAGAAGCACAGAAAGGGGAAGCAATGCATTTCTCAGTAGAAGGAGAAATAATAGCTCACACATATGAGTGCCTCCTATGTGCTGGGTACTTCTCTCTATGTGTAGTGTCTTACTTAATCCTCACAGCAATCCTCTGAGATAAGTACTATTATCACCCTCATTTTACAGATGAGGGAACTTGAGGCACAGTGACTTGCCTATGTTTGCATAGCTAATAAATTGCAGAGTCAGAAATGAGACTGAGGCAGTCTGATTCCTGTGCCCAAGATCCTCTTTAGTCTCTTCTCTTTTTTCTTGTCTTCCATCCCACATCTGATCAGTCACTAAATTCAACAAATTCTTCTTTTTTATTGAAATATAATTGACATATAACAGTTTCAGGCGTACAACATAATGATAGGATATTTGTATGTATTGGGAAATGCTCACTACAATAAATCTAGTTAACATCCACCACCACAAATAGTTACAAGTTTTTTCTTGTAAAAAAGCTTTTTAAGAACTACTCTCTTAGCAACTTTCAAATATGCAATACAGTATTTTCAACTATAGTCAACATTCTGTAAATTATATCTCCAGGACTTATTTTATAAATGAAAATTTGTACCTTTGAACTCCTTACTCATTTTCTTCACTCCTCACACCCCACCTCTAGCAACATCCAAACTGTTTTCTCTATATATGAGTTCAGTTCTTGTTTTTTTAGGATTTTTAAAACATTCCATATATAAGTGGGATCATACAGTATTTGTTTTTCTCTGTCTGATTAATTTCACTTAGGATAATGCCTTCAAGATTCATCTGTGATCAGAGAAGAGGAGAAGATGGTGGAAGAGTAAGACGCGGAGATCACCTTCTTCCCCACAGATACATCAGAAATACATCTACACGTAGAACTGCTCCTATAGAACACCGACTGAACGCTGGCAGAAGATGTCAGACCTCCCAAAAGGCAAGAAACTCCCCAAGTACCTGGGTAGGGTAAAAGAAAAAAGAAACAACAGAGACAAAAGAATAGGGACGGGATCTGCACCAGTGGGAGGGAGCTGTGAAAGAGGAAAGGTTTCCACACACTAGGAAGCCCCTTCGCGGGCAGAGACTGCGAGTGGCAGAGGGGGGAAGCTTCAGAGCTGCGGAGGAGAGCGCAGCCACAGGGGTGCGGAGGGCAAAGCGGAGAGATTCCCGCACAGAGGAGCGGTGCCGACCAGCACTCACCAGCCCGAGAGGCTTGTCTGCTCACCCGCCGGGGCGGGCGGGGGCTGGGAGCTGAGGCTCGGGCTTCAGTCAGATTGCAGGGAGAGGACTGGGGTTGGCAGCGTGAACAGAGCCTGAAGGGGTTAGCACACCACAGCTAGCCGGGAGGGAGTCCGGGAAAAGGTCTGCAGCTGCCGGACAGGCAAGAGACTTTTTCTTGCCTCTTTGTTTCCTGGTGCACGAGGAGAGGGGATTCAGAGCGCCTCCTAAACGAGCTCCAGAGACAGCCACCAGCCGTGGCTATCAGCGCGGACCCCAGAGACGGGCATGAGACGCTAAGGCTGCTGGTGCCACCACCAAGAAACCTGTGTGGAAGCACAGGTCACTATCCACACTGCCCCCCCTGGGAGCCTGTGCAGCCCGCCACTGCCAGCGTCCCGTGATCCAGGGACAACTTCCCTGGGAGAACGTGCAGCGCGCCTAAGGCTGCTACAACGTCACACCGGCCGCTGCTGCTATAGGCTCGCCCCGCATCCATACCCCTCCCTCCCGCCGGCCTCAGTGAGCCAGAGCCCCTGAAGCAGCTGCTCCTTTAACCCCATCCTGTCTGACCTACACGCAGAGGCGGGTCCAAATCCAAGGGGGCCCAAATCCAAGGTTGAAACCCGGGAGCTGTGCGAACAAAGAGGAGAAAGGGAAATTTCTCCCAGCAGCCTCAGAAGCAGCGGATTAAAGCTCCACAAACAACTTGATGTACCTGCATCTGTGGAATACCTGAATAGACAACAAATCATCCCAAATTGAGGGGGTGGACTTTGGGAGCAAGATATATTATTTTTTCCCCTTTTCCTCTTTTTGTGAGTATGTATGTGTATGCTTCTGTGTGAGATTTTGTCTGTATAGCTTTGCTTTCACCATTTGTCCTAGAGTTCTGTCCGTCCGTTGTTTTTTTTTTTTTAACTTAAAAAATTTTTTTTCTTAATATTTATTTTTTATTTTTTTATTTTAATAACTTTATTTTATCTTACTTTATTTTATTTAATCCTCTTTCTTTTTTTTTCTTTCTATTTTTCCTCCCTTTTATTCTGAGGCGTGTGGATGAAAGGCTCTTGGTGCTCCAGCCAGGCATCAGGGCTGTGCCTCTGAGGTGGGAGAGCCAACTTCAGGACACTGGTCCACAAGAGACCTCCCAGCTCCACGTAATACCAAATGGTGAAAATCTCCCAGAGATCTCCATCTCAACACCAAGACCCAGCTTCACTCAACGACCAGCCAGCTATAGTGCTGGACACCCTATGCCAAACAACTAGCAAGACAGGAACACAGCCCCATCCATTAGCAGAGAGGCTGCCTAAAATCATAGTAAAGCCACAGACACCCCAAAACACACCAAAAGACGTGGAACTGCCCACCAGAAAGACAAGATCCATCCTCATCCACCAGAAAACAGGAACTAGTCCCCTCCACCAGGAAGCCTACACAACCCACTGAACCAACCTTAGCCACTGGGTACAGACACCAAAAACAACAGGAAATATGAACCTGCAGCCTGCAAAAAGGAGACCCAAAACACAGTAAGATAAGCAAAATGAGAAGACAGAAAAACACACAGCAAATGAAGGAGCAAGGAAAAAACAAACCAGACCTAACAAATGAAGAGGAAATAGGCAGTCTACCTGAAAAAGAATTCAGAATAATGATAGTAAAGATGATCCAAAATCTTGGAAATAGAATAGACAAAATGCAAAATCATTTAATCAGGACCTAGAAGAACTAAAGAGGAACCAAGCAACGATGAAAAACACAATAAATGAAATTAAAAATACTCTAGAAGGGATCAATAGCAGAATAACTGAGGCAGAAGAAAGGATAAGTGACCTGGAAGATAAAATAGTGGAAATAACTACTGCAGAGCAGAATAAAGAAAAAAGAATGAAAAGAACTGAGGACAGTCTCAGAGACCTCTGGGACAACATTAAATGCACCAACATTCTAATTATAGGGGTCCCAGAAGAAGAAGAGAAAAAGAAAGGGACTGAGAAAATATTTGAAGAGATTATAGTTGAAAACTTCCCTAATATGGGAAAGGAAATAGTTATTGAAGTCCTGGAAGCACAGAGAGTCCCATACAGGATAAATCCAAGGAGAAACACGCCAAGACACATATTAATCAAACTATCAAAAATTAAATATAAAGAAAACATATTAAAAGCAGCAAGGGTAAAACAACAAGTAACACACAGGGAATCCCCCTAAGGTTAACAGCTGATCTTTCAGCAGAAACTCTGCATGCCAGAAGGAATTGGCAGGACATATTTAAAGTGATGAAGGAGAAAAATCTACAACAAAGATTACTCTACCCAACTAGGATCTCATTCAGATTTGATGGAGAAATTAATATATATGGGTCTTGTTTTTGTATCCATTCAGCCAGTCTGTGTCTTTTGGTGGGAGCATTTAATCCATTTACATTCAAGGTAATTATCGATATGTATGTTCCTATTGCCATTCTCTTAAATGTTTTGGGTTTGTTATTGTAGGTGTTTTCCTTCTCTTGTGTTTCTTGCCTAGAGAAGTTCCTTTAGCATTTGTTGTAAAGCTGGTTTGGTGGTGCTGTACTCTCTCAGCTTTTGCTTGTCTGTAAAGGTTTTAATTTCTCCATCACATCTGAATGAGATCCTTGCTGGGTAGGGAAGTTTTCAACTATAATCTCTTCAAATATTTTCTCAGTCCCTTTCTTTTTCTCTTCTTCTTCTGGGACCCCTATAATTCGAATGTTGGTGCATTTAATGTTGTCCCAGAGGTTTCTGAGACTGTCCTCAGTTCTTTTCATTCTTTTTTCTTTATTCTGCTCTACCGTAGTTATTTCCTCTTTAGTTCTTCTACGTCCTTGTTAAATGTTTCTTGCATTTTGTCTATTCTATTTCCAAGATTTTGGATCATCCTTACTATCATTATTCTGAATTCTTTTTCAGGTAGACTACCTATTTCCTCTTCATTTGTTAGGTCTGGTGTGTTTTGCCCCTGCTCCTTCATCTGCTGTGTGTTTTTCATCTCATTTTGCTTATCTTACTGTGTTTGGGGTCTCCTTTTCACAGGCTGCAGGTTTGTAGGTCCCGTTGTTTTTGGTATCTGTCCCCAGTGGCTAAGGTTGGTTCAGTGGGTTGTGTAGGCTTCCTGGTGGAGGGAACTAGTGCCTGAGTTCTGGTGGATGAAGCTGGATTTTGTCTTTCTGGTGGGCACGTGCACGTGTGGTGGTGTATTTTGGGGTGTCTGTGGCCTTATTATGATTTTAGGCAGCCTCTCTGCTAATGGATGGGCCTGTGTTCCTGTCTTGCTAGTAGTTTGGCATTAGGGTGTCCAGCACTGTAGA
The DNA here is from genome assembly GCF_965194825.1 of Balaenoptera physalus. Classification (NCBI taxonomy): domain Eukaryota; kingdom Metazoa; phylum Chordata; class Mammalia; order Artiodactyla; family Balaenopteridae; genus Balaenoptera; species Balaenoptera physalus. The sequence goes on along the minus strand of NC_138903.1, from coordinate 54,251,678 downwards.
TTGCTGGTCGTTGAGTGAAGCTGGGTCTTGATGTTGAGATGGAGATCTCTGAGAGATTTTCACCGTTTGGTATTACGTGGAGCTGGGAGGTCTCTTGTGGACCAGTGTCCTGAAGTTGGCTCTCCCACCTCAGAGGCACGGCCCTGATGCCTGGCTGGAGCACCAAGAGCCTTTCATCCACACGGCTCAGAATAAAAGGGAGGAAAAATAGAAAGAAAGAAAGAAAGAAAGAGGCTATAATATAGTGAAGTAAAATAAAGCTATTATAAAGCAAAGCTATACAGACAAAATCTCACCCAGAAGCATATACATACACACTCACAAAAAAAGGAAAAGGGGAAAAATTAATATATCCTGCTCCCAAAGTCCACCTCCTGAATTTGGAATGATTCGTTGTCTATTCAGGTATTCACCAGATGCAGGCACATCAAGTTGTTTGTGGAGTTTTAATCCGCTGCTTCTGAGGCTGCTGGGAGAGATTTCCCTTTCTCTTCTTTGTTTGCACAGCTCCCGGGGTTCAGCTTTGGATTTGGACCCGCCTCTGCATGTAGGTCGCCTGAGGGCGTCTGTTCCCCGCCCAGACAAAGCTGGGTTAAAGGAGCAGCTGTTTCGGGGGCTCTGGCTCACTCAGGCCGGGGGGAGGGAGGGGTACAGAAGAGGCGGAGCGAGCCTGTGGTGGCAGAGGCCAGCGTGACGTTGCACCAGCCTGACGCGCGCAGTGCGTTCTCCCAGGAAAGTTGTCCCCGGATCACGGGACCCTGGCAGTGGCGGGCTGCACCAGCTCCTGGGAGGGGCGGTGTGGAGAGTGACCTGTGCTCACACACAGGCTTTTTGGTGGCGGCAGCAGCAGCCTTAGCGTCTCACGCCCATCTCTGGGGCCCACACTGATCGCCGCGACTCGCGCCCGTCACTAGAGTTCATTTAGGCGGCGCTCTTAATCCCCTCTCCTTGCGCGCCGCGAAACAAAGAGGCAAGAAAAAGTCTCTTGCCTCTTCGGCAGCTGCAGACTTTTTCCTGGTCTCCCTCCCAGCCAGCTGTGGTGCGCCAACCCCTTCAGGCTGTGTTCACGCCGCCAACCCCAGTCCTCTCCCTGAGATCTGACCGCAGCCCGAGCCTCAGCTCCCAGCCCCACCTGCCCCGGCGGGTGAGCAGACAAGCCTCTCGGGCTGCTGAGTGCTGCTCGGCGCCGAGCCTCTGTGTGGGAATCTCTCCGTTTTTCCCTCTGCACCCCTGTTGCTGTGGGATCCGCGTTGATAGCCGCGGCTTGCGCCCGTCTCTGGAGCTCGTTTAGGCAGCGCTCTGAATCCCCTCTCCTCACGCACCAGGAAACAAAGAGGTAAGAAAAAGTCTCTTGCCTCTTTGGCAGCTGCAGACTTTTCCCCGGTCTCCCTCCCAGCCAGCTGTGGTGCGCCAACCCCTTCAGGCTGTGTTCACACTGCCAACCCCAGTCCTCTCCCTGCGATCTGACCAAAGCCCGAGCCTCAGCTCCCAGCCCCGCCTGCCCCGGCGAGGGAGCAGACAAGCCTCTCAGGCTGGTGAGTGCTGCTCGGCGCCGAGCCTCTGTGCGGGAGTCTCTCCGCTTTGCCCTCCGCAACCCTGTGGCTGTGCTCTCCTCCGTGGCTCTGAAGCTTCCCCGCTCTGCCACCCGCAGTCTCTGCCCACGAAGGGGCTTCCTAGTGCGTGGAAATCTTTCCTCCTTCACAGCTCCCTCCCACTGGTGCAGGTCCCGTCCCTATTCTTTTATCCCTGTTATGTCTTTTTCTTTTGCCCTACCCAAGTACGTGGGGAGTTTCTTGCCTTTTGGGAGGTCTGACGTTTTCTGCCAGCGTTCAGTGGGTGTTCTGTAGGAGCAGTTCCACGTGTAGATGTATTTCTACTGTATCTGTGGGAAGCAAGGTGATCTCCACGTCTTACTCTTCGGCCTTCTTCTCTCCTCCCCTCACATCTTCTTTATCCATTCATCTGTCAATGGACACATAGATTGTTTCCATGTCTTGGCTATTGTAAATAATGCTGCTATGAATATGGGGGTGCAGATATCTTTTCAAGTTAGTGTTTTTGTTTCATTTGGATATATTCCAAGAACTGGCATTGTTGGATTATATGGTAGTTCTATTTTTAATTTTTTGTGGATTCTTCATACTGTTTTCCATAGAGGCTGTACCAGTTTACAGTCCTGCCAACAGTGCATAAGAGTTCTCTTTACTCCACATCCTCGCCAGCATTTGTTATCTCTGGTCTTTTTGATGTTGACCATTCTAACAGGAGTGAGGTGATATCTTTGTGATTTTGATTTGCATTTCCCTAATGACTAGTGATCATCTTGAGCATCTTTTCATGTACCTGTTGGCCTTTTGTATATCTTTTTTGGAGAGATGTCTATATATATTTTGGATATTAACCCCTTATCAGATATAGGGTTCGCAAATATTTTTCCCACTCTGTAGGTTGTCTTTTCACTTTGTTGATTGTTTCTTTTGCCGTGCAGAAGCTTTTTAGTTTGATGTAGTCCCACTTGTTTATTTTTTTTATTTTGTAGCTTGTGTTTTAGGTGTCATATCCAAGACCTATGTCAAGGACATTTTTTTCCTGTTTTCTTCCAGGAGTTCCATAGTTTCAGGTCTTACATCTAAGTCTTTATTACATTTCGAGTTAATTTTTTGAGTGGTGAAAGATAGGGGCTGAGGGAATTCCCTGGCGGTTCAGTGGTTAAGATTCCGCACTTTCACTGCAGAGAGCCCGGGTTCAATCTCTGGTCAGGGATCCCACAAGCCGTGCGGTGCAGCCAAAAATAATAATAATAATAAATTTCACTCTTAAAAAAAATAGGGGCTGAGTTTCATTCTTTTACATCTGCTTCTTCCCGCACCATTTGTGGAAGAGACTGTCTTCTCTCCATTGTGTATTCTTGGTTCCCTTGTCAAATATTTCTTGGCCATATATGCTTGGGTTTATCTCTAGGCTCTTGGTTTTGTTTCATTGATCTATTTGTCTGTTTTTATGCCAGTAGCATACTATAGCTTTATAGTATAGTTTGAAATCAGCAAGAGTGATGCCTCCCACTTTGTTTTTATTTCTCAGGATTGTTTTGGATATTTGGGGTCTTTTGTGGTTCCATACAATTTTTAGAATTTTAAAAAATTTCTGTAAAAAATGTCATTGGAATCTTGATAGGGACTGTATTGAGTCTGTAAAAATAAATAACAAAAAAGTCTTTTAAAATGGAATTAGAAGGGACTTCCCTGGTGGTCCAGTGGTAAAGAATCTGCCTTCCAATGCAGGGAACGTGGGTTCGATCTCTGGTTGGGGAACTAGGATCCCACATGCTGTGGGGCAACTAAGCCCATGTGCCACAACAACTTAGCTTGCTCACCTCAAATAGAGAGTCCGTGTGCCACAAACCACAGAGTCCACATGCCCTGGAGTCCACGTATCACAACTAGAGAGAAGCCTATGTGCCACAACAAAGAGCCTGTGCGCTGCAACGAAAGATCCTGCATGCCTCAATGAAGATCCTGCTTGCCGCAACTAAGACCTGAGACAGCCAAATAAATAAATAAATATTAAAAAACAAAAGGAATTGGAAGCCCTGAAGGGAAAGTTCTCATGCACATATCACTTGTTACAGCCTGCAAAACCAGCAGGAAGAAGGAAGATAAGAATTATTTTTAAAAGGTCTGTTTGTATAGAATTCTTTGTATAAAATTCTCTCAGTCTCAATTTCTTATTCCTGATGATAAGAATGTTACTTTTCTTCTGATAAAAGTGAGGACATATTTCACATAGGAATTTCATCTCCCGCTCTTTTAAAAAAGGAAGGAAGATCCCTCCCTGCCCCAGCAACAATGAGCTAACCACCACTTGCAGCCAGTAAGAAATGCCACAACCTTGAACTCTTGTTCTTTTTCAATTAACTTTTATTCAGAACCACCCTCCCCAGTTTCCTCCTAAAGTCTAATAAAAGCTGATGTTCCCTTTGTCTCTTCAGACTTGGCTATGATTCACTATAGCTTGCCTGTCTCGAATTGCAATTCTCTGCTATTCCTGAATAAAACATTTTTTTTTTCTGGTAAAATAACTGGCTGTTTAATTTTTGAGGTTGGCATTAATTGGTGACCAGAAGTGGGGTCCAAAGAAGAACCCCGACGACTCTGAGGCTGGTGAGCAAATAGGTACTGGTACTCACAGAGTCCACTGAGCACACTGCTTTCTCATCAACCCAGGAGTTTGAAGATAAGTCTCTCCTGGATCATAGCTGTGCTCTTTTCCTGTTTTGAGCTCTCTGGCTTTATTCGGGATCTGTTTTTATGAAGATTCCTGGTAAGTCAACTATTCTGTTCAAAAGAGGGGAAAACGTGATTCCTGGTGTTTTAGAACAGCTGTTGGAAAACAGGGCCCCCTCATAATTAAGATGTTTTAGGGAATTCAAAGGCAAGATAGGTTCCACCTGGTCCTTGGACCATGGTCTTGTGCCTTTCTGGAAAAATGGGTGAACTTTTGAATAATTTGGAATTATAATGGCCATTCTGGGGAAACTTTGTTTTAAATAAGTCCACCTTAAAGACTGCCCTTAAAAGAGAAGATCCCAAATCTCTCAGACAATGGAATGCATTCTTTGATTAGTATGCAGAAACTTCTAAAAACCAAAATGACTTACAGCATGCAAATTAAAAAATTAGTAAAATCTTTGGCCATCTGAGCAAGTAACCTTAATTTACTCTGCCTGTCAGAAACACAGTTTGGATCTAACTACTCCTTTGCATTTTCTGCCTGAGACATGGCTAAATGTTTAAAAAGCAAACCCTGTAGGATCTCTGTGTCTCTTTGTATATTATGTCTGTCTATATGTGTATGTTATAAGTATATGATATTTTTTATACCTCCTGGTGGTATTGCCAAAATTAATTTGTAAAGAGCTCTATTTAACTGACTTAAAGAAAAATTAAGTATATATATATATATATATATATATATGTATATATATATAAATCAAGTATACACTTAGATATATAAAAACTAACCCAAATGTTCTTTGAGTTCACATGATCTGAGATAATTTTTAATAAATAAGAGCTAGTTTAAATTTGTTGGTTTAATGAAAACAAGTGTGTTTTCAGCATTATCAATATTGAATGAAATGCAAAGGTACAACTTTTTCTACCAGGGTTTTCTGATCAAATGAGCTCATGTTATTTCTGCTACAGGATTTTCCAACAACAACAAAAAAACAACTTAAGGTGATGGCTAGCTGTTTAATGTCTAATCAAAGCATAACTGTTAAAAATGTTTTAAATAAATGAAAATAAGATAAAAGTTTATGCTAAGTTAAACTAAATAATGGATATTCATTAAATATCTAAATCCTTTCCAGATAAGATAAACATTAAATACTAAACATAAGTTTATCTACTTATAGCTTTTAAATTTTTACAGAGACAAAAATATTTGGGTCTATTAAAACTTATTATGAGGAAAAGTATACTTCTAAAAATTTTAAATGTATTTATAAGTTTACTAGTCTACTGCAGAATATGATAGTTCACAATTGCTTGCTTCCTATTATTCACTGGAAGGCAACGATTACAGATGGTTGAAAGGTTTGGAAGAGCTGAAGTGCAGGGTAAGCCAGGGAATAATGTTAGAACATTTGGAGTGATAATCATGAATTGACTCTGCATGAGCTATGCATTGGTGTTGAGAGGATACAATCAGGGTAGCAGGTGCCCGTTTGGGGTGTGGGGGATGATGAGGCTACCATGATAGCTTTCTCCTGCTGTGGAATGAGCAAACATGTTTGAAATCCACTGCTCTTATGCCACAATGAATTAACCTACAAAAGGGTTGTGCAGCCAGCTGAAAAGACAAAAAACAGACCCTTTTTTGTCCGGTACATACACAGAGATAATTCCTTAAGGCCAGGCTGTAATCACTATTTGATAAGCTCAAACATCTTTTCCTTTGTCTTTTCAGATTTGTAGCCAGGCAGCAATTTTTGCTTAAAAGAGCCACCTCCCTCATTTCTTATAACTACTTGCAAGGCTGGGAACCCTGAAGGTGGCTTCCCAGATATTGATAGCTCTGACATCAGTTTAGAAGTTGTTGTCCCATATTTTAAATTTTTATTCTGCCTACTCAATTTAGAGCAACCCTCTCCAGCAATAATGTGGGTAATGTGGTGCATAGGCACTTATGCTATCCTCTAAGAGTAAATCTGTAATTATTCTGTAACAAATGCCTTGCATAATTTCTTTTCTAGACAAGCTTTGTATGTTTTTGAAATTGAAAAAATAACATTTTAATTAATAAAGTTGAAATTGTCAGCAAAAAGGAGTCTTAAAAAATAGAAAACAGGGACTTCTCTGGTAGTCCAGTGGGTAGGGCTCTGTGCTCCCAATGCAGGGGACCTGGGTTCAATCCCTGGTTGGGGACTAGATCCCACATGCCACAACTGAGAGTTCACATGCCACAACTAAGACCCAGCACAGCCAAAATAAATATATAAATATTAAAAAAAATAGAAAACAGATTTGTAAAAGAACAAAGTTTTTGTTTTGCTTTTTGGTTTTTGTTTTTTATAAAACTAATAAAAATGATGGAAAGAAAATGACACTAGATGTGGATGGATCTAGAGACTGTCATACAGAGTGAAGTAAGTCAGAAAGAGTAAAACAAATATCATATATTGACACATATATGTGGAACCTAGAAAAATGGTACAGATGAACTGGTTTGCAGGGCAGAAATAGAGACACAGATGTAGAGAACAAACGTATGGACACCAAGGGGGGAAAGTGGCAGGGGTGGTGGTGGTGGTGGGATGAATTGGGAGATTGGGATTGACATATATACACTAATATGTATAAAATAGATAACTAATAAGAACCTATTGTATAAAAAAATAAATAAAATAAAATTTCAAAAATAAAAAAAAAAGAGAATTACACTATAAAAAGTGGAATATGTTTTTGGTAAAGGAAGGTATGAAAAATAAAGATGCATTTTTGCTAAGATGCATTTTTTTGTCCTAAAGTAAAATGATTGTTCCAGAATAAGAAAGGAAAAAGATTGTACAATGTCTAAATGGATATAGGAAAGTTGTAGAAGGTTTGTGGAAAAGATATATCAGAAAAGTAATTTTATGTGTGATCAAGCTTGAATGAGTATATTATAAGGGTTTTAAAATTAAGCTTCAATATCAATAGTCTACTTATGTAAAACTGGAACTTATTTTTTTCTTCTGCTAAAAGGACAAAGTTTGGTTGGACTATTGGTCTGCTCCTGATAAGTGATTATGAAAGTTTTTTCCTAACCCTTTTAGGTAACCTGCTTGAAAGCAAAGATTTTGTTTCACACTGTCTACACAATGTCTTTGATTACTTAAGAAAACCTAATCCTCTCATTTTTAAAAGAGGTAAGTTTTGCTCAGAACTATGTAACCTGTATTTGCCTGTGAAGTGCTTAATTGTTACCTTGGTTCACTAGATAACTGTGTATTTTTTCACAGTGACCTATGATCTTATTTAACCAAGGGTTTTGAAATCTTTAGATATTTTTTACAAACTCCCCCCCCCAAATCAAACTCTAAATGTAGTCTTTTTGACCTCAAACAAACGTTGGGATTTTTGAGAGGTCCCAGGGAACATCTCAAAAGATTTGTTTTCTCTACTTATAAAGAAATATACTAATTAGGCTTATTTGATATGTTAAATTATGGGGAAATCATTGTCAAATAAGTGATGCTAGTTGTTTATGGGATTATGTTTATGAAGATATATGTTATTAACATGAGTATTCCAGAAATTATATGAAATTCCTAGAGATCTGATATGTCCTGGCATGTTATCACTTGTAATTCTAGTTATTATCTTGAAATGTTATGTGTCACAGAAATAACCAAATTTTTTTGGCAATTGTAACTTTAAGCAGATCTTTAAGCATGGAAATTTTAAGTCTTTTGTCATTTACAGCTATTGTTTTACTCTGATGCATTTATAAAAGTGTTCCTATGAAAAGCTTGGAGGTGGGATCAGATGGTGGAGTAGGAAGATGCTGAGCTCACATCCTCCCACAAACACACCAAAATTACAGCTCTTGGAAAAACATATAGAAAAACTCTCTCTGAGAATGACCTGAAGACTAGCAGGATGGCTCTTCTACAACTAAGGATATAAAGAAGAAAACGTATCAAGACAGGTAGGAGGGGAAGAGAAGTGATCCAGTCACAACCCATACCCCTTGTGGGCAAACAAGAAGATGAAGGGGATATTACAAATTCGGAGATCTACCCTATGGAGTGAGGAATATGAGCCCCACATTGGGCACCCCAGCCCTGAGATCCTGCACCAGGAAGATAAAACCACATAACTGGTTTTGAAGACCAGTAGGGCTGATGACTGGGAGAACTAGAGGACTCTAGGAAACAAAGACTCTGCTACTAAAGGGTGCATGAAGAAACTTACTTATTCCCAGTCCCAGCAGAGAAGCTCAGATTGAAAAGTTCCTGGTGCTTAATGTGGTCTGCCAAAACTACCTCAGCATGCCCACCAGCCTGTACTGGGCTCTGGATGGCCACCAGCAAACCAGGTGGCCACCAGCAAACCCCAGGAGAAACTGTACCTTGAACCAGGCTCTGGCTTTAACCTTTCAAAGTCCACTCACAACCCCTTCTGAGGCAGCAGATTCCAGGGTGCTCTTGGCAAAGCCCCACCTCACATGAGGCTCCAGCTTTAGTCCATCCAGCTCCAGCACCACCCCTCCATGAAGGCAGCAACCACCAGCACACCCCAGAAAAAGCCTTGGCCCACACTTGCTTCTGATCAACCTCTCTCACCAAAGCCACTGGGCACAAGCAGACTGCAAAGGGATGCTCCCACACAAGGACATGCCTTCAAGAACAGGATAAGTCACTGTTTCACCTAATTTCATAGACACAAACAAAAAGTCAAACAAAATGAGAACATAGAGGAATATGTTCCAAACAAAAGAATATAAAATCTCAGGGAAAAACTCTAATGAAAAAGATATAAGTATTTTACCTGATAAAGAGTTCAAAGTAATTGTCATAAATACGCTCACTGAACTCAGGGAATAAAATAGAAGAACACAGTAAGAACTGCAACAAATAATTAGAAAATATAATATCAGAAAATATAAAATCAAAGTTGAAGAATATAACAACTGAACTGAAAAATACACTAGAAGGAATCAAAACAGATTGGATGATATAGAAGAATGAATAAGTGACCTGGAGACAGAATAGTAGAAACCACCAAATAAGAAAAACAAAAATATATTTTTTAATGAGGATAGTTTAAGGGAACTCTGGGAAAACATCGAGTGTACTAACATTAGCATTATAGTGGTCCTAGAAAAAGAAGAGGAAAAGGGGAGTAGCAAATGTATTTGATAAAATAACTGCCCAAAACTTCCCTAACCTAAAGAAGGAAACAGATATCCAGGTACAGGAAGCATAGAGAGTCTCAAAGAAAATGAACTCAAAGAGATCCACACAAAAACATAGCATAATTAAAATGGCAAAAAGTAAAAGTGGGAATTTTAAAGGCAGCAAGAGAAAAAGAATCACAAACAAGGAAACTTCCATCACAAAATCAGCTGATTGTTCAGCAGAAACTTTGCAAGCCAGAAGGGAGTTGTGTGATATATTTAAAGTGCTGAAGGGAAAAAAACCTACAACCAAGGATCCTATGTCCAACAAGGTAATCATTCAGAATGGAAGGAGAGATAAAGAGTTTCTCAGACAAGCAGAAACCAAGAGTTCATCACCACTGAACCAGTCTTACAAGAAATGTTAAGGGATCTTCTTTAAGCATAAAAGAAAAGTCCATAACAAGAAATAAGAAAATATATAAAGGAAAAATTCTCACTCCTAAAGGCAAATATAGTAAAGGAAGTGGAACAAACACTTAAAAATTATTACAAAGGATGAAAAACAAAAATTGTAAAATCAGCTATAACTACTAACGGTTATTACAGTTAAGGAACTCACATAAAGATGTAAAATATGACATCAAAAACATAAAATGTTGGGGGGGAATAAAATGTAGAGCTTTCAGAATGTTTTGGAACTTACATGACTATCAGTTTAAAACATCTATCATCTATCTATCTATCTATCTATCATCTATCTATCTATCTATCTATCTATCTATCTATCTATCTATCTATCATCATCTATCTATCTATCTCATGGTAATCATGAACCAAAAACCTACAAAAGAGACACAGAAAACAAACAGAAAGGAACCCAAACAGAATACTAAAGAAAAGTATCAAACCAAAAAAGAAGAAACTAAAAGAAGAAAAGAACAAGCAACAAAAACAACCAGAAAACAAGTAACAGAATGGCAATAAAAGCATACCTATCAATAATCACTTTAAAATAAGTGGACTAAGTACTCTGTTCAAAAGAGGGGCTGAATGGATAAAACACAAGACATTTATATGCTGCCTACAAGAAACTCACTTCAGCGTTAAAGACACACAGAGAATGAAAGTAGAAAGGATAAAATAATATTCCATGCAAGCAGAAATGAAAAGAAAACTGAGGTGGCAATACTCATCAGACAAAATAAACTTTAAAACAAAGTCTATAACAAATGACAAAGAAGGGCATTATGTAATGATAAAGGGGTCAATATAAAAAGAGGATATAACATACATAAACATATATGCATCTAATGCAGGAACACCTAAACATATAAAATAAATATTAACACACATAAAAGGAGAATTTGAAAGTAGTATAATAACAGTAGGGGACTTGAATACCCCATGTACATCAATGGATAGATCAGACAGAAATTAATAAGAAAACAGTGGTCTCAACAAACATATGGATACCAAGGGGGAAAGGGTGGGTGGGATGAATTGGGAAATTGGGATTGACATATATACACTACTATGTATAAAATAGATAACTAATGAGAACCTACTGTATAGCACAGGGAACTCTATCCAGTGCTTTGTGGTGACCTAAATGAGAAGGAAATCCAAAAAATAGGGGATATATGTATATGTATAGCTGCTTCACTTTGCTGTACAGCAGAAACTAACACAACATTGTAAAGCAACTATACTTCAATAAAAATAAATTAAAAAAAGAAAACAGTGGTCTCAAGTGGTACTTTAGACCAAATAGACTTAATAGATATCTACAGAACATTCCTTCCAAAAACAACAGAATACACATCCTTTTAAAGTGCACATGTACTGTTCTCCAGGATAGACAACATACTAGGCTACAAAACAAGTCTCAATAAATTTAAGAAGATTGAAATCATATCAAGCATCTTTTCTGGCAAAAAGAGTATGAAACTAGAAATCAATTATAGGAAATAAAAAACCTGGAAAAATCACAGATATATTGAGACTAAACAACAATGGCTACCAAAAATCCAAGGGGTCAATGAAGAAATCAATACAGAAATCAAAAAGTGCCCTGAGACAAATGAAAATAGAAATAAAACTTTCAAAAATCTATGGAACACAGCAAAAGCATTTCTAAGAGAGAAATTTATAGTGATATAGGTCTACCACAAGAAAGAAGAAAAATCTCTAATAAACAACCTATTTATTTTACCTAAAGTAAATAGAAAAAAAGAAGAAAAAACAAAGCACAAAATCAGCAGAAGGAAGGAAATAATAAAGGTGAGAGCTGAAATCAATAAATAGAGACAAAAAATAGAAAAGATCAATGAAACTAAGAGCTGGTTCACTGAATAGATAAACAAAGTTAATAATCCTTTAGCTAGACTCATCAAGAAACAAAGAGAGAGGGCCTAAGTAAATAAAATTAGAAATGAAAGAGAAGTTACAACTGATATCACAGAAATACAAAGAATCATAAGGGAATACTATGAAGGTTATATGCCAACAGATTGGACAACCTAGAAGAAATGAATAAATTCCTAGAAACATACAATCTTCCAACCCTGAATCAGGAAGAAATAGTAAATCTGAACAGACCTATTACTAGTAATGAAATTAAATCAGTAGTCAAAATACTCCCAACAAATAAAAATCAGGGACAAGATGGCTTCACAGGAGAATTCTACCATATGAATTAAAGAAGAGTTAATGCCTATCCTTCTGAAACTATTCCAAAAAATTGAGGAGGATGGGATACTTCCAAACTCATTCTATGAGACCAGCATTACCCTGATACCAAAGAAACTACAAAAAAGAAAATTACAAGCCAATATCCCTGATGAACAAAGATGCAAAAATCCTCAACAAAATATTACCTAATTGAATTCAACAGTACATTAAAAGGATCATACATCATGATCAAGTGTGATTTATTCCAGGGATGCAAGGATGACTCAATATCCACAAATAAATCAGTGTGATACACCACATTAACAAAACAAAGAATAAAAATAACATGATCATCTAAATAGATGCAGAGAAAGCATTTGCAAAATTCAACATCCATTCATGATAAATACTCTCAACAAAGTTGGTATAGAGGAAACATCATATATCATAATAAAGGCCATCTATGAGAAACACACAGCTAACGTAATAATCAATATGAAATGCTGAAAGCTTTTCCTCTATGATCAGGAACAATACAAGTATTCCCACTCTCACTGCTTCTATTTAATATAGTATTGGAAGCCCTTGCCACAGCATTCAGACAAGAAAAAGAAATAAAAATCATCCAAATTGGAAGGGAAGAAGTAAAACTGTCACTATTTACAGATGACAGGATACTATATGTAGAAAACCTTAAAGACTCCACCAAATAACTATTAGAACTAATAAATGAATTTAGAAATATTGCAGGATAGATTAATATACAGAAATGTGTTGCATCTCTATATATTAATATAGAACATATTCTATATATTAACACTAATAATGAACTATCAGAAAGAGAAAGCAAGAAAACAATTCCATTTACAATTACTCAAAACCATAAAATATCTAGGAATAAATTTAACCAAGGAGGTGAAAGACCTATACTCTGAAAAGTATGAGACGTTGTTGAAAAAAACTGAAAATGATATAAATAAGTGGAAAGATATCTTGTGTTCATGAATTGGAAGAATTAGTATTATTAAAATGTACATATCATTCAAAGCAATCTACAGATTTAATGCAATCCCTATCATAATGCCCAGGCATTTTCCACAGAACTAGAACAAATAATCCTAAAATTTGTATGGAACCAGAAAAGACCATGAATAGTCAAAATGGTCTTATACTCTCTGACTTCAAACAACGCCATAAAGCTATAGTAATAAAAAAAATATGGTATTTCCACAAAAACAGACCTAAAGATTAATGGAGAATAGCAGAGAGCTCCGAAATAAAACCAGCCATATGTAGTCAGTCTCCTACAAAGGAGTTAAGGAAATACATTGGGGAAAAGAGAATTTCTTCAGTATGTGGTATTGGGAAAGCTAGGCAGATACATGTAAAAAAATAAAACTAGAATATTTTAACACTCCATATACAAAAATAAACTCAAATTGGATTAAAGACTTAAATGTAAGACCCAAAACCATGAAACCCCCTAAAGAAAATACAGGCAGTATGCCCTTTGACATCAATCTTAGCAATATTTTTTTGGCTCTGCCTCCTCAGACAAGGGAAACGAAAGCAAAAATAAACAAATAAGACAATCAAACTAAAATGCTTTTGCACAGTGAAGAAAATGATCAATAAAATGAAAAGGCAACTTACTAAATGGGAGAAGATATTTGCAAAGTATTTGTCTGATAAGGGTAATATCCAAATATATAAAGAACTCATACAACTTAATATCAAAAAAACCAAACAATCCAATTAAAAAATGGGCAGAGGACCTGAATAGGTATTTTTCCCAAAGATGACATACAGATGGCCAACAGACACAAGAAAATATGCTCAACACCACTAGTCAACAGGATAATGCAAATCAGAACCACAATGAGATATCACCTCACACCTACCATAATGGCTATCATCAAAAAGACAACAAATAAGTTTTGTGAGGATGTGGAGAAAAGGGAACCCTTGTGCACTGCTGGTGGGAATATAAATTGGTACAGTCACTATGGGAAACAGTGTGGAGATTCCTCACAAAATTAAAAATAGAACTACCATATGACCAAGCTATTCCACTTCTAGGTATTTATCCAAAGAAATTGAAAACACTAATTTGAAAAGATATATGCACCTCAATGTTTATAGTAGCTTTTTAAAATATAGCCAACTAAGATATGGAAACAACCTAAGTGCCCATTGACAGATTAATTAATAAAGAAGTATGCCCATTGACACAATGGAATATTACTCAGCTGTAATAAAATAATATAATCTTGCCATATTTGACAACATGTATGGATCTGGAGGTTATTATACTTAGATAAATAAGTCAGACAGAGATAGACAAATACTGTATGCTTTCACTTATATGTGGAATCTAAAAAAAACAAAACAAATGAACAAACAACAAAACAGAAACAGAGTTACAGATAGAGAGAACAAACTACTGGTTAAGAGAGGATGGGGTGCGGGAGGGGTGAAATAGGTAAAAATGATTAAGAGGTACAAACTCAATTAAAAGGTATGGAAGTTACAAAATAAATAAGTCACAGGGATGTAATGTAGAGCACAGGGAATATAGACAATATTATATTTTAAGTTTGCATGGATTATAATTTATAACAATTCAAATCACTATATATACACCTGAAACTAATATAATACTGTAAGTCAATTATACTTCAATAAAAAATTAATTATTTTTAAAAAGTGTCCGGCAAAAATGCAACATCTTCAGAAAGATACATGGGAAGGACTGTGACAAGTATTCTAGAATACAGGTTTCTTTTTTTAATTGAAGTATAGTTGATTTACCGTGTTTTGTTAGTTTTAGGTGTACAGCAAAGGGATTCAGTTATACATACATATATATTTCTTTTTTTTCAGATTCTTTTCCCTTATAGGTTATTTTAAAATATTGAGTATAGTTCCTTGTGCTATACAGTAGGTCCTTGATGGTTATCTATTTTATATATAGTAGAGTGTATATGTTAATCCCAAGCTCCTAATTTATCCCCCACCTTCCACTTTGGAAACCATAAGTTTCTTTGCTCTCTGTGGATCTATTTCTGTTTTATATATAAGTTCATTGACATCATATTCTTTAAGATTCCACATATATGCGATATCAAATGATATTTGTCTTTGGCTTACATCACTTAGTATGATAATCTCTAGGTCCATCCATGTTGCTGCAAATAGCATTATTTCATTTTTTATGGCTGAGTAATATTCCATTGTATAAATATACCACATCTTTTTTATCCATTCATCTAGTTTTGTGAAGAATGCCATTGGTATCTGATGGTGATTGCATTAAATCTGTAGATTGCCTTGGGTAGTATAGTCATTTTGACAATATTGACTCTTCTAATTCAAGAACATCATATATCTTTACATTTGTTTGTGTCATCTTCAATTTCTTTTATCAGCCTCTTATAGTTTTTATAGTGCAGTTATTTTGCCTCATTAAGTAGGTTTATTCCTAGGTAATTTATTCTTTTTGATGTATTGTTGCATTCAGTTTGCTAGAATTTAGTTGAAGATTTTTGAGTATATGTTAATCAGTAATATTGGCCTGTAATTTTCTTTTTTTGTGTGGTATCTTTGGTTTTGGTATCAGGGTGATGGTGGCCTTATAAAATGAGTTCAGAAGTGTTCCTTCCTCTGCAATATTTTGGAATAGTTTCAGAATGATAGGTGTTAACATTTCTCTAAATGTTTGATAGAATTCAACTGTGAAGGCACCTGGTCCAGGACTTTTTGTTCATTGTGAGTTTTAAAATCACAGATTCAATTTCAATACTTGTAATTGGTCTGTTTATATTTTCTACTTCTTTCTGGTTCAGTCTTGGGAGATTGTACCTTTCTAAGAATGTGTCCAGTTCTTCCAGGTTGTCCATTTTATTGACATATAGTTGCTTGTAGTAGTCTCTTATGATCCTTTGTATTTACATTGTGTTGGTTGTAACTTCTCCTTTTTCATTTCTAATTTTATTGATTTGGGCCCTCTCCCTTTTTTCATAATGAGTCCGGGTAAAGGTTTATCAGTTTTGTTTATTTTTTCCAAGAACTAGCTTTTAGTTTCATTAATCTTCTCTACTGTTTTCTTCATCTCTAATTCATTTATTTCTGCTCTGATCTTTATGATTTCTTTCCTTCTACTAACGTTGGGGTTTGTTTCTTTCTCTAGTTGCTTTAGGTGTAAGGTTAGGTTGTTTATATATGATTTTTCTCATGTCCTGATGTAAGTTTGTATCACTAATAACTTCCCTCTTAGAACTACTTTGCTGTTTCCCATAGGTTTTTGATTATTTTGTTTCATTTTCATTTGTCTCTAGTTGTTTTTTGATTTCCTCTTTGATTTCTTCAACGACCCTTTGTTTTTTAGTAACATATTGTTTAGCTTACACGTGTTTGTGTGTTTTGCAGTTTTTTTTTCTTGTAGTTGATTTCTAATCTCATTTTGTTGTGTTCAGAAAAGATGCTTGATATGATTTCAATTTTCTTAAATTTACCAAGGCTTGCTTTGTGGTCTAGCATGTGATCTATCCTGGAGAATGTTCCATGTGCACTTGAGAAGAGTGTGCATTCTGCTGCTTTTGGATGGAATGCTCTGTAAATATCAATTAAGTCCATCAAGTCTAATGTGTCATTTAAGGCCTGTGTTATCTTGTTAATTTTCTGTCTGGATGATCTGTCTGTTGATTTAAGTGGGGTGTTAAAGTCCCCTACTATTCGTGTGTTACTGTCAATTTCTCCTTTTATATGTGCTGACATTTGCCTTATACATTGAGGTGCTCCTATGTAGGGTGTGTATATATTTCCAATTGTTATATCTTCTTGGATTGATCCCTTGCTCATTATGTTGTGTTCTTCTTTGTCTCTTGTAACAATTTTATTTTAAAGTCCATTTTGTCTGATATGAGTATTGGTACTCCAGCTTCTTTTGATTTCCATTTGCATGGAATACCTTTTTCCATCACCTCATTTTCAGTCTGTATATGTCTGTAGATCTGAAGTGGGTCTCTTTTAGACAGAATATATATGGGTCTTATTTTGGTATCCATTCAGCCAGTCTATGTCTTTTGAGCTTTTAACTGATATTTATGTTCTTATTTCCATTGTGTTGCCTTGGATTTGTTTTTGTAAGCCTTTTTTTCTACCTTTCCTTTTTGTCCTCTTATCTTGTGATCTGATGACGATCTTTAGTGTTGTGTTTGGATTCCTTTTTCTTTTCTGTGTGTGTATCTATTATAGATTTTTAACTGGCAGTTATTATGAGGTTTTGATATAGCAGTCTCTCTCTCTCTCTCTCTCTCTCTCTCTCTCTCTCTATATATATATATATATATATATATATATATACACACATACATATATATATGTGTGTGTGTATATATATGTGTATATATATATATATATATATATATATATATATATGATTGTTTTAAGTTGCTGATCTCTTAATTTCAAATGCATTTGAAATATCCTACATTTGTACTCTCCTCCTCTTATGATCACTGTTTTTGGTATCATATTTTTGTGTGGATGATTTCCTACTTTTACTGTATATTTGCCTTTACCAGTGAGCTTACTCAGTTCATAATTTTCTTGTTTCTAGTTGAGTCCTATTTTTTTTTCCACCTAGAGAAGTTCCTTTAGCATTTGTTGTCAAACTGGTCTGGTGGTTTTGAGTTCTCTTAGCTTTTGCTTGCCTGTAAAGCATTTGATTTCTCCATCAAATCTGAATGAGAGCTTTACTGGGTAGAGTATTCTTGGTTGTAAGTTTTTCCCTTTCATCACTTTAAATATATCATGCCACTCTCTTCTGCTCTGCAGATTTTCTTCCAGAGTTTCTGCTGATAAATCAGCTGATAGCCTTTTGGGGATTCCTTGTATGTAATTTGTGGCTTTTCTGTTGTTGTTTTTAATATTTTCTCTTTATCTTCGATTTTTATCAGTTTGATTACTATGTGTCTTGGTGGGTTCCTCCTTTAGTTTATCCTGTGTGGGACTCTCTGCTCTTCCTGGACTTGGGTGACTGTTTTCTTTCCCATGTTAGGGAAGTTTTCAGCTATTATCTCTTCAAATTATCTTCCCAGGCCCTTTCTCTCTCTCTTGTCCTTCTGGGACCCATATAATGTGAATGTTGATAGGTTTGATGTTGTCCCAGAGGCCTCTTAAACTGTCCTCATTTCTTTTCATTCTTTCTTCTGTTTCATAGCAGTGATTTCCACCACTCTGTCTTCCAGCTCACTTATCCATTCTTCTGCCTCATTTATTCTGCTATTGATTTCTTCTAGTTTGTTTTTCATTTTAGTTATTGTATTATTCAACTTTGTTTGGTTGTTCTTTATGTTTTCTAACTCTTTGTGAAATACTTATTGTAACTTATCACTCTGTGCATCCATTCATTTCCTGAGTTCTTGGATCATCTTTACGATCATTACTCTGAACTCTTTCTTGGGTATATTCCCTATCTCCATGTTACTTAGTTATTCTTCTGTGGTTTTATCTTGTTCCTTTATCTGGTACATATTCCTCTGCCATCTCATTTTGTCTCAATTTCTTTTTGTATTTTTATGTGTGGAAGGTTTGTTATGTTTCTCGACCCTAGAGAAGTGGCCCTCTGTAAGGGATGTCCTATGTATCCCAACAGTACACTTCCCTCTCGTCACCCACAGGCCAGGGACCAGCTGGTCACAGACTAGGTTCTAATTTGCATTTGTGGACTTGGTTCCACAGGCTTCTGGATAATAGCTTTCTTGCTTCTTCTGTTTTCTTCTGCTGGGTGAGGCTGGTCTAGAGGTTTGTGAAGGCTTCCTGGCAGGAGGGGCTGGTGCCTGCTCACTGGTGTGTGGAGTTGGGCTTTGGCCCTCTAGTGGGCAGGGTTGTGTCAAGAGACATGTCTAGAATCATCTGTGGGCTTATGAAGTCTTTAGGCAGCCTGTCTGCTGATGGGTGGGCTGTGTTCCTGCTTTATTGGTTCTTTGGCCTCTGGCATCCCAGTGCTGGAACCTACAGGCTGTTGGGTTGGGCCAGGTCTTAGTGCCAAAATGGCAATCTCCAGGGGAATTGCTGATTAATATTCCCTGGTACCTCTGCCTTCAGTTTCCTTGTCCCCACAGTGAGCCACAGCTCTCCCCTGTCTCCCCAGGAGACCCTGCAAGACCCACAGGTAGGTCTGGCCCAGGCTCTTATGAAGTTGCTGCTTTTGCCCTGGGTCCTGGTGTGCACAAGACTTTGTGTGCACCCTCCAAGAGTGGATTCTCTGTTTCCCTCAGTTCTGTAGAGCTCCTGCTCTCAACCTCCTCTGGCCTTCAAAGCCACATGCTCTGGGGGATCCTCCTCCTAATTCCAGACCCCCAGGATGGGGAGCCTGATGTGGGGCTCAGAACTCTCACTCCTGTGGGATAACTTCTGCAATATAATTGTTCACCAGTTTGTGGGTTGCCCACCTGGTAGGTGTGGGTTTTGATTATATTGTTAGTGCACCTCTCCTTTTGTCTTGCTGGGTCTCTTTATGTCTTTGGACGTAGAATATCTTTTTTGATAGGTTCCAGTCTTTTTATTGATGGTTGTTCAGCATTTAGTTGGGATTTTTGTGTGCTCGTGAAAGGGGGTGAACTCAAGGTCCTATTACTCTGCCGTTTGTCCCTCCACAGTCTTGTGATGCACTGTGTTTGAGGCACTGGATGCAGATATGAGAAATGGGCTTCCTATCCTAAATGGCCTGCTCCCTACAGGCTGATATTGCCCAGCGTGAAGAGGGGCTGAATTTCCTGAAACAGAGGCCGCGTGGAGCTTCTTTGGGCTAAGCTGAAGCTGCAGCTGGAGCCAGAGCAGGACCCAGAGCTTGTGTAGAATACAGGTTTCAGATCATTTTTCAGATCATACCACTGACCTAGGTAAGAATTTACAGAACACTAATAGAGAAATTGGTGGCTTTATTTCTTGTAACAAAAGATCAATATCAACAAGAATTAATTGCATGGAACTAACTTATCTGACTAGAATTATTGATTCAGATTTTCATGAATTTTTATGTAAAACATTGCTGATTTTTAAAAATATCTAAATTTTCCAGATTTAAGAAAACTTTTTTCCTTAAGCTATCCATGACTTTAATTTGATAAAATGTAACCTTTGGACACTTTGTCACTTTGTAAAGATGAAGCATTTACTTTTTTTCTCTGCCTAATACCTCCAGAATTTGGAAACTCTCAGTGAGTATTCTTATTTTCATGGCAATATAGTTGTTTGCTTGAGTTCAATAAAATTGGTTCTTCTTGTAACAGGACACTATTGGAAACATTGGTTATGTTACCAAGACTTTGACTGGAATGTTATATTTGAGAAGGATATGGATAGATTGGGATATGCACAGACAGCTTTAAGGAACTAACATTGACTTTATGGAGCCAATATAGCCCCTTGGAAAAACAGCCGGGTACCTTGCTTTCAGGGTGTTCACAGCATTACGAGGTTTTATTATACACATATACTTGACTGAATCCTAAAGTCTTTTAGTTTCTTCAAATATCTGGCTACAAATCTCCAAACTAAATGTTTCCAATTTTCTCCACACTTCTGATTTGGAATCAATAAGAACAAAGACTTCTGTTAAATCTCCTTGGAAGGGATTATACTAGGTCCTTCTCACTACCCTAATGGCAGCCAAACTTCAGAGACTTGACCCTAGGTACACATTTTGTAGCTAAAGATGGCTCCAGCTGACATCTGGTCCTATACAAGCTCTGGAGGCCTCCAAACCAATTGATCAGGAATTGGAGCAGATGACAGCTAAAGGAGATAGCCTTCCCAAGATAACCTTACTAAGCCTGTATACCTTTTCCTCACTGTTACTTCTTACCTTATCTCTTCCCTCTCTTTCTTGGAAAGACAATGCTCTTGTCTACATTTCTCACTCTATTGATATTACAAAAGGGGTAATGTCTTCTAATTATTGGGTTTACCAGAAACTTTGATTTATTCACAATAATGGTGACCCTTTAGTCCATTCTGTAATTAATTTTTTCACTTGTCCCAAGTGCTACTGCTAATTTCACCCAGTGTCCCCTTGACATCAGCTAAGAGTTTTGAAGACTCTCATAGTCCACCCCATTAAGTCCCCATGACCACCTTAAATGGGAACTATTCAGGGGCATATATTACTCTGAGTTTGCCTCCACAGAAAGAGCCTTTCTCCTTTGGAACAGAATAAGTGAAAATGAACACATGATCAGAAATCTCTCCCTATCATTAGGAGAGATAGCCAGTGACACAGCCAAAGCAGTCACAGCCAAAGCAGTCACAGCCCAAAGCCATCACTTGACTCATTGGCTAAAGTAGTTTTAGACAATCATGTGGCCCTTGATTATCTACTTGCTGAGCAAGGAGGTGTTTGTGTGATAGAAAATACCACCTGTTGCACATGGATAAATACCTCTGGAGAGGTAGAAATTCAATTACACAAGATCAGGGCCCAAGCACGCTGTTTACAACAAATTTTCTCTTAAAATCTATGGTCTGTTGATCTATTTAGCTAGCTCCCTTCAGGTTTGGGCTCCTAGTTTAGAACCATCATAAAAACTGGACTTCTCATATCACTTTTAACTCTGCTTTGCGTAATTATTATTATTTTTAAAATTAATTAATTATATTTATTTTTGGTTGCATGTGGTCTTCATTGCTGCACATGGGCTTTCTCTAGTTGTGACAAGTGGGGGCTACTCTTTGTTGCAGTGCATGGGCTTCTCGTTGCCGTGGCTTCTCTTGTTGCAGAGCATGGGCTCTAGGCACGTGGGCTTCAGTAGTTGCAGCATGCAGGCTCAGTAGTTGTGGCATTTGGGCTCTAGAGCACAAGCTCAGTAGTTGTGGCACACGGGCTTAGTTTCTCTGCAGCATGTGGGATCTTCCGGACCAGGGCTCAAACCCGTGTCCCCTGCATTGGCAGGCAGATTCTTAACCACTGTGCCACCAGGGAAGTACCTGCATAATTATTTTTAAGCTCTGTCCCTGTTGCCTGTCAAACCTTTGTAGAAATGATGTGTCCAATAGGGTGACTCACTTTGAGATGACCTTCAACACTTATGTGACTTTGATAGAATATAGACTTTGGATGAAAAATGTCTGAAAATTCTCTCTCCTGTCATTCTTTGTTACTCAAATGTGGTCTAATTGGTTTCTAATAACTATGCACTTTCCCTCTGACATGGGACATGACAACCAGGAAAGATCCTCCCTGGCACTGAGGTACAAAAGCACTACATATGGACAACCTGACTCGATCAATAGTGCTTTCAAGGAAAGATATTAATCAAAAGGGGAAAATGTGAAATAAATAAATGAAAACCTCATTTAAAATAAAGGCAAGAAGCCCTGAAGGGAGAGCTCTTTTGCACTTACCACTTGTTACGGCCTGCATAACCAGCAGGAAGAAGGAAGATAAGAATTATTTTAACAAGGTCTGTTTGTATAGAATTCTTTGTATAAAATTCTCTGTCTCAACTTCTTATCCATGATGGCAAGATTGTTACTTTTCTTCTGGTACAAAGGAGAACATATTTCACATGGGAATTTCATCTCCTGCTTTTAAGAGAAGGACGGATGATCCCTCCCTGCCCCAGCAACAATGCACTAACCACTGCTTGCAGACAATAAGAAATTGCCACAACCTTGAACTCTTGTTCTTCTCCAATAAATTTTGTGCAAAATAACCGTCCCCAATTTCCTCCTAAAACCTAAAAAAAAGCTGATCCTTTGTCTCTTCAGACTTACCTATAATTCACCATAGCTTGCCTGACCTGACTTGCTATTCTCTGCTGTTCCCAAATAAACCATTTTACTGGTAAAATAACTGGCTATTTTATTTTTGAGGTTGACAAATATTTGGATGGTGCGGAGATTTTAGCAATGTTAATTCTTCTAATCCATGAACACAGGATGCCTTTCATTTATTTGTGTTTTCTTTGATTTCTTTCATAAATGTCTTGTAGTTTTCAGAGTGAAGATCTTTCACCTTCTTGGTTAAGTTTATTCCTAAATATTTTATTGTTTTGATGTTATTTATTTTATTTTTTAAAACATTATTTATCATTTACTTATTTTATTTATTTTTGGCTGCGTCAAGTCTTAGTTGCAGCACACAGGATCTTCGCTGAAGCATGCGGGATCTTTCATTGTGCACACAGGCTCTTTGTTGTGGCACATGGGCTTCTCTCTAGTTGCAGTGTGCAGGCTTCTCTCTAGTTGTGGCGTGTGGGTTTTCTCTTCTCTAGTTTTGGTGTGCAGGCTTCAGGGTGCGTGGGCTCTGTAGTTGTGGTGCACAGGTTCCAGAGCACATGGGCTCTGTAGTTTGCAGTACACAGGCTCTCTAGTTGAGGCACATGAGCTCAGTAGTTGTGGCATGCAGACTTAGTTGACTTGTGGCATGTGGGATCTTAGTTCCCTGACCAGGGATCAAACCTGCATCCCCTGCATTGTAAGGTGGATTCTTTACTGCTGGACCACCAGGGAAGTCCCAATTTCTTCTTAATTTCTTTGGCTGTGTCAGGTCTTAGTTGCGGCACATGGGATCTTTGTTGTGGTGCGCAGGCTCTAGAGCATGCGGGCTTAGTTGTCCTGCAGCATGTGGGATCTTAGTTCCCCGAACAGGGATAGAACCCACGTCCCCTGCATTGGAAGGTGGATTCTTAACCACTGGACCACCAGGGAAGTCCCTTGATGCTATTTAAATGGGATCATTTTCTTTATTTCTTTTTAAGATAATTTGTTTTTGGTCACTACTGATTTTTGTACATTGATTTTGTATCCTGTAACTTTTCTAAATTTGTTGAGGTTTTTTGGTAGAGTCTTTAGAATTTTCTATATATAAAATCATGTCAGCTGAAAATAGAGACAATTTTATGTCTTTCTTTCCAATTCTGATGCCTAATTTCCTTTTCTTGCCCAATTACTCTGACAAGGATTTTCAGTTGAGAGTGGCAACCTTATCTTGGTCTGATCTTGAAGAAAAAGCTTTCAACCTTTCACCATTGAGTATATTAGCTTTGGGCTTATTATGTGTGGCCTTTA
This sequence comes from Balaenoptera physalus, assembly GCF_965194825.1. Taxonomy (NCBI): domain Eukaryota; kingdom Metazoa; phylum Chordata; class Mammalia; order Artiodactyla; family Balaenopteridae; genus Balaenoptera; species Balaenoptera physalus. The sequence goes on along the minus strand of NC_138903.1, from coordinate 54,227,546 downwards.
TTATATTGAGGTATGTTTCTTTTATACCTAATCTGTAAAATGAGAGTGTTTCCTTCTATTTTATACAAGTGATTGAGAAGAATTGGCATTAATTCTTCTTTAAATGTTTGGTAAAATTCACCAGAAAAGACATCTCGTCTTGGGATTTTCTTCATTGGGAGATTTTTTATTAATGATTCAATCTTCTTACTAGTATTTGGTCTATTCAAACTTTCTATTTCTTCTTGATTCAGTCTTGGTAAATTGTATGTTGCTAAGTATTTTACCATTTCTTCTAGGTTGTCCAGTTTGTTGATGTATAGTTGTTCATAGTAGCCTCTTATGATTCTTTGTATTCCTGTGGTATCTGTAGTAATCTCTCCTTTTTCATCTATATTTTTGTTGATTTGTGTCCTCTTTCTTTTTTCCTTCGTTAGCTGATTGCTAAAGGTTTGTCAATTTTTTAAATCTATTCAAAGAACCAACTTTTAATTTGGTTAATATTTTCTATTGTTTTCCTCTTCTGTATTTCATTTATTTATGCTCTAATCTTTATTATTTCATTTCTTATGCAAATTTTGGGCTCAGTTTGTTCTTTTTCTAGTTTTTTAATGCATAGAGTTGGATTGTTATTTGGGGTCTTTCTTTCTTCTTAATGTAGGCATTTATTGCTGTGAAGTTCCTTCTTAGAATTGCTTTAACTGCATCCCATAAGTTTTGGTATATTATGTTTCCATGTTCATTTGTCTCAAGATGCTCTTTAATTTCCCATTTAATTTCTTTTTTTTTAATGGGAAGGCATTTTATTTTAAATATAGCAGTGAGTATATGTCAATTCCAAACTCCTAATCTATCCCTCCCCCCCACCTTTCCCTCCTGGTAACCATAAGTTCTTTCTCTAATTCAGTGAGTCTCTTTCTGTTTTGTAAATAAATTTGTTTGTATCATTTTTTTAGATTCCACATATAAGTGATATTATATATTTGTCTTTGTCTGACTTCCTTCACTTAGTATGATAACTTCCAGGTCCACGCATGTCACTGCAAATGGCATTATCTCATGCATTTTTTTAATATACCCTCAAGTATTGCAGGGCTTTTAATTTTATTTTTCATTATTTTGGTCATGCCATATGGCATGTGGGATCTTAGTACCCTGTAGGGATTGAACCTATGCCCCTTGCATTGGAAGCATGGAGTCCCAACCACTGGACTACCGGGAAAGTCCCTATCACATGCTTTTTAATGGCTGAGTAATATTCCATTGTATATATGTACCACGTCTTTATCAATTCATCCATCAATGGACATTTAGGTTGATTCCACGCCTTGGCTATTGTAAATAGTGCTGCAATGAACATTTGGGTGCATGTACCTTTTCAAATTATGGTTTTCTCCTGGTATATGCCCAGGAATGGGAATACTGGATCACATAGTAGCTCTATTTTTAGTTTTTAAAGAAACTTCCATAATGTTTTCTATAGTGGCTATACCAAGTTACATTCCCACCAACAGTGGAGGAGGGTTCCCTTTTCTCCACACCCTCTCCAGCATTTATTATTTGCAGATATTTTGATGATGGCCATTCTGACTGGTGTGAGTTGATATCTCATTGTAGTTTTGATTTGCATTTCTCTAATAATTAGCAATGTTGAGCATCTTTTCATGTGCCTGTTGGCTATCTGTATGTCTTCTTTGGAGAAATGTCTATTTAGGTCTTCTGTCCATTTTTTGACTGCATTGCTTGTTTTTTGATATTGAGCTGTATGAGCTATTTGTAAATTTTGGAGACTAATCCCTTGTTGGTCACATCATTTGTAAATATTTTCTCCCATTCTGTGGGTTGTCTTTTCGTTTTGTTTATGGTTTCCTTTGTTGTGCGAAAGTCTTTGAATTTAATTAGGTCCCATTTGTTTATTTTTGTTTCTATTTCCATTACTCTAGGAGATGGATCAAAAAACAACCTGCTGCAATTTACGACTTTGATGCATGTGTTCTGCCTATGTTTTCCTCTAAGAGTTTTATAGTATGCGGTCTTACATTTAGGTCTTTAATCTATTTTGAGTTTTGTGTATGCTATTAAAGAATGTTCTAATTTCATTTTTTACAGGTAGCTGTCCAGGTTTCCCAGCACCATTTACTGAAGAGACTGTCTTTCCTCCATTTTGTAGTCTTGCCTCCACTGTCATAGATTAATTAGCCATAAGTGTGTTGGTTTATTTTGGGACTTTCTATCTGGTTACATTGATCTATATTTCTGGTTTTTGCCAGTAACATACTTTAGCTTTGTAGTATAGCTGAAGTCAGGGAGCCTGATAACCCCAGCTCCCTTTTTCTTTCTCAAGATTGCTTTGGCTATTCAGGGTCTTTTGTGTCTCCATACAAATTTTAGGATTTTTTTCTAGTTATGTGAAAAATGTCTCTCATAATTTGATAGGGATTGCATTGAATCTGTAGATTGCCTTGGGTAGAATAGTCATTTTGACAACATTGATTCTTCCAGTCCAAGAACATGGTATATCTTTCCATCTGTTTGTGCTGTCTTTGATTTCTTTCATCGACATCTTATACTTTTCAGAGTACAGGTCTTTTGTCTCCTTAGGTAGGTATACTCCTAGGTATTTCATTCTTTTTGATACGATGGTGGGATTGTTTCTCTAATTTCTGTTTCTCAAATTTCATTGTCAGTGTATAGATATGCAACAGGTTTCTGTGTATTAATTTTGTGTCCTGCAACACTACTGAATTCATTGATGAGCTCTAGTATTTTTCTGGTAACATGTTTAGGATTTTCTATGCAGAGTATCATGTCATCTGCAAAGAGTGACAGTTTTACTTCTTCTTTTTCAAATTGGATTCCTTTTATTTCTTTTTCTTCTCTGATTGCCATGGCTAGGACTTCCAAAAACATGTTGAATAACAGTGGTGAGAGTGGACATCCTTATCTTGTTCCTGAACTTAGAGAAAATGCTTTCAGCTTTTCACCATTCAGTATGATGTTAGCTGTACGTTTGTCATACATGACCTTTATTCTGTTGAGGTAGGTCCCTTCTGTGCCCACTTTCTGGAGAGCTTTTATCATAAATGGATGTTGAATTTTCTCAAAAGCTTTTTCTGCATCTATTGAGATGATCATATGGTTTTAATACTTCAATGTGTTGATGTGATGTATCACAATGATTGATTTGCAGATATTGAAGAATCCTTGCATCCCTGGGATAAATCCCACTTGAACATGCTGTATGATCATTTTAATGTATTGTTGGATTTGCAAGTATTTTGTTGAGGATTTTTGCGTCTATATTCATCATTCATATTGGCCTGTAATTTTCTTTTTTTGTGTGATATCTTTGTCTGGTTTTGGTATCAGGGTGATGGTGGCCTCATAGAATGAGCTTGGGAGTGTCCCTCCCTTTGCAATTTTTTGGAAGAATTTGAGAAGGATAAGTGCTAGCTCTTCTCTAAATGTTTGATAGAATTCTTCTGTGAAGCCATCTGGTCCTGGCCTTTAATTTTTGGAAGATTTTCAATCACAGTTTTAATTTCATTACTTGTGACTGGTCTGTTCATCTTTTCTATTTCTTCCTGGTTCAGTCTTGGAAGGTTGTACCTTTCTAAGAATTTGTCCATTTCTTCCAGGTTGTCCATTTTATTGGCATACAGTTGCTTGCTGTCATCTCTTATGAACCTTTGTATTTCTGCAGTGTCAATTGTTACTTCTCCTTTTTCATTTTTAACTTTATTGATTTGAGTCCTCTCCCTTTTTTTCTTGATGAGTCTGGCTAATGGTTTATCAATTTTGTTTATCCTCAAAGAACCAGCTTTTAGTTTCATTGATCTTTGCTATTGTTTTCTTCGTTTCTATTTCATTTATTTTTGCTCTGATCTTTATGATTTATTTCCTTCTGCTAACTTTGGGTTTTATTTGTTCTTCTTTCTCTAGTTGCTTTTGTTGTATGGTTAGGTTCTTTGTTTGTGATTTTTCTTGTTTCCTGAGGTAAGATTTTATTGCTCTAAACTTCCCTCTTAGAACTTCTTTTGCTGTAGTCCATAGATTTTGGAATCTTGTACTTCCGTTTTCATTTGTCCTTAGGTTTTTTGATTTCCTCTTTGATTTCTTCAGTGATCCTTTGGTTGTTTAGTAGCATATTTTTTATCCTCCATGTGTTTGTGTTTTTTACAATTTTTGTTGTTGTTGTTGATTTCTAATCTCATAGTGTTGTGCTTTTAAAAGATACTTGATATGATTTCAATTTTCTTAAATTTACCAAGGCTTGATTTGTGACCCAAGATATGATCTATCCTGGAGAATGTTCCATGAGCACTTGAGAAGATAGTGTATTCTGTTGTTTTTGGATGGAATGTCCTATAAATATCAGTTAAGTCCATCTTGTTTAATGTATCATTTAAAGCTTGTGTTTCCTTATTTATTTTCATTTTGGATGATCTGTCCATTGGTGAAAGTGGGGTGTTAAAGTCCCCTACTATGATTGTATTACTATCGATTTCCCCTTTTATAGCTGTTAACATTTGCCTTATATATTGAGGTTCTCCTATATCAGGTGCATATATATTTCCAATTGTTATGTCTTCTTCTTGGATTGATCCCTTGATCATTATGTAGTGTCTTTCTTTGTCTCTTGTAATATTCTTTATTTTAAAGTCTATTTTGTCTGATATGAGAATTGCTACTCCAGCTTTCTTTTGATTTCCATTTGCATGGAATATCTTTTTCCATCCCCTCACTTTCAGCCTGTATGTGTCCCTAGGTCTGAAGTGGGTCTCTTGTAGAGCATATATACGGGTCTTGTTTTTGTATCCATTCAGCGAATCTATGTCTTTTGTTTGAAGCATTTAATCCATTTGTGTTTAAAGTAATTATCGATATGTAGGTTTTTATTGCCATTTTGTTAATTGTTTTGGATTTGTTTTTGTAGGTCCTTTCTCTTTCCTTCCTCTTTTGTTCTCTTCTCTTGTGAATTGATGACTAACTTTAGTGTTGTGTTTGGACTCCTTTTGTGTGTGTGTGTGTGCATCTATTGTAGATTTTTGGTTTGTGGTTACCATGAGATTTTGATATTACAGTCTGTATATAAACAAGATTGTTTTAAATTGATGGTCTTTTTATTTGAAATACATTTCCAATATTCTGCTTTTGTGCTCTCCTATTCTCACAATTGCTTGTTTTTATATCATATTTGTGTGCAGATGATTTCATACCTTTGCTGTATGTTTGCCTTTACTGGTGAGCTTTTCCATTTGTAATTCTCCTGTTTCTAGTTGTGGTCTTTTCTATCCTCTTTAGAGAATTTCCTTTAGCCTTTGTTGCAAAGCTGATCTGGTGGTGCTGAATTGTCTCAGCTTTTGCTTATCTGTAAAGCTTTTGATTTCTCCATCACATCTGAATGAGAGCTTTGGTGGGTAGGGTATTCTTGTTTGTAGGTTCTTCCCTTTCATCACTTTAAATATACTGTGCCACTCCCTTCTGGCCTGTAGAGTTTCTCCTGAGAAACCAGCTGATAATCTTATGGGGATTCCCTGGCATATTATTTGTTGCTTTTCCCTTGTTGCTTTTAATATTTTTATTTTGTCTTTGATTTTTGTCAGTTTTATTACTATGTGTCTTGGCATGTTCCTCCTTGGATTTATCCTGCTTGGGACTCTCTGCACTTCCTGGACTTGGGTGACTCTTTCCCATGTTAGGGATATTTTCAGCTATTATCTCTTTAAATATTTTCCCAGATCCTTTCTCTCTCTCTTCTCCTTCTGAGACCCCTGTAATACAAATGTTTGTGCGTTTAATCTTGTTCCAGAGGTCTCTGAGACTGTCCTCATTTCTTTTCAGACTTTTTTCTTTAATCTGTTACATGACAGTGATTTCCACCATTCTGTCTTCAAGGTCACTTATCCATTCTTCTGCCTCAGTTATTCTGCTATTTATTCATCTAGTGTATTTCTCATTTCACTTATTGTATTTTTCATCTCTGTTTGTTCTTTAGTTCTTTTAGGTCTTTGTTATATTTCTTCCATCTTCTCTATCCTTGCCTCCATTGTTTTTCCAAAATCTTGGATCATCTTCACTATCATTATTCTGAATTCCTTTTCTGGTAGATTGCCTATCTCCACTTCACTTAGTTGTTCTGGGTTTTATATTATTCCTTCATGTGGGACATATTCCTCTGCCATCTCATTTTGTCTAACTTTCTGTGATTGTGGTTTTCATTCTGCAGACTGCAGGATTGTAGCTCTTCTTGCTTCTGCTGTCTGCCCTCTGGTGGATGAAGCTGTCTAAGAGGCTCGTGCAGGCTTCCTGATGGGAGAGGCTTGTTCTGCCTACTGTTGAGTGGAGGTGTGTTTTGTCCCTTTGGTGGGCAGGGCTGTGCTCAGGAAGACTTTTAACAGCTTGTCTGCTGATGGTTGGAGCTGTGTTTCTGCCCTGTTTGTTGCTTGGCCTGAGGCATCCCACTACTGGAACCTGCAGGCTGTAAGGTGGGGCTAATAATGGTGGTCTCCAGGAGGGCTCATACCAATGATTACTCCCCAGGTCTGCTGCTGCCAGTGTCTTTGTCCCCACTGTGAACCACAGCTGCCCCCCACCTCTGCAGGATATCCACCAATACTAGCAAGTAGGTCTGGTCCAGTCTCTTATGAGGTCACTGCTTTTTTCCCCTGGGTCCTATTGTGCACACAACCTTGTGTGCAACCTCCAAGCGTGGATTTTCTGGTTCCCTCAGCCATGTGGAATTCCTGCAATCAAACCTCACTGCCCTTAGAAGCCAAATTCTCTGGGGCCTCCTCTTCCCATTGCCAAACCCCCAGGCTGGGGAGCCTGACATGGGGTTCAGGACTTTCACTTCTGTGGCAGAAATTCTGTGGTATAATTGTTTTCCAGTTTGTGAGTTGCCCACCTGGCAGGTATGGGATTTGATTTTATCATGATTGCGCCCCTCCTAGTGTCTTGTTTTGGCTTCTTCTTTGCCTTTGGATGTAGGGTATTTTTTTGGTAGGTTCCAGAATTTTTTTTTTTTTTTGTCGATGGTTGTTCATCTGCTGGTTGTGATTTTGGTGTTTACATAAGAAGGGGTGAGCTCATGTCCTTCTACTCTACCATCTTGAGCTAATCTTCCCCATTAATTTCTTGTTTGATCCATCAGTTTTTCAGGAAAGTGTTGTTTAATTTCCGTGTATTCATCAATTTTCCAGTTTTCATATTAAAGAATAGAAATCTTTGATATGTGTACTTCAGCTTTGAGCTTATGGAACATAACCCAGAGTTTTACTTTTGTCTCTGGACCTGACATTTTTTCTAGGCCATGGAAAGGAACTTTGACAGAGAAGGGAATAATCCCTTAGACAATCAGATGAGGGCCTTGTGGGAGAATCATCATCTCAGTAATGTTGAGGTATTAAAGGCAGAGAGAGAGAGAGAGAGGAGAGAGAAAGAGAAGAGAGAAAAGAAAGGACATGCAGTCCTCCTCTAGTATTTGCCTTTTCACCAGACACTGTAGCAGAATGATTCAAGGGACTTCTATTTTGACTACCTCCTCCTGCCAACTTTGTAGGCTAAGATATATGTGGATCCCCATTGTAATGGGGTCATAGGTATACTTGGCCACCAGCTGGCTGTGTGCCTTTGGACCTCAGTTTCCCTATCTGTAGCTCAAGGAGCTTGGAGTTCATGTCCTCTGAGGACTCACCCAGGCTGAGGTTTTGGCCTTTGAATGGAAGTATCTATCACTGTTGTGGTTGTTTTATACCTTGCCCCTTTATGTTTTCCCTGGTGACTTTGGCTTTTTGAAAACCTGCTGTATTGTTTATATTTTCCTGTGTTACAACATATCTCAAAAGTGAGGTAAACATTTGTTATTTCACACAATTTCTGTGGGTCAGGAGTGATTTATCTGGGTGCTTCTGTTTCAGATTCTGGCATGAGGTTACAGACAAGATATTGGCCAGGGCTGGAGTCATCTGAAGCTTGACTAGAGCTGGAGGATCTGCTTCCAAAATGGTTCTCTCACATGACTAGCATATTAATGTTAGTTTTTGGTTAGAGGTCTCAGTTCTTCACCATGAAGGCCACTTGAGTGTCCTCATGGCATGGCACCTGGATTTTCAGAGCAAGTGATCCAGGAGATAGCCATGGTGGAAACTGCAATGTTTTTTTTATGAACTAGTCTCAGAAGTCACACTCTCCACAATATTCTATTTGTCAAATAGATCAGCCCTATGTAGGATGGGGACTACATAAGGGTGTAAATACCAAGTGGCAAGAGTTATCAGGGGCTGTCTTGGATGGTGGCTACCACATATATATTGTAGCCACATAGCCACTTGGGTTCATGAACATTTGTGACTTCCTGGTATCTGTCCTTCTGCTTTTTGATCCAGGTCCATAGTGCATAGTTGTGCAAATTGGGACACTGAACTAGGGCTCCAGGCCAAGTGGGAAAAAAGGTGCTGAAACAGAGCCTGAGCTGACTTACCAAGTCTTGCCCTTGTAGGGCTGCATCCTCCCAAACAATATGTGCCTTTTAAAATTTTTCATTAGGGCATCACCTGAGATATTTGGGCCAAAAATCACTCAGATTTGCCTGACTCATTCTATCAGAGGACTTGCTTTGACTTCATTCCATCCTCATCCCCCAGCTCTTACCTCAGACTGCTTAGCCCTTCTGTTTGTTTTCTCTCCTAACATTCTCATTGTTTACCTTTCCCCTGTGAAGCTTTTTGTCTGTTATCTAGAGTTCAGTGCTTCTCAAACTGTTATTTGTATGGGAATCCCTGGGGAATCTTATGAAAATGCAAATTTGTTTTCAGCACATCTGTGGAAGGGCCTGAGATTTTGCATTTCTCCCAGGCTCCTAAGTGATGCCCATCTGCTGGTCCATGGATCACACTTTGAATTGTAAGAGGCTAAAGCTTGCTCTGACTTTCTGCAACTCTGACCACTTTTCAGCAGAGAATAACAAAAACAATAGTAACAATAGTAATAATACAAGCTAATATTTTTAAATTAATTTTTATTGGAATGTAGTTGCTTTACAATGTTGTGTTAGTTTCTACTGTACAGCAAAGTGAATCAGCTATATGTAAACATACATCTCCTCTTTTTTGGATTTCCTTCCCATTTAGGTCACCACAGAGCATTGAGCAGAGTTCCCTGTGCTATACAGTAGGTTCTCATTAGTTATCTATTTTATACATAGTAGTGTATATATGTCAATCCCAATCTCCCAGTTCATCCCAACCCCCTCCCTTCCCCCCTTGATATCCATATGTCTGTTCTCTATGTCTGTGTCTCTATTTCAATAGCAGCTAATATTTAATAATAGTTTACTACATGTCAGGGACTTTTCTAAACATGTTACAAACACTAATTCATTCAGTTCTGAGAACAAGCCTGTGAGGTATGTCTATTATTATCACTCCCATTTTGTACAGGAGGAAATTGAGACACAGAAAAGGTGAAGCCCTTTTGTGGGGCAATAGGCAATGGCTTGCTCAAGGGCATGCATCTAATGAATGGCAGAGTCAGGATTCTAACCTAGGTGGTCTGGCACCAGAGTCCTTTCTCTTAACTGCATCATCACACTATCTCTTGTTTAATCAACTACCATTTGCCTGGTACTGTATTAGGCTCTTTCTACATAGTCTCTCTTAATCACTATGAGCTAGGTAGTACGCTTCCCCTTTTATAAATGAGGCGCAGAAAGCTTAAGTAATTCTCTGAAGATCACACAGCAAAAGTTGCTACAGGAATCCAATTTGTTCTAGAACCTCTCCTTTACCCACTTCTCAAACTGCCAGAAATTTGAGGCTTTTCAGTCACTCAGGGTCCCTTATTCAAAGTGATCCCCGTCATGGAAAGAGAAACAGCTAATACTCTCAGTTGGATGTGCCAGGTTACTTAGAAAGGCCAGTGCTTTCTAAGAGAGAGAGAGAATGGTCTGAGGATTTAGGGCCTCAGCCCTGTATATAAGGGTGGGGTGAGTAGTCTGGAAAAGAGCAGTGGATGGGGTCAGTGGCAGACTGTGAAGGCTTTTCAGTTTTTCTAGGTCCCTGTGTCTCTTGGAACTCCTGGGAGGGTATGGGGTTGTGGAGGGAGTGAAGTGCCATCTGGCCCTCTATGAAGACACATTGTTGCTTGGGGGAAGTGAGCCAGAGCCCTGCCAAGCAATGCTTTCCTAGTCTTCTCAGGAAGGTGAACTGACATCCTGTGGTGGGAACTAAAGCCCAGAGGCACTCCCCTGAGCCTCTCAGCAGGCCTTTCATCTTGGGACACCCTGAGATACCCTGGAGGTTCCTTCAACCCAGTGCTTCCCAGACTTGAGTGCCTAGAGCCTCCTTCCTCCCCAGACCTGGCAGAACTCTTGACGTCTTGCCTGCCTCAGCTCTTAAAGGTCAATCTCCCTCATCCACCCCCCACTCCACACCAGGCTGGATTCATGCCACTCCACCCAAGTATTTTTGTTCATTCCCTTGTTCACTGAGGCCTGCAAATTTTTCAGCTGGAAGTTAGGCCTTCTTTCCATAGAAAAGAATCAGGCCTAGAATGCTGAGTATGCCAGTTGAGAAAACATGAAGACTGCCATTTTCTTCTATTCCCACCAAGGAACTAGTAACCAGGGTCTCTGTGGGAGGAAAATAACAGTGGGAGTCACAAGGCCTGGGTTTCATTCCTGGTTTTCCCACCTGGTTTGCTGAGTGAATTTGGGTGCATCCCTCTCCTCAGAGTTTCAGATGGGGAAACTCTGGGACTCAGTTTCCCCATCTGAAACCTGAGAGGATAAGGATAGATGGTATCTAAGAGATCACGCTGCTCTCACATTCTGTGCCTTGCATTCACTGGGAGAAGTAAGTCACTGAGAAAAATAACAGCAACAATAAGAATAACTAACATTAAATGAGCATTTACTATGTGCTAGGCATTGTAATTTCTTCAGATATATATTAATTCAGTGAATACTTGCTTAATATTAGTAAGGATTCTATTCTTTGAGGTAGATATTATTATTGCCATTTTACATATATGAAAACTAAGGCACAGAGAAATTAAATAGTCAAGGTGATACAGCTAGTGAGAGGAGGATATCCTAGCATAATAATTGTATTGAAGGCCCAGAAAGGGAAGGTTCAGGAAGATGCTCTGCCTCCATTCATCATCTACCTTGTTTAGTCTGTCTGTCTTATTCTCTCTCTCTCTCTCTCTCGTTTTGTCACTATGCTTTGGTCTACCTCAGACCCTGACAGCCCAAGAACAGAACAGTCAATTCTCTTCTCTACCCTTAAGAGTCTAGTAAATCACAAAGGACTTGAAGAGAAGGGGATTGTGTGACGGGAGGTAGTTCCTCCCATCTATCACAGTACCTGATAATCGTCCATTAGAGCAGAGGATCTAGGAATCATGGTAGTCCGGGAACACAAAGCCTGGGAAAGAGGGACATGCAGATGGATGCTGGAGTTCTGGCATTTTCCCTTAACCCCATAAGTAGGATAATAGCTTTTAGTATAACTGGACATTCTGGAAGGGCATATTGCTACTTCCCACCAGGGGCCATTTCTTATATACTGAGCTGAGCTTCAGTTTTGCTACCTTTACTCATCTTTACTCTCCAGGGTGGCATCAAACCCAGCAGAGAAAGAAAGTGCTTAGGGAAGAGTAGTGTCCCAAGTAACAGCTTAAGCAAGCTGCAAGGTCTGAGGATGGCAATCCCTCTGTCCCAGGCTGGAGGACTTCTAGGAGCTGGGTCTATTGAGGCTAATGTAAAGAATATCTGTGTTCACCCCTATGGATAAGGTCTGTTTAGTCTGTTTTGAGAGAAATCCTTAAAAATTACTAGTATTTTCACAGGAAGAAAAATGAATATGGAGGCAGACAGGAAGGGTATTAGTGGAAAGACAACATGTGCCAAGCCCTAGAGGTGGGAAGGCATACACTGTGTTTGGAGGCTAGAGTTAGGCAGAGTGGCTAGAATATGTGATCAAAGTATAGGCAAGAGAATGAAAAGAGATGGGGCTGCAGAGGTATAAAACAGCCAGATTACAAAGATCCTTGGATGAGTATTTTTTTAATATCAAAACATTTTTAAAATCTACTTTTGAGAAACTTGAAGCTGAGGAAAAGTTTTAAGCAGGAGAATGGGTGGATAATAGTAACAATAACAGTAATAATAATAAGCACTTATTGAGAGGTTACTACATGCCAGGACTTGTGCTAAGTGCTTTATGTATATCCTGTGCTGTCTTGTTTAATCCTAATAACTACCCTATGAGATGAATAAGATGAGATACTAGTTCCATTTTGCAGATGAGGAGTTGAAGCACAGAGCAGATAGGGAAATATATAAGCCAAACTGTGTTCAATTTTGGAGCCTCCTGTATACTCACTGTCCTTAGGAGTGGCCTGAGGCCAGTACTGGCAAACTTATAAGACCTCAGTTCATCTTCTTTTGGTTTTTCTCCCTGGGCATCAAATGAGAAAGAGTCTGAGAGGATCAAGATCTTGCTGGGATAGTGTATAGAAGGATCCTTGCCTGGTCCAGTTGAGGCCTCCATGTTTGCCCCAGGCCTGACTGCTGGAACTTGGCTGTCCTGGAAGACTCCCCTGAGGGTCCCCTCCTCTGCAGTCTCACCTCTGCCACTCACCTGGGCACATATTCTTCACTCTCTGGGCCTCCAGCTCCTCACTTGTGACCTAAAGGAAAGGTATGTGCCATGAACTATTCTGGGTGCTGGAGGTATAGTGATTAATTAACATAGCTAAATCCCTGCATTCATGCTGCTAACATTCTAGTGGTGAGAACCAGTAAACAAAGAAATGTTTATTTTAAATGACAATGAGAACCATGAAGAAAGCAAAATATGATAATGTGCTACGGAGTGACTGGGCACGGAATATACCATCAGTAGAGTGATCAGGGAGGGCTTCTATGAAGAGGTGACATTTCAGCTGAGATCTGAAGGGTGAGAAAAGCCAGTCAAGCAGAGTAAGGGAAGAACATTCCAGGTAGTGAAAACAGCAAAACAAAGGCCCAGAGGTAAGAACTATCTTCAAGTGTTTGCGGGACAAAAGAAAGCTTGATGGGGCTGGTATATAGTTAAGTGTGTAGGAAATGAGTATAAAATGAAGTAAAATAGGAAACAGGGGCTAGACCACATGTAGCTTTGTAAAACACAAAAAGGAGTTCGGACTTATTCTAAATGTGACAGGAAGTTTTAAGTAAAGGCATGACATAATCTGATGCAGATTTTTAAACATGATCCTTCTGGTTGTAGTATGAATGCTCGTAGCAGAATGGGAGCCCAGTGATGAGGCCATTGTAGTAATCCATGTGACATATGATTGGTGTCTCAGACTAGGGTGTGGTCATTGGAGAAGAGACACAGTGTTGTAATTGGGATGTGTTCTGGAGATAGTATTACCAGGATTTGTTGTTGGCTTAGCAGTGGGAGGAGAGCTGAAAGAAAAGAGATAAATCAAGAATGACTCCTAAGTTTGGGATTTTTCTGCAACAAGACTGATGTTTGTATTATTTTCTGAGATGAGAAAGTTTAGGTAAGGGAGCGGTGTAATCCAAATAGTTAAAATATGGACCTTGGAGCCAAGCTGCTTAGCTTCAAATTTCAGTGCTGTAGCCTGTGGCCTTTGGCAAATTTTTAAATCTGTGGGTCACAGTTTCCCCATCTGCACAAAGGGGATAATAACAGTGATAATAATAGTACCTACATAACAGGGTTGTTGTAAGGATTACATAAATTAATGGTTAAAGCACTTGGAACAATGTCTGTCATAGAGTAAGTGCTATGTTACTTGTTACAATTCTCCTTTCTAGTGGATTCACTTGCAACTTTGTAAGCTTCATCCCTCTAACTCTGTGCTCTGGATCTCACTTTATGTTTATTATTTTGTCCTCTTCTTGCCTCTGACTTGGTCTTCCTTCTATTGGGATCCAGGAGATAAACAGAGGAGGCTCATATGGTCAACTCAGGCTCTGTGGGTAAGCTGTCTGCAATTAGGTAGAGGAGAAGTTGCCTCAGGCAGGAAGGGAGACTACACTTATCTTGGCAGTCAGCGTATCTTGAGGCTCCAGGATGGGCTGACTTTGATAGGGTTTGTTACAGACCATGTATAGAGTGTATGCTGGGGAAAGGCTTTGGCAAGCTGTTGATGTTTCATGATACTGCACTCTGGCCTCCTTTTCCCTTTTCTGGATCATTTGTTCTATTCTCTGTCTTATCTCTTCAAAAGATACCTACAAACTAACCCTTGATTTGTATGTTCCCTTCAAATGGATATCCTGCTGAATATTAATAGTTTTTTTTTTCCTGAGGGGAGGGTGAGGTGTCCTATGATCATATTTCATGGTAAAGAAAATTAAACATTTTTAGGAGCCTCTACTCTGCTAATGTACATTGTGAATCTCCAAAAAGAAAGATAAAGTTACAGCATTCCTTAAACTTACTTGAACAAGGAGTCCTCCTTTTAGATGAGTATGTCACATTTTGGGAAATGCTGTCATAGCCACACCCCTCTCAGGAGAGCCCAGCACCATGACCCTTCTTTTGATAGGAACACACTCGTGTCTAAGTTCACTGTCCTAGAAGATTTGCCTTCTCAGCTCAATTTTTAATGTGGAAAGAAGAAAATGTCAGACTTTAGAAGCTGTCAAGCCTGTCTCAAATTCTGACCCTGCCGCTTACAAACTGTGTGCTTTAAGCAAGTTCCTTTGCCTCTCTGGACTTTAACAAAAGCCTTATTTGTATAATAAAAATGTAGTAATTCCTGTTCTTCAGGAGTATTATGAGAGTTGAAATACTGTATTTGAAGGCAACTGGTACACTAAATGTGGTCCACAGTCTTGAGAAGTTACTTTTCAGACATCAGCAGGCAGGTGGGGCATTTAAGTCTTTCTGTTGTTTAGGACATGGCATTGCACAGGAAATGACTCACAGAAGAAGACATGATGCTGGAAACCTGACTAGAAATGGGATTGGAATGACCCTGGCACACAGGTCTGTAATATTCAGATATAACCACTAGAGGACGAGGACTTATGCTCAAAAGCTTTTTTAAAAAATGAAAACTTTTCTGATTATAAACTTACCAAATATACCAAAGGGGAAATGTGGGGGAAAGTGATAAATTAGGAGATCGGGATTAACATATACACACTATTATATATAAAATAGATAACTAGCAAGGACCTACTGTATAGCACAGGGAACTCTACTCAGTATTCTATAATAACCTATATGGGAAAAGAATCTGAAAAAGAGTGGCTATATATATATATATATATATATATATATATATATATATATGTACATATATATACATGTATAACTGATTCACTTTGTTGTACACCTGAAACTAGCACAACATTGTAAATCAAATATACTCTAATAAAAATTAAAAAAAAATAAACTTACCAAATAAATGCTCATTGTAGAAATTCTGGAAAATACAGAAAAGTTAGCAAGGAAAATTTTTAAATCTTTCATGATTCCACTCCACCCCTAGAGACATTGTTAATGAATATTTTATTTTCCTCCAGCGTTTTTTGCATTGTATATATTTATAGAGTTTATATCATGCCGTGTATGTAATTTTGGTTCTTGCTTTATTCATTGAACACAACCACATAATCATTTCCCCTCTCAAGTCACTTGAGAATTATTATGCTATATATTTTAAAATAAGCATATTTTAACTTATGAATGCTTTCTAAAATGAATGTAAGCTGAGGTTGCTACTGAATTTTTATTATTTTAAATAAAGCTGTGGTGAAAATCTTTGTGCATAAAATGTTTCTGTATTTCAAGTAATGCCTTTAGGCTCAATTCCCAGAAGTGGGATTCCTGGGCTCAGGAACTTGTTGTTTGAAGGCTCATGATATATGTAGCTGGAATTCTTTCCAGATTGGCTACATCAATTTTTATTTCCACCAGCAGTCTCAGTTACTCTACACTCTCTCTGGCAATTGGTATGCATATTCTAAAAGGGCTTTGCTAATTTGATAGGAGAAAAATACTGACTTGTTTAATTTGCATTTCTTTGATTACATATGACGTTGAGTATTTTTCAATGTGTGTATTATCCATTTGTATTTCTTTAGTGATTTGTCTGTTCACATCTTTTACTCTGTATGCACTGGGAGTCTTGCTCATTCCTGTGAATTATTCATATTTTAAAGTTTTTGAACTTTTTGTCTTATTTGTTGCAAATGATTTTTAGTTTTGCTCTCTTTAAAATTGCATCTTGTATTTAGGTATATAAATAGCTGTTGAGACTTATGACCAAGCGTTTGTAGAGACTGATAAAGGACAGAGCAGTAATTTGAAAAGCATGTAGAGATATTGGAGGCATTGGAAAATCAAGTACCTATCTGAAATTCTTTGGTGTTGGAGCTGTAATAATAATGATGGTTCATGTGTATTGAGTGCTTGCCAGTTGCCAGGCACACTGCTGAGTGACATCAGTAATCTCATTTAATTTCTATCCCAACATCATGAAGAAGATATTATAATTATGATATTTAGAGAGAAATGTCACTTTTCTGAAGTCAGCTGATAACAGCTATCTCTAGATCCTGCAGTTCTAAACATTGTGCTCTATTTCCTTGGTATTGAGTCCTGAGGGCCTTGTGTATGGTTACACAGGTTATTCACTATTCAAGGAGTGCCACTCACATTGTAGTCCAGTTTGTGCATGGCACAACTCTAGGGAGTACCAGAGTTGTGCCATGCACAAACTGTGTGATCATATGCAGTTTTCCAGTGAGTTCCTTCCCTTTGATAAAGGAATTTTGGAGAATATATTTGGCCCTTGGAAATATGAGATCTGACTATGGGGATGTGCTCAAACTATTTTTGACTTCTGAATCAATTTTCCCATAGAGAAAAGTGATGGGTTCAACTAAATCAATGCCCTAAAAAAGTGTAGCATGGATTCCAGAGATGACATCAGGCATGCTTATAGAAGGTAATTCCCATGATAATTTCTTTAACAGTAACAAATTTATTTTATACTTATCTTCTAATAGTGACATATTACTTGTTCTCCACTTATAATAGTGTTATAATTTCCTTTAAAAATAAATGCCTGTAAGTAAAAAGTAGATTTAAACAAAAAATTAAATGTAGTCACATAGGTAGACTTTGAATGTCTATTTCTTTACTGTCTGTCTTTTTCAATGAGAATGTAAACTCCACAGGAGAAGGACATTTGTCTATCTTACTATTGTATTCCCAGATTCTAGAACAATGTTTGGCATGTAGTAGGTACTCAATGAATGCTATTGAATTAATTTAAAAAGAATGAATGGAATTCTGGGTTCCAGTCTGGCATGTAAGGAGCTTGGAAATTGTTGCTCTCATTCTCACAATAAGAACAAAGCTGAACAAATGGAAAACCAACAACTCTTTTTAGATCCATTAAGAATTTAGGTCACAAATCAAAACTACAATAAGGTATCACTTCACACTGGTCAGTGGCCATCTTCAAAAAATCTACAAACAATAAATGCTGGAGAGGATGTGGAGAAAAGGGAACCTTCTTACACTGTTGGTGAGAATGTAAGTTGATATAGCCACTATGGAGAACAGTATGAAAGATCCTTAAAAAACTAAAAATAGAACTACCATATGACAGCAATCTCACTCCTGGGCATATGCCCAGAGGAAAACATAATTCAAAGAGATACATGCACCCCAATGTTCATTGCAGCACTATTTATAATAGCCAGGTCATGGAAGCAACGTAAATGTCTATCAACAGAAGAATGGATAAAGATGTGGCACATATATACAATGGAATATTACTCAGCCATATAAAGGAATGAAATTGTGCCATTTGCAGAGACATGGATGGACCCAAAGACTGTCATACAGAATGAAGTAAATCAGAAAGAGAAAAATATCACATAATATCGCTTGTATGTGGAATCTAGAAAAATGATACAGATGAACTTATTTGCAAAGCATAGAGACATAGATGTAGAGAATGGACGTATGGATACAGTGTGGGGGGAAGGGGGTGGGATGAACTGGGAGATTGGGATTGACATATATACACTACTATGTATAAAATAGATAACTAATGAGAACCTACTGTATAGCACAGGGAACTCTATTCAGTGCTCTGTGGTGACCTAAATGGGATGGAAATCCAAAAAAGAGTGGATATATGTATATGTATAGCTGATTCACTTTGCTGTACAGTAGAAACTAAAACAACATTGTAAAACAACTATACTCCAATAAAAATTAATTAAAAAAAGAATTTAGGTCACAATAAAGATGGTGAAGTAAGAGGATGTGGATTCTCCCTTCATGAACATATCAAAAGTACATCCACATGTGAAAATATTCTCACAGAAAACTAACTAGAAACTGGCAGAAGCACTCATACAACGAAGGCTATAAGAAAGATAGACATGTAATCAGGTAGGATGGGAAGAAAAGCATCAAGTTAGGACCTGTGCTTCTAGGAGGGTACTAAGAAGAAAAGGGAGATCCCATGGATAAATACTTGCCCTGGGGAGTGAGTGGGTTGAGCCACAGACTGGCATCCCAGTCCTGGGGTCCTACACATAGGAGACAAGGCCCACTGGCTTCTTGGAGAAATTCTGGGACAGATAGAAAGACTAGAGAAGCATAGATTCATGAGGACTCCACAGGTGCTCGTTTGCCCCCAGGCAGGGTTGAGAGAGGTCTGCCCTAATGGTTGCTGCCTTGCCAAGCTCGCCAGTCTGAGCTGAGCAAACATGTTGGCCTCACTCTCTCCATGCCACAGCTTGGCACTAGATCTAGGGCAACCAAGACCTGGGAAAAGACTCAATCTAGGGACATAGAAGTGACCCAAGGGCCCAAAGCATTGCCCAAGTGGGCAGTGGCAGACATTGTTGGCACATACTCAAACAGCACCCCAGAAGTAGCCCAGACTTCTGACAGAAGTGCAGCAGATGGAATTCTTGGACTGCCTCATTACATGCCTGAGTCCAAGCTGGATGAATGCTCCAGCCCCACCCACTCCATGCCACAGAATAACACTAGATATGGGGCAGCCATGAAGGGCAAAAGATGTGAACATAGGCTCTGTCTGAGGGGGGCTGTAGACACCTACACAGGCAGTGCATTGGACCTCTCTAAGTACATGAGCCCCACTTTAGCACTCCCTTCCTCTAAGGCAAAGGCCCCAGTGTGTGGAGAAGAGAAAACACACACAAAGGGAACAGAGCCAGCTTGAGCTCAACCTTCTGGGCTTCCACTCCAGCAACTAGGAAGACCCCACCCCTGTTTTGGCCACTGAGGAGAGAGGAGGTCCCCATCTCACAGCTTGCATAGACTCTATCTCCTCCATCACCAGCCACAATCTCTACCAAGGTGACAGTGGCCAGCAAATCCTTAGGAAAAATGTGACTGGTGTCCACATCAAACCTAGTTCTCCCACTAAAGGCATTGGGCACACACAGTCTACATAGGGATGCTCTCACATAAGAACACCCTTTCAAGACCACAATAGGTAACTGTTTCACTTAAATTCATAGAGACAGAGAAAGTTAGGTAAAATGAAAAGGCAGAGGAACTACTCTCAATTGAAAAAGCAAGAGAAAACACCTGAAAAAATAAATAATGAAAGAGAAATAAACAATCTACCAGAAAAAGAATTAAAAACACTTGTAATAAAAATGCTAACTGAATTAGGGAAGAGCGTTGAACTAAACACAGATCACTTTAACAAGGAACTAGAAAATACAAAGAAGACCCAATCAAAAATAGTTAATCCAATATCTGAGATAAAAAGCCCTCTAGAAACAATGAACAGCAGACTAAATGACACAGAATGAATAAGTGGTCTGGAAGATAGATAAATGGAAATGACCCAATCAGAGCAGCAGACAGAAAGACAAATTTTTAAAAAATGAGCACACCATATAATATCACTGGAATAACATGAAACATGTCAAAATTTGCATTATAGGGTTTCCAGAAGAAGAGAGAGAAGAGTATCAAAAAATGTATTTGAAGAAAGTACCGTTCAGAGATTCTCAAATCTAAATAAGGAAACTGATATCCTGGTACAGGAAGCACAGAGTTTCTTAAACAAGATGAACTCAAGCAGATCCACAAAAAGACATATCATAATTAAAATGGCAAAAGTTAAAGATAAAAGAGAATTCTAAAGGCAACAAGAGAAAACAAATAATCAGTTACAAGGGAACCCCTGAAGGCTATGAGCTGATTTCTCTACAGAACTTTGTAAGCCAGAAGGGAGTGTCATGATATATTCAAAGTACTGAAAGGAAAAAACCCTGAAACCTAGGATACTCTACCCAGCAATATTATCATTTAGAACAGAAGGAGGGACAAAGAACTTCTCAGACAAACAAAAACTGAATGAATTCAGCAGTACTAAACATACCCTAAGAGAAATGTTGATGTGTCTTCTCTAAATGGAAAAGTAGTAAGATATATAGGAAAGGGAAAATCCCAATAAGAAAGGCAAATACATAATAAGGATTGAAGATTACTTAAATAAGCCAGTACATGGATTAAGAGACAAAAACATTTTTAAGCAAATATAATTACAGTAAATAGTAAAGTGATAAGCATGAAGATGTAAAATAGGACATCAAACACGCAAAATGTGGGGGAAGGTAATAAACAATATAGATTGTTTAGAATGTGTTTGAATTTAAATGACTATCAGTATAAATCAAGTAGATATAATTATGGGTCAACATATATGAACCACATTGTAACCACAAATCAAAAACCTACAATAACTACACACACAAAAACACAAAGAAAGGAACTGAAGCATACTAAAGAAGAAAATCATTGAACCATAACAGAACGTAGAAGAAATGAACAGAGAACTAACAAAAAAAAACAAAAAAAACCCCAAAACTGGAAAACAAGTAATAAAATGGCAATAAGTACAAAACTATCAATAAGTACTTAAAATGTGAGTGGACTAAATGCTTTGATCAAAAGACAAAGGGTGCCTGACTGGATAAACACACACACACACACACACACACACACACACAAACAAAAATGAAAAACAAACAAACAAAAAACCCAAGACCCTTCAATATGCTGTCTGCAAGAGACAGACTTCAGGTATAAAGACACACAGACTGAAAATGAGGGAATGGAAAAAGATATTTCATGCAAATGGAAACAAGAAAGAGAGGGTAATAATACTCTATCAGACAAACTAGATTTTAAAACAAAGGCCATAACAAAAGACAAAGGAGGGCATTATATAATGATAAAGAGATCAATACAAGAAGAGGATATTCCACTCATTAACATATATGCACCCAATACAGGAGCACCTAAATGTATAAAGCAAACACTAACAGACATACAGGGAGAAATTGAAAATAATACGATAATAGTAGAAGACTTTAACACCCTACTGACATCAATGAACAGATCACCCAGACAAAAAGTCCATAAGGCAAGAGTGGCCTTAAATGACACAATAGACCAGTTGGAATAAATTGGTATTTATAGGTTATTACATTCAAAAACTGCAGCATATAAACTCTTTTCATGTGAACATGGAACGTTCTCCCCAAGATGTCACATACTACACTAAAAAACAAGCCTCAGCAAATTTAAGGGGATAGAAATTATATTATGTATTTACTCTGACCACAATATAATGAAACTAGAAATCAACTACAGAAAGAAAAATGGGAAAATAACAAAGGCATAGAGACTAAACAACATGCTCCTAAAAAACCAATGGGTCAACGAAGAAATCAAAGAGGAAATCAGAAAATACCTTTAGACAAATGAAAATAAAAACACAACTTTCCAAAATATATGGGATGCAGCAAAAAGTTATGAGGGAAGTTCATAGTGATATAGGCCTTCCTCATAAAACAAGAAAATATCTAAAATAAACAACTTTACCTACCACCTAAAAAAGCAGAAAAAGAAGAACAAAGACCAAAGTAAGAAGAAGGAAAGGAATAATAAAGATCAGAGAGGAAATAAATAAGACAAAGATAGAAAAACAATAGATCAATGAAACGAAGAGCTCTTTTTTCTGAAAAGATAAACAAAACTGATAAACCTTTAGCCAGGTTGACCAAGATGAAAAGAGAGAGGACCCATATAAAGGAAATAAAAAATGAAAGAGGAGAAATAAAAACTGATACCACAGAGATAAAAAAAAATCATAAGAGAATACAATTAACCTTTATATGCCAACAAATTGGACAACCTAGAAGAAGTGGACAAATTTCTAGAACCATACAACCTACCAAGACTGAGTCAAGAAGAAACAGAGAATTTGAACAGACTGAAGTAAATTGAATTTGTAATAAAAAAAACCTCCCAGCACACAAAAGTCCAATAAAGAAGTATTAATATCTACTCTTCTCAAACCATTGAGTAAAATTGAATAGGAGAGAACACTCCCAAATTCATTCTACAATGCCACCATTACCCTGATACAAAAACCAAACAAAGACACTTAAAAAAATTACAGGCCAATATCTTTGATGAATATAGATGTAAAATTCTCAACAAAACATTAGGAAACTGAACCCAACAATACATAAAAAGGATCATATACCATGATCAGGTTCAATTTACCACAGGGTCACAACAATGGTTCGACATTCTCAAATGGAGCAATGTGATACACCACATTAAAAAAGGAAAGATAAAAATCACATGATCATCACAATAGACACAGAAAAAACATTTGACAAAATTTAACATACTTCATGATGAAAACTCTCATCAAAGTGGATATAGAAGGAACATATCTCAACATAATAAAGACAATTTATGACAAAACCATAGCCAACATCATAAGCAATGGTGAACAGCTGAAAGCCTTTCTGCTAATTCAGGAAAAGTTAAGCATTCCCACTCTCACCAATTCTATTTAACATCGTTTGGAAGTCCTAGACAGAGTAATCAGACAAGAACACCAAATAAAAATTATCCAAACTGGAATAGAAGAGGTAAAACTGTCACTATTTGCAGATAACATGATATTTTATAGAGAGAACCCAAAAGCTTCCACCGTCAAAATATTAGAAATAATAAATGAATTCAGCACGGTTGCAGGATACAAGATTAATGTACAGAAATCTCTTTCATTTCTATACACTAATAATGAAATATCATAAAGAGAAAGTTTAAAAATCCAGCTAAAAATCAGATAAAACACAATAGAATAACCAGGAATAAACCTAAACAAGGAGGTGAAAGATTTATACTATGAAAATTGTAAAATACTGAGGAAGAAAACTGAAGATGACACAAAGAAATGGAAAGATACTTAGTGCTCCTGGATTGGAAGAATTAATATTGTTAAAATGGTCATAATCCCCAAAGCAATCTACAGATTTAATGCAGTCCCTATCAAAATACCCATGACATTCTTCACAGAACTAGAACAAATTCACATGGAACCACAAAAGACCCCAAATTGCCATAGCAATCTTGAGATAAAAGAACAAAGCTGGAGGTAACCCCCACCCCAGACTTCAGACTATACTACACAGCTACAGTAATGAAAACAGCTTGGTATTGGCACAAAACAGACACCTAGCTCAATGGAACAGAATAGAGAGTCCAGAAATAAACCCATGCACCTATGGTCAATTAACCTACAACAAAGAAAGAAATAATATACAACAGAGAAAAGACAGTCTCTCAATAAGTGGTCCTGGGAAAACTGGGCAGCCACATGTAAAACAATGAGATTAGAACATTCCATATACAAAAATAAACTCAAAATGGATTAAAGCCTTAAATGTAAGACCTGAAACTATCAAACTCCTAGAAGAGAACATAGAATGAATATTCTTTGAAATAAAATGGAGCAATACTTTTTTTGATCAGTCTCCTAAGGCAAAAGAAATACAAACAAAATTAAACCAAAGGAATCTAATTAAATTTAAAAGTTTTTCCATGGCAAAGGAAACCACTGACAAAATGAAAAGACAACCTACCGAATGGGAGAAAATATTTGCAAATGATGCAACTGACAAAAGGGGTTAATATCAAAAGTAAACACACAGCTCATACATCTTGATATCAAAAAGACAAACAACCCAATTGAAAAATGGACAGAACCTGAATAGACCTTTCTCCAAAGAAGACGTACAGATGGCTATGAGGCACATGAAAAGGTGCTCAACATCACTAATTATTAGAGAAATGCAAATTAAAACCACAAGGAGATATCACCTCACACCTGTCAGAATGGCTATCATCAAAAAATCTACAAATAAAAAGCTTTGGCAAGGATGTGGAGAAAAGGGAACACTGTACACTCTTGGTGAGAATGTAAATGGGTGAAGCCACTGTGGAAAAGAGTATGGAGGTTCCTCAAAAAACAAATAATAGAACTACCATATGATTCAGCAATTCCTTTCCTGGGTATATATCTGGATAAAATGAAAACAGTTATTCAATGAGACACATCCACCCCAATGTTCATAGAAGCACGATTTACAATACAAGAAATGGAAGCCAGGGGAGACCTACAAGATGGTGGAGGAGTAAGGTGTGGAGATCACCTTCCTTCCCACAAATACATCAGAAATACATCTACATGTGGAACAACTCCTACAGAACATCTACTGAAAGCTAGCAGAAGACCTTGGATTCCCAAAAGGCAAGAAATTCCTCATATACCTGGGTAGGGCAAAAGAAAAAAGAATAAAACAGAGACAAAAGAATAGGGACAGGACCTGCACCTCTGGGAGGGCACTGTGAAGAAGGAAAAGTTTCCACACACAAGGAAGCCCCTTCACTGGCGGAGACGAGGGTGGAGTGGGGGGAAGCTTCAGAGCCACAGAGGAGAGTGCAGCAATAGGGGTGCAGAGGGCAAAGCAGAGAGATTCCCACACAGAGGATCGGTGCCGACCAGCCCTCAAAAGCCTGAGAGGCTTGTCTGCTCACCCGCTGGGGCAGGTGGGGACTGGGAGCTGAGGCTCAGGCTTCAGAGTTCAGATCCCAAGGAGAGGACAGGGGTTGGCTGCGTGAACACAGCCTGAAGGGGGTTAGTGCACCACAGCTAGCCAGGAGGGAGTCCAGGAAAAAGTTTGGATCTGCTTAAGAGGCAAGGGACCATTGTTTCCAGGTGCTTCAGGGGAAGGGATTCAGAGCACCGCCTAAATGAGCTCCAGAGATGGGCATAAGCCACGGGGATCAGCGCGGACACCAGAGATTGGCATGAAATGTTAAGGCTGCTGCTGCAGCCATGAAGAAGCCTGTGTGCAAGAACAGGTCACTATCCACACCTCCCCTCCTGGGAGCCTGTGCAGCCCACCACTGCCAGGGTCCTGTGATTCAGGGACAACTTCCCCGGGAGAACACATGGCACACCTCAGGCTGTTGCAATGTCACGCTGGCCTCTGCCACCACAGGCTCAGCCCGCATTCCGTACCTCTCCCTAACCCTGGCCTGAGTGAACCAGAGCCACCTACTCAGCTGCTACTTTAACCCTGTCCTGTCTGAGCAAAGAACAGACACCTTCAGGTGACCTACACGCATAGGTAGGGCCAAATAAAAAGCTGAAACCCAGGAGCTGTGCGAACAAAGAAGAGAAAGGGAAATTTCTCCCAGCAGCCTCAGGAGCAGTGGATTAAATCTTAACAATAAACTTGATGTATGCTGCATCTCTGGAATACCTGAATAGACAGTGAATCATCCCAAAATTGAGGCAGTGGACCTGGGGAGCAACTGTAGACTTGGGGTTTTCTTTCTGCATCTAATTTGTTTCTGGTTTTATGTTTATCTTAGTTTAGTATTTACAGTTTATTATCATTGGTAGATTTGTTTATTGATTTGGTTGCTCTCTTCCTTTAAAAAAAATATTTCCTTTTTCTCTTTTTGTGAGTGTGCATGGGTATGCTTTTTTGTGTGATTTTGTCTGTATTGCTTTGCTTTTACCTAGAGAGTCCTAGGGTTATGTCTGTCGGTTTTTTTTTTTTTTCTTCTTCTTCTTCTTTAGTATAGATTTTAGTGCTTGTTATCATTACTGGATTTGTTTTTTGGTTTGGTTGCTCTCTTCTTTCTTTCTTCCTTTTTTTATTACTTTTAAATTTTTTATTTTTAATAATTTCTTTATTTTAATAACTTTATTTATTCAGTTTTTTTTCTTCCTTTTCTTCTTTTTTTCTTCCTTTTCTTCTTTTTTTCTTCCTTTTCTTCTTTTTTTCTTCCTTTTCTTCTAAGCCATGTTGCTGAAAGGGTCTTGGGGCTCCAGCCAGGTGCCAAGCCTGTGTCTCTGAGGTGGGAAAGCCGAGTTCACGACATTGGTCCACCAGAGACTTCCAGGCTCCACATAATATCAAATGGTGAAAGCTCTCCCAGAGATCTCCATCTCAACGCTAAGACCCAGCTCCACTATATGACCAGCATACAGTGCTGGATACCCTATGCCAAACAACTAGCAAGAGAGGAACACAACAAAACCCATTAGCAGAGAGGTTGCCTGAAACCATAATGTCACAGGCACCTCAAAACACACCACCAGACATGGTCCTGCCCACCAGAACACAGACACCAGTCCCCTCCACCAGGAAGCTTACAGAACCCACTGAACCAACCTTAGCCACTGGGGGAAGACACCAAAAACAATGGGAACTATGAACACACAGCCTGCGAAAAGTAGACCCCAAACACAGTAAGTTAAGCAAAATGAGAAGACAGAGAAACACACAGCAGATGAAGGAGCAAGGTAAAAACTCACCAGACCAAACAAATGGAGAGGAAATAAGCAGTCTACCTGAAAAAGAATTCAGAATAATGATAGTAAAGATGATCCAAATGTTGGAAATACAATGGAGAAAATTAAAAAAAAAGTTTAACCAGGATCTAGAAGAACTAAAGAGCAAACAAACAATGATGAACAACACAATAAATGAAATTAAAAATTCTCTAGAAGGAATCAACAGCAGAACAACTGAGGCAGAAGGACGGATAAGGGACCTGGAGATAAAATAGTGGAAATAAGTACCACAGAGCAGAATAAAGAAAAAAGAATGAAAAGAATTGAGGACAGTCTCAGAGATTTCTGGGACAATATTAAACCCACCAACATTAGAATTATAGGGGTCCCAGAAGAAGAAGAGAAAAAGAAAGGGACTGAGAAAATATTTGAAGAGATTATAGTTGAAAACTTCCCTAATATGAGAAAGGAAATAGTCAATCAAGTCAAGGAAGCACAGAGCTTCCCATACAGGATAAATCCAAGGAGAAATACCCCAAGAAACATATTAATCAAACTATCAAAAATAAAATACAAAGAAAAATTATCAAAAACAGGAAGAGCAAAACAACAAATAACATACAAGGGAATCCCCATAAGGTTAACAGCTGATCTTTCAGCAGAAACTGTGCAAGCCAGAAGAGAGTGGCAGGACATATTTAAAGTGAAGAAAGGGAAAAACCTACAACCAAGATTACTCTACCCAGCAAGAATCTCATTCAGATTTGACAGAGAAATTAAAACCTTTACAGACAAGCAAAAGCTAAGAGAATTCAGCACCACCAAACCAGTTTACAGCAAATGCTAATGGAACTTCTCTAGGCAGGACACACAAGAGAAGGAAAAGACCTTCAATAACAAACCCAAAACAATTAAGAAAATGGTAATAGAAATGGACATATTGATAACTACCTTAAATGTAAATGCATTAAATGCTCCAACCAAAAGACATAGACTAGCTGAATGGATACAAAAACAAGACCCATATATATGCTGTCTGCAAGAGCCCCATGTCAAAACCTAGGGACACACACAGACTGAAAGTGAAGGGATGAAAACGATATTCCATGCAAATGGAAATCAAAAGAAAGCTGGAGTAACAATTATCATATCAGACAAAATAGACTTTAAAATAAAGACTATTACAAGGGACAAAGAAGGACACTAATAATGATCAAGGAGTCAATCGAAAAGGAAGATATAACAATTGTAAATATTTATGCACCCAAAATAGGAGCACCTCAATACATAAGGCAAATGCTAACAACCATAGAAGGGGAAATCGACAGTAACACAATAATACTGGGGACATTAACACCTCACTGTCACCAATGGACAGATCATCCAAAATGAAAATAAATAAGGAAACACAAGCTTTAAATGATACATTAAACAAGATGGACTTAACTGATATTTATAGGACATTCCATCCAAAAACAATGGCATACACATTCTTCTCAAGTGCTCATGGAATATTCTCCAGGATAGATCATATTTGGGTCACAAATCAAGCCTTGGTACATTTAAGAAAATTGAAATCATATCAAGTATATTTTCCGACCACAGCACTATGAAACTAGATATCAGTTACAGAAAAAATGTGTAAAAATACAAATACACTACTATATAACCAAGAGGTCACTGAAGAAATCAAAGAGGAAATCAAAAAATACCTAGAAACAAATGACAAGGAAAACACAATGACCCAAAACCTATGGGATGCAGCCAAAGCAGTTCTAAGAGGGAAGTTTATAGCAATAAAATTCTACCTCAAGAAACAAGACACATCTCAAATAAACCACCTAACCTTACAACTAAAGCAGTTAGAGAAAGGAGAACAAAAAATCTCCAAAGTTATCAGAGGGAAAGAAATCATAAAAATCAGATCAGAAATAACTGAAACAGAAAGGAAGCAAACAATATCAAAGATCAAAAAAACTAAAAGCTGGTTCTTTGAGAAGATAAACAAAATTGATAAACCATTAGCCAGACTGAAAAGAAAAAAAGGGAGAAGGCACAAATCAATAGAATTAGAAATGAAAAAGGAGAAGTAACACCTGACACTGCAGAAATACAAAGGATAATCAGAGGTTACTACGAGCAACTATAGGTCAATGAAATAGACAACCTGGAAGAAATGGACAAATTCTTAGAAAAGCACAACCTTCTGAGACTGAAGGAGGAAGAAATAGAAAATATGAACAGACCAATCACAAGCACTGAAATTGAGACTGTGATTAAAAATCTTCCAACAAACAAAAGCCCAAGACCAGATGGCTTCACAGACGAATTCTATCAAACATTTAGAGAAGAGCTATCACCTATCCTTCTCAAACTCTTCCAAAATATAGCAGAGGGAGGAACACTACCTAGCTCATTCTATGGAGCTATGATCACCCTGATACCAACACCAGACAAAGATGTCAAAAAGAAAGAAAACTACAGGCCAATATCACTGATGAATATAGATGCAAAAATCCTCAACAAAAGACTAGCAAACAGAATCCAACTACACATTAAAAGGAACATGCACCATGATCAAGTGGGATTTACCCCAGGGATGCAAGGATTCTTCAATATACGCAAATCAATCAATGTGATACACCATATTAACAAATTGAAGAATAAAAACCATATGATCATCTCAATAGATGCAGAAAAAGCTTTTGACAAAATTCAACACCCATTTATGATAAAAACTCTCCAGAAAGTGGGCATAGAGGGAACCTACCTCAACATAATAAAGGCCATATATGACAAACCCATAGAAAACATCATTCTCAATGGTGAAAAACTGAAACCATTTCCTGTAAGATCAGGAAAAAGACAAGGTTGCCCACTCTTACCACTATTATTCAACAGAGTTTTGGAAGTTTTAGGCACAGCAATCAGAGAAGAAAAAGAAATAAAAGGAATCCAAATTGGAAAGGAAGAATTAAAGCTGTCACTGTTTACAGATGATATGATAGTATACATAGAGAATCCTAAAGATGCTACCAGAAATCTAGTAGAGCTAATCAATGAATTTGGTAAAGCAGCAGGATACAAAATTAATGCACAGAAATATCTTGCATTCCTATACACTAAGGATGAAAAACATGAAAGAGAAATTAAGAAAACACTCCCATTTACCATTGCAATGAAAAGAATACAATAGCCAGGAATAAACCTACGTAAAGAGACAAAAGACCTGTATGCAGAGAACTATAAGACACTGATGAAAGAAATTAAAGATGATACCAACAGATGGAGAGTTATACCATGTTCTTGGATTGGAAGAATCAACATTGTGAAAACGACTATACTACACAAAGCAATCTACAGATTCAACACAATCCCTATCAAACTACCACTGGCATTTTTCACAGAACTAGAACAAAAAATTTCACAATTTGTATTGAAACACACAAGACCCCGAATAGCCAAAGCAATCTTGAGAAAGGAAAATGGAGCTGGAGGAATCGGACTGGCTCCCAGGCTTCAGACTATAGTACAAAGCTACAGTAATCAAGACAGTAAGGTACTGGCAAAAAAACAGAAATATAGATCAATGGAACAGGATAGAAACCCAGAGATAAACCCACGCACATATGGTCCCCTTATTTTTGATAAAGGAGGCAAGAATACACAGTAGAGAAAAGACAGCCTCTTCAATAAGTGGTGCTGGGAAAACTGGACAGCTACATGTAAAAGAATGAAATTAGAACACTCCCTAACACCGTAAACTATAATACACTCAGAATGGGTTAAAGACCTAAATGTAAGGCCAGACACTATAAAAGTCTTAGAGGAAAACATAGGTAGAACACTCTATGACATAAATCACAGCAAGATCCTTTTTGACCCACCTCCTAGAGAAATGGAAATAAAAACAAAAATAAACAAATGGGACCTAATGAAACTTAAAAGCTTTTGCACAGTGAAGGAAAACATAAACAAGATGAAAAGACAACCCTCAGAATGGGAGAAAATATTTGCAGATGAAGCAAATGTCAAAGCATTAATTTCTAAAAATTTACAAGCAGCTCATGCCGCTCAATATCACAAAAAACAAACAACGCAATCCAAAAATGGGCAGAAGACCTAAGTAGACATTTCTCCAATGAAGATATACAGATTGCCAACAAACACATGAAAGGATGCTCAACATCACTAATCATTAGCGAAATGCAAATAAAAACCACAATGAGGTATCACCTCACACCATTCAGAATGGCCATCATTAAAAATCTACAAACAATAAATGCTGGAGAGAGGGTGCAGAAAACGGTACCGTCTTTCACTGTTGTTGGGAATGTAAATTGACACAACCACTGTGGAGAACACTATGGAAGTTCCTTAAAAAACTAAAAATAGAACTACCATATGACCCAGTAATCCCACTACTGGGCATATACCCTGAGAAAACCATAATTCAAAAAGAATCATGTACCAAAATGTTCATTGCAGCTCTATTTACAATGCCCAGGACATGGAAGCAACCTAAGTGTCCATCATCAGATGAATGGATAAGGAAGATGTGGCACATATATGCAATGGTACATTACTCAACCATGAAAGGAAATGAAACTGAGTTGTTTGTGATGAGGTGGATGGATCTAGAGTCTGTCATACAGAGTGAAGTAAGTCAGAAAGAGAAAAACAAGTACCATATACTAACACTTATGTATGGAATCTAAAAAAAAAGAAAAGTTTTCTGAAGAACCTAGGGGCAGGACAGCAATAAAGACACAGACATAGAGAATGATCTTGAGGACACGGGGAGGGGGAAGTGTAGGCTGGGACGAAGTGAGAGAGTAATATGTACATATATACACTACCAAATGTAAAATAGATAGCTAGTGGGAAGCAGCCGCATAGCACAGGGAGATCAACTCGGTGCTTTGTGACCACCTAGAAGGGTGGGATAGGGCGGGTGAGAGGGTGACACAAGATGGATGAGACATGAGGATATATGTATATGTATAGCTGATTGACTTTGTTATAAAGCAGAAACTAACACACCATTTTAAAGCAGTTAAACTCCAATAAAGATCGTTAAAAAAATAAAGAAGGAAAGAAATGGAAGAGAGGCACATTCTCATCAACAGAAGATTGGATAAATAAGATGTGCTCTATATATACACAATGGACTATTAGCTCAGTCCTAAGAAAGAATGAAATACTGCCATTTGCAGCAATGTGGATGAACCTAGAGAATACTATGCTTAGTCAAATAAGTCAGACAGAGAAAGGCAAATACTGTATGATATCATTTATGGAATCTAAAAAATAATACAAATGAATGTATATGCAAAACAGAAACAGACTCACAGATATGGAAAACAAACTTGTGTGTACCAACAGGGGGAGGGAAGGAGGAAGGGACAAATTAGGTGTATGGGATTAACAAATACAAACTATTATACATACAATAGATTAGCAACAAGGATATATTATATAGCACAGTGAATTATACACATTATCTTGTAATAACCTATAATGAAGTGTAATCTGCAAAAATCCTGAGTCACTATGCTGTATGCCTGAAACTCACATAATATTGTAAATCAACCATACTTCAATTTTTAAAAAAAGAAAAAAGTATATATTTGGCATAATGTTAAAAAAATGGAATTGCAGTCATAGAGCAAACCACTGCCCCCAATTTGGACAGAAAGAAGGGCAGATACAGAGAATCACAGAACTGGAGTAGAAGACCAGGAGCAAAACCCCTCAATGAAACCAGTACAGGAATAGAAAACATTTCCCTCGAAGAGTTGAATTCTGGAGGCTCAGTTTGGACACGGGGTGGGGCACATACTTTTGTGAATTTTACCTCTAGAAGCCATGCTGTGTTACCACAGGGAAGATCTGTGAGAAACCCCCTCCCACTTCTAGCAGGGGAAAGGGAAAATAGACATTTTAATATAAAGTCAGAGCATTCTATTCTTCTTAATAAGGCCTGCCCTCAAGAGAAACTATTTCACCAGATCTTAACTGACTGGGGTCAGTTAAGGAGAAATAACCAGCTCCAGCCCTGCCTAGCCTCCCTATCTCACCTGAAAGGGGAATAAAAACTGAGAAGCACTTGTAGAGGTTACATCCCAGGGGCACAGGCTCACTAAAAGTCTGAGACCTAATCAGAGAATGCTCCCTCTCTCCCATCTTCCCAGCATATCAACAGGGTTTCTGTTTAGCAACAGGGTAATGTAACAAATGAACTGCATGTTTCAGAACGTGTTTAAGAAAAAAACCTCCAGGAAATCCCAAGACATCAGGGTGACAATAACAGGGGCACCAGAGGTAATTTAACCTCTGACATTTACAACTATAGCAAACAGTAAACAACAGACTAACTTTTATTCAGATAAACACAGAACCTCATACTGAAGCCCTATTTACCTTGGTTCCTTTTAGTCAATACATCATGTTTGGCTTTCAACAAAAATATTACAAGGCATACAAAAGTGCAAAAACACATTTTAAGAGACAGAGTCAGACTCAGGTACAGCAAGGATGTTGGAATTATCAGACCAAGTATTAGTAACATCCATGATTAAAAAACTAAGGACTTTATTGGAAAAGTAGAAAACATGCAAAAAATAGATGTGTGAGTGAGAGTGAGATAAAGACTATCAAAAAGATTGAAAAGGAAATGCTAGAAATCAAACATTATACAACAGAAATAAAGAAAGCTTTTGATGGACTCATTGATAGTTTGTAAATGGCCAAGGAAACGTCAGTGAGCTTGAAGAAACATCAACTGAAACTTCCAAAACTGAAATGGAAAGAGAAAAAAGAAAGAAAAAACAGAGCAGAATTACCAAAATTTGTGAGACATTTGCAAAAAGTGTAACATACACATACTGAGAATACCAAAAGGAAAAGGAAAATGTAGAAAGAAACAGAAGAAATATTTAAAGCAATAATGACTGAGAATTTCACAAAATTAATGATAGACTCCAAATCACAAATCAAGGAATCTCAGAGAATACCAAACAAGGTAAATATTTAAAAATCTACACTGAGATATATTCAAACTGCAGAAAATCAAGGACAAAGAGAAAAATTTGAATGGATCCAGGGTGGAGGAGGGGGGGAATCTATTTATCAAAGAGTAAAGATAAGAATTAGCTTAGATTTCTTTTCAAAAACCATGCATGCAAGAACATAGTAGAGTGAAATATTTAAGGTGTGGAAAGGAAAAAACACACCAACCTAGAATTTTGTATCCAGTGAAATTATCCTTCAAAAGTGAAGGAGAAATATTTTCTCAGACAGACAAAAATTGAGACATTTTGTCACCAATACAGCTGCCTTGTAAGTAATGTTTTAAAAACTTTTTTTAGAAAGAGGAAGAAGAATATAGATCAGAAACTCAGATCTATATGAAAAAAGGAAAAGCATTATAAAATGAATAAATGAAAGCAAATTAGGATCTTTTATTTTTCTTATTATTAATTGATTTAATAGTTAACAGTTTGTTGAAAATAATAACAGCAACAACTTATTCACTAATTATAGCTTATGGACAGGTGAAATGAACAACAGCAATATTATAAGAAGTTGGAGGGTGGAATTTGGAATACTCTGTTATAAGTTATTTGCATACACTACATGAGAAGTGGTATAGTATTATCTGACAGACTATTTGGATTAGTTGCAAATGTATATTGCAAAATTCAATGACAACCACTTTAAAAAAGTTAAAACAGAAGTATGAAAGATATACTAAGAGAGGAAAGAAAATAGAACCTTACAAAATGCTCAATTAAAACCAGAGAAGAACAAAAGAGTAGAAGACAAAAAAGAAAAAAAGAACATGATGAACAAATAGAAACCATTAACAAATATGGTAGATATTAATCCAGATATATAAACAATCACTTAAAACATCATTATTCTAAATATACCAATTAAAGTGCAGAAATTATCTTTTTAACATGAAAAAAAATGAGACTACACTACATGTGGTCCACAAGAAATGCATTTAAAAATAAAGATAGAGATTAAAACTAAAGAGATGGAGAAACATAATATGCTAACACTAATCAAGATAAAGCTAGAGTAGCTGTATTAATTTCAGACAAAATCAAGTTCAGAGCAAGGAAAATTATAAGGTAAAGAGGGGCATTACACACTGATAAGGGGTCAATTCTCCAAGAAGACATAACAATCCTTAATGTGTATGTGCCTAACAACAAAGTGACAAAATAGGTGATGCAAATAATAATAGAAATGCAGGGAAAAATA
The DNA here is from genome assembly GCF_965194825.1 of Balaenoptera physalus. NCBI lineage: Eukaryota > Metazoa > Chordata > Mammalia > Artiodactyla > Balaenopteridae > Balaenoptera > Balaenoptera physalus. Next base: position 54,192,575 of record NC_138903.1, on the reverse strand, counting down.
GCTTAATCCACTATTATAGTTGAAGACTTCCACACCCCTCTGTTACTAATTGACAAATTCAGCTGGCAGAAAATCGGTAAGGGCATTTTTGAACAGAAAAGCACCATCAATCAACTGGATATGTCACATCTATCAAATATTTTACCCAACAACAACAGAATACACATTCTTCTCATGTCACACAGAACATTGACCAAGACAGACCACATTTTGGGTTATAAAACATCCCATAACAATTTTAAAAGAATAGCATTCATGCAAAATATGCTCTCAAGATACAATGAAATTAAGTTAGAAATCAATGACATAATGATAGCTGGAAAACCACAAAATGCTAGAGTGAACTCCCCTCCTTCATTGTGTGTGTGTGTGTGTGTATACACATACATACACATATAAAAGATTAAACTATATATATATTAGATTATATATATATAGCTATATATAAACCTCATGGTAACCACAAAACAACAATTTATATTAGATACTGATGACAAATTGAAATTATAATGGAGTAATCATAGCTCAGGAATACAACAATTGAGTCAGGTGGTCATTAAGGATCTGGTCTCAGATATGTCTCTGCACCACTGAGACCTACAATTTTTCTCTGAATCATATTAAACCCAAGGGTACCACCAGTCTTATTTAGAACACCCACCAGCTCCAAACTTATAATCTCAAGGTCCCTCTTTTAAATATGCAACCACTTCAGACTCCAACAAATTCTTGCACCCTTACTTCTTGCCAGCTCCAATTATAATTCTTGACAAATAATTTATGTAACTAACTGTGGCCTTGCAGTTTTTGCCTTTGTTTTAGCTTCCTCCATTTTGTCGTCTGGTGGAACACAAGCCAAATGCTCCTTGAAACTGTGTCTCCTGGGCTGTAGTCCTAATAAACCCCCAATAAATGTCTCTTTATTTCAATCATGTCTCTGTTTCTGAAATTTTGGTTGACATAGCTGGCATAGTGGGCAGGATCCAGAGTGACCCTTTCAGAAGTCCCATACTTCTTCAGACTTAGTGTACAGTACCTACACGGATCCATTTTGTTCAATTCGGTCACATGGGGACTGCAAGGTGAGTGCTCCTGGATGTGAACTTCCCATTTGGTCAAGGTTCAGATCTTTTTTTGGGGATTTCTTTCATGTTTTTCCCACCTCGAGACTCAGGTTCAAGGTCTTTTCTATCTCAAGATTCAGGTTCAAATTTTTTTACAACTTGAGATTCAGGTTTCAGGTTTTTCTGTCTCTGCCACTTGGTGAGAAATTATTTGGGTTTCAGGTTTTCTTTTTACTTTTGGTGAATACTCAGAATAATGGGAAGTTCTTATAGCAGAGATTCAAAGAAAGGTGTACCCCCCCCCAGGAACCCCTGCTGGTTTTATATTTAACACCTATGTACCTTCATTCTATAGCTACTTATATAAATGGGTTCATTTAGCTTGGGATGATTTAAAGTTATATTGGAACAAAATGGGGGAAATTGTAAACTTCCCAAATGAGTTTATCATCATGCATGACTAGAGAAAAGTATCAGAACCAGACAAATAATGGGAAGTATAGTGTAATTGGTACCTAGAAGTTTCTAAACATAACACTGAGAACATTGTCTCCCTCCAAGCTATAAATGAAAAGTTGACTTACACTGTCTCTAAACTTGAAAAATCAGCTGAACATTGTCACCCTTCTCCTGCCTCCTCCCCCAATTCTGCATCTTTTCCTCCATCCCTTTACCCGCCTCTTTCCCAAACTCCCTTTTTTTGTCCAAATGACTCGTTCCCTACTCCTCCTCCACCAATTGACATCCCTGAGCCTGAAGTCCCTCTTGACCACCCCACTCTAGCAGCCCCTTTAAAAACTAAGCCCACTTGACAAGGGGGAAAAAACTGTTCCATTTCAGCAATTCCCTGTGCCTTCCTACAAATAATCAGAAAATAAATCACCTGGAAACCAATATTCAAGGGCTAATAGAAACAACTGTCTCTCTCTTGCAAATCTCTACGAAACCAGAAGTATAACTCTAAAAGCAAATCAAGGACTACCTATTTTACCAGTCCCAAGGTCTCATCTATTCCTCTCAAAGTGATTGTAGGTATTATAAAAGACCAGGATATTAGAGCAAAATTGTTCTGTACTGAAGAAAAAGTTAATAAAAATGACCCCATGACACGATAATAGACAAATGTACTCAAAAACTCCTAGGAGAAAACTTATATTTTCTTTCTCTGTTCCTTAAAGTTATAAATCTTTTCATGTCTTTGAAAAGTAAACACAGTCCCCATTGTCTGACACTGCAGCCTTGGCTGAATCAGTAGAACCTGAAACTTAAAAAACAAACAAACAAAAATAGCCTTTTGAACACAAACTGCTAAAAGGACCCTCTTGCCTCCTTAAAATTGCTTGTCAAGGGCAAAGAAAGATTTTTAAAGTCTTCTCTACAAATAATAAATACTTTAGTCTCCTGAGAGAATAATCTAATTTATTCCAACCATCATTTATAAACTAGCGAGTTTTGTATTGTATCTGATTCATGACTAAATTTTTTAAAAGAAAACTATGAGATCTCTGGTTGTCTGTCTATATGTCTATATGTGTACATTATAAATATGGTATCTTCCTACCTCCAGATAATGCTGACAAAATTAATTTGTAAAAGAGTTCTATTTAATTGACTTAAGCAAACAAACACTTATGTAAAAACTTTCAAAAGTATAGCAAAAACTAACCCAAATATTTTTCAAGTTCATACAGTCTAGGTTAGTTTAAAAGCTAATTTTAAACTTGTTGGTTTAATTAATACAGGTATGTCTTCAGAGTTAGCATTAAAAATAATGGAGATAAACAACTCTTGTTCTACCTGGGCTTACTAGCCAAATGGGCTAATGTTGCCTCTGTTGCTAAGTTTACTTTTTTAAAAAAAACTTAAAATAATTATTAACTACTTTAATGTCTCATGAAAATTTCATGAGTAAGTATGATTGTTAAGAACAAGTGAATTAAAAAGATGTAAATGAGATAAGGATTTTAAGTAAACATTTTAAAAATAACTGTTTTATTATTTGTCTACTTAAATAGTTCCCTAAATCTCTTTGGTAATTTGCACCCTTACAGTTGTGCTAAATTAAATTATGATGAGAATTAATTGAATGCCTAGATCATTTCCAAATAAGGTAAAATACTGAAACATTAATTGCTAGACTAGTCTAAGTTTACCTGCTTTTGACCTCTTATTACAGAGACTAAGTATGTTTGGGTATATTAGTAAATATATTTTGTGCTTTATTGAAAGATTGTACTATGAAGAGTACATGTTTCTAAAAATTATAAAATATATTTATGTTGGCTAAGACAGAAAATATTAATACTTCTGTATTTTCATTTCAAAATTAAAATTTCAAAGGATTAAGAATTCTAATTAATATATTTGGTCAAAGGTACCAGGTATAATAATAGAAATATGATGTATATTAGGGTAAGAAAAGGTATAAGCTATAGAGATGATTTTTGTTAAGAAAAAAGAAAGTGATTTTATGCTAAAGATGGTTATTTTTTAAAATTGAAATATAGTTGATTTACAATGTTGTGTTACTTCCTGATGTACAGCAAAGTGATTCAGTTATATATATATAGTTATATTTTTATATGTAGTTATATATTCATAAATATATACACATGTATTCAATATATTCTTTCTCATATACTTTTGTAGTCTTTTCCATTATGGTTTATTACAGAATATTGAATATAGTTCCCTGTGCTATACAGTAGGACCTTGTTTATCTTATATATAATAGTTTGTATCTGCTAATCCCAAACTCCTAATATATTCCTCCCCCTCCACTTGCCCCTTTGGTAACCATAAGTTTGTTTTCTAAGTATGTAAGTCTATTACTGTTCTGTAAATAAGTTTTTTGTATCTTTCTTTTTTAGATTTCACACGTGAGTGATATCATATGATATTTGTCTTTAACTTACTTCATTTTGTATGATAACCTCTAGATCCGTCCATGTTGCTGCAAATGGCATTATTTCATTCTTTGTTATGGCTAATATTCCATCCTATACATATATACCACATCTTCTTTATCCACTCATCTGTCTATGGACATTTAGGTTGCTTCTATGTTGTGGCTACTATAAATAGAGCTGCTATGAACATTGGGGTGCATGTATCATTTGGAATTAGAGTTTTCTTCACATATATGCACAGGAGTGGGATTGCTGGATCATATGGCAGCTTAGGTTTTTTTTTTTTAATTTTATTTTATTGATTTTTTTTTATACAGCAGGTACTTATTAGTCATCAATTTTATACACATCAGTGTATACATGTCAATGCCAATCGCCCAATTCAGCACACCACCACCCCCACCACCCCACTGCTTTCCCCCCATGGTGTCCATACGTTTGTTCTCTACATCTGTGTCTCAATTTCTGCCCTGCAAACCAGTTCATCTGTACCATTTTTCTATGTTCCACATATATACGTTAATATATGATATTTGTTTTTCTCTTTCTGACTTACTTCACTCTGTATGACAGTCTCTAGATCCATCCACGTCTCAACAAATGACCCAATTTTGTTCCTTTTTATGGCTGAGTAATATTCCATTGTATACATGTACCACATCTTCTTTATCCATTCGTCTGTCGATGGGCATTTAGGTTGCTTCCATGACCTGGCTATTGTAAATAGTGCTGCAATGAACATTGGGGTGAGGTGCATGTGTCTTTTTGAATTATGGTTTTCCCTGGGTATATGCTCAGTAGTGGGATTGCTGGATCATATGGTAGTTCTCTTTTTAGTTTTTTAAGGAACCTCCATACTGTTCTCCATAGTGGCTGTATCAATTTACATTCCCACCAACAGTGCAAGAGGGTTCCCTTTTCTCCACACCCTCTCCAGCATTTGTTGTTTGTCGATTTTCTGATGATGCCCATTCTAACTGGTGTGAGGTGATACCTCACTGTAGTTTTGATTTGCATTTCTCTAATAATTAGTGATGTTGAGCAGCTTTTCATGTGCTTTTGGCCATCTGTCTGTCTTCATTGGAGAAATGTCTATATAGGGCTTCTGCCCATTTTTGGATTGGGCTGTTTGTTTTTTTTTAATATTGAGCTGCATGAGCTGTTTATATATTTTGGAGATTAATCCTTTGTACGTTGATTCGTTTGTAAATATTTTCTCCCATTCTGAGGGTTGTTTTTTTGTCTTGTTTATGGTTTCCTTTGCTGTGTAAAAGCTTTGAAGTTTCATTAGGTTGCATTTGTTTATTTTTGTTTTTATTTCTATTACTCTAGGAGGTGGATCAAAAAAGATCTTGCTGTGATTTATGTCAATGAGTGTTCTTCCTATGTTTTCCTCTAAGAGTTTTACAGTGTCTGGTCTTACATTTAGGTCTCTAATCCATTATGAGTTTATTTTTGTGTATGGTGTTAGGGAATGTTCTAATTTCATTCTTTTACATGTAGCTGTCCAGTTTTCCCAGCACCACTTATTGAAGAGACTGTCTTTTCTCCAATGTAAATCCTTGCCTCCTTTGTCATAGATTAGTTGACCATAGGTGTGTGGGTTTATCTCTGGGCTTGCTATCTTGTTCCATTGATCTATGTTTCTGTTTTTGTGCCAGTACCATATTGTCTTGATTACTGTAGCTTTGTAGTATAGTCTGAAGTCAGGGAGTCTGATTCCTCCAGCTCTGTTTTTTTTCCCCCTCAAGACTGCTTTGGCTATTTGGGGTCTTTTGTGTCTCCATACAAATTTTAAGATTTTTTGTTCTAGTTCCGTAAAAAATACCATTAGTAATTTGATAGGGATTGCATTGAATCTGTAGATTGCTTTGGGTAGTATAGTCATTTTCACAATATTTATTCTTCCAATCCAAGAACATAGTATACCTCTCCATCTGTTCGTATCATCTTTAATTTCTTTCATCAGTGTCTTATACTTTTCTGCCTACAGGTCTTTTGTCTCCCTAGGTAGGTTTATTCCTAGGTATTTTATTCTTTTTGTTGCAGGGGTAAATGGGAGTGTTTCCTTAATTTCTCTTTCAGATTTTCCATCATTAGTAATAGGAATGCAAGAGATTTCTGTGCATTAATTTTGTAACCTGATAATTTACCAAATTCATTGATTAGCTCTAGTAGTTTTCTGGGGGCATCTTTAGGATTCTCTATGTGTAGTATCATGTCATCTGCAAACAGTGTCAGTTGTACTTCTTTTTTTCCAATTTGTATTCCTTTTATTTCTTTTTCTTCTCTGATTGCTGTGGCTAGGGCTTCCAAAACTATGTTGAATAATAGTGGCAAGAGTGGACAACCTTGTCTTGTTCCTGATCTTAGAGGAAAGACTTTCAGTTTTTCACCATTGAGAATGATGTTTGCTGTAGGTTTGTCATATATGGCCTTTATTATGTTGAGGTAGGTTCCCTCTATGCCCGCTTTCTGGAGAGCTTTTTTTCATAAATGGGTGTTGAATTTTGTCAAAAGCTTTTTCTGCATCTATTGAGATGATCATATGGTTTTTATTCTTCAATTTGTTAATATGGTGTATCACATTGATTGATTTACCTATATTGAAGAATTCTTGCATCCCTTGGATAAATCCCACTTGATCATGGTGTATGATCCTTTTAATGTGTTGTTGGTTTCTGTTTGGTAGTATTTTGTTGAGGATTTTTGCATCTATATTCATCAGTGATATTGGTCTGTAGTTTTCTTTTTTTGTAGTATCTTTGTCTGGTTTTGGTATCAGGGTGATGGTGGCCTCATAGAATGAGTTTGGGAGGGTTCCCTCCTCTGAAATTTTTGGAAGAGTTTGAGAAGGATGGGTGTTAGCTCTTCTCTAAATGTTTGATAGAATTCACCTGTGAAGCCATTTGGTCCTGGACTTTTGTTTGTTGGAAGATTTTTAATCACAGTTTCAATTTCAGTGCTTGTGATTGGTCTGTTCATATTTTCTATTTCTTCCTGTTCAGTATTGGAAGGTTATACCTTTCTAAGAATTTGTTCATTTCTTCCAGGTTATGCATTTTATTGGCATAGAGTTGCTTGTAGTAGTCTCTTAGGATGCTTTGTATTTCTGCGGTGTCTGTTGTAACTTCTCGTTTTTCATTTCTAATTTTATTGATTTGAGTCCTCTCCCTCTTTTTCTTGATGAGTCTGGCTAATGGTTTATCAATTTTGTTTATCTTCTCAAAGAACCAGCTTTTAGTTTTATTGATCTTTACTGTGGTTTTCTTCATTTCTATTTCATTTATTTCTGCTCTGATCTTTATGATTTCTTTCCTTCTGCTAACTTTGGGTTTTGTTTGTTCTTCTTTCTCTAATTCCTTTAGGTGTAAGGTTAGATTGTTTGAGATTTGTTTTTTTGTTTGTTGAGGTAGGCTTGTATAGCTATAAACTTCCCTCTTAGAACTGCTTTGCTGCATCCCATAGGTTTTGCATCGTAGTGTTTTCCTTGTCATTTGTCTCTAGGTATTTTTTGATTTCCTCTTTGATTTCTTCAGTTATCTCTTGGTTGTTTAGTAACGTATTGTTTAGCCTCCATGTGTTTGTGTTTTTTACGTTTTTTTCCCTGCAATTCATTTCTAATCTCATAGCGTTGTGGCTAGAAAAGATGCTTGATATGATTTCAATTTTGTTATATTTACTGAGGCTTGCTTTGTGACCCAAGATGTTATCTATCCTGGAGAATGTTCTGAGCACACTTGAGAAGAAAGTGTAATCTGCTGTTTTTGGATGGAATGTCCTATAAATATCAATTAAATCTATTTAGTCTATTGTGTCATTTAAAGCTTCTGTTTCCTTATTTATTTTCATTTTGGATGATCTGTCTATTGGTGTAAGTGAGTTGTTATAGTCCCCCACTATTATTGTGTTACTGTTGATTTCCTCTTTGATAGCTGTTAGCAGTTGCCTTATGTATTGAGGTGCTCCTATGTTGGGTGCATATATATTTATAATTGTTATATCTTCTTCTTGGATTGATCCCCTGATCATTATGTCATGTCCTTCCTTTTCTATTGTAACATTCTTTATTTTAAAGTCCATTCTGTCTGATATGAGTATTGCTACTCCAGCTTTGTTTTGATTTCCATTTGCATGGAATATCTTTTTCCATCCCCTCACTTTCAGTCTGTATGTGTTCCTAGGTCTGAAGTGGGTCTCTGGTAGACAGCATATATATGGGTCTTGTTTTTGTATCCATTCAGCAAGCCTGTGTCTTTTGGTGGGAGCATTTAATCCATTCACATTTAAGGTAATTATCGATATGTATGTTCCTATTACCATTTTCTTAATTTTGGGGGTTGGTTTTTGTCAGTCCCTTTCTTGTCTTGTGTTTCCCACTTAGAGAAGTTCCTTTAGCATTTGTGGTAGAGCTGTTTTGGTGGTGCTGAATTCTCTTAGCTTTTGTTTGTCTGTAAAGCTTTTGATTTCTCCATCAAATCTGAATGAGATCGTTGCCAGGTACAGTAATTTTGGTTGTAGGTTGTTCCCTTTCATGACTTTAAGTATATCATGCCACTCCCTTCTGGCTTGTAGAGTTTCTGCTGAGAAATCAGCTGTTAACTTATGGGAGCTCCCTTGTATGTTATTTTTCATTTTTCCCTTGCTGCTTTCAATAATTTTTCTTTGTCTTTAATTTTTGCCCATTTGATTACTATGTGTCTCAGCATGTTTCTCCTTGGGTTTATCCTGTATGGGACTCTCTGCGCTTCCTGGACTTGGGTGGCTATTTCCTTTCCCATGTTAGGGAAGTTTTCGACTATAATCTCTTCATATATTTTCTGGGGTCCTTTCTCTCTCTCTTCTCCTTCTGGGACCCCTATAATGCAAATGTTGTTGTGTTTAATGTTGTCCCAGGGGCCTCGTAGGCTGTCTTCATTTCTTTTCATTCTTTTTTCTTTATTCTGTTCTGCAGCAGTGAATTCCACCATTCTGTCTTCCAGGTCACTTATCCGTTCTTCTGCCTCAGTTATTCTGTGATTGATTCTTCTGGTGTAGTTTTCATTTCAGTTATTGTATTGTTCATCTCTGTTTATTTGTTCTTTAATTGTTCTAGGTCTTTGTTAAACATTTCTTTCATCTTCTCGATCTTTGCCTCCATTCTTTTTCCGAGGTCCTTGATTATCCTCACCATCATTATTCTGAATTCTTTTTCTGGAATGTTGCCTATCTCCACTTCATTTAGTTGTTTTCTTGGGGTTTTATCTTGTTCCTTCATCTGGTACATAACCCTCTGCCTTTTCATCTTGTCTATCTTTCTGTGAGTGTGGTGTTTGTTCCACAGGCTGCAGGATTGTAGTTCTTCTTTTTTCTGCTCTCTGCCCTCTGGTGGATGAGGCTATCTCGGCAACTTAGTTTTTTAAGGAACCACAATACTGTTATCCACAATGGCTGTACCAATTTACATTCCCGCCAACAGTACAGGGAGGTTCCTTTTTCTCCACACTCTCTCCAGCATTTATTATTTGTAGACACTTTGACAATGGCCATTCTGACTGGTTTGAGGCGATACCTCATTGTAGTTTTGATTTGCATTTCTTTAATAATTAGCGATGTTGAGCATATTTTCATGTGCCTGTTGGCTATCTGTATGTCTTCTTTGATGAAAAGTCTATTTAGGTCTTCTGCCCATTTTTCAATTGGGTTGTTTGTTGTTTTCTTTTGTGTTTTTTTTGGGTTGTTTGTTTTTTGATATTGAGCTGTATGAGCTGTTTGTATATTTTGGAAATTAATCCTTTGTTAGTCACATGATTTGCAAATAATTCCTCCCATTCTGAGGGTTGTCTTTTCATTTTGTTGATGGTTTTCCTTTTCTGTGCAAAAGCTTTTAAGTTTGATTAGGTCCCATCTGTTTATCTTTGCTTTTATTTCTTTTGCCTTGGGAGACTGACCTAAGGAAATATTGTTACGATTTATGTTAGAGAATGTTTTGCCTATGTTCTCTTCTAGGACTTTTATGGTTTCTGGTCTTACATTTAAGTCTTTAATCCATTTTGCATTTATTTTTTATATGGTTTGAGAGGATGTTCTAATCTCATTGTTTTACATTTGGCTGTCCAGTTTTCTCAGGACCACTTGTTGAAGAGATTGTTTTTTCTCCATTGTATATTCTTTCCTCATTTGTCAAAGATTAATTGACCATAGGTGTGTGGGTTTATTTCTGGGCTCTCTATTCTGTTTTATTTGTTCATATATCTGTTTTTGTACCAATACCACTCTGTTTTGATCACTGTAGCTTTGTAGTATTGTCTGAAGCCTGGGAGGGTTATGCCTCCAGCTTTGTTTTGTTGTTGTTGTTGTTTTTTCCCCTCAGGGTTGCTTTCACAATTCTGAGTCTTTTGTGGTTCCTTGTGAATTTTAAGATAATTTGTTCTAGTTCTGTGAAAAATGTCATGGGTATTTTGATTGGGATTGCATTAAATCTGTAGATTGCTTTGTGGAGTATGGCCATTTTAACAATATTAATTCTTCCAATCCAAGAGCATGTGATATCTTTCTATTTCTTAGAATCATCTTCAATTTACTTTATCAATGTTTTATTGTTCTTAGCATACAATTATCTCACTTCCTTTGTTTATTTCTGGTATTTTTTGATGAGATTTTAAAATGGATTTTTTTTTTTGGATTTGTTTTTTACTTTCCCTTTCTGATATTTCATTGTTAGTGTAAAGAAATGAAGCAGATTTCTGTATGCTAATCTTGTATCTTGATACCTTTCTGAATTTGTTTACCAATTCTAGTAGATTTTGTCTAAAGTCTTTAGGGTTTTCTATATATACAGTATCATGTCATCTGCATATAATGACAATTTTACCACTTCCCTTCCAATTTGGATATCATTTATTTCTTTTTCTTGTCTGATTGCTGTGGCTAAGACTTCTAGTACTATGTGGAATAGAAGTAGTGAGAGTGGGCACCCTTGTCTTGTTCCAGATTTTAGCAGTAATGCTTTCAAGCTGTTCATTTTTAAATGGGACAAAAACAAGGGACAAACTAAAATGGGCACAGAAAGTTTTAAAAAGTTTGTGAAAAAGGAATCTTCAGAAAGGAATTTTATGTGTGGTCAGGACTAGACAACACTGACATTAATTTAATTAATTGTGTTTTAATATAAAAAAATAAACTGGTGTAAAATTACAGTTTGGTTTGGTCTCTTAAGAAGACAAAATATTTTTCTATTGGTCTGCTGTCAGTAATAAGAGATTATGAAAAGTTTTTCTCTACCTTTACATAATCTGCAAAAAAAAAAAGATTTTGTCTTGTCAAAAGAATCACTTATGTTCTATATTGTCTTTATCAGGTCTTTGATAATTTAAGTGACCTAGTCCTTTCAATATTAAAACAGCTAAGTTTTGCTTAAAACTATCTAACCATCTATATTTGAAGGTTTTAATTGTTATTTTGGTTAAATGAGTAATTAAGCATTGTTTCACAGTGACCTCTTTGACTAAGTGTTTTAAAAACTTTTTGATATTTTTGACAAATTTCCCTAAAATCAAATTCTAAATGAAGATTATTGACTTATAACTGACTTTGATATTTGTTCTTTCTCCTTATAAAAAGGGATATTAAACTAATTATGCACACTTGATATGTTAAACTACATGGAAACCATTATCAGATAAGAAGTAAGATTAAGCCTTCTTTACACTATTTCTGTATAGTTACGTGTTTTAAGTGTTCCAGAAATTGTATGAAATTCCAGAAATCTTATATGTTCTGACATAAAATGTTGCCTGTCATCAAAATTCAGGCTCACACTAAAGGAACTGAACCCAAGTATCAGGGAAATGCCCTGACTTTCATGCAAAGGCAGCAACAAGAAAAGAATCTGTAAAGATTATATATGGTAGGGACTTCCCTGGTGATGCAGTGGTTAAGAATCTACCTGCCAATGCGGGGGACATGGGTTTGATCCCTGGTCCAGGAAGATCCCACATGCTGCAGAGCAACTAAGCCTGTGAGTCACAACTACTGAGACTACACTCTAGAGCTCACGAGCCACAACTACTGAACCCACGTGCCACAACTAGTGAAGCCTGTGCGCTTAGAGCCTGTGCTCTGCAACAAGAGAAGCCACTGCAATGAGAAGCCCGTGACCACAACGAAGAGTATCCCATGCTCGCCACAACTAGAGAAAGCTCCTGTGCAGCAGTGAAGACCCAACACAGCCAAAAACAAACAAACAAACAAACAAACAAATAAATAAATAAAAGATTATGTATGGCACATGGGGATGAAATCCATTCTGCTTCTGCAAAATAAATAAATAAATAAACCCTCATTGCCTGATTTTGCCATCCTGATATCCTTGTAACATGGCAACATTCTGCTTCTAAATCAGAAAAATTAAGATGAGTATACAATAGCTGTAAATTAAACAAATAGTCGGGGCTATGGGAAACTGAAGACAGCCACTTTGCTCCTCCAGGCTACCTGACAATTCCATTTTAAACTTTTATTTTGCATTCCTTCACCCACCATAGTGCAGCTAAGATGATTCAAGTTGTAAATAGTCATTGACAAGGAGATTTCTATAAAACTGTGAAAATATTCTACAAGCAATGTCTGACCTGTCAGGTCCATGAGCTTGGGGGAAAATATTTTTGTCCCCAAAGGCCTCAGACTTCTTCCCTCTAGACCCTTTGAACATCTGCAACTTGATTACATTCAACTGAAACTTTGTATGGTTTATAAAAATGTTTTTGTTATTGAATGGAAGTTTTCTAGGTGGATTAAAGCCTTCCCTTACTGTGAGACTGATGCCCTCACAATGGTAAAGAAACTTTTAGAAAATGTGTTTTCCACTTGGGGTATACCTTCCACAATCTCCAATGACCAAGGCACCCACTTAACTGGGCAAATCATATGAGTTTTAACAAAATCTTTGCAAACTTCTTGAAATTATCCCTGTCACTATCACCCTCAATCATCCAGCAAGATCTATAGAACTAATGGAAAAACTGGACTCAAGTACAACAAGAATTAATTACATAGGATCAAATGAACTGAAAAATATTATGATTTTAATGTCATTTTGTCTAAAATATTACCAGTTTTTAATCCTTTGTTCTCCAGATACAAGGAAATTTTTAAAAGACTTACAACAATTCGGTAAATTATACCTTTGCAAGAAAATTTAAGTTTATATTTTTCTCCCTGCTTGATCCCTCCAGAATTCAGAAACTCTCAGTGAGTATGCTTATTTTCTTATAATATAAATTTTGTTGTTTGCATAAATTCAATATGAATCTGCTCTCCTAATAATTAACATTGTTGAGCATCTTTTCATGTGCCTTTTGGCCATCCTTATGTCTTCTTTGGAGAAATGTCTAATTATAGATCTTCTGCTCATTTTTGATTGGGTTGTTTGTTTTCTTTATATTGAGCAGTATGAGCTAACTGTATATTTTGGAGATTAATCCCTTTTCAGTTGCAACATTGGCAAATGTTGCCTCCCATTCTGTAGGTTGTCTTTTTGTTTTGTTTATGGTTTCTTTTGCTGTGCAAGAGCTTTTAAGTTTAATTATGTCCCATTTGTTTATTTTTGTTTTTATTTCCATTACTTTAGGAGATGGATCCAAAAAGATATTGCTGGTTTTATGTCAGAGAGTGTTCTGCCTATGTTTTCCTCTAGGAGTTTTATAGTATCCAGTCTTACATTTAGGTCTTTAATCCATTTTGAGTTTATTTTTTTATATGGTGTTAGGGAGTGTTCTAATTTCCTTCTTTTACATGTAGCTGTCCAGTTTTCCCAGCACCACTTATTGAAGAGGCTGTCTTTTCTCCATTGTATATTCTTGTCTCCTTTGTCATAGATTAATTGACTATAGGTATGTGGGTTTATTTCTGGGCTTTCTATCCTGTGGTATTGATATATATTTCTGTTTTTGTGCCAGTAGCTACTGTTTTGATTACTCTATAGTCTGAAATCAGGGCGCCTGATTCCTCCAGCTCCATTTTTCTTTCTCAAGATTGTTTTGGCTATTCAGGGTCTTTTGTGTTTCCATACAAATTAAAAAAAAATTTGTTCTAGTTCTGTGAAAAATGCCATTGGTAATTTGATAAGAATTGCATTGAATTTGTAGATTGTCTTGAGTAATATAGTCATTTTGACAATATTGCTTCTTCCAACCCAATAACATGGTATATCTTTCCATCTGTTTGTTTCATCTTCAATTTCTTTCATCAGTGTCTTATAGCTTTCACAGTAAAGTTCTTTTGCCTCCTTAGGTAGGTTTATTCCTATGTATTTTATTCTTTTTGATGCAGTGGTAACTGGGATTGCTTCCTTAATTTTTCTTTCTGATCTTTTGTTGTTAGTGTATAGAAATGCAACAGATTTCTGTGTATTAATTTTGTATCCTGCAAATTTACCAGATTAATTGATGAGATCTAGTAGTTTTCTGGTAGCATCTTTAGGATTTTCTCTGTATAGCATCATGTCATCTGCAAACAGTGACAGTTTTACTTCTTCTTTTCCAGTTGGGATTCATTTTATTTCTTTTTTTTTCTCTGATTGCTGTAAGTAGGACTTCCAAAACTATGTTGAATAAAAGTGGTGAGAGTGGGAATACTTGTCTTGTTCCTGATCTTAGAGGAAATGCTTTCAGCTTTCACCATTGAGTATGATGTTAATTGTGGGTTTGTCATATATGGCCTTTATCATGTTGAAGTAGGTTCCCTCTATGCCCACATTCTGGAGATATTTTATCATAAATGGATGTTGAATTTTATCAAAAGCTTTTTCTGCATCTATTGAGATGATCATATGGTTTTTATTCTTCAATTTGTTAGTGTGGTGTATCACACTGACTGATATGCAGATATTGAAAACTCCTTGCCTCCCTAGGATAAATCACACTTGATCATGGTGTATGATCTATTTTTAATTAATTAATTAATTTTTATTTAGTTATTTTTGGCTACTTTGGGTCTTGGTTGTAGCACGCAGGATCTTCATTGAGACATGCAAGATCTTTCCTTGTGGCATGTGGGCTCTTTGTTGTAGGTTCTAGTTGTGGTGCACTGGCTTCTTTTTAGTTGTGTCATGTGGGTTTTTCTCTCTCTAGTTGTGGTGCGTGGGTTCCAGAGCGTGTGGGCTCTGTAGTTTGTGGCATGTAAGCTCTAGTTGAGGTGTGTGAGGTCAGTAGTTGTGGCACACAGGCTTAGTTCCCCCGAGACATGTGGGATCTTAGTTCCCTGACCAGGGATCAAACCCGTGTCCCATGCATTTTAAGGCGGATTCTTTACCACTGGACAACCAGGGAAGTCCCTGAGGTCCTTTAATGTATTGTTGAAGTTGGTTTGCCAGTATTTTGTTGAGGGTTTTTGCGTCTATGTTCATCAGTGATATTAGCCTGTCATTTTCTTTTTTTGTGGTATCTTTGTCTGGTTTTGGTATCAGGGTGTTGGTGACATTATAGAATGAGCTTGGGAGTACTCTTTCCTCTGCAATTTTTTGGAATAATTTCAGAAGGATATGTGTTAACTCTTCTCTAAATGTTTGATAGCATTCGCCTGTGAAGCCATCTGGCTCTGGACTTTCATTTGTAAACTAAAATGAGGTATCACCTCACACTGGTCAGAATGGCCATCACCAAAAATCTACAAATAATAAATGCTGGAGAGTGTGGAGAAAAAGGAACCCTCCTACACTGTTGGTAGGAATAGTTTATAATTTGCTCCAATCATTAACCTTTGTTTTTCTTTTGTTTCCATAGAAGTGTCTCTTATTAAATACCTGATTGCTTGAACTATACGCCTAGCTTTGGGAGCCCACCTGCATCACCACCTCCTTAAATAAAATATAACTGTTTAACTAACCTGACCTGTTCTCAGAAGTAAAAAACTGGTTCAAAGAAAAGGAAAACTGTACTAACCTGTTTTCTCACAATTACAGTCACCAGCTCAGCTTTTAATATGTGAAATATCCAGAGATGTTTTGGAGGCAGGAACTGTTGGGGGCCAGGGTAGGCTGCCCCAAAATATTACTCAATGGCATATTGATTATTTTAAATTAAAGTTAATTAAGAAGCAACAAACACAAGGTAAGACTCTGACCCTACTTTCTGTCTCCCTAAAAGCAGGAAATAAATCTATGTGAAATGTGCATTCCCTGCATCTGAAAGTAGAAGGACATCCTTATTGCTAGAGATTAGGAAATTCAGGTCAAGAAGCTTATATAAACAAACTTTGTTACTTCTTTAATTTACTACCCTAAATCCAAACTCTGTTCATATTTTTCACTAGTTGTGCACCCAAAACCTAAGTATCTTGGTCTTGTCAATTTCTAACAAATTTATTTTTTCTTTGTCTATAACCATCCAACAAGGAGGAACTTGTGCTCTCCTTGGAGGAAACTGCTGTTTTTATATATATAAATCATAAAAGGTGGTCCAACAATTAGAAATATTAAAGGCTAATATTGCTATTTTAAAAAAAAATTCTGAGAAACCCCTTGGGACTGGACAGACCTATAGTTTGTTGTCTTCTTGAGTAAGGTCCCTTTTAAAATCAAGACTGAAATTTGTATTACTAATTGTAATCTTAGCCCTATCTATTTGGTTGTTATTCAAACTAATTGTGTTTTATTTCAAAAATGTTTAAACACCAGATCTATAAGGATAATGGTGAAGCAGAGATTGGAGACTATTCATCAAGCCTTCACCTCATAACCTGCCTTTCATCCCCTGAGAGATCAACTCTGAACTTAATTGAGATTTGACTTGCCTGAGATCATATCCCTAAAGCCCCTTGTTACTCAAATGCGGCCCAAGCCTGAAACACTAAAACTCTCTCCTCTCAATCCTTTTGCCCCAAATGCAGACTTCCTGGGACAGGTCCATCCCAGATCCGTGGGACAAAAAAAATCTAATTGATACAGACTTCCTGGGAGAAATCCATCCCAGTTCCATGGGACAAAAGATCTAATCAATATAGAAGGTTGAAAGGCCTCTTTTTGTTTACATACTTTTGTCTAGTTATCAATGTTAGGGGAAAACTAAGTCATAATGAACAAGCACAGAGGTATGCTAATTGGGAAACATTTTATAGGCTATATATTTTATCAGTTATACAAAACTGTCACACAAACATTATATGTGTGCTTTTAGCAGTAGACTTGAAACAAGCAGTGATATATGTCATGAGTAGTTATGCACTTTGACAACTTTACTAAAGAATTTGTTTTCCCTCCTGAACACTGGGGCAAACGTATAGCTAGAAATAAAAGAATAATTTTCAATTTTGATAGGGTAGTTAAATTGAATTAGTAGGATGAATCTTATAGGCCCAGTCCGAATTCTTGGGTCAGCCATCTACTATTGCTGTTGTCTTCTTCTCATCTTGGTATGGGTGTCATTTGAGATCAGAAGTCCTTTCTATAGACCAGTCCAGTGTATAGGCTTTCTTAAAGTCAGAAATATGAATTCAAGAACAAATTCCCTGCAGTTTTACAGTGTGTGAGATACTTAAGAATACCTGATAAGGGTGCTTTCATCTAGGTTAGAATGAGGGACCGTTATATTATGTCTTTTACAGTGTGCATAATCCCCTAGTTGCAGGTCATGAGGCATCTGATCTTCATCCAAAGATTATTGTGATCAGCTTCAGAAACAAGTTTAGACTATCCTTTTAATAATTAAACTTTACAAAAATGTAACATAGCAACAAGGAGCCATGTTGGATGCAGGAAATAAATACATTACCTCAATATTCACAAAGGTATATACAAAACCTCAATATCCATTAAGGTATATTATTGAAACATATTTTTTCTCTCTAGATTATCCTCACTTCTACTAAATCTATCCAAATAAGACTGATTTGTTTGCAAAATAAGTCTGGTTTCAATTAATTTGTCCTGATTATTTACATAAGTGCAATTGATCATATAAGCTCTTTTAAATTGGCTGTGTTGGAATTTTTCATAAGGAATCTCAAATTAAACTTTAAAAAATCCTCTCAAGGCCAGGAAAGTTACATCAAGGATTTGCCATCAGATTTTGCCTGCAACATCTACAGATTTGGGCCAACTCCTCTCTTTTTTCGGTCCCCAAAATATCTTGAGATTCCTGCACTTGCCAGAAAGTTGCCTTTCTTATTCACCTGGAAATACTTCTGGAAACCCTGTAAGAAAGGTACCAGGTTGTTTTTCCAAGGGGCTTTATGGCTCCATAGAGTCCACCTTAGTTCTTTGAAGCTTTCTGGTCATATTTGATTTTATGTATATTCCAAATATGACATTTCAGTCAAAACCATGGTAATATAACAAATATTTCCAACTGTGTCTTGTTTAGGAGAACAGATTCTTACTGAATTCATACAAATAACTATATTGCCATAAAAATAAGAATGCTCTCTAAGGGTTTCCAAATTCTGGAAAGATTGGATAGAGAGGAAGGATAAATATGTATTTTATGTAAAATGTATAACTTACCAAATTGCTATATGTCATATTTTGCTTAAGGAAAAAGGTTTCCTTATATCTGGAAAACACAGATTAAAAGCCAATATTATTTTAGACAAAGCCCATAAAAGTTATAACCATATTTATCAGTTCACTCAGTCCTGTGTAACAACTAATTCTTGATCTTGATCTTCTGTTAAGTGTTTATGAAGACATCACTTTTTAAATTATAATTCTTTAATTTCTTACCCAGTTCAGTGGTGTGATCTGAAAGTTTTCAGAAACCTGTACTTGTCAAAAAGTCTTTTCTGTGAATTTTCTTGAAGATGAAGGATTTTTGCAAAAACATCAGAGTAAAACAATAACTGTCTACAAATGACAAAATACTTTAAAAGGCATGGTGAAAGATCTGATTACAATGTAATTGACAAAGAATCTTGGTTATTTTTGGAACATATAATAATTTAAGATAATAACTAGAATTATGACTGATAGCATACCAGGACATTTTTAAATTTTAGCAACTCCATATAATTTCCCTAATTTTTATATTAATAACATTTACCCATACAAAGTAACCTAAGAAGGGTTATCACCATTCATTTTGCAATGCTTCCCATGTAATTTAATATACTAAATAAGCTTTATTTTAATTTCTCTCTTTGAGATGCATCAGGGGCCCTCTGAAATGTCCTAAAGTTAGCTAGAGTTCAAAACAATTTCATTTATAATTTGATTTCAGGAATTTTGTCAAAAATATCAAAAACGTTTTAAAATGCTTGGTCAAATAAGATCATAGGTGACTGTGAAAATATACTTATTCAGTTAACCAAAGTGACAATAAATGATTTCAAAGGCAAGTATGGAAAGTTACAACAGATTACTTAAAATGTAAAGAAACTTAGAATCTGTTATCTAAAGCAGCTCAATAGTCCAGGAAAACTTTATTCTCTTAACAGAGAGATGAAACCATACTCCAGTCTTGTACCAATTTACTTTAAATTAAAAAATTCATTTACTTTGTTAAATTCAATCTAATCTTAGCCAGTCTTGACCATACACAAAACTATTTTCTCAGGGTTCCTTTTCCTTCTATAACTTCTGTGTCCATATTAGTCTGTCCCTTATTTTCTTTCCCATCCAGAAACTACCAGTTTTAGGACAAAATTATTTTATTTTCCCTTAACAAAAATCTATCCATTCTTCATACCTTCTCTTACCACAACATATATCCTACTGTTTTTTAATCAAGAAAGAATTTGACTTCTTTTTTCTTATTATCAGTCTGCAAAAAATTTCAAAGTTATTGAATTACCAAAGAAGTAATTTTAATGGTTAAAGTAAATAATGTAAAGCATCATTTCAGTTCTGCTTTAAAATTCAAGAAAAAAAGGAAATAAAATTGTAAATCCACATGCTTTCAGAATTCAAGGGATATGGCATCCTACTTTCTTTACATACCGAAAAGTTTCCCTTATAAGTTCTAGCAGCTTTAATTACGTATATATTAAAATTTTGACCCATAAAACCCTAATCTGTAGCAAAAACCAAGAAGCAAGAGATTGTGAACTATTTGTCATACCAGCATTTTTTGATTGGCAAACTTATAAACATATTCTACAACCTCTATAAATATATACTTTCTCATAGCAGAATTTATTTTCTCAATGTGGGACATGTGTCCAATAAACCCAAATATCTTTAGTTCCTTCTCATAAGAAGACAAAATTAAGTAAACTTAGACTTGTCTAGCAATCAATGTTCCAGTATTTTATCTTATTTAAAAATCATCTAGACCTTTTACAAATTTTCATTATTTAACTTAATTAGGAAAACCCTAAAGTTCCAAGTTACCAGAAATCTTGAAAACCTATTTTAGATAGACATACCTAAAACATAATTATTCCTAAAGAGTTAATCTAAAAACTCTTATCTCATGTACCTCTATTTCATTACTTATGAAAATATTATCATACAAAGTTAATTTTTTGTTGTTGACAAATATTGCAACAGAAATAATATCTTATTTGATTTATAGTAAACTTAGGTACAATAAAAGTATTATGTTCAAAGTTAATGACTCCAAAACATGTCTGTATTAATTAAATCAACAAACTTTAACTTTAACATAAAATATTAATTTAATCTTAAATATTTCCCACATTAGTTTCTTTTGTATTTTTGAGGATTTATATAAGCTCTTAATTTTCTTTAAGCCAGTTAAATAGAGCTCATTCATAAGTTGATTTTGGTATAATCCTCTGGAGGTAAAGATATATCATATTTATAATGTACACACAGATGTAAAGACAGAACCAGATACCTCATAGTTTTATTTTAAAACATAGTCATGAATCAGATATTAAAATATAAACTCATTATTTTGTAAGTAGAAGTTGTAATAAGTTACGGTTACACAAGTTTTAAAAGGCCCCTCTTTTCCTTTCTTTTTTTTTTTTTTCTTTCAATTTTAGGTTCTACTAATGGAACCAAGGCTGTAGTCTCAGGCAATGTTTATTGTGTTTGCATTTCAAGGACATGATAAAAGTTCCTGAGAGCCCATGTAGAACATTTACATCTTAAAGGCACAGGAAGGAAAAAGCAAGGTCCTAGAAGGACTTGTTTCCTTAGGGTAAGAATTCTGAAAAGATGTATTATTAAGCTGGCAAATCCAGTTTTGGAATGTCAAGTGAGCCCCATCTTGAGCATCTTTTTCCAGAATCTAAAGAATATTGTGTCCATGTGGTGTTACAAATAAAATATCTTTTTTTTTCCGTAGTTGCAAAACAAAATATTTTCCAATTCAGTAAGAAAACATCTTAAGGGGCTACAAGATGGGACAGAGCTGTGCATCTCATTTTTGTTATTCACCAATAGTGTTGTCAATTATCTAGCAAACAAGTAAATAAATACTAAGTGGTCTCTCCGGGTCTCAGTTCCATAGTCCAAAAGGGAAAGTCCCAACAAGTGGAGTCAAATGACAGAGAATAATACCCTGGTGTTGTCATATGTGAGTTCTGCTATTTACCAGAGATGTCTCAAACAGCCATTGCCCTGTTTCCTTTAACACAAACTCTAAAGGATTGTAAGCCAATGACGCCTCATTTGAGGCAGGTGCTCAGGGCTGCCCCTGAGATAAAGGTGCTCAGTACAGAATCTGAGAGCCTCCAAGCCTCCACCAGCCAGATGCTGATGTGCCATGGGCAAGATGCTTACCCAGGACAGTGATGCCTTTCATGGTCACCAAAATTTTTAACAAACTGAACTCGGGTTCACTTGTCTGACATACAGCAAAGCCAATCTACTGACACTGGGTTGAGGTGAAGGAAAGTACAGCATTTATTTGCAAGGTACCAAGCAAGCAGAATGAGCAGATAATGCTCAAAAGATCTGAACTCCCCATTGGCTTACATGTAGAGGTTTTTAAAGGCAACATTAGGGGTGAGGGTCACAGGTGCATGATCAGTTTGTGAACATCCTTCTGATTGGTTGGTGGTGAGGTAACAGGGTGATATTTTGGGAATTTGGGGAATCTCAATCATCAGTTTTCTGGCTCCAACCAGTCTGTGGTCTATGTGTTTGTGATCAGCATGCAGTCATTTTCTTCCACCAAGTTGGGGTGGGGGGGTCATAGTTTCTACAAAATTACTCAAGGATATGCATCAGGATAGCTTAACTGCTTTCCTTAGTTTCTGCATTTTTTCACTTCTGTAATTGTTAACTAATCAAATTTGCTATTTGGAATTCAGAGAAGGCCTAGGAGGCTAAAGTTAAGCAGGGGAATCAGGGACACTTGCATCTGGGAAGGCCCCACAGGGTCTTGCTCAGTTTCACCTAGCACATGGTAAGTATTCAATGAATATTTATTGACTAAATAAAAGAATTGTATTTAAACCTCCCATAATCTGACCATGGTTTATTTCTCCAGCCTCATCCCCTACTTCCCCATCCTCTTGCACTCTAGGCTCTAAGCCTATAAAACAATGTCATTGCCCTTGAATGCACCACACTCTTTCATACTGCAGTAATGTTTTGTGTGCTCTTGCCCCTTTCTCAACTGGTAAACTTCCTTTGATCCCAGAAGGCTCTGCACACTCATCAACTTTTCTGGAGGAGCCCATACCAACACACTTTCTCTTAAATACTCTTATTGTAGCACAGACTATATCATATTAAAGTTACTTACCTTTGGAATCCTCCACTAGCTAGGAGCTCCTCATGGGTCAGGACTAGATGAAAGTCCTATTTATGTTCCCAGTGCCTGGAATATACACACTATGTAATAAGGGCTCAAGAAATGCTTGCTAAATAGATGGATGAAATAAAAAACGAATCAATCAGCTAAGGAGAGATGAGAGTCAGAGTGGAAACAAGTGACTACGGTTTTAAAAATATAAGGAGCAGGTTGATGTAGTGAAAGGAGCTTTTTTGGAGGCAGGTATACTTGGCTTAGAATCCTAGCTTCACTATTAATATTTGTGTGACCTTGGTCAAATCATTGCACAGCTTGTGCCTCAGCTTCTATATTAGTAACATGAGTCTAATAATTACTTCTAGATATGTTGTGAGTAACAAGGGAAACAACACCCACAAAATGCCTAGTATAGAAACAGATACATGGAATATAATCAAAATGAGTTTTCTTTCCCTTCCTACTATTGTCTACTTGTCACCCTGCTTTGTTCCCGAATACTTTCTTCTTTACTCACCTCCACCAACTCCCTCTTTATCCTTTCCTCTGCTAATTCCCAAGAGGTCTTAGTCCCCAACCACCTAGCTGCTGGGAGACTGAATCTTCGCCACAGGACAGACTTCTGACTCGGGATTGCTGTTCCACCCCCTGCAGAAGTGCTGTTATTGTGGGTCATCAGACTGACTCCAGGCCATTTTCTTGTTAGTACTTGACCACTCTGGAACCAGTGGCTGTTGCTTTATAATTGCTTTTCCTAGATTTGTTTTAATATTCCATAGAGCAATTGTGCTCTCTAATGCACCACTGCCCCCAACCTCCATCTTGTCAGTGGGGAATATCATCTCTTCTCCTTGAAGGGGTGGAGAATATGGTGCTGCCTTTTCTCCTGAGACTTCCTGTTCTAGGCCCTTGGGAGCCAAGCAACGGAAATAGCCCAGAGGTTAGAGCCTTGCACGTTCCTGTCAGCCTGCCTTCCTCTAAGCCTTGTTTGTGTATGTTTATTTTGGGGTCAAGAATACATTGGTAGTGGAGAAGGTGTGAGGGAAAAACCAAGATATTTTTTCTGGGGAAAGGAATTGGTACCTTTTCTTTACCTCTTTTATAAGTATCTCTCCAACCTCAAGCTATTCTGAAGTCCTGTAGGTAACTATATAGGCAAATCCAGTCTCAGAGCTGAAAAAGACCTTCACAATTTCCTTAGACTATCCCGTCATTTTTAAGGCAGGGAAATCAAAGTCTAGAGGAGTGGAAATAATTTACCCAAGGTTGCCCAGCGAGTTATCTCTTTTGTGAGTCTTTAGACTTTCCTTAGAGAATCAGGTGGCTCAGATGAGTAGCAATTCCATTCTCTGGGGCCTCTAAATTTGTCATGAACTAAAAATTTTACTCAGGGTAACCCAAAGAAAAAGGGGCATCCTAAAATAAGAAGATTTTTCTGCTCCCAGGCAAAGTATATTGAGCATGTCATGAGTACCTCACTGATGTTTTCAAAATTCTTGTTGCCATGCTGGGTTCCATTTCAAGTACAAGCATTAACCAATGATCCTGGAGAGTGGGAGAAATTATGAAGGATAAGAAACAGAAAAATGCTTCATTTTTCCAAAATGAAATGAACAGATACTGAAAACCAGGGACCAAACAGCTTAATTTTTACATTAGGCAAGATTCTGGGACAGACTATGCAAATAATGATGTGTGGAAACTTAGAAAAGGAAGCAGTAATCAGGACAACCATAATAGGCTTGCCTGGAATGCAAACATGTCAGGTGAATCAACTGCATTGCTTTTATGCAATGAAACTAGCCTTATGAATTGGGGAAAAGGAGATAAATGATTATCTGGCCAAACGTAGGCACTTACCATGTCTTTTCTGATTGCTTCTTGGTCTACATAGATAAATAAAGATTGACTGACAGGGCAGTTTGATGAATTTGTAATAAGCTAAATGATTATACCCAATATATGGTTACTGCTATGATTACTGCTATCATTGTGGCTACTGCTGTTATATTATTAACATTAATAGCATAAAGGCCCATAGAATTAAATAAAATTTTAAAATGTTTACTATTTATTATAAAGGATATAGATGAACTGATAGATGAAATATTTTGGTTTCTATAAATGAATAGGACATATATTTGTGTCCAACTTACTTTTAACAATGATGCCAAGACCATGCTATGAGGGAAATAATAGTCTCTTCAACAAATTTCATTAGAACAATTAGATAGCCACATGAGAAATAATTAATTTGGACCCCTATCCCATACCTTATACATAAATTAACTCAAAATGGATCAAAGTCCTAAATGTAAGAGCTTAAACAATTAAACACTTAGAAGAAAATATAGATACACATTTTTATGACCTTGAGTTTGGCAATGGCTTTTTAGATATGATGCCAAAAACATAAGCAATAAAAGAAATATGGAGTTCATCAAAATTAAAAACTTTGCACTTCAAAAGATACTAACAGTAAAGTGAAAAGACAATAAACATAAATTTTTTACAAATCATATACCTGTTAAGTGTCTAGTATCCAAAAATGTATAAAGAACTGAATATATTACAACTCAAAGTAAAAGACAAATAATACAATTTTTAAATGTACAAAGATGCCGATAGACACTTATCCAAAGATATACAAATGTCTAATAGTCACATGAAAATGAACTCAACATCGTTAGTCAATTTGAATTAAGAAAATGCAAATTAAAACCACAATGAGATGCCACTTCACACCTTTTATAATGACTGTAATAAAAATTAGCAACAACTGTTGGTGAGGATGTGGAGGAACCTTTATATATCACTGATGGAGATGTAAAATGGTGCACCCACTATGGAAAACAGACTGGCAGTTTCACAAAAAGTTAAAAAGAGAGTTACCATTTGACTCTACAGTTTCACTCCTAGGTATATACCCAAGAGAAATGAAAACTTATGTCCATACCAAAACTTGTACATAAATGTTCATAGCAGCATTATTCATAGGTAGACAAAAAAGTCAAGATAGCACAAATGTCTATCAACTCATGAACAGAAAAACAAAATGTGTTATATCCACACAGTGAAATATAATTCATTCATAGAAAGCAATAAAGTGAAGGTGAGAGGGAAGATGGCAGAGTAGAAAGCAATAGGAATCTGTCTCTGTACACTGGACAAGAATTGTATTTTCAGAAACTGCTAGAGTATCTATTTTGGAACTATGGATTCTGTTCAAACAACTGAAGTTTCCAGGGGAAATCAGACTGGTAAATTATGATTAATTTCAGTCAATTTCAACCATTAGGGAGACTCCCCCATAATGAGCAGCAATGCCTGCATTCTGGAAAAGGCTTGTGAGAGCCAGAATTGGCAATAAGGACATTATCCTCCAAATATTGGGGATCTATGTTCTGATCACTGATTATTGCTTCTGATCACAGAGGTTCAGGTAAAGAGTCAGGCTGTCACTGTTTTATCCCCAACATCCATTGTTTCTTCTCCTTCAGGTTGAAATGGCTTCCAGGAGATTTATAGGAACAGCTCCTGTAACTTTTTTCTTCTTTTTCCCTTTTTCTCATTTTGGGAGACAAGAATTTAAGGATTAGTTCATTCAAAAGTAACTGCATATATCAAATAATTTAGAAAGCTACCACATATGACCAGAGAAAGACACAGGCTCAGAAAAGACCCGAGAAGACCTTACACTTTCACCTCAGGCTGATACCTGGCACAGAGACACATTACAACAATCGCCAAGATAGCAAACCTTAATCAAGTGGTGAAATCTGATTTTCAGATTTAGCACACCAAGGTTCAGATTTTGTTTTCAACAACAACAACAAAAACCCACAAAGGCATATAAAGAAACATGAAAGTATGGCCGATTTAAATGAATAAAATAAATCAATAGAAACCTCCTGTAAGGAAGCTCAGAAGATGGAATTTCTAAATAAAGACTTTAAAACAATTGTGTTAAATATGCTCAGAGAGCTAAAGGAAGACATAGACAAAAATGGGAAAACAGTGCATTAACAAAGTGAGAATATCAATAAAGAGAAAATACAGAGAGAAACTGAAAAGAAATGCTGGATCTGAACAATACAATAACTAAGATGAAAAATCAATTATATGTTTCAAAGCAGGTTTAATCAGGCAGAAGAATCAAACCTGAAGACAGGACAATTGAAATTATCAAGTTTGATAAAGAGAGGAAAAAGATGGAAGAAAAGTGGACAGAGACTAAGACACCCATGGGATACCATCAAGAAGACCAACATATGCATTGTGGTAGCTCCAGAAAGAGAAAGGGAAGTGGTTAAAAAGAATGTTTAAAGAAATAATGGCTAAAAACTTCCCAAATTTGATGAAATACATGAATCTATAAACACAAGCATCTTAACAACCTCCAAGTAGAATGAACTGATACCCACACTGAGATACATTATAATCAAACTGTCAAAAGCCAAGACAAAACGAGAATCTTGGAAGCAGAAAGGGAGAAGCAACTCATCACATTTAAGGGATCCTAAGTAATTTTATCTACTGATTTCTTATCAAGAATCTTGGAGGCCTGAATGCAATGGGTTGATATATTCAAAGTGCTGAAAGAAAAAAATAAACTATCAACTGAGAATACTATATCTAGCAAAATCACCCTTCAAAAATGAGGGAGAAATTAATACACTCTCAAATAAACAAAAGCTAAGAAGGTTCATTACCACAAGATCTGCCCTGAAAGGAATGCAAACGGAGTTCATCAGACTGAAATGAAAAAACAAAAGAGAGTGACTTGAAGATGTATGAATAAATAAAGATCCCTGGAAAAGGTAAGCACATAGACAATTATAAAATCTAGTGTTATTGTAATTTTGTTGTAAATTCCACTTTTTAATTTTCTACATTATTTGAAAGACAGATGCATAAAATAATTATTTACCTATGTTATTGAGCATGAAACGTATTAAGATGTAATTTTGACAGCAGTAACAGAAAAATGTGGTTGGAGCTGTAGAAAAGCAGAGTTTCTGTATACCATTGAAGTTAAGTAGGTATATATTTAAATTAAATTTTTATTACTTTAGAATGTTAAATATCATCCTCATGGTAGCCACAAAACATATCTACAGAACATGCACAAAATAAAATGAGAAGGGAATCAAAATGGTTCAATATGAAAATTAAATACAAAAGAAGGCATTAATGGAGGAAATGAGGCAGAAAATTGTACAAGATATATAGAGAACAAATAGAAAAGTGGCAGAAATAAGCCTTCTTATCATTATTTTAAATATAAATGGATTAAACATTTTGTTCAAAAGGCAGAAATTGGGGGACTTCTCTGGTGGTCCAGTGGTTAAGACTCCATGCTTCCACTCCAAAGGGACTGGGTTTGAGGAACTAAGATCCTGCATGCCACACAGTGAGGCCAAAATAAATAAATAAATAAATAAAAAGGCAGAGATTGGCAGAATAGATTAAAAAAAATGATACTACTGTATGCTGCCTACAGGAGACTCATTTTAGATCCAAAGACACAAGTTTAAAGTGAAAGGATCAAAAAAGGTATTCCATACAAACAATAACCAACAGAGGGGCTATCCTAACATGAGACAAAATAGAGTGTAAATGCAAAAATATTATGAGACAAAGAAGGACATTATATGTTAATAAATGGCTTAGCACAGCAAAAGCTACAACAATTATAAACATTTACAGACCTAATAACCAACCTTCAAATATAGGAAGCAAACCTTGATTGAATTGAAGAGAGAGATAGATAGTTCTACAATAATAGTTGTAAACTTCAATACCCAACGTTCAATAATGGATAGAACAACCAGACAGAAGCTAAGTAAGGAAATGGTGGGCTTGAGCAACACAATAAATCAATTAGACTTAACAGATATATGCAGGACACTCCATCCGATAACAGAATACACAATCTTCTCAAGTGCACACAGGATATTCTCCTGGATAGACCAGAGATTAGGCCACAAAACAAGCCTCAATAGGTTTAAAATATAGAACTCAGTCAAAGTATTTTCTATGTTGTAAAGAAGTTAGGAGTAAATAACAGAGGAAAACTAAAATTTAACAAAAAATGTATACATTAAACAACACACTTTAGAACAACCAATGGGTCAAAGAAGAAATCACAAGGAAAATTAAAAATGCTTAGAGACAAATGAAAACATAAGCATAGCATACAGATACAGTATGCAGTAAAGTCAGTACTCAAAAGGAAATTTACAGCTGTAAACACACATGTTAAAAAAGAAGAAATACCTCAAATTGGTAATATAACATTACATCTGAGGAACTAGAAAAAGTAGAGCAAGCTAAACCAAAGCTGGCAGAATAAATGAAATAAGATCAGAGCAGAACTAAACAAAAGAGAGAATAGAAAACAATAAAGAAAATCAATGAAACCAAAAACTGGTTCTTTGAAAAGATAAAGAAATCTTGCAAACCTTTACCTAGACTAAAATTAAAGAAAGACAACACATAACTAAAATCAGAAATGAAATTGGGGGTGTTACTACCAACCCTACAGAGATAAAAAGGGATTCTAAGAGAATATTATGAACAATTGTGTGCTAACACATTGGATAACCTAAAAGAAATGAGCAAATTCCTTGAAACACACACATTACCTAAACTGATTCAAGAAGAAATAGAAAATTTCAACAGACCTGTAACAAGTAGATATTGAACAAATAATCAAAATTTCCCAACAAATAAATGTCTTGGACCAGATGGCTTCACTGGTGAATTCTACCAAGCATTTAAAGAAGAATTAAAACCAATCATTCTCAAACTCTTCCAAGAATTGAGGAAGAAGAGACACTTCCTAACTCATTCCATGAGGCCAGTCTTATACAGATACCAAAGCCAGATAAAGACATCACAAGAAAAGAAAATTGTAGACAAATATCCCTTATGAATATAGATGCAAAAATCCCCAATAAAATATCAGTAAATCAAATCCAAAAGCATATTGAAAGGATTGTTCACCATGACAATTTATAATAGCATCAAAAGTAATAAAATGCTTAGAAATAAATTTAATCAATGAAGCGAAAGACTGTATGCCAAAAGTTACAAGGCATTGTTGAATGAATTTAAAGATCTAAGTAAGTGTGGTGACATTCTGTGTTCATGGATAGGAACACAACATTTTCTAAGATGTCATTACTATCAAAAGTAATCTACAGATTTATCACAATAGTTATCAAAATTACAATGAACTGTTTTTAAAGAAATTTAAAAGCCAATCTTCAAATCTATGTAAAATTGCAACAAGCACCAAATCGCCAAAATAATTTGAAAAAGAACAAAGTTGGAAGATTCACACTTCTCAACTTCCTAACTTACTACAAAGTTAGAATAATTAAACAATATGATTTCTGGAATACAGATAGACATATAGAACAATGGAATAGACTAGAGAGTCCAGAAATAAGCCCTCACATATAAGGTCAATTGATTTTTAGCAAGGGTGCCACGATAATTCTATGAAATAATAGTCATTTAACAAATGGTGCTGAGAAAATTGGATAACCACGTGCAAAAGAATGAAGTTGAACCCTTACTTTACACCGTATACAAAATCAACTCAAAATGGATCAAAGATCTAAATATCAAAGCTAAAATTATAAGCTAGGATAGCTAAAATTTTTAAAAATCCAGAAAATAGTAAGTGTTGGTGAGGATGTGGAGAAATTGGGACCCTCATGCATTACTGGTAGGAATGTAAAATGATGAAGCTGCCATGCAAAACAGTTTGGTGGTTCCTCAAAAAGTTAAGCATAAACTGTCATATGACCCAGAAACTTCACTTCTGGGTATATACTTTAAACAATTGAGAGCAGGAACTCAAAGAGATACTTGTATACCAATGTTCTCAGCAGCATTGTTCACAACAGCCAAAAGGTGGAAAAAATAGCTCAAATGTCCATCAACAGGTGAAGGAAGAGAAAAGGTAGTATATCCATACAATTAAATTCTGCTACATGTTACAACATGGGTGAACCTTGAAAACGTTATGCTAAGTGAAATAAACCAGACACAGTAGAACACATATTGTATAAGTCTACTTGTGTGAGGTACCTCAAATAGGCAAATTCATAGAGACAGAAAGTAGAATAGAGGTTACCAAAGGATGGGGGGTCAGAAAGAGAGAACTGTTATTTAATAGGTATAAAGTTTATGTTGGGTATGATGAAAAAGTTTTGGATCTAGATGGTTACCTAACATTGTGATTGTAATTAATGCCACTGAATAGTACACTTACAAATGATTAAAATGATACATATTGAATGTATATTTTACCACAATAAAGCACTTTAAAGCAGTGAAATACTGATTCATTCTATAACATGGATGAAACTTGAAAATTTCTGGGTGAAAGAAGCCTGACACAAAAGACTATATACAGTATGAGTCCACTTACATAAAATGTTCAGAATGGAAAAATGCATAGACACAAAATAGATTAATAGTTTCCAGGAACTGCTAGGAAAGGGAAGTGTGGAGCAGCTGCTAATGGGTATGGGATTTCTTTTGGGAGTGATGAAAATATTCTGCAATTATAATGTTTATGGTTGCACAACTTTGTGAATATACAAAAAAGCTGCTGAATTGTAATTTATTTAAAAATACCTAATAGGACAAGTTCAGGCTGAGTTAGATATGGTTCAGCAACAGTATATAGGAGAATTCAGGGGTTGTAGTTGATAGTTAAGTTCGTGATGAGTCAACAGTGTGGTGTGGCTTTAGCAAAACCTAATGTGATCTGAGACTGCACTAAAAGGTGTAACTGACCTATAAGAAAAGAAGCAGTCACCTTGTTCTTTCCTGGGCAGCCAGGCCACACCTGTAGGACTATTTTTAATGCTAGCCCCATCCTTTAAGAAAGCACTTAAATACTTGAAGCACAGCTAGAGGAGTATGCCCAGGGTATAAAAGGACTCAAGGCAGATTCAAGAAGGGGACTGGCTTAGAGGATTTAAAGATCCTCTAGGAGGTAATATAGTTTAGAAAATATTATACTTAGTTACAGATGTTTTAATTCCAGTTCTTCTACTTATTAGACTGGTGAATTTGAACAAGTCATTCACTGTATTAGCCAGAATTATTTTCACTAAAAGTGGCAGAAACCCCAAATTAACTTGGTTTAAGCAAAAAGGGGAATGAATATATGAGCTTATGTAATTGAAAAATCCAGGGATAGGTGCAGCTTGATCCAGAAGCTCCAAGGTTGTCACTGGGATCTAGCCTCTGTCTCTATCTCTAGGCCCTGTCTCCTCCAGTTGTCTCTATACTCAAACAGGCTCCCTCTTCAGGATGGTAAGATGGCTGCCAGCAGTTCCAACATTCCAGGCTTGAGTGTGTGTGTGTGTTGGATAAGGGACATTTCCTGGAAATTCCCATGTAAGCCCAAGATTTACCTTCATTAGGACACCTCGGGTCATGTGCAATTCCCTGAACCCCAACCCTTGGAACCCTGGCTAAAGTGCATGTATCGAAAATGAGGAGAGCTTGGGTCCTTAAAATAAAATAAGAGGTCTTTCATCAAAAGGAGGAGAAACTCATGTTTGGCAGCCAAGATACAACAATATCAACTCTGTGCTTCAAGTTTTCTCATCTGTAGGATTAATAATCATGCCCACTACACAGGATTGTTATTAGGAATGAATGAGATAACATATGTACAGTATCTGGCACAGAGTCTGACTTGTGGTAAAGGTTCTATAAGTGTTAGTTTACCTTTCTTTTCCTTACATGTATCAAAATCCCTGTCTCCTTGTCTTAGGACTTCATGCTACTGTTACTGAGTTAATGCAGACATCATTTCATCATGGTTCAGTTTTCTTTATTTGCAGAACCTTGGTCTCTGGGGTTCAGGCAGGAAGTATGTAAAATTCCAAAAGCTTCCAGACTTACTTACCTACCATATTACATGGATCAGGTCATCTGGTCTCCTCCTTGAGTTTAGTTGACAAAATTCTGAATATTATCACTTCTACCTGGTTCCAGGAGATATTTTAAAGCCACTCTTCCTTGAACTTTCCCTTACGTAAAAGGCTAAATCATTTTTCCTTTCTGAACTTTTTAAGCATGCTTTGAAGATAACAACAGCTATT
Organism: Balaenoptera physalus; assembly: GCF_965194825.1. Classification (NCBI taxonomy): domain Eukaryota; kingdom Metazoa; phylum Chordata; class Mammalia; order Artiodactyla; family Balaenopteridae; genus Balaenoptera; species Balaenoptera physalus. The sequence continues at coordinate 54,159,822 of NC_138903.1, read as the reverse complement.
TTGTAACAGTGTTTCTTAAGAGGATCTGGTGACCTTTGATGGAAAGAACACTGCTGACTCTAGCAGGAGGCATTTGACCCTTGAAGGAGGATGAAGATAGAATCTGGAAGATGGTGCTGAAGAGAAGACAGAGGAGAGAGAAGAGGACATTTCCAATTACCTTTTAGAATGAGTCTGAAACATTTTCTGGTCTTCTTCTAAGCTTCAAGATGAAGAGAATCATCCCTAAACTCCTGCAAAGAGATCAGTTGCTAAAACAATCTGGCAAAACCTGAGACTAAAGCTATATCTGAGATTATTTTATACAGTTAGCTCACTCCAGTACCCTTTTTATTCCATTTCTGGCAGGGCTGAAGTTCACTGTTTGTCTCATTCTTCCAAACTTCCCTGACGTGAAACACAACTGGCACCAGGCCCCATGAATACATGCGTGTATGAGTGTATTTGTATATTTATGTATGTGTGTGCATATGCACATGGCCTCCCCTATCAATGATGCTAATAATAGATGGTGGTGGACTTTACCTGGCGTTTGTACTCTGGATATAAACAAGGGCAAGAAAATGAAGCCAAAAGAGTTGCTAAGGCCAAAGCCAATATGCAGGCTGTATTCCTAATTCCAAGCAGGGATGGTGGCCCAGGAAATGCCAATGAGAGAAGATGTATGGGTACTTAGGAATCTTTCACAGGCAGGTCAGGTCTCAGTGGAGAGAGGAAACTTCTTCAATGTATGTGCATTCATGGATGCTGAAGGCTTCTCTCTTCGGAAGTTGATTATGAATCTTGTCCTCATTTTTAGGAGAGGAAACTGAGATGGAAGATGTTCTCAGGAGGATTGCAGCCCCACTCCATAGTCTGTCCTTTTCCAGCTATAAAGGAGGTTCCTCTGGCAGGAACAAGAACCATGACTCACCATGGGCAGTGTGTTGGGACCTACAACACCCAAAGATGGTACTGTCTCAAGATATGGGGATGAAAGCAGGGAAAAATATATGAGATAAAATCTAGTAAAAATCAAGCCATACTAGATAAAGCAAGCTGCCTACAGAAGTGACCCAGCCAAAAATCAAAGAGGGTATGTGCAAATGGCTGCTGATAGGGCCCCTATAATTCTCAACTCAGTCAGGTAAATAAGCTGATCCTAAAAAGGTGTCACTCACCCACTGCTGAAGAGGGAAGTGCCCTAGAGAGCCTTAGAGTTTGGGTGTCAGTTCTGCTCTTAATTTGCCACATGACCTTAAGCAAGTTCTCCTTCTGTGGAAATTTTATTTCTCTAAAATGAAGGGACAGGAGCAGGGGATCTCTATGTACCTCCTTTTGATGATTTGATGATTCCACTAAAATTTGTTATAACTTGTTTGAGGTAATTGTTGTGTTGTCATAGCGGAGTGTGTAGGGGGGACATATAGGCTGGGGAAAAGGAAGCAGTGTAGTCTTACAGTTTCTAAGAAGGTGTGAGTATGGCTCTGATATTCACAGGAAAACTTGAGCTGTGGAGATCACAAACAATCAAAAGAATCAAGAGAGATATCTTTCATGAATGTTGAATCTCCTTTGTCCTAATTCTCTCATGACCAAGAAGCTTCCCAAGTATGCATTCAGCCTCCAAAGTAGACTGGAATACCCGGAAAGAAGGCCCTTAAATGAATGGTGTTTATGGATGATTGGCTCTTTCCCTCAGGGAAAATTAATGAGTTGACAGCTGCTCTTTCTTACATCAAGCTCTAAAGAATTTGATTAATGAGGAATTGTGCTCCTGAGCCCGAGCATCCCTGCTAGGGACAGTAAAATTTTATTTCTGACCCCACAAAACTGGGGCCAGGTCCATATTCCCATGACAAACCTTTCAAGGTGCTGACTCTCTATTGAATCCAGTTTCCCTAACCACCAACAGCCAGAACCTCCTTCTCTTTGATATCTCTGGAGCAGCACCACTCTCTCTTTCCTCTCTCTTTCTCTCTCTCTCCCACCCAACCAGACTGTGGAATGAGGAAACGTGCAACAACCTGGGCCGCATATATTTAGCTTCACACAGGTGTGACCTGACAAGCCTCTAGGCACTGTAACCTTCACTGTTTGGAGGACTAAAGTTGACGCTTAGCTTGACAAACCACACCTACAAGATGGCAGCTGTTTATAGGTGAGGCCACCCAGGGCAGAAGAGAACACTAGCCTTGGGAACAGAGGCCTGGGCCCTCAACATTTCAGTGCCGTAAATTCTTTCCATAACTCTGGGCAAGTTACCTTCCTTCCCTATCCTTTCATTTCTTCACTTGGAAAAATATGGGGAACAGACTAGTCTAGGGATGCAAATTCAAACGACCTCTAAAACATGAACACTGAGAAATAAATGGAAGTTGCTTAATGCAATACAGCAGGGAGTAGTGGAAATTTTAGTGAACTGAAGAGTGTATATTCTAACTAAAAAATGTAACTGATCCTTAGCTGATTATGGTCGTGTGAAAATGTATGAAATGGTAAAAATCTGGAACTTTTAATATAACTATTGGATGCTAATTTAATTTTTTTTAAATAATATTAACCTCCTAAAAATATGTCTGCAGACTGGCATATGTAGTAGAAATTCTCTAAAGCCCTTGCCATTCAGGGCAGCAGTGCGTTTGACAGGAAAGGACACTGAGGTAGAGTTGAGGGATCCAACTACAAGCTTGCCTAGAACTTGAGGGGCCTGAATTTCTGCTCTGGGATCGGTTTCTTCAACTGTAACCTGGGGATAGTAATTTTGCCCTGCCTCCCTCACAAGGTTGTTTTGAGGAGGCAAGGAGATCAGTACTTTGAAAACATTAAGTATTTTGAAAGTACTTTGAGAACAGTATCACCTGTAGAGAATGATGTCAGCAAGATGGCAGACTAAGAGGTCCCAACACTTGTTCCCCCAATACAAAAACAACAGATAAACAACTACATGCCAATGAAAATATCTTTGTAGAGCTCTGGAGTACAATGAAGAACCTGAAGTGACTCAGTGGGGCACAAAAACTGAGGATGGCCACAGAAAAAAGTGAAAGGAATTATCTTACTTGTGTCACCCCATTTTCAAGTCTGGCAAAGCTTGGAACCAAGAGAGATTCCCTTGGTGTGACCTCTCCCAATGTGGGAAAAGGAGAACATGAGGACCCCAGCAGCCACTGCCACCACCACAGACTCCCACTATTTTGCAACTGAGGAGCTCTGTAGTCTTCACCAAAGCGGATCCTAGCTGATAGATCTGCCTGGAGTCCATACTGTTGCACTCCCCCACGAGAAGGAGCTGCCACTGCACCTCCCTGGAGATTAACCTCCGCATCATACTCCTGCCCCAGTACAACTGCATGTATGTCCAGGACCCTGGCTCTGCAATCATTCCATGTGTACCTGCACTCCTGACACGAATGACACTGCCATAGTGAGCATGTTTTTGTCCCACACCATGGCACTGTGGTCTTTTCAAACACACCCACACTTAGGACCCCAGCTTTACAACAGGTATGTGCATACCTGTGCCCTGGACACCAGCACCACTACCACAGCTAGAATGCCCACTTTCTGCACACTGGAGTCACTGCTGCAGCAGGATGACACATGCTCTGGGCCCTGGAGCTGTAATTATTCCATGTGCACCCATGACCTAGCCCCAGATCTCTGGATGTCTTTGTCCCAGACATCAGCACCACTGCTGCAGTGAGTGTGCCCACACCCTGGGCACTGCCACCACTGCCTCAGTGAATGCATCCAGTGCCATTAGCACTTCATGCATGCCCATTCTTCATAATATGCCTCTACAGATCCTCTTGGCTATGGCTTCCCCTGTGGGGAAAAAAGAGAACAGGGTGATCCCAACAAGCTTCCGCCATCAATGACTCCAATAGCCCTCACCACTGCTGCAGGCACCCATAGCCTTTGTTGTCAATAATTCCTGAAGTTTTCACTGATGCTGACATCAGTTGATGAAGAATATGCCACTGCACCATCCCCAGAACTGGAGCTGCTGCTGCACCCCACTGGAGCTGGAGTTACTACATCGCACCAAACCAATGCCTCCTCACATACTCATAGGTAATGGTCTTTCCCTATTGAAGCCAGTCCATACATTCTGGAAGAAGTGACTACTACTCAAATGTTCAGACATCAATACAAGGCTATAAGAAGTGCAAAAAATCAAGGAAACATGATACCACCAAAGAAATACAGTAATTTTCTAAAAATTGGTCTCAAAGAAATGGAGATCTACAATTTGCCCAACAAAGAATTCAAAATAATTGTTTTAAAGTAGCTTAATGAGAACAAAGTAACACAGACAATTCAACAGAGTCAGGAGAACAATATATGAACAAAATAAGAAGTTCATCAAGAGACAGAAATCATAAAAAAGAACAAAAAAATCCTGGAGCTGAAGAATACAATTAATGAAATGAAAAATTCAAGAAAGATCTACAACAACACATTTGATCAAGAAGACGAAAAAATCTGCAAACTCAAAGAAAGACCATTTGAAATTATCTAGACAAAGGAGAAAAAAGAATGAAAAAGAGGGAAGAAAGCCTATGGGATTAATGGCACATCATAAAGTACTCCCCTATGCATTATGGGAGTCCCAGAAGGAGAAGAGAAAGTGGCAGAAAGTTTATTTAAAGAAATAATGTCTAAAAACCACAAAAATCTTGGGAAGGAAAAGAATATCCAAATTCATGAAGCTCAAAAATCCCCAAATATAATCAACTCAAAGAAGACTACACTGAAGCCTATTATAATCAAATTGTCAGAAGTCAAGGACAAATAGAATTTTGGAAGCAGCAAGAGAGATGTGACTCATCACATAAAAAGACCTCCCATAGGACTATCAGTGGATTCTAAGCAGAAACCTTGCAGACCATGACAGAGTGGGGTGATATATTCAAAGTACTGAAAGAAAAAACTGCCAACCAAGAATATTATGCCTGGAAAAATTATCTTTTAAACATGAAGGATAGATAAAAAACAGGGAGTTTGTCACAATTACACCTGCCTTATAAGAAATACTTAACAGAGTTATTAAAATTGAAATGAAAACAAACTAAACAACAGTGTGAAAACATATGAAAGTATAAATATCAGTGGTAAAGTTAAATATGTCAAAAACACTGTAATGCTGGTGCATAAGTTACATTTAACTCTAATTAGAAGTCAAAAGAGAGAATTTGTTAATGAATATGCAGTATGAAAAGAAGCAAACTCTGACTACAAGAACACAAAGTGTGGGGTCATAATAAAAGTGGGTTTTCATATGTGATCAAAGTTAAGTTGTTATAAAATTAGAAGATTATAACTACAAGATATTTTATGCAAGCCTCAAGCTAACCACAAAGGAAAAAAACTATAATAGATACACAAAAATTAAGAAGAAAAGAACCAAAGCAAATCACTACATAAAATAGTCCAATCACAGAGGAAGACAGAAAGAAAGGAAGAGGGGGAAAAATGCAAAACAAATAGAAAATAATAAAATGGCAATAGTACGTCCTTCTTATCAATAATTACCTTAAATATAAATGGATTAAACCCACCAACCAAAAGGATTAAGAAAAAAGATTCAGCATTACACTGTCTACAAGACATTTACTTAAGATTTAAACCTATTTCAAACATAAACTGAAAATAAAGGAATTGGAAAAGATATTTCATGGAAATGGTAATGAAAAAAAGCAAGGGAGTTATACTTATATCAGACAAAATAAACTTTATAACTAAAACTGTCTCTAGAGACAAAGAAGGTCATCATATAATGACAAAAGGGTTAATTCAACAGGAAGATGTAGCAATTATAAATATATATGAACCCAATATCAGATGACTTAAATATATAAAACAAATATTGAGAGATTTGAAGGCAGAAATGACAGCAGTACAATAATAGTAGAGGACTTAAGTACCACACTTGTAATAGTGGATAAGAGATCCAGACAGAAAATCAATAAAGAAACATCTGACTTGAAGAACACTATAGACCAAATGGGCCTAACAGACACACAAAACTTTCCACCCAATAGCAAAATACACATTCTTCTCAAGTGCACATGGAACATTCTCTAGGATAGATCACATGCGAGGTTACAAAGCATGTCTTAATAAATTTAAGAAGTTCAAAATCATTGTAAGTATCTATTCCAACCACAGTGGAATGAAACTTGAAACCAATAACATCAAGAAAACTGGAAAATTCACAAATATGTGGAAATGAAACATCATACTCTTGAACAACCATTGGGTCAAAAAGGAAAACAAAATGGAATTTTAAAAGTATTTCAAGTGAAAACAAAAACACAGCATACCAAAACCTATGAGATGCAGCAAAAGTGGTATTGAGAGGGAATTTTATACTGATAAATGCCTATATTAAAAAAGAAGAAAGATCTCAAATAAACAAACTAACTTTAAATTTCAAAGAACTAGAAAAAGAAGAACAAGGTAAGTCCAAGGTGAGCAGAAAGAAGGAAATAATAAAAATTAGAACAGAAATAAAGCAAGTAGAAAAATTAAAATATAGAAAAGATCAACAAAATTAAGATTTGTGTTCTTTTTGAAAAGACAACAACATTGACAAACTCTTAGCTAGACTAAGAAAAAAGGAGAGAACACTCAAATTAGGTCAGGATTGAAAGAGATGGTATTACAACATACACTTCAGAAATAAAAAGGATCATGAGACTATTATGAACAATTATATGACAACAAACCTAGAAAAATGGATAAATTCTTAGAAACATACAACCTACCAAACTGAATCAAGGAGAAATAGAAAGCCTGCACAAACTAATAATAAAGAAATTAAATAAATCAGCAATCAAAAATCTTCCAACAAAGAAAAGTCCAGAGCCAGATGACTTCACTGGTCAATTCTACTTGTCCAGTGAAGTAGAATTGTTCAAAGAAGAATTAATACCATTTCTTCTTAAATTTATCCAAAAAAACAGAAGAAAGAGGAACACTTCCAAAATCATTTTATGAAGCCATCATTACACTGATACCAAAACCAGACAAAGACACTAAAGAAAATAAACTACAGGTAAATAGCCCTGATGAACATAGATATAAAAATCCTTAATAAAATATTACCAAATTGAATTCAACAACACAGTAAAAGGATCATATACCATGATCAAATGGGGTTTATCCCTGAGATGCAAGGATGTTTCAACATACAAAAATCAATCAGTGTAATAAAATACATTAAAAAAAAGAAAGAAAAATCTACATAATCTTCTTGGTAAACACAGAAAAAGCATTTGACCAATTTCCGTATAAATTCATGATTAAAACTTTCAACAAAATAGGTATAGAAGGAATTTACATCAACACAATAAAGAGTAAAGCCCAGAGGTAACATTTAATCAATTGGAAAGACAAATCTTTCCCTCTAAGATCCAGTACAAGACAGGGATGTCCACTTTTGTCACTTCTATTTACATTGTACCGAAAGTTCTAGCCAGAGCAATTAGACAAGAAAAATAAATTCATCCAAATTAGGAGGAAGTAAAATTATCTCTTTGTCAATGACATGATCATATGTGCAGAAACACCAAGACACAAAAAAGTCTTAAGAACTAACTGAGTTCAATGAAGTTGCATGATACAAAGTCAATATATGAAAATCAATTACATTCTGTACACAACTGATTATCCTAAAAGAAATTAACAAAACAATTCCATTCACAACAGCAAACAAAAAATAAAATATTTATGAATAAACATAACCAAGGAGGTGAAAGACTTGTACACAGAAAGATACAAAACACTGATAAAGGAAATTAAAGAAGAAATAAATGGAAAGACATCCTGTGTTCATGAATTGGAAGAATTAATATTGTTAAAATGTTCATGCTACCCAAGGATATCTACAGATTTATTGCAATCCCTATGAAAATACCAATGGCATTCTTTATAGAAAAAGAAAAAAAATCCAAAAATTCATATCCACAAAAGACCTAAGTCTAAGCAATGTTGAGAAGAACAAAGATGGAGGTATAACATGTCTTGATTTCAAATTATATTACAAAACTACAGTAATTAAAATAGTATGGTATTGGCATAAAAGCAGACACATAGACCAATAGAACAGAATAAAGATCCCAGAAACAAACCTATGCATCTATGATCAACTGATCTTTGACAAGGGTGCCAAGAACACACAATGAAGAAAGTATAATCTTTTTTTTTTAAACATCTTTATTGAAGTATAATTGCCTTACAATGGTGTGTTAGCTTCTGCTTTATAACAAAGTGAATCAGTTATACATATAAAATATGTTCCCATTTCTCTTCCCTCTTGCATCTCCCTCCCTCCCACCCTCCCTATCCCACCCCTCTAGGTGGTCACAAAGCACCGAGCTGATCTCCCTGTGCTATGCGGCTGCTTCCCACTAGCTATCTATTTTACATTTGGTAGTGTATATATGTCCATGACACTCTCTTACCCTGTCACATCTCACCCCACCCCCTCCCCATATCCTCAAGTCCATTCTCTAGTAGGTCTGTGTCTTGCCACTAGGTTCTTCATGGCCTTTTTTTTTTTCCTTAGATTCCGTATATATGTGTTAGCATACTGTATTTGTTTTTCTCTTTCTGACTTACTTCACTCTGTATGACAGACTCTAACTCCATCCACCTCATTACAAATACCTCCATTTCATTTCTTTTTATGGCTGAGTAATATTCCATTGTATATATGTGCCACATCTTCTTTATCCATTCATCTGTCGATGGACATTTAGGTTGCTTCCATGTCCTGGCTATTGTAAATAGAGCTGCAATGAACATTTTGGTACATGACTCTTTTTGACCTATGGTTTTCTCAGGGTATATGCCCAGTAGTGGGACTGCGGGGTCGTATGGTAGTTCTATTTGTAGTTTTTTAAGGAACCTCCATACTGTTCTCCATAGTGGCTGTATCAATTTACATTCCCACCAACAGTGCAAGAGTGTTCCCTTTCCTCCACACCCTCTCCAGCATTTATTGTTTCTAGATTTTTTGATGATGGCCATTCTGACCGGTGTGAGATGATATCTCATTGTAGTTTTGATTTGCATTTCTCTAATGATTAATGATGTTGAGCATTCTTTCATGTGTCTGTAGGTCATCTGGACATCTTCTGTGGAGAAATGTCTATTTAGGTCTTCTGCCCATTTTTGGATTGGGTTGTTCGTTTTTTTGTTATTGAGCTGCATGAGCTGCTTGTAAATTTTGGAGATTAATCCTTTGTCAGTTGCTTCATTTGCAAATATTTTCTCCCATTCTGATGGTTGTCTTTTGGTCTTCTTTATGGTTTCCTTTGCTGTGCAAAAGCTTTTAAGTTTCATTAGGTCCCATTTGTTTATTTGTGTTCTTATTTCCATTTCTCTGGGAGCTGGGTCAAAAAGAATCTTGCTGTGATGTATGTCATAGAGTGTTCTGCCTATGTTTTCCACTAAGAGTTTGATAGTGTCTGCACTTACACTTAGGTCTTTAATCCATGTTGAGTTTATTTTTGTGCATGGTGTCAGGGAGTGTTCTAATTTCATACTTTTACATGTACCTGTCCAATTTTCCCAGGACCACTTATTGAAGAGGCTGTCTTTTCTCCACTGTATATGCTTGCCTCCTTTATCAAAGATAAGGTGACCATATGTGTGTGGGTTTATCTCTGGGCTTTCTATCCTGTTCCATTGATCTATATTTCTGTTTTTGTGCCAGTACCAAACTGTCTTGATTACTGAAGCTTTGTAATATAGTCTGAAGTCAGGGAGCCTGATTCCCCCAGCTCCATTTTTTGTTCTCAAGATTGCTTTGGCTATTCGGGGTCCTTTGTGTTTCCATACAAATTGTGAAATTTTTTGTTCTAGTTCTGTGAAAAATGCCAGTGGTAGTTTGATTGGGATTGCATTGAATCTGTAGATTGCTTTGGTAGTAGATTCATTTTCACAATGTTGATTCTTCCAATCCAGGAACATGGTATAGCTCTCCATCTATTTGTATCATCTTTAATTTCTTTCATCAGTGTCATAATTTTCTGCATACAGGTCTTTTGTCTCCTTAGGTAGGTTTATTCCTAGATATTTTATTCTTTTTGTTGCACTGGTAAACGGGAGTGTTTTCTTAATTTAACTTTCAGATTTTTCGTCATTAGTGTATAGAAATGCAAGAGATTTCTGTGCATTAATTTTGTATCCTGCTACTTTACCAAATTCATTGATTAGCTCTAGGAGTTTTCTGGTAGCATCTTTAGGATTCTCTATGTATAGTATCATGTCATCTGCAAATAGTGACAGCTTTACTTCTTCTTTTCCGATTTGGATTCTTTTATTTCTTTGTCTTCTCTGATTGCTGTGGCTAACACTTCCAAAACTATGTTGAATAATAGTGGTGAGAGTGGGCAACCTTGTCTTGTTCCTGATCTTAGTGGAAATGGTTTCAGTTTTTCACCATTGAGGACAATGTTGGCTGTGGGTTTGTCATATATGGCCTTTATTATGTTGAGGATAGTTCCCTGTATGCCTACTTTCTGAAGGGCTTTTATCATAAATGGGTGTTGAATTTTGTCAAAAGCTTTCTCTGCATCTATTGAGATGATCATATGGTTTTTCTCCTTCAATTTGTTAATATGGTGTATCACATTGATTGATTTGCGTATATTGAAGAATCCTTGCATTCCTGGGATAAACCCCACTTCATCATGGTGTATGATCCTTTTAATGTGCTGTTGCATTCTGTTTGCTCGTATTTTGTTGAGGATTTTTGCATCTATGTTCATCAGTGATATTAGCCTGTAGTTTTCTTTCTTTGTGACATCTTTGTCTGGTTTTGGTATCAGGGTGATGGTGGCCTCATAGAATGAGTTTGGGAGTGTTCCTCCCTCTGCAATATTTTGGAAGAGTTTGAGAAGGATAGGTGTTAGCTCTTCTCTAAATGTTTGACAGAATTCACCTGTGAAGCCATCTGGTCCTGGGCTTTTGTTTGTTGGAAGGTTTTTAATCACAGTTTCAATTTCAGTGCTTGTGATTGGTCTGTTCATATTTTCTATTTCTTCGTGGTTCAGTCTCGGCAGTTTGTGCATTTCTAAGAATCTGTCCATTTCTTCCAGGTTGTCCATTTTATTGGCATAGAGTTGCTTGTAGTAATCTCTCATGATCTTTTGTATTTCTTCAGTGTCAGTGGTTACTTCTCCTTTTTCATTTCTAATTCTATTGATCTGAGTCTTCTCCCTTTTTCTCTTGATGAGTCTGGCTAATGGTTTATCAATTTTGTTTATCTTCTCAAAGAACCAGCTTTTAGTTTCATTGATTTTTGCTATTGTTTCCTTCATTTCTTTTTCATTTATTTCTGACCTAATCTTTATGATTTCTTTCCTTCTGCTGGCTTTGGGGTTTTTTTGTTCTTCTTTCTCTAATTGCTTCAGGTGCAAGGTTAGGTTGTTTATTCGAGATGTTTCCTGCTTCTTGAGGTAGGCTTGTATTGCTATAAACTTCCCTCTTAGCACTGCTTTTGCTGCATCCCATAGGTTTTGGGTTGTCGTGTCTCCACTGTCATTTGTTTCTAGGTATTTTTTGATTTCCCCTTTGATTTCTTCAGTGATCACTTCGTTATTAAGTAGTGTATTGTGTAGCCTCCGTGTGTTTGTATTTTTTACAGATCTTTTCCTGTAATTGATATCTAGTCTCATAGCGTTGTTGTCAGAAAAGATACTTGATATGATTTCAATTTTCTTAAATTTACCAAGGCTTGATTTGTGACCCAAGATATGATCTATCCTGGAGAATGTTCCATGAGCACTTGAGAAAAATGTGTATTCTGTTGTTTTTGGGTGGAATGTCCTATAAATATCAATTAAGTCCATCTTGTTTAATGTATCATTTAAAGCTTGTGTTTCCTTATTTGTTTTCATTTTGGATGATCTGTCCATTGGTGAAAGTGGGGTGTTAAAGTCCCCTACTATGATTGTGTTGCTGTCGATTTCCCCTTTTATGGCTGTTAGTATTTGCCTTATGTATTGAGGTGCTCCTATGTTGGGTGCATAAATATTTACAATTGTTATACCTTCCTCTTGGATCGATCCCTTGATCATTATATAGTGTCCTTCTTTGTGTCTTGTAATAGTCTTTATTTTAAAGTCTATTTTGTCTGATATGAGAATTGCTACTCCAGCTTTCTTTTGATTTCCATTTGCATGGAATATCTTTTTCCATCCCCTCACTTTCAGTCTGTATGTGTTTCTAGGTCTGAAGTGGGTCTCTTTCAGACAGCATATATATGGGTCTTGTTTTTGTATCCACTCAGCCAGCCTGTGTCTTTTGGTGGGAGCATTTAGTCCATTTACATTCAAGGTAATTATCGATATGTATGTTCCTATTCCCATTTTCTTAAATGTTTTTGGTTTGTTATTGTAGGTGTTTTCCTTCTCTTGTGTTTCTTGCCTAGAGAAGTTCCTTTAGCATTTGTTGTAAAGCTGGTTTGGTGCTGCTGAACTCTCTCAGCTTTTGCTTGTCTGTAAAGGTTTTAATTTCTCCATCACATCTGAATGAGATCCTTGCTGGGTAGAGTAATCTTGGTTGTAGGTTTTTCTCCTTCATCACTTTAAGTATATCCTGCCACTCCCTTCTGGCTTGCAGAGTTTCTGCTGAAAGATCAGATGTTAACCTTATGGGGATTCCCTTGTGTGTTATTTGTTGTTTTTCCCTTGCTGCCTTTAATATGTTTTCCTTATATTTAATTTTTGACAGTTTGATTAATATGTGTCTTGGCGTGTTTCTCCTTGGGTTTATCCTGGATGGGACTCTCTGTGCTTCCAGGACTTGATTAACTATTTCCTTTCCCATATTAGGGAAGTTTTCAACTATAATCTCTTCAAATATTTTCTCAGTCCCTTTCTTTTTCTCTTCTTCTTCTGGGACCCCTATAATTCGAATGTTGGTGCGTTTAATGTTGTCCCAGAGGTCTCTGAGATTGTCCTCAGTTCTTTTCATTCTTTTTTCTTTATCCTGCTCTGCAGTAGTTATTTCCACCATTTTATCTTCCAGGTCACTTATCCTTTCTTCTGCCTCAGTTATTCTGCTATTGATCCCATCTAGAGTATTTTTAATTTCATTTATTGTGTTTTTCATCATTGCTTGGTTCCTCTTTATTTCTTCTACGTCCTTGTTAAATGTTTCTTGCATTTTGTCTATTCTATTTCCAAGATTTTGGATCATCCTTACTATCATTATTCTGAATTCTTTTTCAGGTAGACTACCTATTTCCTCTTCATTTGTTAAGTCTGGTGTGTTTTGACCCTGCTCCTTCATCTGCTGTGTGTTTTTCTGTCGTCTCATTTTGCTTATCTTACTGTGTTTGGGGTCTCCTTTTCACAGGCTGCAGTTTCGTAGTTCCCATTGTTTTTGGTATCTGTCCCCAGTGGCTAAGGTTGGTTCAGTGGGTTGTGTAGGCTTCCTGGTGGAGGGAACTAGTGCCTGAGTTCTGGTGGATGAGGCTGGATCTTGTCTTTCTGGTGGCCACGTCCACGTGTGGTGGTGTATTTTGGGGTGTCTGTGGCCTTATTATGATTTTAGGCAGCCTCTCTGCTAATGGATGGGGCTGTGTTCCTGTCTTGCTAGTTGTTTGGCATAGGGTGTCCAGCACTGTAGCTTGCTGGTCATTGAGTGAAGCTGGGTCTTGATGTTGAGATGGAGATCTCTGAGAGATTTTTGCCGTTTGGTATTACGTGGAGCTGGGAGTTCTCTTGTGGACCAGTGTCCTGAAGTTGGCTCTCCCACCTCAGAGGCACGGCCCTGATGCCTGGCTGGAGCACCAAGAGCCTTTCGTCCACACGGCTCAGAGTAAAAGGGAGAAAAAATAGAAAGAAAGAAAGAAAGAGGCTATAATATAGTGAAGTAAAATAAAGCTATTATAAAGCAGAGCTATACAGACAAAATCTCACCCAGAAGCATATACATATACACTCACAAAAAAAGGAAAAGGGCAAAAATTAATATATCCTTCTCTGAAAGTCCACCTCCTGAATTTGGAATGATTCGTTGTCTATTCAGGTATTCCACAGATGCAGGCACATCAAGTTGTTTGTGGAGTTTTAATCCGCTGCTTCTGAGGCTGCTGGGAGAGATTTCCCCTTCTCTTCTCTGTTCACACAGCTCCTGGGGTTCAGCTTTGGATTTGGATCCACCTCTGCGTGTAGGTCGCCTGAGGGCGTCTATTCCCCGCCCAGACAGGACGGGGTTAAAGGAGCAGCTGCTTCGGGGGCTGTGGCTCACTCAGGCCGCAAGGAGGGAGGGGTACAGAGGAGGCGGGGCGAGCCTGCGGCGGCAGAGGCCGGCTTGACGTTGTAGCAGCCTGAGGAGTGCCGTGCATTCTCCCAGGGAAGTTGTCCCCGGATCACGGGACCCTGGCAGTGGCGGGCTGCACAGGCTCCCGGGAGGGGCAGTATGGAGAGTGACCTGTGCTCGCCCACAGGTTTTTGGTGGCAGCAGCAGCAGCCCCAGCGTCTCACGCCCGTCTCTGCGGTCCGCGCTGATCGCCGTGGCTCGCGCCCGTCTCTGGAGCTCGTTTAGGCAGCGCTCTGAATCCCCTCTCCTTGCGCCCCGCGAAACAAAGAGGCAAGAAAAAGTCTCTTGCCTCTTCGGCAGCTGCAGACTTTTTCCCGGACTCCCTCCCAGCCAGCTGTGGTGCGCTAACCCCTTCAGGCTGTGTTCACTCCGCCAACCCCAGTCCTCTCCCTGCGATCCGACCGAAGCCCGAGCCTCAGCTCCCAGCCCCCGCCAGCCCCGGCGGGTGAGCAGACAAGCCTCTCGGGCTGCTGAGTGCTGCTCGGCGCTGAGCCTCCGTGCGGGAGTCTCTCCGTTTTTTCCTCTGCGCCCCTGTTGCTGTGGGGTCTGCGCTGATAGCTGCGGCTCGCACCCGTTTCTGGAGCTCGTTTAGGCGGCGCTCTGAATCCCCTCTCCTCGCGCACCAGGAAACAAAGAGGGAAGAAAAAGTCTCTTGCCTCTTCGGCAGCTGCAGACTTTTTCCCGGACTCCCTCCCGGCTAGCTGTGGTGAGCTAACCCCTTCAGGCTGTGTTTACGCCGACAACCCCAGTCCTCTCCCTGCGATCTGACGAAAGCCTGAGCCTCAGCTCCCAGCCCCGCCCGCCCCGGCGGGTGAGCAGACTAGCCTCTCGGGCTGGTGAGTGCTGGTCGGCACTGATCCTCTGTGCGGGAATCTCTCCGCTTTGCCCTCCGCACCCCTGTGGCTGCGCTCTCCCCCTTGGCTCCGAAGCTTCCCCCCTCTGCCACCCGCAGTCTCCGCCCGTGAAGGGGCTTCCTAGTGCGTGGAAATCTTTCTTCCTTCTCAGCTCCCTCCCACTGGTGCAGGTGCCGTCCCTATTCTTTTGTCTCTGTTATTTCGTTTTTCTTTTGCCCTACCCAAGTACGGGGGGAGTTTCTTGCCTTTTGGGAGGTCTGACGTTTTCTGCCAGCGTTCAGTGGGTGTTCTGTAGGAGAAGTTCCACGTGTAGATGTATTTCTACTGTATCTGTGGGAAGGAAAGTGATCTCCGCATCTTACTCTTCCGCCATCTTCTCTCCAAGAAAGTATAATCTTGTCAATAAATTTTACATGGAAACCCACCTGTAAAAGAATGAAATTTTATCCTTATCTCACATGATGTACAAAAGTCAACTCAAAATCGATTAAAGATTTAAACATAAGAACTGAAACCTTAAAACTGCTAGAAGAAAACAATGGTAAAGCTTTTCAACATTGGTCTGGGCAATTATTTTTTGCATATGATACCAAAAGTACAGACAACTAAAGCAAAAATAGACTAATGAGATTGCTTCAAACCAAAAAGCTCTGCACAGAAAAGGAAACAATCAAAAGAATGAAAAGGCAACACATGGAACAGGAAAAATATCTGCCAACCATATATCTGACAGGTGTCTAATATCCAAATATATAAGGAACTCATGCAACTCAATAGCAAACAAACACACACACAATCAAAAAATAAACCCCAAATAACCCAATTAAAAAAATAGTCAAAGTCCTGAATAGACATTTCTCAAAAGAAGACATACATGTGGTCAACAGGCATATTAAGATGTGCTCAACTTCTCTAGTCATTAGGGAAAAACAAATCAAAACCACAGTGGCATATTACCTCCTACCTGTTAAAGTGGCTATTACTAGAAAGACAAAAGATAACATGTTGGTGGGGATGTGGAGAAAAGGGAGCCCTTGTACACTGTTGATGGGAATGTAAATTGGTACAGCCATTATGGAAAACAGTATGGAGGTTACTCAAAAAAATTAAAAATGGGACTACCATTTGATCAGCAATTCAACTTCTGGGTATATACTCAAAGGAAATGAAATCAGAATCTTGAAGAGATATGCACTCCTGTGTTCATTTCAGCATTATTCACAACAGCCAAGATATGGAAACAACCAAAATGTCCATCAACAGATAAATAAATAAAGAAACTACACAGTAGAATATTATTCTGCCTTTAGAAAGAAGGAAATCCTGCCATTTGTGCCAACATGGATGAACGTAGAGGACTTCATTCTAAGTGAAACAAGCCAAATGCAGAAAGATAAATACTGCATGTTCTCACTTATATGTGGGATCTAAAATAGTCAAATTCATAGAAACAGAGAGTAAAATGGTGGTTAGTTACCAGGGGCTGGGGGGGAGGGGAAAATGAGGAGATGTTGGTCAAGGGGTACAAAGTTTCAATTATACACAATGAATAAGTCCTGGAGACCTAATGCACAACAATGTAACTATAGTAAAACACATTATAGTATGTATTTGCAATTTGCTAAAAGGGTAAATTTTGTGTTATCACACACACACACAAAGAAAATGGTAACTATATGAGGTGATTAATATGTCAATTAGCTTGGTTGTAGTGAATATTTCCTATGTATAATTATATAAAAACATCAAGCTGTACAACTTAAATATATACAATTTAAAATTGACAATTATATCTCAGTAAAGCTGGAAAAATTAACAACTATAAAATATAATTTATTTCAACATTTATCAAGTTCTATGCCAAATATAGGGTGGGAAGGACATAGAAAGATAAGTGAAAAAAGTTGTGGCTTTTAAGAAATTCCTACCATAGTGGAAAGGATAAACAAAAGTGCTATTATGGTGCTTAATGCTATAGGGCAGTCTACTGAACAGAAAAGGTAGTATTTGAATTGGTATTTGAAGGATAAATAGTTTTCTGAGTGAACAGTAATTGTGATGAGGATAGGGATAATATGCAAGAAAGAGGGAACAGCTTTATTAGGATTGAATTTCCATGAGTTAGGGATCATGTTTGTCTTGTCCACTCTTTATGCCAAGTGCCAGGCACACAGTACTGTGTTTAATAGACATTTATTAATTGAGTGAATATGAATATGTAATCATGCATAAAGACAAGAGAGAAAGGACAGGTAAGGGACTTCCCTGGTGGTCCAATGGGTAAGACTTTGCGCTCCCAGTGCAGGGGGCCTGGGTTCGATCCCTGGTTGGGGAACTAGATCCCGCATGAATGCCACAACTAAGAAGTCCGCATGCTGCAACTAAGATCCCACATGCTGCAACTAAAAGATCCTGCATGCTGCGATGAAGATCCCAGGTACTGCAACTAAGAAGTATAGTTCCAGAACTATAATAATTCTACACCTCTTCATGGAGCCCACCATTGAATTAGAGACTACTAAGCTGAAAGTATCCTTAAGAACAAGTTAGAAAAGCCAGTGGTTTTCAAACCATGGTCTCTAGAGCTCCAGGAATTTCTCAAACGTACCTTGGTGGTAGCCTGGCTGGAGACTAGAGTTGAAAAGCAAGTAGGTGGCTATAAGCTCCAACCCTATCTTCAACTAGAGAAGCCCTAATGGGCTTTTGCATTAGATTTTACTAGAAGAATGGACTGTACTGCAAAAATAAAAATACAATACCATACAATACTCAGAAAACAGCTGCTTACATAAAAACCCTGCCATTTTTTAGGGTCTGCAATGGAAGCGGAGGACAAGTGGCTACAGTGATGTCACATGGCCAGCCAGTGGGAGAGTCAGGACTCAGGGATGCCCTGCTACACAATTAAGGAGGGTACAATTTCCACTGCATTTATCCAGAGTTGTGCAGCACAGCAGCTCAGTACTAGAATGTTTCTTTCCTGGTGCACAGTTGTGCTATTTTTCACACTGTCATACACACACAGCATTAATAAAGGAGGTGGTCAAAATCAAAGAGATGCAAACTTTGAAAAAACTGATTATGCTCTTCACTTGAGTGAAAACTACTCATGAATTTCAAAAATCAATTGTTGAATTAAAATTATACATATTTATATATCAATATATTTATTGAGCACCTACAATGTGTCAGATATTGTGCACATGTTTGGAAAACACATAAGAGCAAGGTCTAGTTCTGTCCCCAAGTAGCTTACAATCTAGTGGAAGAGACCCAAGATTCTTGGACATAAAACATCAACTTTATCTTCCACCTACCCCTCAAATATTTTGAGAATTGAGGCAGGCTCTATTCAGTGGCATACAGGTAAATGTTTAACAATTGACTTTCCAGGGGAAAAGAAACAACCTGATTTTTACTCTTCCAATTTCCATGGTATAACTCCTCCAATCATGGCTAGTTTCAAGCTGTCACATGATTGAATGTGTAGGTGGGATGAGATGCCTATGACTGCCTTTGCCACCAGCTGGAGCAGGCCAGCTCTAGCACACTACTGGAAGAAATACTTTCCTTTACACTCTCCTCCCCCCAACATTTATATGCCTAGCTGTGGTGGAGAACTTTGTGTTTTATTTTCTATCGTTATTTGGTAAACACACACATGAAAAGTTTCTTCACACTTATTTTTGATTGAGAGTGAGGTATGTCTTTCCTAAAGAACACCGGCAGGATGATTGGTAATCAGAATGTTAGTACCTTAGCTCTTTTTTATAGTTTCCCCTTCTTACAGCCACTCAATCTATTACTTTCTATTCATGACTTTTACATTCAGATGATCCTCCAAAAGCAGCGTGATAGGTGTCTTAATCAGAAAACAGATATATAGTTGGGCTGGGAAGGCTGACATTTAGGGAGATATGAAGCTGGTAGAAAAGAACTTGACACGACCCAGAAAGAACTACTTTTGCCAAGGCCTATTCATGTCCCCTGCCTCATTGCTGATACCTACCCCCCTGGTCTGACAATTATATGACCACTCAAATGAAGAAATCTATGATAGCGAGGATGCTTCAAGATACATGTCAAGAAGGTCAGTTGGCTTTTCTGCTCCTTCCTCTCAAGGATTCTAGCTCTAGATGCATACCTAAGCAAGGACTTCATGCCCACGGTCAGTGGTGGGTGGACTAGGGCTTGTTTCAGAGATCCTGGCACCTGGAATCACTTAAGAGGGCCTGATATGAGGATTCCCTGTTAATGTAACCTTAAGAAGCAGATAGAGGTTGAACTCAGTGTTTTGTGTGATTTATAGGCTGTTGTCAACGCACTGAGGCTCCACCACAGATGTCATTACTTATTTCATTCCTCAGTTGCACCCATGATCATTTATATGGAACTTAAACCAAGTAGCTTTTGTCCTGTGTCACTCAGTCAATCTGCCTTCTGATTTTAAAAAATCCCCTTCATTTGGCTCCAGATTACAGGTGACCTCCTCTCCCTGAGGTGGGGGGTGGGGAAAGAGAGCAATAGCTCTTAAATAAATAAAACTAATTGAAATATTGCCTTGTTTAATTGACTCAGATAGTGAAATTTTAGAAGTCTTTATAATGAACATGAAATTGAAATACTCATTTGTGGAATTAGTAGAATTTTATTACTTTGCAGGCGCCCGTAGAGATTATCTATTCTTCACTATACAAATGAAAAAAATGAGACACAGAAAAAGTAAATGACTTGTCTGAGGTCATACAGAAGATTCATAATGGTACGAGGACTAAAACCAAGAAGCCTGATTCCCGTCTGGTGTTATTTCTACTACATCTTGTTTATAGTTGGTGCTTGGGGTCAATACTATAAAAAATTAGATAGGAAGATTCTGGACAAGTCTGCAAGTCCCAGTTATGACATTGCCTTTTGGGGAACATCAGATTTAGCTTATATTTGGTTTGCTTTTTCTAGGAAATCGTTTTTCCCAAAGTCTGAAGATTGTCTGTGTTTTAACATGGAGTGGGGGAGCAGTGGGAGATGATGCCAACCTTATATAAATTGTCATGTGAAGAATGAAACACTCCAGTTACTTGAGGTTCATTTTCTGGGTAGATGAATGGTGGGAAGAGATGCAGGTCAATAGGGAAACCTCCTTGATTGGTCCAAATGTCAGGGCACCATGAGGGGATATCCCCAGAGACCTAACCACAGTTAGTCTCTCTCTCTCTGGGAAAATCATACCAAATGCCAGCTCCTTTCTAGGCTGGCAGGTACATGGATGCCCTGTGCTCTTTGGACACTTTGATCCTGCAGGCAAATGTTAAGAAAGTGCATTTTACTGGCCCAAAAAGACAGGTTCTATTTTGACCTCTTGGTATTTTTCCACTTGAATATTCTGGCATGTGTTCCCCTTTGTGACCTATACGATGAGAGAGACAAATGTTGGGCAAAGGAGGTTCATTTTTGGGAGACTGTGACTAACTGACTGCCAGAATTGTGAGACTGAAGACATTTTATTTCAGTGGGGTGAAGAGGGATACTTGGTTACCAAAATACTCACTGATTTTTTTCTTCCTCTGATTCTCTTCCAACCTCTCTATCTGACCTCCAAGTCAGGATACCCTGATTTGGGATCCTGGCACTGTTACTCATTAGTAGCTTTAGATAAGTGGTTTGACCTTTGTTCCGTTTCAAACACTCCAATGGCGTACCAACCCACACACAATAATTTCAGAAGTTTTGAAAATGGCCTATAGAGACTCTACATGATCTGATTCTCTGACTTCATCTCCTACTCTTTTCCTCTTGCTCACTCCACTCTAGGTGCATTGGCTTCCTTGCTTCTCTGAACACAGAATGCCCTCCTTCTTTGTGCTTTTGAATCTACAGTTGCCTTTGCATGAACTGCTCTGCTCTCAGATATTGAATGCCGTATTCCTTCACTTCTTTTGGGCTGCTACATAAATGCCACTTAATCAGAAAGGACTTCTCTGACCTCAAATATCACTCCCTGTTTCTCTCAATCCCCTTACCCTGGTTTACTTTGCTTCATAGCTTTTATTCTACCCTGATAAATCCTTTCTCATTTGTTTACTGCATGTCTTTCCCCACTAGAGTATATCTATTTTCCTGCTGCATCCACAGTAACTGGCATAAAATAGGTGTTCAATAAACATGTACTGAATGAACATATGAATGAAGGAATGAATGGAATCTCCAAGACCTATTGTGAGATTTCAATGAGATAATATATATGACAATGTCGACTGAAAAGAAATGCACAACCTAAAAGTTGAGAGTTATGTTTTATTCAGCAGATCTGCTGAGGACTTTAGCCTGGGAAGCAGACTCTCAAATAGCTCTGAGGGACTTCTATGAAGAGGAAATGGAGGAGCGAGGATATGAAACCATCTCCTTCAGATGGGACTCAAACCCAGCCACACCTCAGATTGGGACTGGAACCCACAATCCCTGCTTTAAAAGGGGACTTGAATCCACTGTCTTTTTTTTTTTTTTAAACATCTTTATAGGAATATAAATGCTTTACAATGTTGTGTTAGTTTCTGATGTATATCAAAGTGAATCAGATATATGTATACATATATCCCCATATCCCCTCCCTCTTGTGTCTCCTTCCCACCTTCCCTATCCCAACCCTCTAGGTGATCACAAAGCACTGAGCTGATCTCCCGGCACTATGCAGCTGCTTCCCACTAGCTATCTATTTTACATTTGGTAGTGTATATATATCAATGCTACTCTCACACTTCGTCCCAGATTACCCTTCCCCCTCCCCATGTCCTGAAGTCCATTCTCTGCATTTGCATCTTTATGCCTGTCCTGCCCCTAAGTTCATCAGAACATTTTTTTTGATTCCATATATATGTGTTAGCATATGGTATTTCTTTTTCTCTTTCTGACTTACTTCATTCTGCAGGACAGACTCTAGGTCCATCCACGTCACTACAAATAACTCAATTTCATTTCTTTTTGGGGCCGAGTAATATTCCATTGTGTATATGTGCCACATATTCCTTAGCCATTCATCTGTTGATGGACACTTTGGTTGCTTCCATGTCCTGGCTATTGTAAATAGTGCTGCAGTGAACATTGTGGTACATGACTCTTTTTGAATTATGGTTTTCCCAGGGTATATGCCCAGTAGTGGGATTGATGGGTCACATGGTAGTTCTATTTTTAGTTTTTTAAAGAACCTCCATACTGTTCTCCATAGTGGTTGTATCAATTTAAATTCCCACTACCATTGCAAGAGGTTTCCCTTTTCTCCCCACCCTCTCCAGCATTTATTGGATGTAGATTTATTGATGAGAGCCATTCTGACTGCTGTGAGGTGATACCTCACTGTAGTTTTGATTTGCATTTCTCTAATGATTAGTGATGTTGAACAACCTTTCTTGTGTTTGTTGGCAATCTGTATATCTTCTTTAGAGAAATGTCAATTTAAATCTTCTGCCTATTTTTGGATTGGGTTGTTTGTTTTTTGATATTGAGCTGCATGACATGCTTGTGTATTTTATAGATTAATCCTTTGTCAGTTGCTTCATTTGCAAATATTTTCTCCCATGCTGAGTGTTGTCTTTTTGTCTTGTTTATGGTTTCTTTTGCTGTGCAAAAGCTCTTAAGTTTCATTAGGTCCCATTTGTTTATTTTTGCTTTTATTTTCTTTTCTCTAGGAGGTGGGCCACAAAAGGTCTTGCTGTGATTTATGTAAAAGAGTGTTCTGCCTCTGTTTTCCTCTAACGGTTTTATAGTGTCTGGCCTTACCTTTAGGTCTTTAATCCATTTTCAGTTTATTTTTGTGTCTGGTGTTAGGAAGCATTCTAATTTCATTCTTTTACATGTAGCTGTCCAATTTTCCCAGCACCACTTACTGAAAAGGCTGTCTTTTCTACATTGTATACTCATGCTTCCTTAGTCAAAGATAAGGTGACCATGTGTGTGTGGGTTTATCTTTGGGCTTTCTATCCTGTTCCATTGATCTGTATTTCTGTTCTTGTGCCAGTACCATAGTGTCTTGATTACTGTAGCTTTGTAGTATAGTCTGAAGTCAGAGAGCCTGATTCCTCCAGCTCCATTTTTCTTTCTCAATATTGCTTTGGCTATTCGGGGTCTTTTGTGTTTCCATACAAATTGTGCAATTTTTTGTTCTAGTTATATGAAAAATACCATTGGTAGTCTGATAGGGATTGCCTTGAATCTGTAGCTTGCTTGGGTAGTACAGTCATTTTCACAATTTTGATTCTTCCAATCCAAGAACATGGTATATCTCTCCATCTGTTTATATAATCTTTAATTTCTTTCATCAGTGTCATAGTTTTCTGCATACAGGTTTTTGTCTCCTTTGGTAGGTTTTTTCCTAGGTATTTTCCTCTTTTGGTTGCAATGGTAAATGGGAGTGTTTCCTTAATTTCTCTTTCAGGTTTTTCATCATTAGTGTATAAGAATGCAAGAGATTTCTGTGCATTAATTTTGTGTCCTGCTACTTTACCAAATTCATTGCTTAGCTCTAGTAGTTTTCTGGTAGCATCTTTAGGATTCTCTATATATAATATCATGTCATCTGAAAACAGTGACAGTTTTACTTCTTCTTTTCCGATTCAGATTCCTTTTATTTATCTTTCTTCTCTGATTTCTGGGGCCAAAACTTCCAAAACTATGTTGAATAATAGTGGTGAGAGGGGGCATCCTTGTCTTGTTCCTGATTTTAGAGGAAATGGTATCTCTTTTTTCACCATTGAGAATGATGTGGGCTGTGGGTTTGTCATATATGTCCTTTATTATGTTGAGGTAAGTTCCCTGTATGTCTACCCTCTGGAGAGTTTTTATCATAAATGAGTGTTAAATTTTGTCAAAAGTTTTTCTGCATCTATTGAGATTATCATATGCTTTTTATAATTCTGTTTGCTAATATGATGTATAACATTTATTGATTTGTGTATATTGAAGAATCCTTGCATTCCTGTGGTAAACCTCACTTGATCATGGTGTATGATCCTTTTAATATGCTATTGGATTCTGTTTGCTAGTATTTTCTTGAGGATTTTTGCATCTATGTTCATCAGTGATATTGGTCTGTAAATTTTTTCATTGTGACATCTTTGTCTGATTTTGGTATCAGGGTGATGGTGGCCTCGTAGAATGAGTTTTGGTGTGTTCCTCCCTCTGCTATATTTTGGAAGAGTTTGAGAAGGATAGGTGTTAGTTCTTCTCTAAATGTTAGATAGAATTCACCTGTGAAGCCATCTGGTCCTGGCCTTTTGTTTGTTGGAAGATTTTTAATCACAGTCTCAATTTCAGTGCTTGTGATTGGTCTGTTTATATTTTCTCTTTCTTCCTGGTTAAGTCTCAGAAGGTTGTGCTTTTCTAAGAATTTGTCCATTACTTCCAGGTTATCAATTTTATTGGCATATAGTTGCTTGTAGTAATCTCTTATAAGCCTTTGTATTTCTGCAGTGTCAGTGGTTACTTCTCCTTTTTCATTTCTAATTCTATTGATTTGAGTCTTCTCCCTTTTTCTCTTGATGAGTCTGGCTAATGCTTTATCAATTTTGTTTATCTTCTCGAAGAACCAGCTTTTAGTTTCATTGATTTTTGCTATTGTTTCCTTCATTTCTTTTTCATTTATTTCTGATCTGATCTTTATGATTTCTTTCCTTCTGCTGGCTTTGGGGTTTTTTTGTTCTTCTTTCTCTAATTGCTTCAGGTGCAAGGTTAGGTTGTTTATTCGAGATGTTTCCTGCTTCTTGAGGTAGGCTTGTATTGCTATAAACTTCCCTCTTAGCACTGCTTTTGCTGCGTCCCATAAGTTTTGGGTCGTCGTGTCTCCATTGTCGTTTGTTTCTAGGTATTTTTTGATTTCCCCTTTGATTTCTTCAGTGATTCCTTCGTTATTAAGTAGTGTATTGTGTAGCCTCCATGCATTTGTATTTTTTACAGATCTTTTCCTGTGATTGATATCTAGTCTCATAGTGTTGTGGTCGGAAGAGATACTTGATACGATTTCAATTTTCTTAAATTTACCAAGGCTTGATTTGTGACCCAAGATATGATCTATCCTGGAGAATGTTCCATGAGCACTTGAGAAAAATGTGTATTCTGTTGTTTTTGGGTGGAATGTCCTATAAATATCAATTAAGTCCATCTTGTTTAATGTATCATTTAAAGCTTGTGTTTCCTTATTTGTTTTCATTTTGCATGATCTGTCCATTGGTGAAAGTGGGGTGTTAAAGTCCCCTACTATGATTGTGTTGCTGTCGATTTCCCCTTTTATGGCTGTTAGTATTTGCCTTATGTATTGAGGTGCTCCTATGTTGGGTGCATAAATATTTACAATTGTTATACCTTCCTCTTGTATCGATCCCTTGATCATTATATAGTGTCCTTCTTTGTGTCTTGTAATAGTCTTTATTTTAAAGTCTATTTTGTCTGATATGAGAATTGCTACTCCAGCTTTCTTTTGATTTCCCTTTGCATGGAATATCTTTTTCCATTCCCCTCACTTTCAGTCTTTATGTGTCCCTAGGTCTGAAGTGGGTCTCTTTATGACAGCATATTTATGGGTCTTGTTTTTGTATGCATTCAGCCAGTCCATGTCTTTTCGTTGGAGCATTTAATCCATTTACATTTAAGGTAACTATCAATATGTTTGTTCCTATTACCATTTTCTTAATTGTGTTGGGGTTTTTTTTGACATCTTTATTGTACTATAACTGCTTTACAGTGTTGTGTTCGTTTCTGCTGTATAACAAAGTGAATCAGCTATATACATACGTATATCCCCATATCCCCTCCATCTTGCATCTCCATCCCACCCTCCTTGTCCCACCCCTCTAGGTGGTCGCAAAGGCCTTTTCCTTTTCTTGTTTTTCTTGCCTAGAGAAGTTCCTTTATCATTTGTTGGAACGGTGGTTTGGTGGTGCTGAATTATCTTAACTTTTGCTTGTCTCTAAAGGTATTATTTTCTCCATCTAATCTGAATGCGATCCTTGCTGGGTAGAGTAATCTGGGTTGTAGGTTTTTCCCTTTCATCACTTTAAACATATCATGCCACTCCCTTCTGGCTTGCAGAGTTTCTTCTGAAAGATTAGCTGTTAACCTTATGGGGATTCCCTTGCATGTTATTTGTTGCTTTCCCCTTGTTGCTTTTAATATTCTTCCTTTGTATTTAAGTTTTGATAGTTTGATTAATATGTGTCTTGGCGTGTTTCTCCTTGGATTTATCCTCTATGGGACTCTCTGCACTTCCTGGACTTGATTGACTATTTCCTTTCCCATGTTAGGGAAGTTTTCCACTATAATCTCTTCAATATTTTCTCAGTCCCTTTCTTTTTCTCTTCTTCTTCTGAGACCACTAAAATTCGAGTGTTGGTGCATTTAATTTTGTCCCAGAGGTCTCTGAGACTGTCCTCAATTCTTTTTATTCTTTTTCATTTATTCTGCTCTGTGATAGTTATTTCCAGTATTTTATCTTCCAGGTTACTTATCTGTTTTTCTGCCTCTGTTATTCCTCTATTGATTCCTTCTAGAGAATTTTAAATTTCATTTATTGTGTTGTTCATCATTGTTTGTTTGTTCTTCAGTTCTTCCAGGCCCTTGTTAAACCTTTCTTGTATTTTCTCCATTCTTTTTCCAAGATTTTGTATCATCTTTACTATCATTATTTTGAATTCTTTTTCAGGTAGACTGTGTATTTTCTCTTCATTTGTTTGGTCTAGTGCCTTTTTCCTTTGGTTCTTCGTCTGCTGTATATTTCTCTGTCTTCTCGTTTTGCTTAACTTACTGTGTTTGGTGTCTCCTTTTTGCAAGCTGCAGGTTCATAGTTCCCATTGTTTTTTGTGCCTGCCCCCAGTGGGTACGGTTGGTTCAGTGGCTTGTGTAGGCTTTTTGTGGATGGGACTGGTGCCTGTGTTCTTTTGCATGGGGCTGGTTCTTGTCTTTCTGGTGGCAGGGCTGCTTCTGATGGTGTTTTTTGGGTGGTCTGTGAACTTAGTATGATTTTAAGCAGCCTCTCTGCTAATGGGTGGGGTTGTGTTCCTGTCTTGTTAGTTGTTTGGCATGAGGCGTCCAGCACTGGAGCTTGCTGGCCATTGGGTGGAGCTGGGTCTTAGCATTGAGATGCAGATTTCTAGGAGAGCTCTCACCTATTGATATTATGTGGGGCTGGGAGGTCTCTGGTGGTCCAATGTCCTGGACTCAGCTCTCCCACCTCAGAGGCTCACGCCTGTCACCAGGCTGGAGCACCAGGACCATGTCAGCCACATGGCTCAGAAGAAAAGGGAGAAAAAAAGAAAGAAAATAAATAAATAAATAAGATAAAGTTATTAAAGTAAAAAAATTAAAAAGTAATAATAATAATATGAAGAAGAGAGCAACCAAACCAATATATAAATCCATCAGTGATAACAAGTGCTAAAAACTATACTAAGATAAACATAAAAAGCAGAAACAAGTCAGTCACATACAGTAAACCCCAAGTCTACAGTTCCTCCCAAAGTCCACCACCTCCATTCTGGGTTGATTTATTGTCTATTCAGGTATTCCCCAAATGCATGGTACATCAAGTTGATTGTGGGTATTTAATCCCCTGCTCCTGGGGCTGTACGGAGAAATTTCCCTTTCTCTTCTTTGTTCGCACAGCTCCTCAGGTTCAGCTTTGGTTCTGGCCCCACCTCTGACTGTAGGTCACCCTCAGGCATCTGTTCCTGCCCAGAAAGGATGAGGTTAAAGCAGCGGCTGATTAGGGGGCTCTGACTCATTCATGCCAGGGGGAGGGAGGGGCACAGTAGTTATAATTGGAATGAGGGGCGAGCCTGCCATGGCAGAGGCCAGCATGACTTTGCAACAGCCTGAGGCATGCCCTGCTTTTTCCCAGGGAAGTTGTCCCTGCATCACAGGACACTGGCAGTGGCAGGCTGCACAGGCTCCTGGGGAGAGGTGTGTGGATAGTGACCTATTCTTGTACACAAGATTCTTGGTGGCTGCAGCAGTAGCATTAGTGTTTCATGACCATCTGTGGTGTCTGAGCTGATAGCCGGGGCTCATACCCTCCTCCAGAGCTCATTTAGGTGGTGCTCTTCCTTCTGTGAGCAGACAGGGAAGGAATCCCCTCTCCTCACACAGCCCTTAACAATAGTCTCTTGCCTCTTAGGCAGGTCCCGAGTTTTTCCCGGACTCCCTCCCAGCTAGCTGTGGCACACTAGCCTACTTCAGGCTGTGTTCATGCAGCCAACCCCAGTCTTCTCCCTGGGATCTGAACTCCAAAGCCTGAGCCTCAGCTCCCAGCCCCTACCCACCCCAGTGGGTGAGCAGACAAACCTCTCAGGCCAGTGAGTGTTGGTTGGCACTGATCCTCTGTCTGGGAATCTCTCTGCTTTGCTCTCTGCACCCCTGTTGCTTCACTCTCCACCGTGGCTCCATAGCTGTCCCCCCGCCCACCCCTGTTTCTGCCAGTGAAGGGACTTCCAAGTGTGTGGAAACTTTTCCTCCTTTACAGCTCCCTCCCAGAAGTGCAGGTCCCATCTCTGTTTTCTTTTGTCTCTGTTTTTCCTTTTGCCCTACCCAGGTATGTGGGGATTTTCTTGCCTTTTGGGAAGTCTGAGGTCTTCTGCCAGCATTCAGTAGGTGTTCTGTAAGAGTTGTTCAACATGTAGATATATTTTTGATGTATTTGTGGGGAGGAATGTGATCTCCATGTCTTACTCCTCCACCATCTTGAAGGTCTCAGTCACTGATATTAATGTTTCTATTGTTTTGCCTGTGAAATGTAATTTTTAAGTAGCACTTTGGATAATCACAGGCAGCTCAACACTGGCCCTAGGATGCAAATCCACTGTCTTTTAATTAAAACCTGCGCACCTGGTGTCAGTACTTACTGAAACTCAGATTCTTTTGTCTCGTTACAGAAAGAATTCAGTGTGAGGCAAAGTGATATGGAAAGAGTGAGTTTATTAGCATAGGACATTTGTGAGAGATACCATCGGGCAGGCAAGGGAGCACAGCCCAGAGAACAAAGGGAGCTACATTTTTATAATCAAAGAAAACGTGGGGTAAACATCAAGGCTTACATCATTTGTCCCTCCTTAGACCCTATATGGTCTAACTGGGACTGTCAAGGCACTATTTTAATCATATATATATTAGCAAAAGGGTGGTAACATATACTAATATATGGTAATTCATCTCAAGTTTTAGTATAATGTCCCCTTTCACTTAGTTTCTGTCCCTTTTCACTTAGTTTCAACCCTTTTCTGTCTTGGTTACATGCAGATATGTTATTCTTCAAGAACCATTAACTCCCTGACTTCATGTAAAAAAGATTCAGACCCCATATCTATTGTCTTGTGTTTTAACTATCAGGACTTGTGGCTCGAGTGTGCCTCGCACTTGAGTGCATCTGGTCTTACTTAAGGTAGAGTAGATTGTTGCTAGGTTACTGGATTCTTTTCTTGAGTGGTCATTAGCTTACAACAGTCTCCCAAACTCCCTTAAAATTCCCTTTCTGTTTTTAATCCCCTAGTGGGATTTTAAACTAAATATTTAATTATTCTACTTTATCCCTATCAGATATATAGGAGTTTTTGCAACAAAACCCCGGTAGAGAGACATTAACATTTTTAGTGTTAATTAAAGAAACATTAGACATCTCAAGTTATGAACTAACATTTTTCTGTGTCAGGGAAGATTCAAGAGCCTGGGGGTCATTTAAATCATTCATTGATATGTACCTTAACTATCTAGGCCAGTATCCTGCTTTTCTCCCTCCTGAATCCCCTCAGGGTGCACAGCCAGAGGCGGCTGCAGTGGCTGATAACTTGATGGCTGCAACATCCTTTGCTTACTGGTATGGCAGGCGACATTCCTCATTCACAGTACCTCCTCTTGGTCATAAACTCCACCACTGTTGGGGCGAATTTCATGACCAATTTTGTCCCATGGTGCTAGGAAGGCTCATTCTTAGATCAGGCAAAGATTCTGGTGGTAGGCCACTCAATGTGTTGATTTTTTTTTTGTATCAGCCCCTGTTAATAATCTAAAATAAGCATTTTCAGAACTCTGATGAAAAACTGATGAACTCATAAAAGTGCTAACAAAAGATCAAGATGAAAAAAAACAATTAATTACATGGGACTGAGTGAACTGATGAAAAAAAAAATAATAAAAAAATAAATAAAAAAAATAAAAAAATAAAATACTCTGGATTGCCTGTCTTACTAGTTTATTATGATCCAGGAAATGTTTTCCCTTGTTGCGTCTTCCCATATCTAGAGTGGCACTATTACAACTATTCTATGTAGAGTTATATATATGATCATCTGTCTCAAGACTTTTAGCCATCATTTTGTCAGAGGTCTGGGTACACATTGGGTAATACAAGAGACAACAATCTTATAAAACAGGCAGGATATAAGTAATACAGCTAGTAACATTAATAAAGTCATAGTGCAGCAGAGAGAGGCACAAGGCATAAATAATTTGAAAATAAAGAGAACAAATTAAAACGATGATTAGTATAACTAGTGCAATCTGGTCGCAATAAACCATCAAGTTCACAGGGGAGCCACTGGAGAAGCCAAATTCTGGAGGGATCAGGTAGAGAGAAAAAGTCAAATGTTTCATCTTTGTTTACAATGGTATACTTCATCAACTTGTTCTAGGTCATAGTGCAAGAGGAAAGGTTTTTCTGGAAAACAAAGATTAAAAGCCAGTATATTTCAGAAAAAGTCATAAAATTATAAATTAAAATTATCAGCTCATTCACTCCCATAAAAATAATTCCTGTTGATCTGGATGAAGTCATCAGGTTTTCCATTAGAGTTTGTAATTTCTTACCCAGTTCAGTGGAATGATCTAAAAGTTATCAGAAACTTATATTTATCAAAAAGTCCTTTTTATGAATCCTCTCAAAGTGATTCATTTTATAAAAGCATCAGATTAAGCAATGATTGTCTATAAACAACAAGACTTAAAATGGTGTGGTTAAAGATCTGATTACAATGCAATTGACAAGAAACTTGGATATTTCTGTGACATACAACATTTTAAGATAATATCTAGGATTATGCCTAATAACATTATACCAGGACATATCAGATATTTAGGAATTGCATATAACTTTTGGAACATCTATATTAATGACATTTACCCATACAATATAACCTAAGAAGGTTTACCTCCAATCACTTGACAATGCTTCTCAAATAATTTAACATACCAAGTAAGCCTAATTAGTTTAACATTTCTCTCTGAGATGACTCAGGCTTCCTTTGAAGCATCCCAGAGTTAGCTAGAAGTCAAAATAACTTCAGTTAGAATTTGATACTTGGGGAGTTTGTCAAAAATATCAAAAAGGTTTTAAAACACTTAGTCAAATAGGATCATAGGTCACTGTGAAACAATACTTATTCACTTAACCAAAGTGACAAAAGATTTTGAAAAACAAATACAGATCGCTTAAAGGCAAAGAAATTCACACAATCTGTCAACAAAAGTAATATTCCGAGGAAACTGTCTTCTCCTAACAGAGAAAGAAAGAACTAAACTGCAGTCCTGCACTAGCTTACTTTTAATAACAAAATTCAATTACCTAATTAATTACATATCTTACAATTTTAACACTTAAGAGCTATTGAAAACCAAGAAGCAAGTAATTGTGAACTGTTTGTCATACCAGCATGTCCTGGTTGTCAAATTTAGGAATATTCCATAACCTTTAGAAACATACATCGTTTTACAGTATAATTTCTTTCTTTAATGTGTTACAAGATGTGTCTAATAAACCCTAAATATCTTTAGTTTTCCTCTTGTAAGAAGACAAAAGTTGTTAAACTTAGACCTGTTTAGCAATTAAAGTTTCAATATTTTATCTTATTTGAAATGACTTGGGTGTTCAGTGGATTCTCATCATTTAACTTAATTTAACAAAATTCGTTACCAAAAATCTGGAGAAACTATTTTAGATAAACATACTGAAAAATGGAATATTGCCTGCCATATCAATAAACAAAGTATGTCACAGTCATAAGCGATTGCAGCCACCACCGGACGGTCAGCTGGTGAGCCCTAAGGAAACTCGGGAAGGAAAGAATACCTCCCATTTAGCAGCCATCAGACTGCAGCCACTCCCTATGGTAAGCTCTGAGGAAACTCAGGATGTGAAAGCACAGGATACTGGCCCAGATAGCTGAGGTACTGAAATATTAAAAGAATGATTTCAGTGAGCCCAAACTCTTGCATCTTCCCATACAATAGAAAAGTGTTAAATTCCTTAACTTGGGATATCTGGTTTTCTCTTTTTTTTAATATATAAATTTATTTATTTATTTATTTATTTTTGGCCACGTTGGGTCTTTGGTGCTGTGCACGGGCTTTCTCTAGTTGTGGCAAGCGAGGGCTACTCTTCATTGTGGTGTGTGGGCTTCAGGAGTTGCGGTATGCGGGCTCAGTAGTTGCGGCTTGCGGGCTCTAGAGCGTAGGTTCAGTAGTTGTGGCGCATGGGGTTAGTTGCTCCGCGGCATGTGGGATCTTCCTGGACCAGGGTTCAAACCCATGTCCCCTGCATGGGCAGGTGGATTCTTAACCACTGCACTACCAGGGAAGTCCCTGGTTTTCTTTAATTAACAATAATCTTTTGATGTTCCCAACTACCTTCCCTTTGTTGCCAACTCCTATATATCCTAGCTCCCCCTCACCTCCTTGGAGCAGTTCTCTCAGGGTTACTTGAGATGCTGTCTCCTGGGCTTGAAGTCCTAAAAGTTCCCACCGAATAAAACATAACTCTCAACTTTTAGGTTGTGAATATTTCTTAAGTTGACAATACGCCGAAAATAATTATTCCTAAAGAATTCACCTGAAAACTCTTACGTCATTTACCTTTATTTTATAATTTATGAACATATTAACATACCAAGTTAATTTTTCTTCTTGCTGACAAACTCTGTAACAAAAATAACATGAACTTATTGACCTTCAATAAACCTAGGTGCAAGAAAATAAGACATGTCTATATTGATTAAACCAACAAGCTTAAGCTAGCTTTAATATCAGATACTAATTTAATATTGAATAGTTCCTAGATCACATAAATCTGAAATTTATTCTGACCAGTTTCTTTTACATTTAGAAATATGTAATCATAAGTGTTACTGCATCCAAGCTCACTCTGCTCGCTGCACAACAGGCCAATAAATTGGGAGACGAGGTGTTGAGACAAGGAATAGAGGCAGTATTCAGAAAGCTGGCAGACTGAGAAGATGGCAATCTAGTGTCTCAAAAAGACCATCTTCTTGGGGTCTGGAATGCCAGTTTCTTTTATAGAACAGAGAGGGGGAGGAGGTGAGGAAATAAAGTAAAAAGGCCATAAGTCTTGCAAATATCTCCTGGAATGGTCAACCTCTGGGAGGGGATGTGTTAATTTCTTCTTTCTTACAGCCATTCACAGGTGGAGAGAGTCAGGATGTTTCCCTGAACAAAGGCACTTTGGTTTAACATTCAGGCAAAGGGGCAGGGTTCCCCAAAGCAGGCCATTATGTATAGACAGTATCTTTTTAGTGAACAAAAGCAACAGGAAACAAAGGTTAAAGTAAAAGAAACAGATCCAACATGTAGTCAAATTTTGTTCTTCCTTGTAACATAAACGCTTACTTTTGAGTCAGTTAAACAGAGCTCTTTTATAAGTTTAATTTTGATAATGTTTCCTGGAGGTAGAAACATTTCATGTGTATAATATGTACAGAGACATATGAATAGACAAATCTAGAGATCTCATAGCTTCTTTAAAAACTTAGTTTTGAATCAAGTATTACAATACAAACTTACTAGTTTATAAATAACAGATGGAAGAAGTTAAATTTTTTTGCTCAGATGACTAAGACTTTACTACTTGTGGAAAAGACTTTAAGATTTGAATTTGTCCTTGATAAACATTTAAGGAGGTTGTAAATTAGATTTGGGATGAGGGAGCCTTCCAGCAGTTTGAGTTTAGAAGGTCTCCCCCTCCCATCTTTTATTTTCTTAATTCAAGTTTTACCTGATTGAACTAATTAGGCTCAGTCTCAGGTCACTGTGGGCTGTATTTACATTTCTGATTTGTTGAGATTTGCAAGACAAAGGCAGTTGCCTTTAATTCTCCAAAGAACAAGTCTGTCACCTAAATGATACTAAAAGGTTGATTTGCCCAACTATATTTTCTTTAATTTGTTTTTTTATGTCAGTGAGAAGATTTCCAACTGAACTGAAAGTGAAGAGTTCTATGTTCTAAAACTTTAGTGTTTAATTTATCATATCTACAAAGGCTGCATAAGGCATTCAACCAAGGCCCTCTTTCTGAGGGCACAGGTTAGACCCAGAACAAAATCTCTATTGTTTTTATTAGTACCTGAATATTGTTCCCACTTTTTACTTTATATTGTATGGGCTCAGGTAACCCTATTGATTTCCTTTAGAATGTTTAATTAATATTTCCTGAGGGGAAGATCTATATGCCCTGTCTTATCATACCAAGCAGGGGAAGCATTGCCCTGTGAAACATGTCTCTCACACAGTATAATTAAGCAAGAGATATAACCATCTTAAATATATAAAGCCCATTTAAATATAACAATTTTTATAAACTTTCATCTCAATTCTGTCAACCTTTATACCTTTAACTTCAGTTTCCATTAAAACCCAATCAACAAGTCTTAATCTTACAAGGGGTCCTAGAAGTTTTCTTACTTTTTATCCCCCAACCATTTAATCTATTTTGTATAAAAGGCTCTGGAGTCCCCAGTGAGGGCTTAAGCCAAGGGACTCAGGCCTTTTTATCAATCTTTTAACTTGATGAATTGACATAACTGTTGCCCCAAGTTGGTCAGGTATCTCAGTGTAGTTTTTTTCCAGCCTTTTTAATATATGTTTTTTAAACTGGGGTAAATAGAACAGACTTGTTTGGGGCCCTTTAATGTTGGAGATCAATACAAGGTCCCTTTGGCCCATCCAAACTTAGGTAGTGTTGTATCAAACCTTTGATTTAATCTCATTAATGTCTGTTTAATTTATCCCATTTTTAAACAATCATCTAAAGATTTCATTATTCATTTGGGATGAGTCTTTTTAAAATTTCTACCTTGCAGGGAAAAAAACCACTAGATCTTCTGTTCAGTTTTTTCTTTTCTTCTTTCTTTCTGTATTCATTCATTCATTCATTCAGCTTTATTGAGGTATAATTGACAAAATTGTAACATATTAAAATTGTACATCATGATGATTTGATATATGCATACATTGTGAAAGGATCCCCATCTAGTATTTTTTAATCCAAAATGTGTTTATTGAGATGGTTTCCCATTCATCTTTTTTTTAATTAATTTTTTTTTAGTGGAGTATACTTGATTTACAATGTTGTGTTATTTTTTGCTGTACAGCAAGGTGAATCGGCCATACATATACATATATCCACTCTCTTCTAGAATCCATTCCCACATAGGTCATTACAGAGCACTGAATAGAGTTCCCTGTGCTATACAGTAGGTTCTTATTAGTTATCTTTTATATACAGTAGTGTGTGTATGTCAATCCCAATCTCTCAATTTATTCACCACCACCACCCCCCCGCCTTTCCCCCTTGGTAACCATAAGGTTGCTTTCTGTTTTGTAAATAAGTACATTTCTGTTTTGTAAATAAGTTCATTTGTACCATTTTTTTAGATTCCGCATATAAGCAATATCATATGATATTTGTCTTTGTCTGACTTACTTCACTCAGTATGACAATCTCTAGGTCTATCCATGTTGCTGCAAATGGCATTATTTCTTTCTTTTTTATGGCCGAGTAATATTCCATGGTATATATGTACCAGACCTTATTTATTCATTCCTCCATCGAAGGACATTTAGGTTGCTTCCATGTGCTGGCTGCTGTAAATAGTACTGCAATGAATATTGGGGTGCATTTATCCTTTCGAATTACAGTTTTCTCTGGAAATATGCCAAGAAGTGAGACTACTGGATCATATGGTAGCTTGAGTTTTAGTTTTTTAAGTAATCTCCATACTGTCCCCCCATAGTAGCTATACCAACTTACATTCCATCCAACTATGTAGGAGGGTTCTCTTTTCTCCACACCCTCTCCAGCATTTATTGTTTGTAGATTTCTTGATGATGGCCATTCTAACTGGTGTGAGGTAATACCACATTGTAGTTTTGATTTGATTTTTCTAATAATTAGTGATGTTGAACATGTGCCTCTTGGCCATCTGTATGACTTCTTTGGAGAAATGTCTTTTTAGATATTCTGCCCATTTTTTGATTGGGCTGTTTGCTTTTTTGATATTGAGCTACATGAGCTGTTTGTATATTTTGGAGATTAATCCCTTGTCGGTCACCTCATTTGCAAATATTTTCTCCCATTCTGTGGGCTTTCTTTTCATTTTGTTG
Organism: Balaenoptera physalus; assembly: GCF_965194825.1. Lineage (NCBI taxonomy): Eukaryota > Metazoa > Chordata > Mammalia > Artiodactyla > Balaenopteridae > Balaenoptera > Balaenoptera physalus. The sequence goes on along the minus strand of NC_138903.1, from coordinate 54,123,226 downwards.
GTGGTTTCCTTTGCTGTGGAAAAGCTTTTAAGTTTAATTAAGTCTCATTTGTTTATTTTTGTTTTTATTTTTATTACTCTTAGAGGTGGATCAAAAAAGATCTTGCTGCAATTTATGTCAGAGAGGGTTCTGTTTTCCTCTAAGAGTTTTATAGTGTCCAGTCTTACATTTAGGTCTGTAATTCATTTTGACTTTTTTTGGGGGTATGGTGTTAGAGAATGTTCTAATTTCATTATTTTACATGTAGCTATCTAGTTTTCCCACCAACACTTATTGAAGAGACTGTCTTTTCTCCATTGTATATATTATTTCCTTCTTTGTCATAGATTAGGTGACCATACGTGCATGGGGTTATCTCTGGACTTTCTATCCTGTTCCATTGATCTATATTTCTGTTTTTGTGCCAGTACCATACTGTTTAGATGACTTAGCTTTGCAGTATCGTCTGACCTCAGGGAGCCTGATCCTCCAGCTCCATTTTTCTTTCTCAAGATTGCCTTGGCTATTCGGGGTCTTTTGTGTTTCCATACAAATTGGAATTTTGTTTTTGTAATTCTGTGTAAAATGCTATTGGTAATTTGATAGGGATTGCATAGAATCTGTAAATTACATTGGGCAGTATAGCCATTCTGACATTATTGATTCTTCCAATCCAAGAACATGGTATATCTTTACATCTGTTTGTGTCATCTTTAATTTCTTTCATCAGTGTCTTATAGTTTTCTGCATACATGTCTTTGCCTCCTTAGGTAGGTTTATTCCCAGGTATTTTATTCTTTTTGATGTGTTGGTAAATGGGATTGTTTCCTTAATTTCTCTTTCTGAACTTTTATTGTTAGTGTACAGGAATGCCAGAAATTTCTGTGTATTAATTTTGTATCCTGCAACTTTACCAAATTCGTTGATGAGCTCTAGTAGTTTTCTGATATCATCTTTAGGATTTTCTATGTATAGTATCATGTCATCTGCAGACAGTGATAGTTTTACTTCTTCTTTTCCAATTTTGATTCATTTTTATCTTTTTCTTCTCTGATTGCTGTGGCTAGGACTTCCAAAGCTATGTTAAGTAATAGTGGCAAGAGTGGACACCCTTGTCTTTTTCCTGATCTTAGAGGAAATGCTTTCAGATGTTCACTGTTTAGTATGATGTTAGTTGTAGGTTTGTCATATATGACCTTTATTATGTTGAGGTAAGCTCCCTCTATGCCCACCTTTGGAGAGCTTTTAACATAAATTGCTGTTGAATTTTCTCAAAAGCTTTTTCTGCATCTATTGAGATGATCATATGGTTTTTATTCTTTAGTTGTTTAATATAGTGTATCACATTGATTGATCTACATATGCTGAAAAATCCTTTCATCCCTGGGTTAAATCCCACTTGATCATGGTGTATGATCCTTTTAATGTGTTGTTGGATTCAGTTTGCAAGTATTTTGTTGACGATTTTTGTGTCTATGTTCATCAGTGGTATTGGACTGTAATTTTCTTTTGTTTTGATATCTTTGTCTAATTTTGGTATCAGGGCAATGGTGGCCTCATAAAATGAGCTTGGGAGTGTTCCTCCCTCTGCTATATTTTGGATGAGTTTAAGGATAAGTGTTAGCTCTTCTCTAAATGTTTGTTAGAATTCACCTGTGAAGCCATCTGATCCTGGAGTTTTGTTAGTTGGAAGATTTTTAATCACAGCTTTAACTTCATTACTTGTGATTGCTCTGTTCATATTTTATATTTCTTCCTGGTTCAGTCTTGGAACGTTATACCTTTCTAAGAATTTGTCCATTTTCTCTAGGTTGTCCACTTTATTGGCATATAGTTGCTTGTAGTTGTCTCTTATGATCTTTTGTATTTCTGTAGTGTCAGTTGCAATTTCTCCTTTTTCATTTCTAATTGTATTAATTTGAGTCCTCTCTCATTTTTTTCTTGATGAGACTGGCTGAAAGTTTATCTTCTCAAGAACCAACTTTTAATTTCATTGATCTTTGGTATTGTTTTCTTTGTCTCTATATCATTTATTTCTGCTCTGATGTTTATGATTTCTTTTCTTCTACTAACTTTAGATTTTGTTTGTTCTCCTTTCTCTAGTTGCTTTAGGTAAAATGTTAGGTTGTTTATTTGAGATTTTTCATTTTTCTTGAGGTAAGATTGTATTGCTATAAACTTCCCTCATAGAACTGTTTTGCTGTGCCCCATAGGTGTTGGATCATCATGTTTTCATTGTCTTTTGTCTTGGGTATTTTTTGATTTCCTCTTTGATTTCTTCAGTGATCCCTTGGTTATTTAGTAACATATTGTTTGCCTCAATCTGTGTGTGTTTTTTACAGTTTTTTTCCTATAATCCATTTCTAATTTCTTAGCATTGTGGTTGAAAAAGATGCTTGATATGATTTCAATTTTCTTAAATTTACCAAGGTTTGATTTGTTACCTAAGATATGATCTATCCTGGAGAATGTTCCATGTGCACTTGAGAAGAAAGTGTATTCTGTGACTTTCGGATGGAATGTCCTATAAATCTCAATTAAGTCTGTCTAGTCTAACGTGTTATTTAAGGCTTGTGTTTCCTTATGAATTTTCTGTCTGGATGATCTGTCCATTGGGATAAATTGGGTTTTAAAGTCTCCCACTATTGTTGTGTTACTGTTGATCTCCCCTTTTCAGGCTGTTAATATTTGCCTTGTGTATTGAAGTGCTCCTATGTTGGGTGCATAAATATTTCCAACTGTTATATCTTCTTCTTGGATTGATCCCTTGATCATTATGTCATGTCCTTCCTTGTCTTTTTAACAGTCTTTTTCTTAAAGTCTATTTTGTCTGATGTGAGTATTGCTACTCCAGCTTTCTTTTGATTTCCATTTGCATGAAATATCTTTTTCCATCCCCTCACTTTCATTCTGTATGTGTCCCTACATATGAGGTGGATCTCTTGTAGACAGCATATATACAGGTCTTGTTTTTGTATCTATTCATCCAGTCTATGTCTTTTGGTTGAAGCATTTAATCCATTTACATTTAAGGTAATTATCAATATGTAAATTCCTATTGCCATTTTCTTAGTTGTTTTGGGTTTGTTTTTGTAAGTCTTTTTTTCTTCCCTTCCTCTTTTGTTCTCTTCTCTTTTGGTTTGACGACCAACTTTAGTGTTGTGTTTGGGATGCTTTTTCTTTTGTGTGTGTGTATGTATTGTAGTTTTGAGATTTGCTCTTCCTATGAGGTTGTGAGTTAGCAGCCTATATATGTAAAAGGTTGTTTTAAGTTGCTCGTCTCTTTCCAGCCTAGAGAAGTTTCTTTGCCATTTGTTGTAGAGCTGGTTTGGTGGTGCTGATTTCTCTTAGCTTTTGCTTGTCTGTAATGTTTTTGATTTCTCCATCAAATCTGAATGAGAGCCTTGCTGGGTAGAGTATTCTTCGGTGTAGGTTTTTCCCTTTCATCACTTTAAACATATCATGCCACTCCCTTCCGGCCTGCAGAGTTTCTGCTGAAAAATCAGCCAATAACTTTATGGGAATTCCCTTGTATGTTATTTGTTGCTTTTCCCTTGTTGCTTTTAATATTTTTTCTTTGTATTTTTGTTTGTTTTTTTGTTTGATTAATAGGTGTTCAACATGTTCCTCCTTGGGTTTATCCTGTATGGGACTCTCTGGGCTTCCTGGACTTGGGTAACTATTTCCTTTCCCATGTTGGGGAAGTTTTTGACTATATGGTCTTCAAATGTTTTCTCAGACCCTTTCTATTTTTCTACTTTTTCTCGGACCCTTATAATTTGAACGTTGTTGCATTTAATGTTGTCTCAGACGTCTCTGAGACTGTCCTCATTTCTTTTCATACTTTTTTCTTTCTTCTGTTCCACAGTAGTGATTTCCACCATTCTATCTTCCAGCTTGCTTATTCGTTCTTCTGCCTCAGTTATTCTGTTATTGATTCCTTTTAGTGTATTTTTTATTTCAGTTATCGTATTGTTAATCTCCGTTTGTTTGTTCTTTAGTTCTTCTAGGTCTTTGTTAAACATTTCTTGTATCTTCTCAATCTGTGCCTCCATTCTTTTTCCAAGATCTTGGATCATCTTTACCATCGTTATTCTGAAATAGTTTTCAGGTGGATTGCTTATCTCCTCTTTATTTAGTTGTTCTTGTAGGTTTTTGTCTTGCTCCTCCATCTGCAACATATTTCTTTGTCTTCTCATTTTGTCTAACTTCTGTGTTTGTCATCTCCTTTCCACAGCATGCAGGATCATAGTTCCTCTTGCTTCTGTTGTCTGCCCCCTGGTGGGTGAGGTTGGTCCAGAGGCTTGTGCCATTATCCCTTTGATAGGGGGTTTGACTGGTGTGTGGTGACCAGAGCCTGCCCTGGATATTGAGTGGGGCCTCCTCTTTGCTCTGTGGTTGTCACTGCCCCGTCAGGGGTGGGGTCTGCTCCCTGGTTGTTGGAGTAGAGGCTCCCAGATTTGTTTTTTCACTGTGTTTCTGATCCATGGTGCAAGGTAGTCAGAATTGCAGCATTCCCACTGGGAAGGAAGTGACTGAATATTCCTCCTCTGGAGCTGTCCACCTGTGTGTGTGCTGTTGTGTCACCTTTCACCCTTTGTGCGAGCTCTCAGATTACACTGTTGTTGGCACTGCTTTCAGCCCCACCTTAACTTTGGATATGCTGGCATTTAGTCCTGGTGTCTCTGAGTCATTTTTTTCACCAGGCCACAAGTGTAGATCCACTGAAGTCAGGTCCCAGGATTGCAGTAATCATGGATCTGGACCTGCTGTGTGTGTTATTGGGGCAGGTCAGATTAGCCTGGCCCAAGCCCTATGTGCATATGCCCACAAAAGTCTACCGCTGCTAAAGCTATGCCCGTCTTGGCTGCAGGAGCAGTCATTGTCCATTCTGATGTTCTGTAGGCACTGAGTTTACAAAGCTGGTTGTGGGGGTGTCAGTATGCAGTTTGTGCAGCTGCGAGGAGAGATTTCAGCTCTTCTTCCTTAGTTGCACAGCCCCCTGGCACTCAGCTGTAGTTTCAGCCCCACCTCTGCATGTAGGCCACCCACGGTTGCCTACTCCTGAGGCTGCCTTGGAGCACATGAATCTTCCCCAACAAGGAGGGCATGCAGAGGCAGCATGGTGGCTGGGGTTGTGGGAGCCCTGGTGGCGATCGGTGAATGGGTGAGCCAGCAGCTGTGGGCCCAGGAGCTTCAGCACTGGCATGGCCCTTCCCAGTGCTGGGCTGTGGACATGAGAGCCAGGCCCAGCAGTGATGAGGTGTGCAGGGAGGCCAGAAGCTGTGGGCATGAGAGAGCCGGCCCTGGTGGGGGATCCTCCCAGTGCCTGGGGGGGCAGGAGCTGGTACATGTGGAAAGAAGCTGCAATGGTGGCTCTGCCCCTTGCACATCACTAAACAATGGCTTTTTGCTTCTACTGCATTCCACGTTTCCTCCACAACCATTCCCAGTTGAGGACGTCCTCACTCCTGTCCCCTCAGGCCTTCTCCTTGCAGCCAACAGTAATCTTATCCCAGGGTTTTCTCTCCAAATCCCAGGTTCCAGCACCCAGCCCCCATCTTCACCTGCAGACACATGTCTCAGGCTGGGGTGCACACAGCTGTGGTATGGACCATCTATGTAAGTCTCACTTTATCCTGCCTGCCACAGACCGGTTGCTGCACTCTCCTTCAATAGCCCCTGAAGCTCCCCTTCTGTCCCAACTGATCTCCCCATTGGTGAGGGGGCTTCCCCGGATGTGGGAACCTCTCCTCTCCTTTGGCTCCCCCTACCCCTGGGCACCAGTCCTGTCCTGCTTCCTCTCCTCTTCTTTTTTCCCTTCTTTTTTCTTTCATTATAGCTATTATATATATAGCTATTATATATATAGTTATTATATATATCTATTTTTTTCACCTTCCAAGTTGTTTTTGTTTATATAGGTACCAATAAAACAGCTGTTTATAATGAGTGCTCTTTAAAATTTTATCAATTTAGAAGTTTTTCCAATTTAAAGGATTTATCAACTGCCCATTAAGGAGATATATCTTAATAGTGACTCAAACCAGTAAGATGCAAGAGACATCCCTACAAGAGAGTGCAAAGATGCTACCTAAAGACCCAGAAAGTTTATTCCCAAAAATGGTCTAAAAAAGTAAAGGCCTTCATTGTACAAGCTGACACAATAAAGGTTAAGATGGCAAAAAGACCCTGAGAGATGGCACAGTCAGACAAAAGACTGCTCAGTATCCCTGTCTATTTGATTGGCTGCCAAATGTACACCATATGTGTACCTTCCCGATGGCAGAGACCACATTCTCAAAACACACACACACACACACACACACACACACACACACACACACACACACACACACAAACACAGAAGAAGATCATGTAGAACATTTACATCTCAAAGACACAGAAAGAGAAATACAAGTTCCCCCTCAAAGGGCTTTTGTTTCTTTAAGGTCAGAATCGTTAAAAAATGATTTGTCAGGTTGGCTTTATCTAACTTAACTGCACATGCAATAAAAGAGCCCTGTCAGTTATTTTCAAGGTGAGATTGCCTTTTATTTACAGTTAAATAAGTATTTTAAGTATAAGTTTTGTACATATATAAACCTGTCTGGGGTATTAGTTGGAGGCTGGAAATATGTCATTCCTTTTTCTTTCATTTTGAAAGTTTTTTTCCCCATTCTAAGGACACTGTGTCAGGATAATTAAAATGAATGTGTTTCCCTATAGGGATGGCTGTATGGTATGAGAACGTGCCTCCACTACTCCCATAAGTTTCTCAGTGGCCTGAGAAAGTCATTGCTGGCTGGGAGGAGATGTCCATTTTTTGGAGTTGAACTCTCTCATGAGATATCTTCACTTTTATTTTTGACATTCTTTTAAAGTAGCCAATTCAGGGAAAAACAACAAGCCAGTCTTCTACCTAATTACCCAGTTCAACCTCACTCAGTGTCTTTCAATTGAGCAAAGTCTTCTCAGTCTTTCAACTGAGGATAACCAACTCAGTGTCTAAACTGAACAAAATCTTCCCAGTGTCTTTCAACTGAATATAATCCAGGTACCAGTTCTTGAAACCAAGTTTCATGGATAACTTTCTCCTCCAGAGGGTTTAACACCACCAAATAAAACTTACGATCATCAGCCAATAATGGGAGATCCAAGAACCAGGAGAGACTCACCGAAATTCATCCAGACACTGCAAAGAGGCGGACAGGCCCAAAGGCCTCTGCTGCTACTAGGCTCCATATACTTGTAGAGTTCAGGCAAAGGAGAAAAGTCTGATCTGGATCCCTTTTTTGGTCACCAAAGCAGTCAACTAAAAAAAAAAAGCACATCCTAAAAGTTGAGAATTGTGTTTTATTCGGCAGACTTGCTGATAACTTAAGCCTGGGAGGCACCTTTTACATAGCTCTGAGGGACTGCTTCAAAGAGTTAAGGGAGGAGCCAGGATATATAGGAGTATTTGCAACAAAAACCAAGTAGTCGGAACATTAAAAGATTACTGTTAATTTAAGAAAAACAAGAAATCTCAAGTTAATGAATTTAGTACGTTTTTATGTATGGGAAGGTGCAAGAGTCTGGGCTCATTTAAATCATTCCTTTGATATGCACCTTAACTATCTAGGGCCAGTATCCTTTTTTTCTCCATCCTGAATCCCCTCAAGGTGCACAGTCAGGTACAGCTGATGGCTTGATGGCTGCAACATCCTTTGTTTATTGATATGGCAGGAGACATTTTTTTTGTGCACAACAGTGACAGTAGTTTTCAAATAGTAATGTATGAATTGCTGCTTTTTGTTTTGTTTTGTTTTTTGTTTCCTGCAATGAATCCTTTCCTTAGCTCTCCTAAAGAAACTATTCTGAAACATTTCTGGATCACATCTCCTTGTGTCTCATAGTCAGGAAGTGTTTAATAATACCTACCTAGAAGCTGAACTGTTGCTCTTGGCATCATTTCTGCCTTGTCTGGCTGTTGTGAAAACAGTAATCAGCAGCCCATGATCACCCCTATCTCCCCCCTTCCCTTCTGTTTTTGTTAAGGGTCTCTTAACAGAGTTAAAGTTGCTGTATATAGGGTTGCACAGTCTGTGCTCTGTGCACGTCCAGGGAGTACCATTCACCTAGACTTCAATGTGTATGGTACCCCTTGGAATTGAGCAACTTATTGGCCCTCTGAGATCTTTGTGATCAGAAAGGCCCAAAGGAGCCCAACTGGTTTCTATAGCAAGTAAAGCCTCTGTATTCTTCTAATGCACTTCTACTATGTTGAAAGCAGATGGGGAGGAAGTGAGACAACCCCCACATCCTCTTTGTTCAGGAACAACAGTAATAATGGATATACCTCAACTTCCCTTTCCTCTTACAGCCTCAGCCTTCACTAGCAGTCCCCACACAAGACTAAAGAGTGTTCAAGAGAGGGAATACTTCTTTTATTTTCTTCTTTGGCTCTGTTGAGCTTATACATTTTCATTTCCTATTCAAGGTAATGTCCCTAACAAACATCTTTAGAATTTCTCTGCATAAGACATGGCTTTTCCAGAAGCAATAGAGATAACATTTTCTCGGCTGACTTTTTGGTTGTGGATAAAACAGAAGTGTTTAATAATGTAACATCCTAGATCTATCTACTAATATTTTAATTTCTTCAAGGTCTACCTTTTACCATCCATGGTTAATAACAGTCTTTACTTTCCACACCTCTAAGAGGCTTGCCCCAAAATGGACAATTCTGCTGATTTAGAATATAATTCTTCCAGATTTGAAGGATGTGATTGTGAAACGAAGTTGGAAACTTTAGCTAAACAGAGGAGGCCCTACTACCAGAGGAACCTTCTAGGTTCTTCTTAAACCATCAGGATTTTTGAATGGAGGGGAAAGGGAAGCCATGGATAACTCCCCCGGGATGGGTAATCCAATATCTAACCACTGATTAGCTAATGTCAGACTTATTGAAGCTAACATCTATGCTTGCTTCAGAAGGGAGTGGCCACCTTGCATCAAATCCTGCTGGCAAGAGCCTGCTCACTGGGGTCTCAGCACCGGACTACAGGCTTACTTCATGTGAGGAAATGTTTGTTTTCTTGTGTGACTCACCACCAGAGTTGTGAGAAAAGGGGCTGCCTCAGCAATGGTGTGGGCACAACCCAGAGTCACAGTCTGGGCCTCATGCCAAGACATAGTGCTCAGTTACTATTAGGTGCATCAGAAGAATCCAAGACCGGAAAGACCTATGAGGTCATTTTTCTCTGCCCAGGAGCCAGGAAACTACTCCCCCTCCTTTTCTTACCTTCCTCTATCTACCTACTGGGTGATTCAGAAAGCAATGCTTTGTTTATCTTTTCCCCTATTTTATATTCAGTAGTTCCCCTAGCTGGAGTGCTGGGCAGGGCAGTCTGCTCCTTTTTAGTCCTGGTTTTAATTGCAGTAGATGAACTTGTCAATATGCTAGTTAAAAGTTCTATAGGCAAGAAAGCCAGGATGCAACAAAATATAGCAGCCCTTCCCAGTCTACCCCTCACCTCCAACACACACAAACACCTGAAGTGCACACTGGTGCAATTCAGCACATGATCCTAGACATGGGGAACCTGGCTTAGCTAGGGAATGGCAAGCGGCCAAATCATCGTTCAGTGTCTTGCTGGCTTGACTGGGGATGTACAATCAGAGATGTTTAGTTCTTTTCTAGAGATTAGCTTGGGGATTGACTCAAATCGGTTGGCTTCTAATCAGTCTTGGGTGGAAGGGTAGAGCTTACAGCCCTCAGAACAAAAGATGCTTTTAAAGGGGTACTTATAATAAAGGGTAAAACACTTTGGACAGTCAATGGTGACCACATCTGCATTCTCTGTGGTCAAAACAGAATAAAACCATAGCTTCATATATATATTTTTAAACGGAGTTTCTAATTTATTTACCTCTATAAGATTTTGTACAAATTTATATGTTGGTTGACCATCTTTATCAAATTTATCTCCCTTTTTTTTTAACCAGTGGTATTACAGGGTAAATGTTCTTTTAAAAATTATTCATTAAAATTTTAATTCTTTGATAACTGATTTGATTCCCTCTAATTAAGATCTTGACAAAAGATATATATTACACTTGGCCTGACTTATCCTCTTTATAGAAAAAAAAACAAACTTCATTTTGTGATAATTGTAGATTCACATGCAGTTGTAAGAAATAATGCAGAGAGATCCTATGTATTCTTTATCCAGTTTTCCCATTCGTAACATCTTGCATAACTGTAATACAATATCATAACCAGGATACCAATACTGATACAATCCAGTTTTCAGATTTCACCAATTTTACATCCACTCAAGTGTGTGTGTGCGTATGGTGATTAAGTTTTATACAATTTTATAACATGTGTAATCATCACCAGAAATAAGCTATAGAACTGTTTCATAGAAAGTATCCTTCATGCAACCTTTTGATAGCCACAGTCACCACCATCTTATTATGTGTCCTAACTGCTGGAAATCACGAATATCTATAATTCTGTCATTTCAGGAACGTTATAAAATTGGAATCATACACTGTGTAACTTTGGGGATTGCCTTTCTTTCACTCAGTATAATTCCATCTAGGTTCATCAAAGCTGTTGTGTGTATCAATAGTTCACTTCTTCATATTGCTGAGTTGTATTCTATGGCATGGATGTACCACTGTTGGTTTAACCACTCAGCTGCTAAAGGACATCTGGGCTGTTTCTGGGTTTTTGCTGTTACAGTAAAGCTTCTAAGAATATTCATATACAAGTATTTGTGTGAACATGAGTTTTTTTTTTTTTCTCGAGGATAAATGCCCAGGAGTTCAACTGCTGGGTCATGGTAATTGCATGGTTTCTTGTCTAAGAAACTGTCAAATTGTTTTCCAGATTAGCTGACCATTTTACATTCCTACCAGCAATGGACAAGTGATCCAGTTTCTTTACATCCTCCCCAGTATTTGGTGTTATCACTATTTTATTTTCAATTTCTATACTTGATTTTTGATGCACATTCTGATAGGTGTATAATGATATCTCATGGTGGTTTTAATTTGCATTTCTCTATGACTAATAATGTTGATCATCTTTTCAAGTGTTTATTTTCCATCTTTATATTACCTTCAGTGAAATGTCTGTGTCTTTTGGATGACTTCACTTTAGCCTCCTTTCTCTCCTTAATAAGTTTGTCTAAAATTCTCAAGTGTGTTCTACAATCCCTCCTCTCCCAAACACCTTAGTGGTGTAGAAGTCACTGATAAGGAAATTTACTGGGTCTCAGCATCATCTCTAACCATCTACCTATCACCAAAATAAAATCCCAATAAGTATCTTCCTGAACCTGGGGGATCTGAAGAAGTCTCATCCATAGCGTTTTGGGAAACTAGGATAGGAAAGAATCAGAGATGGAGTTTTCACTAAAAGTGCACTTTCCAAAAGTGCACATTAACATATAGAAACAAAGCCTTAACTTCTCAATGCAGAAAGATCTTTATGCCCTATCTTTAGTCTTCCTTGAGAGGCTCCAAAGACACAGAGTTACATGCAAATAGGAAACCTGAGGCTTCCAATTACTCACTAGGATGTAAAAACCAGCCATAAGATACTTCTTGGGCAGTTCCTCAAGCTCTTATCATAGTATCAGTACTATGATTTTTATATTTATGGTAACTGCTTCACAAAACAGTGGCTGGGGTCAGACCTTGTGAAGAAGCTTATTGAGACCAGGGCTCAGCTCTTATGCAGCTGGCAATAGGAAAATTCAGAAGTTTGGATGTTCTTACAATTGAGGACTGGAGTGTGATTCCTTGGGTAAAGCTGAGGAGGCAGCTGGACCTGCTCTTTTAGTTAATAATTAATGACCAGCCCTAGATTGTCTCTTCCTCAAAAGGTAATAAACCAAGCCCCAGGTCTGAAACACCATCTCTTCTAGGGTGCCTTTCCCCCTGTTAGAAGCTCTAACCAGTCCCTATGATCTTTGAACCTTGAATGTGTGTGAAGAAATAACCTCTCTTCCCTTTCCAGTTTATATCCTGTGTTTTGTGATCAGATAAATAACATAATGTATGTGAAGTGTTTAGCATGGATGCCTGACACTCAGTAAGACTTGGATTGAGTCCTCCCCCTGACTTTGTTTGGATGAGAGTTGTTTAACTATGTTATGGACCTTCAATATGCTACTGTAATTGCCAGGTGGTGACATCAGGCACAAAGAAGAGAAAGAAGATGTTTAGAGATGGGAACAGAAGAAATGGTGACTTAAAGAACATCAAAAGAGAAAAACTTGAGAGGAGGGTAGATCAAGATGGCAGATTAAGAAGATGCTGAGCTCAGCTTCCTATGTGAACACATAAAAAATACATCTACATGTGGAAAAACTCTCACTGAAAACAAACTGGAGACTAGCACTAAGGCTCTCCTATAAACAAAGCTATAAAGAAAGATCCACATGGAATTGGGTAGAAATAGAGAAGCAATTAGTTTGGGATCCATGCTCCTAGCAGGGGAGACAGAAGAAGAGGAGAATACCATGGGCTCAGGAATCCTTCCTGGGGAGTGAGGTGCTCGAGCCACATATTGGGCACCCCAAACCTGGGGTCCAACACTGCAAAGATGAGTCCACTTAACTGATTTGGAAACCAATGGGACTTAATGGAGAGCTGTAAGAAACTGAGACTCTGATCCTGAAGACTGTGCACACAAGCTTGCTTACTCCTGGGAACAAGACAGAGGAAGTGGATTGAAAATAGTCTGGGCCTTTGACAGACTTGATAAGACTGTTCCAGCATGCACCTCAGCCCACACAGGGTGCATGCTCCAGCCCCTCGTGCTTCACATTGCTCTCCACTAGAGTGGAGATACTATTGCTGGGGAGAGAGCACACACTTAGAGGGAATAGAACCAGCTCAGGCCTGAAAATCAGGGCTTCTACTCCAGAAGCTTGGGCCCTGCCCCTGCCACTATAGGGTGGTGTTGACCATTGAGCACAGTAGAGGCCCCAGCTCACATCTGGCCCTGGTTCTGGCTCTAGCCAATCCAATACAGCCATACATCCCACTAAGGTAGTAGCTGCCAGTGTAACCTGGGGGAAAATGTGACCCATAATCACTTCAAAGCCAGTACCCCCACAAAAGCCACTGGGATCATGAAGATTGCATATGAATGCTCCCACACAAGACACCCTTTCAAGACTGGGAGAGGTAACTCTTTCATCTTAATCTCATAGAGTCAGGGAAAGTTAAGAAAAATAAGAAGAAAGAGAAATTTGTTTCAAATGAAAGAACAATGAAAACCCTGAAAAAACAACTAATAAACAGATACATAATTTACCAGATAAATAATTCAAAGTATTAGTAAAAATAATGCTAAGGAATTAACAGCAGACTAGGAGATACAGAAGAATGCATAAGCAATCTGGAAGATAGAATAATGGAAGTTATCCAATCAAAACAGCCAAAAAAGAAAAAAAAAATTTTAAAAGATAAGAGTTTAAGGGACCTCTAGGACAACATTAAACATACTAACATTCACATTATAGGAGTCCCAGAAGGAGGAGAGGGAGACAAAGGAGCAGAAAATGTACTTGATGAAATTATGGCTGAAAACTTACCAAACCTGAAGAAGGAAACAGATATCCAGGAACAGAAAAATAGAGGGTCCCAAATAAATTGAACTCAAACACACTCACACCAAGATACATCATAATTAAAATGGTTAATTTTAAAGATAAAGAGAGAATTCTAAAGGCAGCAAGAGAAAACAGAGAGTCACATACAAGAGAAATCCCCATAAGGCTATCACCTGATTTTTCTTCAGAAAACTTCAGGTCAAAAGGGAGTGGCATGATAATATATATATTTTTAACATCTTTATTGGAATATAATTGCTTTACAGTGGTGTGCTAGTTTCTGCTTTATAACAAAGTGAATCAGCTGTATGTATACATATATCTCCATATCCCCTCCCTCTTGCATCTCCCTCCCACCCTCCCGATCCCACCCCTCTAGGTGGTCACAAAGCACTGAGCTGATCTCCCCATGCAATGCAGCTGCTTCCCACTAGCTATCTATTTTACATTTGGTAGTGTACATATGTCAATGCTATTCTCTCACTTTGACCCAGCTTACCCTTCCTGCTTCCCGTGTCCTCAAGTCCACTCTCTATGTCTGTGTCTTTATTCCTGTCCTTCCCTTAGGTTCATCATAACCATTTTTTTTTAGAACCTGTATATATGTGTTAGCATACAGTATTTGTTTTTCTCTTTCTGACTTACTTCACTCTGTATGACAGGCTCTAGGTCCATCCAAGTCACTACAAATAACTCAATTTCATTTCTTTTTATGGCTGAGTAATATTCCATTTATATATGTGCCACATCTTCTTTATCCATTGCTCAACATCACTAATCATTAGAGAAATGCAAATCAAAACTAAAATGAGATGTCACCTCACATTGGTCAGAATGGCCATCATCAAAAAATCTACAAACAATAAATGCTGGAGAGGGTGTGGAGAAAAGGGAACCCTCTTGCACTGTTGGTGGGAATGTAAATTGATACAGCCACTATGGAGAACAGTATGGAGGTTCTTTAAAAAACTAAAAATAGAACTACCATAAGACCCAGCAATCCCATTACTGGGCATATACCCTGAGAAAACCATAATTCAAAAAGAATCATGTACCACAATGTTCATTGCAACACTATTTACAATAGCCAGGACATGGAAGCAGCCTAAGTGTCCATCGGCATGATATATTGAAAGTGATGAAAGGGGAAACACATGCAACCTAGGATACTCTACCCAGCAAGTTTATCATTTAGAATTGAAGCAGAGAGAAAGAGCTTCTCAGACAAGCAAAATTTTAAAAGTTCATCAATACAAAATGTACCCTAAAAGAAATGCTGAAGCATCTTCTCTAAGTGGAAAAGAAGTAAGAATCTATAAGAAAGGGAAAATACCATAGGAAATGCAAATATAGTAAGGGTTGAATATCAACTATTTAAGTAAGCCAAGTCCACAGATTAAAGGATAAAAAAAATGAAAAATCAACTATAACTACAATAAAAAATTAAGGGATTAAAGAAAAAGATGTAAACTATGACACCAAAAACACAAAATGTGGGGGAAGGGAGTAAAAAATGTAGATGTCTTAGAATGTGTTTGAACTTAAATGACTACCAATTTAAAACAAGTACATATAGTTCTAAGTTAACATATATGAAACTCATGGTAACCAGAAACCTAAAACTTACAATAGATACACAAAAACTATAGAGAAAGGAACACAAGCATATTACCAAAGAAAACTATCCAACCACCAGTGAAGAAACTAAAAGAAGAACAACAGAGACAAACTAAATAAACAACCAGAAAACAAGTAACAAAATAGCAATAAGTACAGGCCTATTAGTAATCACTTTAAACGTCAATGGACTAAATGCTCCAATCAAAAGACATAGGGTGACTGATTGGATTAAAAAAAGACCCATTTATATGCTGCTTATAAGAGACTCACTTCTGAGCTAAAGACAAACACAGACTGAAAGTGAGGGATGCAAAAAGATATTTCATGCAAATAGAAATGACATGAAAGCTGTGGTAGCAATACTCACATCAGACAAAATAGCCTTTAAAACAAAGGCTATAAAAAAAGACAAAGAGGGCGTTATATAATGATAAAGGGATGAATACAAAAAGAGGATATAACATTTGTTAACATATATGCACCCAATACAGGAGCACATAAGCATATAAAGGAAATACTAACAGACATAAAGGGGGAAATTGGCAATAATACAAAAATAGTAGGGTAATTTAACATTTTACTTACATCAATGGACATATCATCCAGACACAAAATAAATAAGAAAACAGTGGGCTTAAATGCACCAGGTGAACTTAATAGATATCTACAGAACATTCCACCCCAAAACAGCAGAATTCAAATTCTTTTCAAGTGCACATAAAACGTTCTCCAGGACAGATCACATGCAAGGCCACAAAATGAGTCTCAACAAATTTAAGAGGATAGAAATTATATCAAGCATTCATTCAACCACAACTGTATGAAACAGGAAATCAAAAAAGAGTAAAACACAAACACATGGAGACTAAAAAACATACTACTCAAAATAAAATGGGCCCATGATGAAATCAAAAAGGAAATCAGAAAATACCTTGATACAAATGTGAATAAATCAACAATTTTTGAAAATCAATGGGATGCAGCAAAATCAGTTCTAAGAGGGAAGTTAATAGCAATACAGGTTTTCCACAACAAACAAGAAAAATCTCAAATAACAAACCTAAACTCCCATCTAAAGGAATTAGAAAAAGAAGAGCTAACAAAATCCCAAACCATCAGAATACAGAAAACAATAAAGATCAGAGCAGAAATAAACTAGTGACCAAAAAATGATAGAAAATATGTGTATTTTCTTTTTTTTTTAACACATCTTTATTGGAGTATAATTGCTTTACAATGTTGTGTTAGTTTCTGCTGTACAACAAAGTGAATCAGCTCTATGCATACATATATCCCCAAATCCCCTCCCTCTTGAGCCTCCCTCCAACTCTCCCTATCCCACCCCTCTAGGTGGTCACAAAGCACCGAGCTGATCTCTCTGTGCTATGTAGCTGCTTCCCACTAGCTATCTATTTTAAATTTGGTAGTGTATATATATCAATGCAACTCTCTCACTACGTCCCAGCCTCCCCTTCCCTCCCGGTGTCCCCATGTCCATTCTCAACGTCTGCATCTTTATTCCTGCCCTATGACAAGGTTCATCAGTACCATTTTTCTAGATTCCATATATATGCTTTAGGATATGATATTTGTTTTTCTTTCTGACTTACTTCACTCTGTATGACAGACTCTAGGTCCATTCACCTCACTACAAATAACTCAATTTCTTTCCGTTTTATAACTGAGTAATATTCCATTGTATATATGTGCCACATCTTCTTTATCCATTCCTCTGTCGATGGACATTTAGGTTGTTTCCATGGCCTGGCTATTGTAGATAGTGCTGCAATGAACATTGTGGTACATATATGTTTTGAATTATGGTTCTCTCAGGGTATATGCCCAGTAGTGGGATTGTTGGGTCATATGGTAGTTCTATTTTTAGTTTTTTAAGAAACCTCCATACTGTTTTGCATAGTGGTTGTACCAATTTACATTCCCACCAACAGTGTAGGAGGGTACCCTTTTCTCCACACCCTCTCCAGCATTCATTGTTTGTAGACTCGTTGATAATGGTCCTTCTGACCAGTGTGAGGTGATACCTGATTGTGGTTTTGATTTGTATTTCTCTAATGATTAGTGATGTTGAGCATCTTTTCATGTGTTTGTTGGCCATCTGTATGTCTTCTTTAGAGAAATGTCTATTTAGGTATTCTGGCCATTTTTGGTTTGTATTGTTTGCTTTTTGGATATTGATCTGCATGAGCTGCTTGTATATTTTGGAGATTAATCCTTTCTCAGTTGCTTCGTTTGCAAATATTTTCTCCTATACTGAGGGTTGTCTTTTTGTCTTGTTTATGGTTTCCTTTGCTGTGCAAAAGCTTTTAAGTTTCATTAGCCTGCATTTCTTTATTTTTGCTTTTATTTCCATTTCTCTAGGAGGTGGGTCAAAAAGGTTCTTGCTGTGATTTATGTCATAGGGTGTTCTGCCTATGTTTTCCTCTAAGAGTTTTATAGTGTCTGGCCTTACATGTAGGTCTTTAATCCACTTTGAGGGTGTTTTTTTTTTTTTTTTTTGGTGTGTGTGTGTGTATGATGTTAGGGAGTGTTGTAATTTCATTCTTTTTCATGTAGCTGTCCAGTTTTCCCAGCACCACATATTGAAGGGGTTGTTGTTTCTCCATTGTATATTCTTACCTCCTTTGTCCAAGATAAGGTGACCATATGTGCGTGGGTTTATTTCTGGGTTTCAATGCTGCTCCACTGAACTATATATCTGTCTTTGTGCCAGTATCATACTTTCTTGATTACAGTAGCTTTGTAGTATAGTCTGAAGTCAGGGAACATGATTCCTCCACCTCCGTTTTTCTTTCTCAAGGTTGCTTTGGCTATTCGGGGTCTTTTGTGTTTCCACACAAATTGTAAATTTTTTGGGTCTTGTTCTGTGAAAAATGCCATTGGTAATTTGATAGGAATTGCACGGAATCTGTAGATTGCTTTGGGGAATATAGTCATTTTCACCATGTTGATTCCTCCAATCCAAGAACATGGTATATCTCTCCATCTGTTTGTATCATCTTTAATTTCTTTCATTAGTGCCTTATAGTTTTCTGCATACAGGTCTTTTGCCTAGTTAGGTAGGTTTATTCCTAGGTATTTTATTCTTTATGATGTGATGGTAAATGGGAGTGTTTCCTTAAATTCTCTTTTTGATTTTTCATTGTTAGTGTATAGGAATGCAAGAGATTTCTGTGCACTAATTTTGTATCCTGCTACTTTACCAAATTCATTGATTAGCTCTAGTAGTTTTCTAGTGGCATCTTTATGATTTTCTATGTATAGTATAATGTCATCTGCAAACAGTGATAGTTTTACTCCACCTTTTACAATTTGGATTCCTTTTATTTCTATTTCTTCTCTGATTGCCATGGCTAAATATTCCAAAACTATGTTGAATAATAGTGGTGAGAGTGGGCAACCTTGTCCTGTTCCTGATCTTAGAAGAAATGGTTTCAGTTTTTCACCCTTGAGAATGATGTTGGCTGTAGGTTTGTCATATATGGCCTTAATTATGTTGAGGTAAGTTCCCTCTATGACCACTTTCTGGAGAGATTTTTATCATAAATAGGTGTTGAATTTTGTCAAAAGTTTTTCTGCCTCTTTTGAAATTGTCATACATTTTTTTCCTTCAGTTTGCTAATATGGTGTATCACATTGATTGATTTGTTTATATTGAAGAATCCTTGAATTCCTAGGATAAACCCCACTTGATCATGGTGTATGATCCTTTTAATGTGCTGTTGGATTCTGTTTGCTAGGCTTTTGTTGAGGATTTTTGCATCTATATTCATCAGTGATATTGACCTGTAGTTTCCTTTTTTTGTGACATCTTTGTCTGGTTTTGGTACCAGGGTGATGGTGGCCTCGTAGAATGAGTTTTTGTGTGTTCCTCCCTCTGCTATAATTTGGATGAGTTTGAGAAGGATATGTGTTAGCTCTTCTCTAAATGTTTGATAGAATTCACCTGTGAAGCCATCTGGCCCTGGGCTTTTGTTTGTTGGAAAAATTTTAATCACAGTTTCAATTTCAGTGCTGATTCACTATTGGAGGTTGTGCTTTCCTAAGAATTTTTCTATTTCTGCCAGGTTGTCCATTTTATTGGCATATAGTTGCTTGTAATCTCTCATGATCCTTTGTATTTCTGCAGTGTCAGTTTTTACCTCCCTTTTTTCATTTCTAATTCTGTTGATTTGAGTCTTCTCCCTTTTTCTTCCTGATGAGTCTGGCTAATGGTTTTTCAATTTTGTTTATCTTCTCAAAGAAACAGCTTTTAGTTTTATTACTCTTTGAAATTCTTTCCTTCATTTCTTTTTCATTTATTTATGATTTAATTTTTATGATTTCTTTCCTTCTGCTAACTTTGGGGTTTTTTAATATTCTTTCTTTAATTGTTTTCGGTGTAAGGTTAGGTTGTTTATTTGAGATGTTTCTTGTTTCTTGAAGTAGGATTGTATTGCTATAAACTTCCCTTTTAGAACTGCTTTTGCTGCATCCCATAGGTTTTGGGTCGTTTTCATTTTCATTTGTTTCTAGGTATTTTTTGATTTCATCTTTGATTTCTTCAGTGATCTCTTGGTTATTTAGGAGCATGTTGTTAACCTACATGTGTTTGTATTTTTTTACAGTTTTTTTCCTGTAATTCATTTCTAATCTCATAGCTTTGTGGTTGGAAAAGATACTTGATATGATTTCAACTTTCTTAAATTTACTGAGGCTTCATTTGTGGCCCAAGTTGTGATCTGTCCTGGAGAATGTTCCATGTGCACTTGAGAAAAATGTGTATTCTGTTGTTTCTGTTTGGAATGTCCTATAAATATCAATTAAGTCCATCTGGTCTAATGTGTCATTTAAAGCTTGTGTTTCCTTAGTTATTTTCATTTTGGATGATCTGTCCATTGGTGAAATTGGGGTGTTAAAATACCATACTATTATTGTGTTACTGTTGATTTCCCATTTTATGGCTATTAGCATTTGCCTTATGTATTGTGATGCTCCTATGTTGGGTGCATAAATATTTACAATTGTTATATCTTCTTCTTGGATCGATCCATTGATCATTCTGTAGTGTCCTTCTTTGTCTTTTGTAACAGTCTTTATTTTAAAGTCTATTTTGTCTGATATGAGTATTGGTACTCCAGATTTCCTTTGATTTCCATTTGCATGGAATATATTTTTCCATTCCCTCACTTTCAGTCTGTATGTGTCCCCAGGTCTGAAGTGGGTTTTTGGAGACAGCATATATACAGGTCTTGTTTTTGTATCCATTCAGCCATTCTGTGTCTTTTGGTTGGAGCATTTAATCCATTCACAATTAAGGTAATTATCAATATGTATGTTCCTATTACCATTTTCTCAATTGTTTGGTGTTTGGTTTTATAGGTTCTTTTCTTCTCTTTTGTTTCCCGCTTAGAGAAGTTCCTATAGCATTTGTTGTAGAGCTGGTTTGATTGTGTGAATTCTCTTGGCTTTTGCTTGTCTGTAAAGCTTTTGATTTCTCTGTCAATTCTCAATGAGATCCTTGCTAGGTAGAGTAATCTTGTTTGTAAGTTTTTCCCTTTCATCATTTTAAGTATATCCTTCTGGCCTGCAGAGTTTCTGCTGTAAAATCAGCTGATAACTTTATGAGGATTCCCTTGTACGTTTTTGTTGCTTTTCCCTTGCTGCTATTAATATTTTTTCTTTGTATTTAATTTTTGATAGTTTGATTAATATGTGTCTTGGCATGTTTCCACTTGGGTTTTTCTGTATGGGACTCCCTGTGCTTCCTGGATTTGATTGACTATTTCCTTTCCCATATCAGGGAACTTTTTGACTATAACATCTTCAAATATTTTCTCAGACCCTTTTTCTTTCTCTTCTTTTTCTGGGACCCCTATAATTCAAATGTTTGTGTGTTTAATGCTTTCCCAGAAGTCTCTGAGACTGCCCTCATTTCTTTTCATTCTTTTTTCTTTATTCTTCTCTGTGGCAGTTATTTCCACCATTTTATATTCCAGCTCACTTATCCATTCGTGTGCCTCAGTTATTCTTCTATTGATTCCTTCTAGAATATTTTTAATTTCAGTTATTGTGTTCTTCATCACTATTTCTTTGTTCTTTACTTCTTCTATGTTCTTGTTAAACATTTCTTCTATTTTCTCCATTGTATTTCCGAGATTTTGTATATCTTTACTATAATTACTCTGAATTCTTTTTCTGGTAGACTGCCTGCCTCCTCTTCATTTGCTTGGTCTTGTGGGGTTTTACCTTGCTCCTTCGTCTGTTACATATTTTTCTGTCTTCTCATTTTGTTTAACTTACTTATTGTGTTTGGGGTGTCCCTTCCACAGGTTTCAGGTTTGTAGTTCCTCCTACTTCTTTTGTCTGTCCCCAGTGGGTGACGTTGGTCCAGTGGCTTGTGTATGCTTCCTGATGGAGGGACTGGTGCCTGTCCTCTGGCGGGTGGAGCTGGATCTTGTCCCTCTGATGGGCAGGGCTGCATCTGTTGGTGTGTGTGTGAGCTTAGTATGACTTTAGGCAGCCTGTCTGCTAATGGGTGTGTTTGTGTTCCTCTCTTGCTAGTTGTTTTGCATGAGGCATCCAGCTCTGGGGCTTGCTGGCTGTTGGGTGGAGCCAGATCTTAGTGTTCAGTTTTTACCTTGCTCCTTCATCTTCTGTGTGTTTCTCTCTCTTCACATTTTGCTTAACTTACTGTGTTTGGGGTCTCCTTTTCTCAGGCTGCAAGTTTGTAGTTCCCATGGTTTTTGATGTCTGCCCCCTGTGACTAAGTTTGGTTCAGTGTGTTGTGTAGGCTTCCTGTTGGAGGGGACTGGTGTCTGTGTTCTGGTGGATGAGACTGGATCTTGTCTTTCTGGTGGATTGGACCATGTCCAGTGGTGTGTTTTGGAGTGTCTGCGACCTTATTATGATTTTAGGCAACCTCTCTGCTAATGGGTGAGGTTGTGTTCCTGCCTTGCTAGTTGTTTGGTGTAGGGTGTCCAGTACTGTAGCTTGCTGGTCCTTGAGTGGAGCTGGGTCTTAGCGTTGAGACGGAGATCTCTGGGAGAGCTTTCACCATTTGATGTTATGTGGAGCTGGGAGGTCCCTGGTGGACCAATGTCCTGAACTCGGCTCTCCCACCTCAGAGGCACAGGCCTGATAACCGGCCAGAGCAGGAAGATCCTGTCAGCCACACGGCTCAGAAAAAAAGGGCTAAAAAAGAAAGAAAGAAAGAAAAAATAAAATAAAGTTATGAAAATAAAAATTTAAAAAATTATTAAAAAAATAAAAAGTAATATAAAGAAGAAAGAAAGAAAGAAGAGAGCATCCAAACCAAAAGCAAATCCACCAATAATAACAAGCATCAAAAACTATACAAAACAAAAACAAAACCAAAAACAAATTGGACAGACAGAACCCTAGGACAAATGGTAAAATCAAAGCTTTACAGACAAAATCACACAAAGAAGCATACACATACACACTCACAAAAAGAAAAAGGGAAAAAAACATATATATCTTTTGGGAAGTCTGAGGTCTTCTGCCAGCGTTCAGTAGGTGTTCTGTAGGAGTTGTTCCACATGTAGATGTATTTCTGATGTATTTGTGGGGAGGAAGGTGATCTCCACATGTTACTTCTCCACTGTCTTGAAAGTCTCTCTGCTCTATTTTTTAGTGTAACTATACCTCTAGTAGCAAGAATATATCTTTCAACCTTTCTAAAAGGGACTCTTCAGGAAAATCCCAGGCATTATTGGTAAGTGGATGTAACTTTAAATAGTCAGCTTGAGAAAACAGCATACAGACCTGAAACCAACTCCTGCAGCATCAGATCATCTTATCCTCCTCTTCTCCCCTGTGTCCATACTGGGCTGGGCAAAGAACCTCATGTTTGTGCTGAGAAGAACAATGCCCTGCTGAAGATACTGGAGCACCAGACACCGCAGAAACCCTGAGCTTTTACACTCTGCACTGTTTTGTTCCAAAGAGAAATCTGACCAAATCGAAGTGGCCGTGTGACCTGAACTGTTCTAAGGAACCACAGGAAGATGAGAAACGCCAGGCGGCCAGTGGTTTGAGAGGACTAGTGGGGTTCAGTTTCTGATCCGATGACTGAGGGTTATAAATACGGGGAGTAAAAATCAGTCCTCTTCCCGAAACTGCCTGCTGAAACCAGGAACTCCCTTCACCTTCGTGCCTGGCCCGCTGCCCGCTGCCCTGGGGCCTTGGCCCAGCTGGAGGCACAGGCAGCACCACAGCCACAGAGCGAGCCCTTCACAAAACCCTGGGCAGAAAACAGGTAACATTTTAAAAATCCTAGGGATTAAGATATAGATATCTTTGTGAAGTCATTATTCAGTCTATTTTAAGGCTCATGGAAGGCATAAGACACAAGTATGGACCTGAGGGGAAGCTGGCAGGATGAGAGGTAAGGTTTAGGGCAAGGGTTTTTCTCTTGTTATCACCAATTAGCTCATATGGAGTTAAAAAACAAGACCAAGTCCTGTTCAGCACTATGCTTAACAGCTCATTAGAAACATTAGTCCACTCTATCAAATATAGCCAGAAAGTCCATATCCAGTGGATTCCTGTCGAGCATTAACCATCCATGGGGATATTGAATCTACTTGACTTTTGATAGGAAAAGTGTGTAGTGGCAATTTGTTTGCAAAATGTTAGTCCAATTTTCTATAGTCTCTTGGACAAGGAGAAGCAGAAGATGCTAGCTGGGGCAGCTGTTGTGTGCTTACTTACCTTATCTCTTGGATTGACAAGGACTGCTTGAGAGCAGGATCTGGGCCTTGTCCATATCTGTGTCATTCATGGGTCCTAGCCAGGTTGCTTACTAGCATAGGTGTCTAGTGAATATATTTTACTTCTTGGATGGCTGTCTTTCTCTGGGAAACCTGAAACACAGGAGTAATTCTTATGGTGAGGGCCTCTTGGGAGGCATGCAGCTAGATGAGATAACCTCTTGAGCTGTCCCTTGTGATCAAAAGTTCTGGGATTATGTTTTTACATGGGCAGAATATAGAAGGGCCTATCTCAGAAAAATGTAATCCTCCTGCATCTGTCTCTGTCTCCTTCCCCATTGCAGAGGCTGTTGCCCAGCACAGACATTATTATTGTGGTTAATATCACAGTGAGTATGATGAAGAGGAATAATTATGGCAATCAAAAATATGTATTCTTATTTATATTTTCAAAAGCATGCCTACCCATATATAGCATGTAGAAAGAGTTGGCCCTTGTTTCGAAAGCTTCTGATCTGAGCTCATGAAGACAGGCCCTGTAGGGCAGCGGTCCCCAACCTTTTTGGCACCAGGGACTGGTTTCATGGAAGACAGTTTTTCCACGGATGGAGGGTGGGGGGATCATTCAGGCAGTAATGTGAGCGATGGTTCTGGTGGTAATGCAAGTGATGGGGAGTGATGGGGAGTGGCAGATGAAGTTTGCTGGCTTGCCCGCTGCTCACCTCCTGCTGTGCAGCCCAGTTCCTAACAGGCCGTGGGCCTCTAGCGGTCTGAGGCCCAGGGGTTGGGGTCCTCTGCTGTAGGGACTTCCCTGAGGGTCCAGTGGTTAAGACTCTGCACTTCCACTGCAGGGGGCATGGGTTCAATCCCTGGTCAGAACCAAGATCCAGCAAGGTGCAGCCAAAAAAAAGGGAAAAAAAGGCCCTGTGGAAAGGGTAAAGGGGCCTGCTTTTAAAGCAGGAGGCTAGGCCCTTTCCCTCAGATGATGGTTAACTGTTGGTGATCTGGTTCCACCTTCATCAAGAGTCATTACTCTTGACATTCATGACAATGGGAAAAATGGGCAATCTGGGACTCACTATCTTTATTTCATTTTGGAAGGGGAAGGGAAACACAGAGCTCTGATTATGGGCCAGGCGTAGATCAACCCATTGAATCCTTTCTGAAATACTGTGAAGAAGGTCCTCTTATTAGGGTCATTTAATAGATGAAGAGTACTGAAGCTCCAAGGTGGTAAAGTGCTTTGTTCAAGGTTTTCCTCTCAGTTTGGAGGTGGCGAAGTCCTCTCAGACTCCCATCAGCTACTACACACACTGGCAGGAAGACTAGGAAAAAGAGGAGGCAGTGAGAGGTAGGAAAGGAGTAGGTGGAGTGAGATATAAGGGAAACCCCAGATCTGGCTTCTGTATGGAGTTGACAGGCTATCCTGGAAGTCAGGACCCTCTTGACATCTCTGTGGCAAAGTTACAGGATAAACTTGTTCCGTCCATTCATTTGTCAAGGATGGTTGCTTTTCTGCCTACTGGCAGAATTTTGAGGAAATCTTTTCCAGGGGAGTGCTGCCTCACACAATTCCCTCCACTGCACACTGATGTTTTTAGAGTGTTAAAGTGATTCATGTGAGTTTTTTCCCCCCTCTGGTATGTTATACAGATTTATTAGTATAATTGCCAGCTTGATTAGCCTAATTTCTCTATTTAAAAACAGAGGTGTGTCCATTAAGCTCTCCTGAAAAATTCTGAAGTCAGTCCCTTCCACCTAGCAAGCAAGGGCTTGAGGGTAGTGTTCTTCAGCCAGGAGGTGGGATCTCCAAGAGGCAATGCTCCTTCGTGTTCTAGTACACATCTGGTGAGAGCTGAAGGAAAGCAACATTTAAGTCCTCCTGCCCACGCACTTGAGATGGGGAGCTGTGTCTTTTCCCAACCACTCCAAGCTTGTCGGCTGGAAGCAAGTGAGCTAATTTTCAAAAAGATGGGGGGAGGGGGTTTAAAAATGCATACTGTGATTAACAGGCAGGGAATCTGCCCTCCTGAGGCTGTTGCAATTGCCAGGAAATTTCGACGAGTGGATTGAATGGATCCAGGAAAATGTTGTCGACACCATCGCACCCTCCCACCCCACCCTCCCCTTTCCTCACAAGTAGGCTGGGCTTCCCGGGGACGTGAGACTGGGGGCTCGAGGCCAGGGTTTGGTGCTCTGCAGGGCGTTCTGGTGGAGGGTGCAGGTGGCCCCTCAGAGAGGCCTGCAAAGGGGAGGAACTCTTACCCCGCCCTCCTGGCCTTTGGCTCCAGGAAGGTCAGCAATTAGGCTAATGAAATGTTTGGGTTACAAGTCAGAGCTTGGCGGACCAAGCCGGTCTGCTTGACCCGAGCAGGCAGCGGGGCTGGGAAGGGGGTGGCATTAGCGAACAGCTGGTTCGAACCACTGCGCACCCTATCTCGGGCACCTCTGCCTGCATCCCCCTGAGTAGCTAGGTCGCCCAAGTCCGCCTCTGGGAGGGAGTGTGCGTTGGCCTTCCGCCAGCCTTCTCTGTGCAGGCAGCAGAGTTCCGATCTGAACTTCAGAGTTGGGGCCCCTCCCCTCCCGCCCCCACCCACTTTGCTAGCCTCTAAGGCTCCATCTTCCGCCAATTATGACCCGAAGAACCCGCCGCCCCGACGCCCAGTAGCTGGCGAGGGGCAGCGGCCGGAGAGGCTTGGTTGAATGCAGGCCTCCTTGCCCCCTAGCTGGCGCCTCGTGCACCTACGCCAGAGCTCTCCGGCGCGTCTGTAACAAGCTGAGGGAGACCGCAGCCACCCGGCGAGCCGCAGCTGGGGGCCAGGGGTGGTCAGAGCAACCGGGCGGTTGGTTCTCTCATTTGGGTTGGCGAGGCGGCGGCCAGCAGCGCTCCGCCGCAGTGGCACCCCCTGCGAAGCTGCCTTTGTGCCAGCCGCCGCCTGCCCGCTAGCCCGGCCGCTCGTCAGTGGGTCCGTCCAACTGCTGGTTACTAGGGGCAGGGACCCTCCATCCAGCCTGCCGCCCAGGACCTGACCGTGGCCGAAGGAGCGCAACCTAGGTGCGGATCCACCCACTCGTAGGTACAGTCGTCTGACGGAGCGCTTCCACCACTTGATGCTTGCAAGGTAACTCCCGCTGTAGGCTTCCTGCAGAACTAGTGCCTTGCGCCGCCAGGGCAAAGGCCCAACTTTGCCACCAGCTTGGGGAAAGTGTCCGAGACAAGAGCTACCTGGGGAGCCTGCAGGGACCACTGGGGCATGCCAGGATAGGGAGCTGAGCGGGAGTGCCCGCCTGGCTCAACACAAGGCCCAACAGTCAGTTTGCATGGGTCAACAATTGAGCTTATAGATTTAGGGATGTAGGGTAGAACCTTACACACTCCTGAAGAGTTCTCCCGTGGGGATGGGATGGGGAAATGGGGAAGAGAGGTGGGGGAGGTAAGGAGCCAAGGATAGGCGGTGGGGAAGCTACCAATGGCAGTGTAAAGCTGTTGGCTCCCCTGAGGGCCCCGACACTTCACCGCCTTGGGGTGTTGTGCCTGGTTCACCCTTTGCTTGTGGTGTAAGGGTAAATGGGCTTGAGGCCACAGGGTAAGTGCACTTCTGTTGGCTCAACTTTCCAGGCAGAGACCGAGTGACAGCCTCTGGTGACAAATGTCATGATTTTGTGGAAAATGAGGCCAACGTTAGGCCCCCTATTTGCAGGAAGATGAAATCTGGGTGGGTGGAGGGTAGTCTTGCAGTGAATCATGGTGAGGGAATGGAAGCAGGCTAGGGGTGCTCTCTTCAAAATGCCTTCAAAGCTGTCATGTGGAAAAGGATCGTTTGTCTTGTGTGGCCCCAGAAAGGAGAACCCAGGATGGGTCAGAATTCAACAGAGTGGAAACCACCAGCAAGGAGGCAGAATTAAGCTTACTGTAAGGAACCCCTTTCTAATAGGGAGGGAGGAGTGTTTTTATTGTGTATCAGGCATTTTACTAAGTACCTTACATAAATTATCCCACTTAACGCTTAGCAAGGTTTGGATATGTCCAATGATAAAATGGAATGCTGGGAGGTAGTGGGGTCTCTGTGCTCATGTAGGCTGCAGATTTTTTCTGTTTCCAGGTTAAGATGAGGTTGGTGTCAACCACTTGTTCATTTGCTGGAGTTGAAAAAGGCTTGTACAAGGAATTGGGAGATTCTATCACCCACTAATGTTGTGACTTTAAAGAAATCCCAGCATCCTTCTGGACCTCAAGTCCCTCATCTTTAAAGTCAGATAATTAGACTTCACTGGGTTACCTGAAAAAATGACAAGTAAAAATAAAAATTAAAACAAAAAAACTAGACTTTAGTTTCTTGCACACTTGTAGTATAGGAGTGTAGAATTGGAGGTCCATAATATCTTGAAGATGGACCCCTGCCGGGAAGCTAAAATGTCTCTCCTTTCTTTCATTGGCTGAGGCATGACTCTAATGTCCATTCAACTAAGATAAGCTTTCAGTGGCTTCAGTGTTTCCAAACAGCCAAGGTCTCGAAAGAGTAAAAACTCAGGGCCTCCTTTGATGTTGTTTGGATTGTCCTATGACAACTGCATTGCTTTCTAGTCACTGCCAAGGCAATTGTTCTGGCCTGTTATGCAAAAATACAGAGCATCTGCTGGTGTGGTGCGTTGTGCTGAGCAACTGGAGATGAGGGCAGAGAGGAATGGATGAAATAGGCTCCTGCCCTTAGGGAGCTTCAAGTCTGTTGTGGGAAAGGTGGATACAAGGACCATAGACCATATTATAAGGCAGAAAGGTGCTTTGGGGGGAGGGGTACAGAAAAGGCAGAAGCCATATGAAGCCATAAAAATACACCAGATTAGAAATTTGGGAGACTTAGATTCTAATCTTGGCTGGTCACCTAGGGCAGGTCAGCCCACCTCCTGAGGCCTGCAACTTTAAGGCTTTCTGATATTAGATAAGAATTTCTGTTTTGGGTGGGTGCTCAAGAGGCATTTGTGGTGGACCTTGAAGTGCTCTGGATAGGGTTTACAATAATAGAGGAAGACAGCAGAGGCTGGGACAAAGCTTTCCTAGGCACATGAGAAACATGTGTGCCTTCATGGAGACAAGGAAGTGCTGGATATGCAGGGGATAGCTAATGGCTAGTGTGACTCCTGAGCCAAAAAAGGGAAATAGAAATTGAGGTTGCAAAGGGAGCCCTTGAACACTAGACCCGGGCATTTTGGACCTGCTCCTGGAAAGGCAGTAGCAGCCATGCCTGGTTTTTGAGCTGGGCAGTGCCAGTGAGCAAACAAACAGCCGTGACACTGAGTAGAGCCTCCTGTAACAAACTATGCCTTGCCTAATCTTCATTCTACTCAGAAATTCAAGGAATGGCAGTACCTCCCTCTTGGGGGAACTTGAGCAAATGGCCTGTAATGGTAGACAGTACCTCCTAATACCAATGGAGAAGAAACACTATAGGGCTGGAGTGGCCCATCCTTGAGATAGTTGCCAATGAACTGTACATGGTTCTGGCCCTTTGCTAGCAGTTGAGGGAGGTCAGCCTTGTTGGCTGCTGAGGGATGGTGGAGGAGGTCACTAGTGGATTGAGTGTAATCCTCACTGTCTGACTGAGGCTGAAGGACAGAGGGCATAGTGGGGGCTTGGGGAAGGGCAGGGGAAGACAAAGTCTTCCAGATCATGTGGCTTGACTTAATGGTGTACCCTGTTGAGAAAAAGAGTTTGGAAACCACAAGTGGGATCAAGAGTGGATCCATTTTTAGTTTTTTAAGGAATCTCCATACTGTTCTCCACACTGGCTGTATCAATTTACATCCCCACCAACATTACAGGAGGGTTCCCTTTTCTCCACACTCTCTTCAGCATTTATTGTTTCTAGATTTTTTGGTAATGGCCATTCTGACCAGTGTAAGATGATACCTCAGTGTGGTTTTATTTGCATTTCTCTAATGATTAGTGATGATTCAAAAAAAATACATGTACCACAATGTTCATTGCAGCACTATCTACAATAGCCAGGACATGGAAACAACCTAAATGTCCATCAACAGACGAATGAATAAAGAAGATGTTGCACATATATACAATGGAATATTACTCAGCCATAAAAGGGAAAGAAATTGAGTTATTTGTAGTGAGGTGGATGGACCTAGAGTCTGTAATACAGAGTGAAGTAAGTCAGAAAGAGAAAAACAAATATCATATGCTAATGCATATATATGAAATCTAGAAAAAATGGTACTGATGAACCTAGTGGTAGGGCAGGAACAGAGATGCAGACATTGAGAATGGATTTGAGGACATGGGAGGGAAGGGGAGTCTAGAATGTAGTGAGAGAGCAGCATTGACATATATACACTACCAAATGTACAATAGATAGCTAGTGGGAAGCTGCTGCATAGCACAGGGAGATTAGCTCCATGCTTTGTGATGACTTAGAGGCGTGGTATAGGGAGGGTGGGAGGGAAGCTCAAGAGGGAGGGGATGTGGGGATATATGTATGCATATAGCTGATTCACTTTGTTGTACAGCAGAAACGAACAAAACATTGTAAAGCAGTTATACTGCAATAAAGATGTAAAAAAAAAAAAGAGTGGATCCAGGATTCTGATGTGGTCTGGTGATATTGAAGAAGCCTAGCCAATCCTACTGCAGACATGGAAAGAACTTTTGCCTGGTAGGCTGGTGGCTTTAGTTTTATCAAGTCCTTTCCCTCTCTGAGCCTCAGTTTTTCCAGTTAGTATGGGAGTTGGGGAGGTTGGCCCCAGTGATTCGTTAGGGCCTTCTAGCTTTAAATATCTAGGAAAGGTATATGATTTGGATCCTCCATAGATGAATCCAGAGAGACTTTGTCCAGAATTTAAGTAATAAAGCTGGAATTTATTTTGAACTGAGGGCTTACAAAAAAAAATCTTTATATTGGAGAGTGGGGCTCCCTATCCTTGGTAGAGGAAGGTCAGAAGGAGTGTCATTGAGCTGAATTCTTTGGATATTTCATTTCTCAAATCCCTTTTTGTCTTCCCTTCCTTTCCTTCCTCTACCAATACTTCTTTCTCAGATGTCCAGTGACCATTGCTCTGCCCTTAACACTTGGCACATTGGGCTTCTTTTTTTTTTCTTTTTCTACCTACAGAGGGCAGCTTTTGGGCTCTTTGCCTTGTGTTTACCCAATGAACCTCAGAGCCATCTTCATCTTCCGTTTCCTATCATCCAACATAAACCACCCTATCCCCAATTTACTTAACTGCTAAGTCTCTACAATCAATGCTGATAATATCTTTTATTGTCTTTTATTGCATTTTAAAGCATGAGTAATTCTGCAACTTACTTTGAAATGCATCAAAAATAAGATGGATAGATGGATTAACGAATAGATGAATGATAGTTCATAAATGGATCATAAATAAATGAACAGATGAATGAATGGCAAGCAGATAAATAAAATAAATAAAATATGGGGGAAATAAGTAATATACTGTTATATTACAAACAATTCAAACTGTATAAAAGTACACAGAATAAAAAGGTAAATATAGTTCACAGTTTTCTGTGTATACTTCTAGTCCTTTTTTCTATGTGTCCAAAATGATATACATCCAGTCAACCTCCATATCAAACTAATAGTTGTACTTTTAAATTTAAATAGATCACACTTTACAGTTGAGTCTGTAATTTGCATTTTTTCACTTCACAATATATTTTGGAAATCTCTTCAGGTCAGTATATAGATCCACCTCATTTTTAAAAACAGCTGCATAATATTTCATAGCATGGGTATACCATAATGTATTTAAACTTTCCTTCTTGATGGACAGCTAAGTGTTTCCAATTCTTCCCTATGACACACAGGGCTGCAGTGTACCTCCTTGGTTATTTATTACCTATATACATGTGAGCATCTATTCCTGTAAGGTAGATTCTTAGAAATTTGTTGTGCCAAAAGATTGATGCTTTAAAATTCTGCCCCTCCCCCACAACATTTCATTATGGATGTTTTCAAACATACAGAAAAGTTGAAAGATTGTATAGTGAACACCCATATCTCCACTACTTAGATTCTACCATTAATATTTAACTACATTTGTTTTATCACATATCCCTCTGTTCAAAAAAAAAAATCAAAAAATACCTAGAGACAAATGACAATGAAAACACAATGATCCAAAACCTATGGGATGCACCAAAAGCAGTTCTAAGAGGGAAGTTTAAAGCTATACAAGCTTACCTCAAGAAACAAGAAAAATCTCAAATAAACAATCTAACCTTACACCTAAAATAACTAGAGAAAGAAGAACAAACAAAACGCAAAGTTAGTAGAAGGAAAGAAATCATAAAGTTCAGAGCAGAAATAAATGAAATAGAAACAAAGAAAACAATAGCAAAGATCAATAAAACTAAAAGCTGGTTCTTTGAGAAGATAAACAAAATTGATACACCTTTAGCCAGACTCATCAAGAAAAAAAGGGAGAGAACTCAAAACAATAAAATTAGAAATGAAAAAGAAGTTACAACAGACATTGCAGAAATACAAAGCATCCTAAGAGACTACTACAAGCAAATCTATGCCAATAAAATGGACAACATGGAAGAAATGGACAAATTCTTAGAAAGATATAACCTGAACCAGGAAGAAATAGAAAATATCAACAGACCAATCACAAGTAATGAAATTGAAACTGTGATTAAAAATCTTCCAACAAACAAAAGTCCAGGACCAGATGGCTTCACAAGTGAATTCTATCAAACATTTAGAGAAGAGCTAACACTCATCCTTCTCAAACTCTTCCAAAAGATTGCAGAGGAAGGAACACTCCCAAACTCATTCTATGAGACCACCATCACCCTGATACGAAAACCAGACAAAGATACTACAAAAAAAGAAAATTACAGACCAATATCACTGATGAATATTGATACAAAAATCCTCAACAAATTACTAGCAAACAGAATCCAACAACACATTAAAAGGATCATACACCATGATCAAGTGGGATTTATCCCAACAATGCAAGGATTCTTCAATATACGGAAATCAATCAATGTGATACACCATATTAACAATTTGAAGAATAAAAACCAAATGATCATCTCAATAGATGCAGAGAAAGCTTTTGGCAAAATTCAACACCGATTGATGATAAAAACTCTCCAGAAAGTCGGCATAGAGGGAACTTTGCTCAACATAATAAAGGCCATATATGACAAACCCACAGCAAACATCATTCTCAATGGTGAAAAATGGAAAGCATTTCCTCTAAGATCAGGAACAAAACAAGGATGTCCACTCTCACCACTATTATTCAACATAGTTTTGGAAGTCCTAGCCACAGCAATCAGAGAAGACAAAGAAATAAAAGGAATACAAATTGGAGAAGAAGAAGTAAAACTGTCACTGCTTGCAGATGACATGATACTATACATAGAGAATCCTAAAGATGCCACCAGAAAACTACTAAAACTAATCAATGAATTTGGTAAAGTTGCAGGATACAAAATTAATGCACAGAAATCTCTTGCATTCCTATACACGAATGATGAAAAATCTGAAGGAGAAATTAGGAAACACTCCCGTTTACCATTGCAACAAAAAGAATAAAATACCTAGGAATAAACCTACCTAGTGAGACAAACGACCTGTATGCAGAAAACTATAAGACACTGATGAAAGAAATTAAAGATGATACAAACAGGTGGAGAGATATACTATGTTCTTGGATTGGAAGAATCAATATTGTGAAAATGACTATACTACCCAAAGCAACCTACAGATTCAATGCAATCCCTATCAAATTACCAATGGCATTTTTTCAGAACTAGAACAAATCATCTTAAAATTTGTATGGAGACACAAAAGACCCCGAATAGCCAAAGCAGTCTTGAGGGAAAAAAACGGAGCTGGAGGAATCAGACTCCCTGACTTCAGACTATACTACAAAGCTACACTAATCAAAAAATATGGTACTGGCACAAAAACAGAGATATAGATCAATGGAACAGGATAGAAAGCCCAGAGATAAACCCATGCACCTATGGTCAACTAATCTATGACAAAGGAGGCAAGGATATACAATGGAGAAAAGGCAGTCTCTTCAATAAGTGGTGCTGGGAAAACGGGACAGCCACATGTAAAAGAATGAAATTAGAACACTCCCTAACACCATCCACAAAAATAAGCTCAAAATGGATTAGAGACCTAAATGTAAGACCAGACACTGTAAAACTCTTAGAGGAAAACATAGGAAGAACACTCTTTGACATAAATCACAGCAAGATCTTGTTTGATCCACCTCCTAGAGTAATGGAAATAAAGACAAAAATAAACAAATGGGACCTAATGAGACTTAAAAGCTTTTGCAAAGCAAAGGAAGCTAGAAACAAGACGAAAAGACAACCCTCAGAATGGGAGAAAATATTTGCAAATGAATCAACGGGCAAAGGATTAATCTCGAAAATATATAAACAGCTCATGCAGCTCAATATTAAAAAAACAAACAACTTAATCCAAAAATGGGCAGAAGACCTAAATGACATTTCTCCAAAGAAGATATACAGATGGCCAAGAAGCATATGAAAAACTGCTCAACATCACTAATTATTAGACAAATGCAAATCAAAACTACAATGAGGTATCACGTCACACCAGTTAGAATGGGCATCATCAGAAAATCTACAAACAGCAAGTGCTGGAGAGGGTGTGGAGAAAATGGAACCCTCTTGCACTGTTGGTGGGAATGTGAATTGATAGAGTCACTATGGAGAACAGTATGGAGGTTCCTTAGAAAACTAAAAATAGAATTACCATATGACCCAGCAATCCCACTACTGGGCATTACCCAGAGAAAACCATAATTCAAAAAGACACATGCACCCCAATGTTCATTGCAGCACTATGTACAGTAGCCAGGTCATGGAAGCAACCTAAATGCCCATTGACAGATGAATGGATAAAGAAGATGTGGTACATATATACAATGGAATATTACGTAGCCATAAAAAGGAACGAAATTGGGTCATTTGTAGAGACGTGGATGAATCTAGAGACTGTCATACAGAGTGAAGTAAGTCAGAAAGAGAAAAACAAATATTGTATGTTAATGCATATATGTGGAACCTAGAAAAATGGTACAGATGAACGGGTTTTCAGGGCAAAAATTGAGACACAGATGTAGAGAACAAACTCATGGACACCAAGGGGGAAAGCAGTGGGGCAGGGGGGGTGTGCTGTGATGAATTCGGAGGTTGGGATTGACATATATACACTAATATGTATAAAATGGGTAACTAATAAGAACCTGCTGTATAAAAAAAAATATAAAATAAAATTCAAAAAAATAAAAATAAAAAGGGAAAAGTGTTCTTCATGGCAATGCCTAGGCTTACTTTGTGCCCCTACTCTTTTCCAGCCACTGATCCATGTTTTAACTCCTGTGAAGAAGTGGCTTTGAGCATCAGGAAGTAATATAGGACTGATCCCAATCCCAGAGACCTTCTCCTTCCTAATTAGAAATCCTTTAAAGAACTCAATTCTGTTCATTATACCTTTTTATGACAAAGAATTTTTTATTGTGGTAAAATATCCATAACATAAGATTAACCAATTAACCATTTTCAGTGGCATTAAGTACATTTGCAGTGTTTTGCAACAGTCACCAACATCCACTTCCAAAGTTTTTCATCATACCCAATGTAAACTCTGTACCCATTTTAATAACTCCCTCTTCCTGGCTCCAATCCTCTGGTAACCTCTAGCTTATCCTCTTTCTCTATGAATTTGCCTAGTTGAGGTACCTCACATGAGTAGAATCATATCATATGTGTCCTACTTTGTCTGACACATTTTATTTAGCATAATGTTTTCAAGGTTCATCCACTGTTGTAGCATGTAGCAGAATTTCATTCCTTTTTAAGGCTGATTGATATTCCATCATATGGATAAACTACCTTTTTATCCATTCATCTGTTAATGGGCATTTGGGATGTTTTTTCACCTTTTGTTTATTGTGAACAATGCTGTTGTAAACATTCATGTACAAGTATTCATTTGAGTCTTTGATTTCCATTCTTTTGAGTAGACACCTAGAAGTAGTAGTTCTATGTTTAACTTTTTGAGGAATCACCAAACTGTTTTCCACAGTACCTGCACCATTTTACATTCCCAACAGTGCATGAAAGTTCCAATTTCCCCACATTCTCATGAACACTTTCTATTTTCTGTATTTTTTTTTGACATCTTTATTAGAGTATAATTGCTTTACAATGGTGTGTTAGTTTCTGCTTTATAACAAAGTGAATCAGTTATACATATACATATGTTCCCATATCTCTTCCCTCTTGCATCTCCCTGTATTTTTTTTTAATTTAAACATACTAATGGGTGAGAAGTGGTATCTCATTGTGATTTTGATTTGAATTTCCCTAACAAATAGTGCTGTTGATCATCTTCATGTGCTTAGTAGCCATTTGTATATCTTCTTTGGAAAAATGTCTCTTCCAGTCCTTTGACCGTTTAAAAATTTTTTTGGGGGGGAGGGTGTTGTCATTTGTTGTTTTTGTTGTTGAGGCATAGGAGTTCTTTATATATTCTGGATATTAATCCCTTATCAGATATATGATTTGCAAATATTTTCTCCCATTCTATGCATTATCTTTTCACCCTTTTATTAGTGTCTTTTCATGCACAAAAGTTTTCATTTTGTTGAACTCCAATTTATCTATTTTTCTCTTTTGTTACCTGTGCTTTTGGTGTCATATCCAAAAATACTAACCAAATTCAATGCCATGAAGATTTCCTCAGTATATTCTTCTAAGAGTTCCATAATTTTTTTTGAGTTCCATAATTTTAACTTGTAAATTTAAGTCTTTAACCCATTTAGATGAACTTTTTGTATATGGTGTGAGATAAGGGCCCAATTTCATTCTTTCACATCTGGATATCCAGTTTTCCAAGCACCACTGGTTGAAAAAACTGTCATTTCCACCATAGAATGGTCTTGGCACCCTTGTTCAAAAGCAGTTGACCATACATGCAACAGTTTCTTTCTGGGCTTTCTGTTCTATTTCATTGGTCTATGTGTTTGTCCTTATACCACTACTACACTGTTTTGATTCTTGTAGCTTTATAATAAGTTTTGAAATCAGGAAACGTGAATCCTCCAACTTTGTTCTTTTTCAAGATTGCTTTGCCTATTCAGAGTCCCATGATATATAAATATTAAGATAGGTATTTCTATTTCCGCAAAAGTTGCCATTGAGATTTTGGTAGGGGTGACACTAAATCTGTTGTTCAGTTTGGGTAGTACTGTCATCTTAACAATATAAAATCCTCCAATCCATGAACACAGACTTTTCCATTTATTTATGTTTTGTTTAATTTTTCAGTACTGCTTTGTAGTTTTCAGTGAACAATCATTTACCTCCTTGTATAATTTATTTCTGAGTATTTATTCTTTTAAAATTTCAATACATATTATTATTCCAGGTTTATTGAGATATAATTGACATACAGCACTATATAAGTTTAAGGTGGTCAATTAATCTATGACAAAGGAGGCAAGACTGTACAAGGGAGAAAAGACAGTCTCTTCAATAAGTGGTGCTGGGAAAACTGGTCAGCTACATGTAAAAGAATGGCATTAGAACATTCTCTAACACCATACACAAAAATAAACTCAAAATGGAATAAAGACCTAAATGTAAGACTGGATACTATAAAACTCCTAGAGGAAAACATAAGCAGAACACTCTTTGACATAAATCGCAACAATATTTTTTTGGATCTGTCTCCTAATGTAATGGAAATAAAAGCAAAAATAAACAAATAGGACCTAATTAAACTTAAAAGCTTTTGCACAGTAAAGGAAACCATAAACAAGATGAAAAGACAACCTATGGAATGGGAGAAAATATTTGCAAAGGATGCGACCAACAAGGGATTAATTTCCAAAATATACAAACAGCTCATACTACTCAACATAAAAAAAAACAAACAACCCAATCAAAAAATAGACAGAAGACCTAAATAGACATTTCTCCAATGAAGACAAACAGGTAGCTACCAGGCTTATGAAAAGATGCTCAACATTGCTAATTATTAGAAAAATGCAAATCAAAACTACTGTGAGG
Organism: Balaenoptera physalus; assembly: GCF_965194825.1. Lineage (NCBI taxonomy): Eukaryota > Metazoa > Chordata > Mammalia > Artiodactyla > Balaenopteridae > Balaenoptera > Balaenoptera physalus. The sequence continues at coordinate 54,085,166 of NC_138903.1, read as the reverse complement.
TATCACCTCACACCAGACAGAATGGCCATCATCAAAATGTCTACAAATAATAAATGCTGGAGAGGGTGTGGAGAAAAGGGAACCCTCCTACACTGTTGGTGGGAATGTAAATTGGTGCAGGCACTATAGAGAACAGTATGGAGGGTCCTTAAAAAACTGAAAGTAGAGTTACTATATGATCCAGAAATCCCACTCTTGGGCATATATCCAGGAAAGATGAAAACTCTAATTTGAAAAGATACATCCACCCCAATGTTCATAGCAGCTATTTAAAATAGCTGGGACATGGAAACATGGAAGCAACCAAAATGTCCATCAACAGATGAATGTATAAATAAGATGTGGTATACACACACACACACACACACACACACACTCACATACACACACACAATGTAATATTACTGAGCCATAAAAAAGAATGAAATAATGATGAATTAATACCATTTGTAGCAATATGGAAGGAACTAGAGATTATCATATTAAGTGAAGTATTTCAGACAGAGAAAGACAAATATCATATCACTTATATATGGAATATAAAAATATGATACAAATGAACTTATTTACAAAAACAGAAATAGACTCACAGACATAGGAAACAAACTTATGGTTACCAAAGAGGAAAGGGGTTGAGGAGGGGTAAATTAGGAGTTTGGGATTAACATATACACACTACTATGTATAAAATAGATAAACACCAAGGACCTACTGTATTTAATATCTTGTAATAACCTATAATGGAAAAGAATCTGGAAAATAATATATATATGTGTACATATATATTTATATATATGTATAATATATATATATGTACAACTGAATCACTTTTCTGTTCTCCTGAAACTAACACAACATTGTAAATCAATTATACTTCAATTTCAAAAAGTGAAAAAATGTTTAAGGTGTATAGAATAATGATTTGACTTATATATATAATGAAGTGTTTATCATAATAGATTCAGTGAACATCCATCATCTCATATAGATACAAAATTAAAGAAATAGAAAAAAATTTTCCTTGTGATAGAACTCTTAGGATTTGCTCTCTTAACAACTTTCGTATATAACATAAAGAAGTGTTAATTATGTTTATGTTCTATATTACATCCCTAGTATTGTTTGCCTTATAATTGGAAGTTTGAACATTTTGACTGCCTTCATTCAATTCCCCCTCTCCCTACCCCTTGCTTCTGGTAGTCACAAATATAATCTATTTTTCTATGAGCTTATCTGTTTGTTTGTTCGTTTGGTTTTGGAAGTATAGTTGACCTAGAACACTATTTAGTTCCTGTTACACAACATAGTTAGTTGATATATCTATATATTTCCAAATGATGACCCCAAAAATTCTACTTACAATCTGTCACCATACTAAGATATTACATAGGTATTTACTATATTCCCCACACTATACATTTTATACCCATGACTCATTTATTTTACATCTAGAAGTTTGTACCTTTTAATGTCTGTCACCTATTTCTTTCCTCCTACAACCCCCTTTCACTCTGGCAACCACAAATGTTTGTTTTCTGTATCTATAACTCTGTTTCTGTTTTATGTTTGTTCATTTGTTTTGTTTTGTTTTGTTTTTAGATTTCACACATAAGTGGAATCATACAGTACTTACTTTCTCTGACTTATTTCACTTAGCATAATACCCTCTAGGTCCATCCATGCTGTCAAAAGTGGCAAGATTTCACACTTTTCTATGGCTCAGTAATATTCCATAGAATTGACATACCAAATCAAAATAGAACTACTATATTTTCCAGCTATTCCATACTGTTTTCCATAGTGGCTGCACCAATTTACATTCCTGCTAACAGTGCACAAGGGTTCCCTTTTCTCCACATCCTTGCCAACACTTGTTATTTGTTGTCTTTTTGATAGTAACCCTTTCTGAAATGTGTGAGGTGATATCTCATTGTGGTTTTGATTTGCATTTCCCTGGTGATTAGTGATGTTGAGCAATTTTTCATGTGCCCGTTGGCCATCTGTACGTCTTCTTTGGAAAAATATCTATTCCGATCATCTTCCCATTTTTTAATCTGTTTGTTTGTTTGATTTTGAGTTGTAAGAGTTTTGTATATTTTGGATATTAACCCCTTATAGGATACATCGTTTAAAAACTGTTCTTCTATTCAGTAAGGGACCTTTTTGTCTTGTTGAAAGTTGCCTTCACTGTGCAAAACTTTCTAGTGTGATATAAGCCAATTTCTTTATTTTTGCTTTTGTTTCCCTTGACGGAAGAGACATACCCAAAAAACAAAAATTGATAAGATCCATGTCAAAGAGTGTGTTGCCTATGTATTCTTCTAGAAATGTTGTGAATTCAGGTCTTATATTTAAGTTATTAATCCATTTTAATTTATTTTTGTGCATGCTGTGAAAAAGTAGTCCAGTTTGATTTCTTTTTGTTTTTGCATGTAGCTGTCCAGTTTTCCCAACACAATTTATTGAAGAGGCTATCTTTTCTCCATTGCATATTCTTGCCTCCTTTCTCTTAGACTAATTGCACATGTAAGTATGAGTTCCTTTCTGGGCTCTTTATTATGTTCCTTTTATCAATGTATCTGTTTTTGTGCCCATACTATACTCTTTTGATTACTGTAGCATTGTCGTATAGCTTGAAATCAGAGATCGTGATACCTCCAGCTTTGTCCTTTTTCCTCAAGATTGTTTTGGCTATTTGGGGTCCTTTGTGTTTCCATACAAATTTTAGAATTATTTGTTTAGTTCTGTGAAAAATGCCATTGGTATTTTGAAAGAGATTGCATTGACTTAGGTAGTATGGTCATATTAACAATATTAATTCTTCCAATCCATGAACATGGTATATCTTTCTGTCTGTGTCATCTTCAATTTCTTTCATCAGTGTCTTATAGTTTTCTGAGTAAACGTCTCTTACTTCCTCAGATAGGTTTATTCGTAGTTATTTTATTCTTTTTGATGCAGTGGTAAATGGCATTGTTTCCTTAATTTCTCTTTCTGATAGTTCATTGTTAGTGTGTAGAAATGTAACAGATTTCTGTATATTAATTTTGTATACTGCAGCTCTACTGAATTCATTGGTGAGCTCTGGTAGTTTTTGATGGTGCCTTTGGAATTTTTATGTGTGGTACAAAGTCATCTGCAAACAGTGACAGTTTAACTTCTTCCTTTCCAATTTGGCTTCATTTATTTGTTTTCCTTGTCTGATGGCTGTGGCTAGTACTTAACAATGCTATGTTATGTAAAATTTGCAAGAGTGCACATCCTTGTCTTGCTCCTGAATTTAGAGGAAATGATTTCAGCTTTTCAGTGTTGAGTATGATGTTAGCTCTGGGTTTGTCATATACATCCTTTATTATGTTGCTATATGTTCCATCTATGCCCAAGTTCTGGAGAGTTTTTATTATAAATGGATGTTGAATATTGTCAAAAGTTTTTTCTGCATCTATAGAGATGATCGTATGATTTTCATTCTTCAATTTGTTAATGTGGTGTATCAGATTGATAGATTTATGGATATCAAACCATCCTTGTATCCCTGGGTTGAATCCCACTTGATCATGGTGTATGATCCTTTTAATATATTGTTGAATTTGATTTGCTAATATCTTATTGAGGATTTTAGCATTCATGTTCACTAGTGATATTGGCCTGTATTTGTGTGTGTGTGTGTGTGATATCTTTATCCAGTTTTAGTATTGGGGGTGACACTTACCTTGTAGAATGAGTTCAGAAGCATTCCTTCTACATTTTGGGGGGGAATAATTTTAGAAGGATAAGTGTTAGCTCCTTTCTAAATGTTTGGAGAATTTAGCTGTGGAGCCATCTGGTCTTGTACTTTGGTTTGTTGGGAGTTGTTTTATTGCTGATTCAATTTCATTAATGGTAATTTGTTCTTTCATGTTTTCTATTTCTTCCTCATTCCATTTGGTCTTGGGAAATTGTACATTTCAAGAATTTGTTCATTTCCTCTACATTTTCCATTTTGTTGTTGTATCATTATTTGTAGTAATCTCTTCTGATCCTTTGTATTTCTGTAGTGTTGGTTGTAATTTCTTGTTTTTCATTTCATTTTTGATTTTATTGATCTGAACTCGCTTTTTTTTTTCTTTTGATGAATCTGTGTGAAGATTTCTCAATTTTGTTTCTCTTTTCAAAGAACCAGCTCTGAGTGTTACTGATCTTTTCTACTTCTGTCTCTATTTTATTTATTTATGGTCTGATGTTTATGATTTATTTCCCTTAACTAACTTTGTTTTGTTTGTTTTTCTTTTTCTAGTTGCTTTAAGTGTAAAGTTAGGTAATTTATTTGAGATTTTTCTTGTTTCCTTAAGTAGGCTTGTTTCACCATAAACTTCCCTCTTAGAACTGCTCTTGCTGCATCCCATAGATTGTGGATTGTTGTATTTTCGTTTTCACTTGTCTTTAGGTATTTTTAAAATTTCTTCCTTGATTTCTTCAGTGATCCACTTGTTATTCAGTAGCATATTATTTGGCCTCCACGTGTTTTTGTTTTTTTGCAGTTTTTTCTCAAAGTTGATTTGTAGTCTCATAGTGCAGTTATCAGAAAAGATGCTTGGTATGATTTTAATCTTATTAAAATTTTTGAGATCTCTTTTGTGGCCTTACGTATGATCTATCCTGGAGAATGTTCCATGTGCATTTGAAAAGAATTTGTATTCCACTGCTTTTGGATGGAATGTTCTGTAGATATCTATTAAGTTCTCTGTTATTATTGTTTAAGACCAGTGTTTCCTTATTGATTTTCTCTCTGTGAACTGTCCATTGATGTAAGGGAGGTGTTGAAGTCCCCTACCATTATTTTGTACTGTCAGTTTCTCCCTTTATATCTGTTAATATTTGCTTTACGTAGTGAGGTGTCCCTATGTTGAGTGCATTATATTTACAATTATTATACCTTCTTAATTATTATGTTATGTCCTCTTTTGTCCCTTGTTACACACTTTGTTTTAAAGTACATTTTGTCTGATATAAATATTCCTACCCTGGCTTTCTTTTAGTTTCCATTGGCATGGACTACTTTTTTCTATCCCCTCACTTTTGGTCTGTGCGTGTCCTTAGATCTAAAGTAAGTCTCTTGTAGGCAGCATATATATGGGTCTTGTTTTTATAACCATTCAGCCAGTCTATGTCTATTGATTGGAGCATTTAGTCCATTTACAGTTAGAGTAATTATTGATAAGTATGTACTTCTTGCCACTTTGTTAATTTCTTGGGTTGTTTCAGTAGTTCTTTGTTTTTCTTTCTTATTTTGTTCTCTTGTGTTTTGATGACTATCTTTATTGTTGTATTTGGATTCTTTTTTGAGTGTGTATCTATTATAGCTTTTTGTTTTGTGCGGTTAATTTTGGCTCACTGGTGGTTGGAGCTAGGTCCCTGGATGTCTTTCTCCAGGGCCTCAGGAGGCCCTGGGGCTAAGGCTAGTAGTGTACTGGTTGGTGGGGCTGGGTTCTGGCACTTAAGCTTGAGGGAGGATCCCAAAATGGTGCTTGCCAGCACCAGTGTCCTTGTGGTGCAACAAACCCCCAGAATAGCTGCTGCCAATGTCTGTGCCCAACAGTGAGCTCCAGTTGCTTCCTCCCTGTCTGGGGGGCTCTCCAAGTTCAGCATGTGGGTCTGACCCAGGCTTCCTTCAAATCCCTGCTTCTGCTCTTGGTCATGGAACATGCAAGACTTTGTGTACCCCCTTTAAGAGTGGAATCTGTTCCCCACATCCCTCTGGCTCTCCTGAAAGTAAGCCCTGCTGGCCTTCAAAGCCAAATGTTCTGAGGCTCATCTTCCTGTTGCAGGACCCCCAGGCTGTGGAGCCCAATAGGTTCTCTTGTGGAGAACCTTTGCATTTGTAATTATCCTCCCATGTGTGGGTTGCCCACCCAGGGGTATGAGCCTTGACTACACTGTATCTCCACCCCTCCCACCTGTCTTGCTATGGTTCCTTCCTTATATCTTTAATTGTAGAAGACGTTTTCTGTTAGTCATCCAGTCATTCTCATCAATAGTTGGTCTGTAAATAGTTGTAATTTTGGTACACCCATGGGAGAAGACAACAAAAAATTTTATCATGAATAGATGTTAAATTTTGTCAAATCTTTTTCTGCATCTATGTATATAATTGTGGTGTATCACATTGATTGATTTGCAGATGTCTAACCAACCTTGTGACCTTGGAATATTTCTAAGTTGATTATGGTGTATGCTGCTTTTTATGTATTCTTGGGTTCGGTTTGCTAATATTTTGTTGAGGATTTTTGCATATATATTCATCAAAGATATATATTTGCCTGTAATTTTTTATATTGCTTTTGGTTTTGGTATCAGGATAATGGTGGCCTTGTAGAATGAATAAGGGATTTTTCCATCCTCTTCAAATTTTGGAATAGTTTGTGAAGGTTAGGTATTATTTCTTCTTTATATGTTTGGTAGAATTCCCCTGTGAAGCCATCTATTCCCACAGTTTTGTGAGCTGGGAAATTTTTTATTACAAATTCAATTTCCCTACTAGTGATTGGTCTGATCAAATGTTCAGTCTCTTCTTGATTCAGTCTTGGCAGTTCTTATGTTTCTAGAAATGTGTCAATTTATTCTAGGTTGTCCAATTTTTTGGCATAAAACTGTTCATAGCATTCTCATTATTTTTTGTATCACTGTGATATCTGTTGCTATTTCTTCTCTTTCATTTATTATTTTTTTTAATTTGGGTCCTTTCTCTTTTCTTCTTTGTGAACCTGGATAAGGACTCATCAATTTTTCCCATTATTTTTTTGATCTCTATTTTTTTTATTTCCATTCTGATCTTTAATATTCTTTCCTTCTGCTTACTTTTGGCTTTGTTTCTTCTTCTTTTTTCCATTTTTTTAGGCAGTCGGTTAGGTGATTTATTTCAAGTTTTCCTCATTTCCCAAAGAAAGCTTGTATAGGTATAAACTTCTCTCTTAGAACAGCTTTTGCAGCAAAAGCAGAACAGAGGATCCCAATGTTTCTTTGAGTTCACATTGCTTGGGATCCTCTGTTTTTCCTGTACATGGATATCTGTTTTTTTTTAATTTAGGTTCAGTAAGTTTTCAGTCATAATTTTATCAAATGTATTTTCAACCCATTTCTCTCTCCTCCTTCTCAGACCCCTATAATGAGAACGTTGGTAGATTTGATGTTGTTCTAGAAGTCCCTTAAATTGTTCTTTTTAAATTATTATTTTTTGCTGTTCTGATTGGGTGATTTCTATTATTCTGTCTTCCAAATCACTTATGTTTTCTTCTGTATCACCTAATCTGCTGTTCGTTCCTACTAGTGTATGTTTCATTTTAGTTAATGCATTATTCTGTTCTGACTTCTTTTTCATATTTTTTTATTTCCTTGTTAAAATTTTCACTGTGTTCACCTCTTCTTTTTTCCCTAATTCAGTTATCATTTTTTATTACTAATGCTTTGAACTCTTTATCTGGCAAATTATTTATCTCTGTTTCATTATTTTTTCAGTTTTTCTTCTTGTTCTTTCGTTCAAAACACATTCCTCTGTCTTCTTATTTTGCTTAACTTTCTATGACTCTACGAAATTAGGTGAAACAGTTACCTATCCCAGTCTTCAAGGATTGTCCTTTTGTGGCAGCATCCTATAAAATCTGAACTGGATTTAATGTGAGCATGAGTCGTGTCTTCCCCCAGATTGTTCTGACAGCTATCACGTTTGTAGGAGGTGGAACTGGAGATGGAGTTGCTAGAGCCAGAACCAGGTGTTAGCTGGGTCTTCTCCTTTGCTCAGTGGTAAACACCACCCTACTGGGAGTGGAATTGGGGCCCAAGTTGCTGGAGCAGAAGCCTTGAGAGTTGGGTCTAAGCTAGTTCTGTTCCTTTTAAATGTGTGCTCTCCCTCCTCCCAGCATTGGAACCTATGCCCTAGAAGGGAGCAGTGATGGAGCAAGGGGAGCTGGAGCCAGCACATGGCATCGATCAGGGCATGTGCTAAGGCAGTCTTGGCACCAGAGTTCCAGACCACTCCCAATCTTCTGCCTCCAAGAGCTCCAGTAATGGCTGCTTTTGCCTTGTCCAGATGCCATGGCAGGTCTGAGCTGGCTTTGACCCCTACAACTATGCACTTTTCCTAGCTGTGGCAGTTTTTTCCTAGTGTTTAGCTGTGCCATGGAGTCAGTGGAGTGGCAGCAGGCACTGGGCTTGGGCTGGGGTGCACGTTTGGGCAGTTGAGGGAACAAGGCCAGAGTCCTGGGCAATTTTAATCTACTTACTCTGCCTTGTTTCTGGAGTAAGCAAGTGTGTGCACACTCTTCATGAGCAGAGTCTAGGTTTCTTACATCTCTGCTGTCAGGATCACTGGTTTTCAAAACAGCTAAGGGGACTCATCCTCCCAATGTGGACCCCAGGTTTGGGGTGCCCAATATGTGGTTCAAACTGTTCACTCCCCAGGGAGGATCTCCAAGCTCATGTAATCCCCCTTCTCTTCTGTGCCCATCTCAGTGGTGCAGGTCCTGACATAATCACTTCTGTTTTCTTCCTACTTGACTTTGTGTGGGTCTTTCTTACAGCCTTTGTTGTATAAGAGTCTGCCAGTCTCCAGTTTGATTTCAGTTAGAATTGCTGCACATATTGATGAATTTTTAATATGTTCATGGGGGAGGTGACCTCTGCATCCTCCTGCTCTGTCATCTTGATCTCCTCCTCCTCCTCTCCTATTTTTCTTAGTCAATATAGCTAAACATTTGTCAATTTTGTTGATGTTTTCAAAGAACTAACTTTTTTGATTTTCCTTATTTTCTATTTTCTCTTTTGTTCATCTCTGCTCTAGTCTTTATTATTTCCTTTCTCCTGCTAGCTTTGATTTCATTTTACTTTCCTTTTTCCAGTTCCTTTATGTGTATAGTTCGATTATTGATTTGAGATCTTTTTTAGTATATGCATTACAGCTATAAATTTCTCTCTTAGTACTTTTTGTTTCCCATAAATTTTGGTATGTTGTGTTTTCTTTTTCATTTGTCTCAAGGTATTTTCTAATTTCCTTTGTGATTTCCTCTTTGACCAACTGGTTGCTTAAGTGTGTATTGCTTAATTTCCACATATTTGTGAATTTCCAGTTTTATTCTGTTATTGTTTTCTAGTTTCCTTCTATTGTGATTGGAAGAGACAATTTGTATAGTTTCAAAATTTTAAAACTTTTTAGTCCCTTTAAGATTTGTTTTGTGGCCTACTATCATTATCTGTCTTGGAGAATGTCCACTTGAGTACGTATTCTGCTGTCATTGGGTAGAATATTATCTATATGTCTACTATGTCTAGTTGATTTAAAGTGTTGTTCAATCATCTACTTGCTTTTGATCATCTGTCTGGTTGTTCTATACATTAATAAAACTGAAGTATTGAACTCTCTAACTCTTAATGTAAAACTGTTTTTTCTCTCTTCATTTCTGTTAATGATTTGCTTCATATAGTTTGGGAGCTTTGATGTTTGACACATATGCATTTATAGTTACATACTTGTGGGAAATTGACCCTTTTAATTAATATGAAATGTTCTTCTTTGTCTCTTATAGCAGTTTTTTAGTTAAAGTCTCTATTAGTCAGCTCGGGCTACCATAACAAAATACCATAGGCTGGTGTTCTTAAGGAAGAAAAATTAATTTTCTCACAGTTCTTGAGGCTAGAAGTCCAAGGTCAAGAAGCCATTAGGATTGGTTTCTGGTGAGAACTTTCTTCCTGGCTTGTAGATGACTGCCCTCTTGCTGCATCCTCCATGGCCTTTAGTCTGTCTGCACATCAAGAGAGAGTGTGGTCTCTGCTGTTTCTTCCTCTTCTTATGAGGACACTAGCCCTGTCATATTAAGGCTCCACCCTATGACCTCACTTAAACTTTTAAATATTCTTACAGGCCCTATCTCCAAATATCGGGGTTTAGGGTTTCAACACATGAATTTGGTTGGGAAGGGCACAATTCAGTCTATAACAAAGTATATTTTGTCTGATATTAGTGTAGCCAGTCCATCTCTGTTTTGGTTATTATTTGTATGGAGTATCTTTTACCATTCTTTTACTTTCAGTTTATTTGTGTCTTTAAATTCTAGAGTGAGTTTCTTTTAGATAGCACGTAGTTGTGCCATGTTTTTTAATCTATTCTGCCAATCTTTGCCTTTGATTGGAGAGTTTAATCCATTTACATTTGATGTAACTACTGAAAAGGAAGGACTTACTTTTACAATTTGTTATTTGTTCTCTGATTTTCTTGTAGCTTTTTGAACCTCATTTTCTCCATTGCTGTATGATTTTGTGTTTAAATGAATTTTGTAGTGACATGCTCTGATTCCTTCTCATTTCCTTTTGTGTGTATTCTATAGGTATTTTCTTTGTGGTTATCATGGGGATTATATATAATATCCTAAAGTTATAATAATCTAATATTAATTGTCACCAACTTATTTTCAATCACAAAAACTCTACTCTTATACAGTTCTGCACATTTTATGCTATCAGTGTGACAAATTGTGTCTTTATAAGTATGTGCCCAAAAACATAGATCTAAAATTATTTTATACGATTGTGTCTTTAATCCTGTAGAAGATATAAAATGGAGTTACAAACCAAATTACTATGATATCAGTTTTTATATTTGCCTAAGTATTTACCTTTACCAGAGATTGTTATATCTTTCATATGGCTTTGAATTAATATAGTTTAGTGTCCTTTCATTTCAGCCTAAAAGATTCATTCTCTTAAGCATTTCTTGTAGGGAGGTCTGGTGCTTATGATATCCCTCAGATTTTGTTTATCTGAGAATGTCTTAATTTCTTCATTTTAAAGGACAGTTTTGCTGGAAATAGAATTTTAGTTTGACAGGTATTTTTTGTCTGTCAGCGCTTTGAATATATCAACCATTGCCTTTTTCCTGCAATATTTCTGCTGAGAAATTGGTTGATATTTGTATTGAGGATCCTTTGTTCATGACAAGTTGCTTCTCCTTTGTCTTGGTTTTCAACAGTCTCTTTGTGGCTCTTTGTGGGTCTCTGGAGTTTGTTGAGCTTCTTGTAGATTCATGTCTTTCATCAAATATGGCATTTTTCATCCACGCATTATTTCAAATATTCTTTCTTCCCCTTTCCCTCTCTCTTCTTCTAGGATTCCCATAATGCATATGTTGGCTTGATTGATGGTGTCCCACAAGTCCCTTAGTCTGTGTTTACTTTTTTCATATGTTTTTCTTTCTGCTCCTCAGATTAGATTATTTCTCTTATCATATCTTTATGTTTGCTGATTCTTTCTTCTTCATGAACAAACTTTCTCTTGATCCCCTTTGGTGAATTTTTCATTTCAGTTATTGTACTTTTCAGTTCCAGAATTTGTTTAATTTCTTTTTATGATTGTTATCTTTTTTGATATTATTATTTTGTTCATTTATCATTTTCCTGATTTCCTTCAGTTCTTTATCTATGTTTTCCTTTAGCGCTTTGAGTATATTTAAGACAATTGTTTTAAAGTATTTTTTCTACTAAATCTGATGTCTGGGCTTCCTCAGGCATGATTTCTGTCAAGTTATTTTGTTCCTCTCAATTAACCATGTTTTCCTGTTTCCTTGTGTGACTTGTGATTTTCTTCTGTTGTTGAAAACTGGGCATTTGACTATTATAATGTGGTAATTACGGAAATCAGATTCTTCTCTTTCCCAGAGCTTCCTTTTTTTTTATTCTTGAAGGTTATAGTAGGCCATTTGTTTTGAGACTTTTCCAAATTAATTTTGCTATTCTTTGTAAAGACTATTCTTTGTCATGTGTGATCAATGAGTTCTCCTCTTATATAAGTCATGTTCAGCTAACGTTTTCACAGATTTTCCTTAGTACCAGAAGCTGAAAGAAACAAATAACTCTTCCCCCTGAAGAAAAAAAAGAGAACAACCACCTGTTCTGGTCTTTGCAGTTGGCTCTCTGCTGGGGCATTCCTACACCTCTTAGCTAGGTTTGCTCTGAGCCTAGGGATCAACCCAAAGTGAAAGTGTAAGGTTTCCTGGGACTTTTCTGAGCATATATTATGCCTGGGCATGTGCATGACTTTCCAAGTCCCTCTATATACATGGCTACTTTTCAATGTCATAGGAGTGGAGAGGTGGAGATTAAGGTAGAAATAACATAACACACTAATCTGAAAGGACTTGGCTCTACATTTGCTGTGTGAAAAAATCTGAACTGGTTTTTTGGGACTTTTGTTAATCTTTTTTTTTTTTTAGCTTCGGATACACTGCTACTGTGGACCACTGGGAATGGTAGTGTTTCTATTCCCTTAAATGAACTCAGTCAAAAACACTTACTGTTCTCCTAGGGAGAACTTACCATGGGTACTCAGGCAAGGCACTGAAGGGGGCTTCTCTGGAGGGTGGCCTCACCTTCCATACCTGTAAGATAAGGATTATAAACTACAGTATCTCCAAAGGCTTTAGAGTTTTCACATTCTAGAAGTTGAAGATTATTTCTGTAGTTATAAGCCCAGAGATAAGTGAAGCCAGAAAGTAAAGGTAGAGGACATATTTAGGAGCAACAATCAAAAGATCTCTCTTTTTTTATTTTTTGACATCTTTATTGGAGTATAATTGCTTTAAAATGTTGTGTTAGTTTCTGCTGTATATCAAAGTGAATCAGCTATACGTATACATATATCACCATATCCCCTACCTCTTGGGTCTCCCTCCCACCCTCCCTATCCCACCCCTCTAGGTGGTCACAAAGCACTGAGCTGATCTCGCTGTACATTGTGCTGCTTCCCACTAGCTATCTATTTTACATTTGGTAGTGTATATATGTCAGTGTCACTCTCCCACTTCAACCCAGCTTACCTTTCCCCCTCCCATGTCCTCAAGTCCATTCTCTACATCTGTGTCTTTATTCCTGTCCTGCCCCTAAGTTCTTCAGAACCATTTTTTTAAAGATTCCATATATATGTGTTAGCATATGGTATTTGTTTTTCTCTTTCTGACTTACTTTACTCTGTATGACAGACTCTAGGTCCATCCACGTCACTACAAATAATGCAATTTTATTTCTTCTTATGGCTGAGTAATAATCCATTGTATATATGTGCCACATCTTCCCTATCCATTCATCTGTCGATGGACACTTAGGTTGCTTCCATGTCCTGGCTATTGTAAATAGTGCTGCAATGAACATTGTGGTACATGTATCTTTTTGAATTATGGTTTTCTCAGGGTATAGTCCCAGTAGTGAGATTGCTGGGTCATATGGTAGTTTTATTTTTAGTTCTTTAAGGGACCTCCATAATGTTCTCCATAGTGGCTGTATCAATTTACATTCCCACCAACAGTGCAAGAGGGTACCCTTTTCTCTAAACCCACTCCAGCATTTATTGTCTGTAGATTTTTTGATGATGGCCATTCTGACTGGTGAGAGGTGCTATTTCATTGTAGTTTGATTTACATTTCTCTAATGATTAGTGATGTTGAGCATCCCTTCATGTGTTTGTTGCCAATTTGTATATTTTCTTTGGAGAAATGTCTATTTAGGTCTTCCACCCATTTTTGATTGGGTTATTAGTTTTTTTGATATTGAGCTGCATGAGCTGCTTGTATATTTTGGGGATTAATTCTTTTTCTGTTGCTTCATTTGCAAATATTTTCTCCCATTGTGAGGGCTGTCTTTTCATCTGGTTTATGGTTTCCTTTGTTGTGCAAAAGTTCTAGGTTTCATTAGGTCCCATTTGTTTATTTTTGATTTTATTTCCACTTCTTTAGGACGTGGGTCAAAAAGGATCTTGCTGTGATTTATGTTGTAAAGTGTTCTGCCTATGTGTTCCTCTAAGAGTTGTATAGTGTCTGGCCTTATATTTAGGTCTTAAATCCAATTTAAGTTTATTTTTGTGTATGGTGTTAGGGAGTGTTCTAATTTAATTCTTTTACATGTAGCTGTCCAGGTTTCCCAGCACCACTTATTGAAGAGGCTGTTTTTCTGCATTGTATATTCTTGCCTCCTTTATCAAAGATAAGGTGACCATGTGTGTGTGGGTTTATCACTGGGCTTTCTATCCTGTTTCATTGATCTATATTTCTGTTTTTGTGCCAGTACCATACTGTCTTGATTACTGTAGCTTTGGAGTATAGTCTGAAGTCCAGGAGCATGATTCCTCCACCTCTGTTTTTATTTCTCAAGATTGCTTTGGCTATTCTTTTGCGTTTCTATACAAATTGTGAAAATTTTTGTTCTAGGTCTGTGAAAAAAGCCATTGGTAGTTTGATAGGGATTGCATTGAATCTGTAGATTGCTTTGGGTAGTATAGTCATTTTCACAATGTTGATTCTTCTAACCCAAGAACATGGTATATCTCTCCATGTGTTTGTTTCATCTTTAATTTCTTTCATCAGTTTCTTATAGTTTTCTGCATACAGGTCTTTTGTCACTTTGGGTAGGTTTATTCCTAGGTATTTTATTCTTTTCGTTGCAGTGGTAAATGGGAGTGTTTCCTTAATTTCTATTTCAGAATGTTCATCATTAGTGTATAGGAATGCAAGAGATTTCTATGCATTAATTTTGCATCCCGCTACTTTACCAAATTCATTGATTAGCTCTAGTAGTTTTCTGGCAGCATCTTTAGGATTCTCTATGTATAGTATCATGGCATCTGCAAACAGTGACAGATTTACTTCTTCTTTTCCGATTTGGATTCCTTTTATTTCTTTTACTTCTCTGGTTGCTGTGGCTAAAACTTCCAAACCTATGTTGAATAATAATGGTGAGAGTGGGCAACCTTGTCTTGTTCCTGATCTTAGAGGAAATGGTTTCAGTTTTTCACCAATAAGAATGATGTTGGCTGTGGATTTGTCAAATATGGCCTTTATTATGTTGAGGTAGGTTCCCTCTATGCCAATTTTCTGGAAGGTTTTTATCATAAATGGGCTTTGAATTTTGTCAAAAGATTTTCTCCATCTACTGAGATGATCATATGGTTTTTCTCCTTCAATTTGTTAATATGGTGTATCACATTGAATGATATGTGTATTTTGGAAAATCTTTGCATTCCTGGGATAGACCCCACTTGATCATGTTGTATGATCCTTTTAATGTGTTGTTGTATTCTGTTTGCCAGTATTTTGTTGAGGATTTTTGCATCTATGTTCATCAGTGATATTGACCTGTAGTTTTCTTTCTTTGTGACATCTTTGTCTGGTTTTGGTATCAGGGTGATGCTGGCCTTGTAGAATGAGTTTGGGAGTGTTCCTCCCTCTGCTATATTTTGGAATAGTTTGAGAAGGATTGGTGTTAGCTCTTCTCTAAATGTTGGATCGAATTTGCCCATGAAGCCTTCTGGTCCTGGACTTTTGTTTGTTGGAAGATGTTTAATCACAGTTTCAATTTCAGTGCTTCTGAATGGTCTGTTTATATTTTCTAGTCCTTCCTGGTTCAGTCACAGAAGGTTGTGCTTTTCTAAGAATTTGTCCATTTCCTCCAGTTTGTCCATTTTATTGACATACAGTTTCTTGTAGTAATCTCTCATGATCTTTTGTATTTCTGCAGTATCAGTTGTTACTTCTTTTTCATTTCTAATTCTGTTGAATTGAGTCGTCTCTCTTTTTTTCTTGATGAGTCTGGCTAATTGTTTATCAATTTTGTTTATGTTCTCAAAGAACCAGCTTTTAGTTTTATTGATCTTTTCTATTGTTTTCTTCATTTCTTTTTAATTTATATCTGATCTGATGTTTATGATTTCTTTCCTTCTGCTAACTTTGGGGATTTTTTGTTCTTCTTTCTCTAATTGCTTTAGGTATAATTTAGGTTGTTTATTTGAGATGTTTCTTGTTTCTTGAGGTAAGATTGTATTGCTATAAACTTCCCTCTTAGAACTGCTTTTGCTGCATCCCATAGGTTTTGGGTCACCGTGTTTTCATTGTCATTTGTTTCTTGGTATGTTTTGATTTCCTCTTTGATTTCTTCAGTTATCTCTTGGTTATTAAGTAGTATATTGTTTACCCTCCATGTGTTTGTGTTTTTTACAGTTTTGTTCCTGTAACTGATATCTCGTTTCATAGTGTTGTGGTCGGAAAAGATGCTTGATACGATTTCAATTTTCTTAAATTTACCAAGGCTTGATTTGTGACCCAAGGTATGATCTATCCTGCAGAATGTTCCGTGAGTACTTGAGAAGAAAGTGTATTCTGTTGTTTTCGAATGGGGTGTCCTATAAATATCAATTAAGTCCATATTTTTTAATGTATCATTTAAAGCTTGTGTTTACTAACTTATTTTCATTTTGGATGATCTGTCTATTGGTGAAAGTGGGGTGTTAAGGTCCCGTAATATGATTCTGTTATTGTCGATTTCCCCTTTTATGACTGTTAGCATTTTCCTCATGCATTGTGGTGTGCCTATGTTGGGTGCATAAATATTTACAATTGTTCTATCTTGTTCTCGGATTGATCCCTTGATCATTATTTAGTGTCCTTCTTTGTCTCTTGTTATAGTCTGTATTTTAAAGTCTCTTTTGTCTGACATGAGAATTGTTACTCCAGCTTTCTTTTGATTTCCATTTGCATGGAATATCTTTTTCCATCCCCTCACTTTCAGTCTTTATATATCCCTAGGTCTGAAATGGGTCTCTTGTAGACAACATATATATGGGTCTTTTTTTGTATCCATTTAGCCAGTCTATGTCTTTTGGTGGGAGCATTTAATCCATTTACATTTAAGGTAATTAACAATATGTTTGTTCATATTACCATTTTCTTAATTGTTTTGGGTTTGTTATTGTAGGTTTTTTCCTTCTCTTGTGTTTTCTGCCTAGAGCATTTCCTTTAGCATTTGTTCTAAAGCTGGTTTGGTGGTGCTGAATTCTCTTACCTTTCGATTGTCTGTAAATATTTTAATTTCTCTGTCGAATCTGAATGAGATTCTTGCTGGGTAGAGTAATTTTGGTTGTAGGTTTTTCCCTTTCATCACTGTAAATATGTCCTGCCACTCCCTTCTGGCTTGTAGAGTTTCTGCTGAAATATCAGCTGTTAACCTTATGGGGATTCACTTGTATATTATTTGTTGCTTTTCCCTTGCTGCTTTTCATATTTTTTCTTTGTATTTAATATTTGATAGTTTGATTAATATGTGTCTTGGCATGTTTCTCCTTGGATTTATCCTTTATGGGACTCTCTATGCTTCCTGGACTTGATTAACCATTTCCTGTTCCGTAGTGGGGAAGTTTTCAACTACAATCTCTTAAATATTTTCTCAGTCCCTTTCTTTTTCTCTTCTTCTTCTGGGACGCCTATAATTCAAATGTTAGTTCATTTAATGTTGTCCCAGAGGTCTCTGAGACTGTCCTCAATTCTTTTCATTCTTTTTTCTTTATTCTGCTCTGCAGTAGTTATTTCCACTCTTTTATCTTCCAGGTAACTTATCCGTTCTTCTGCCTCAGTTATTCTGCTATTGATTTCTTCTAGAGATTTTAAAATTTCATTTATTGTGTTGTTCATCATTGTTTGTTTGTTCTTTAGTTCTTCTAGATCCTTGTTAAACGTTCCTTGTGTTTTCTCCATTCTATTTCCAAGATTTTGGATCATCTTTACTATCATTATTCTGAATTTTTTTTCAGGTAGACTGCCTATTTCCTCTTCATGTGTTTGGTCTTCTGGGTTTTTACGTTGCTACTTCATCTGCTGTGTGTTTCTCTGTCCTCTCATTTTGCTTAACTTCGTGTGTTTGGGGTTTCCTTTTTGCAAGCTGTTGGTTCGTAGTTTCCATTGTTTTTGGTGTCTGCCCCCAGTGGCTAAGTTTGGTTCAGTGTGTTGTGTAGGCTTCCTAGTGGAGGGGACTAGTGCTTCTTTTCTGGTGGATGAGGCTGGATCTTGTCTTTCTGTTGGGCAGGACAGTGCCCAATGGTGTGTTTTGTAGTGTCTGTGACCTTATTATGATTTTAGGCAGCCTCTCTGCTAATGGGTGGTGTTGTGTTCCTGTCTTGCTAGTTGTTTGGCATAGGGTGTCCAGCAGTGTAGCTTTCATTCTTAATGATTTTTTTGTATATCTGTGGTATCATTTATTTCTTTACTTTCATTTTTATTTTGTTTTCTTTGTCTATGTCTCTTTGTTTTGATGAGCCTGGCTAATGGTTTATCAATTCTTTTCAAAAAACCAGCTCTTTATTTCATTGATTTTTTCCTATTGTTTTAAAATCTCTATTTATTTATTTCCCTTCTGACATTTATTATTTCCTTCCTTATCTTGACTTTGGGCTTAATTTGTTCCTCTTTTTAAAATTTCTTGAGGTATAAACCTAGCTTGTTTATTATCAACTTTTCTTGTTTCTTGAGGAAGGCCTGTATGACTATGAACTACCCTCTTATAAGTGCTATTGCTGCACCCCATAGATTTTGGAAGTTTATGTTTCCAATTTCATTTGTTTCGAGTTATTTCCTTATTGCCTCTTTGGTTTAATCTTTGACATATACTTTTAGTAGCATGTTGTTTAGTCTCCACATGTTTGGTCTTTTCCCATTTTTCTTTCTGTAGTTGATTTCTAGTTTCATACTGTTGCAGATGGAAAAAATGTTTGATATAATTTCTATCCTCTTAAATTTGTTGAGGCATGTTTTGTGATGCATAATATGATGTATCCTAGGGAACGTCCCATGTGCACTTGAAAAGAATGTGTATTCTGCTGTTTATGGATATAATGTCTGTATATATCAATTCCAATTTGTCTATTGTGTCATTTAACGTGACTGTTGCCTGATTCACTTTCTGTATGGTTGATCGTTCCACTGATGTTAATGGGTGTTAAACTCTCCTACTAATATTATATTGTCAATTTCTCCTTTTACATCTGTTAGTATTTACTTTATATATTTAGGTGCACCTATATTGGGTGCATATATGGTAATGAGTGTAATAGCCTCTTCTTGTGTTATATTTGTATCATTATATAATGTACTTCATGGTCTTTTATTATAGCCTTTATTTTAAAACTTATTTTGTCTTATATGAGTATTGCTACTCCTGCTTTCTTGTCATTTCCATTTGCATGAAACATCTTTTTCCACTCCCTCTCTTTCAGACGTGTGTCTTTAGCCCTGAAGTGGATCTCTTGTAAGCGGTATATTGAAGGGTCTTGATATTTTATCCAGTCAGCCTCCCTATATCTATTGACATTTAATCCATTGCCATTTAAGGTAATTAAAAAAAATTATTGGAGTGTAGTTGATTTACAATGTTGTGTTTCTTTCTGCTGTACAGCAAAGTGAAAGCATTATATATATACATAGATCCACTCTTTTTTAGATTCTTTTCACATTTAGGTCATTACAGAGAATTGTGAAGAGTTCCCTGTGCTATACAGTACATATTTATTAACTTATTAGTTATCTATTTTACATAGAGTAATGTGTATATGTAAATCCCAATCTCCCAATGATGCCTCCCTCCCCTACTCTTTCCCTCCTAGTAATCATAAGTTTGTATTCTATATCTGTGACTCTATTTTTTAGAATAAGTTCATTTGTACCATTTTTTAAGATTACACATATAAGCAATATCATGTGATAATTGTCTTTATTGGACTTGCATAACTCAGTATGACAATCTCTAGGTGCATCCATGTTGCTGCAAATGGCATTATTTCATTCTTTTTTATGGTGGAGTAATATTCCATGGTATATGTGTACCAGGTCTTCTTTATCCATTCCTCCATTGATGGACATTTAGGTTGCTTCCATGTCCTGGCTATTGTAAATAGTGCTGCAATGAACATTGGGGTACATGCATCCTTTCGAATTATGGTTTTCTCTGGATATATGCCCAGGAGGTGGAATTTCAGAGTAATATGGTAGGTATTTGTTAATTTTTAAAGGAAACTCCATACTGTTCTCCATAGCAGCTGTATCAATGTACATTCTCACCAACAGTGTAGGAGGGTTCCCTTTCTCTGCACCCTCTCCAGCATTTATTGTTTGTAGATTTTTTGATGATGGCCATTCTGACAGGTGTGAGGTGATACGTCATTGTAGTTTTGATTTGCATTTCTCTAATAATTAGTAATGTTGAGCATCTTTTCATGTTCTTTTTGGCCATCTTTGTGACTTCTTTGGAGAAATGTCTGCTTAGAACTTTGCCTATTTTTTGATTGGGTTGTTTGGTTTTTTCATATTGAGCTGCATGATCTGTTTGTATATTTTGGAGATTAATCCCGTGTCAGTTGCTTCATTTGCATATATTTTCTCCCATTCTGTGGGTTGTCTTTTCTTTTTGTTTATTGTTTCCTTTGCTGTGCAAAAGCTTTTAAGTTTAATTAGGTCCCATTTTTAAATTTTTGTTTTTATTTTCATTACTCTCAGAGATTGATCAAAAAAAGATCTTGCTGTGATTTATATCAGAGAGTGTTCTGCCTATGTTTTCCTCTAAGAGTTTTATAGTATCTAGCCTTACATTTAGGTCTTTAATCCATTTTGATTTTATTTTTGGGTGTGGTGTTAGGGAGTGTTCTAATTCCATTCCTTTATATGTACCTGTCCAGTTTTCCTAGCACTACTTATTGAAGAGATTGTCCTTTCTCCATTGTATATTCTTGCCTCCTTTGTCATAGATTAATTGATCATAGGTGTGTGGGTTTATCTCTGGACTTTCTATCCTGTTGCATTGATCTATATTTCTGTTTTTATGCCAGTACCATACTGTTTGATTACTGTTTTGGTTACTTCTATTTCTTCCTGGTTCAGCCTTGGATGGTTGTATCTTTCTAAGAATTTGTCCTTTTCTTCTAGGTTGTCCATTTTGTTGGCATATAGTTGCTTGTAGTAGTCTTTTATGATACTTTGTATATCTGTGGTGTGAGCTGTAACTTCTTTTTCATTTCTAATTTTATTAATTTGAGTTCTCTCCCTTTTTTTTTCTTGATGAGTCTGGCTAAATATTTATCAATCTTGTTTATCTTTTCAAAGATCCAGCTTTTAGTTTCATTGATTTTTTGTATTATTTTCTTTGTTGCTATTTCATTTAATTCTGCTCTGATTTGTCTAATATTTTCCTTCTACTAACTTTGGGTTTTGTTTGTTCTCCTTTCTCTAGTTGCTTTAGGTGTAAGGTTAGGCTGTATATTTCAGATTTTTCTCGTTTCCTGAGGTAAGATTGTATTGCTATAAACTTCCATCTTAGAACTGCTTTTGCTGCATCCCATAGTTTTTGCATTGTCGTGTTTTCATTGTCATTTGTCTCTAGGTATTTCTTGATTTCATCTTTGATTTCTTCAGTAATCCATTGAAAAAAGCATATTGTTTAGACTCCATGTGTCTGTATTTTTTACAGTTTATTTTTTCCTGTAATTGATTTCTAATCTTAGAGTGTTGTTGTTGGAAAAGATGCTTGTATGATTTCAATTTTCTTAAATTTACTGAGGGTTGATTTTTGACCCAAGATGTGATCTATCCTGGAGAATGTTCCTTGTGCACTTGAGAAGAAAGTGTATTCTGCTGCATTCTAATGGACTGTTCTATAAATATAAATTAAAACCATCTGGTCTAATGTGGCATTTAAGGCTTTTGTTTCCTTCTCAATTTTCTGTCTGGAAGATCTATCCATTGGTATAATTGGGGTGTTAAAATCCCCCACTATTATCGTGTTATTGTTGATTTCCCGTTTTATGGCTATTAGCATTTGCCTTATGTATTGAGGTGCTCCTATGTTGGGTGCATAAATATTTACAATTGTTATACCTTCTTCTTGGATCGATCCCTTGATCATTATGTAATGCCCTTCTTTGTGTCTTGTAATAGTCTTTATTTTAAAGTCTATTTTTTCTTATATGAGAATTGCTACTCCAGCTTTCTTTTGATTTCCATTTGCATGGAATACCTTTTTCCATCCCCTCACTTTCATTCTGTATGTGTCCCTAGGTCTGAAGTGGGTCTCTTGTAGACAGCATATATATGGGTCTTGTTTTTGTATCCATTCAGCCAGTCTATGTATTTTGGTTGGAGCATTTAGTCCATTTATATTTAAGGTAATTATTGATATGTATGTTCCTATTGCCATTTTCTTAATTGTTTTGGGTTTGTTTTTGTAGAGCTTTTTCTTCCCTTCCTCTTTTGTTCTCTTCTCTTGTGGTTTGATGGCCATCTTTAGTGTTGTGTTTGGGGTTGCTTTTTCTTTTTTGTGTAATTATCTATTGTAGTTTTTTGGGTTGCCTTTCCCATGAAGTTTTGATATAGCAGTCTCTCTCTCTCTCTCTCTATGTATATGTGTGTATATATATATATATATATATATATATATATATATATACACATATATATATATATATACATATATATATATATATATACAAGGTTGTTTTAATTTGCTGGTCTCTTAATTTCAGATGCAATTCCCATTTTCTGCATTGGTACTCTCCTCTTCTCATTGTTGCTGGTTTTGGTATCATATGTGTGTGTGGATGATTTCCTACTTTGACTGTATGTTTGCTTTAACCAGTGAGCTTTCCCATTTGTGACTTTCTTTTTTCTAGTTGTGGCCTCACTTTTTTATGGTAATTATTGATAGTTATATACCTACTGCCATTTTGTTACTTGTTTTCCAGTTGTTTTTGTAGTTCTTATCTGTTCATTTCTTTTTCTTTTTGTTTCCACCATTGCAGTTTGAAGATTTTCTTTTGTAGTATTTTGAGTAACTTTTGTGTGTGTGTATATATTGTACGTTTTTGATTTGTTGTTACCATGTGGTTGATAAATGTTGACCTGAAATTATATCTACTTGTTTTAAACTGTTAGTCATTTAAGTTTAAACACAGTCTAAAAGATTTACATTTTTTACTCCCCTTCCCCACATTTTGTTTTTTAATATCATATTTTACATCTTCACACTTAACTGTTTGTTCTAGTTATAGTTGCTTTTACATTTTTTGTCTGTTAATATGCATACTAGCTTATTTAGGTAATCTTCATTCCTTACTATAAATTTGCATTTCTTAGTATGATTTTCCATTTCCTATAAATTCTTGCTTTTTTTCCATTTAGAGAAGGCTGTTCAACATTTCTTTTAGGGTAAGCTTATTATTGATGTACTCTTAGTTTCTGTTTGTCTGAAACTTTCTTCTTCCTTCTATTCTAAATGATAATCTAGTTGGGTAGAGTATCCTAAATTGCAGGTTTTTCCCTTTCAATACCTTCAATATATCATGCCACTCCCTTCTGTCCTGCAGAGTTTCTGCAGAGAAGTCAGTTGATACCCTTATGGAGATTCTCTTGTATGTGACTCTTTGTTTTTTTTCTTACCTCATTTAGAATTCTTTCTTCATATTTTACTTTTGCCATTAAAATATTCTATTTATTGGTGTGGTTATATTTGGGTTCACCTTGTTTGGGACCCTCTATGCTTCTTGTACCTTGATATCTCTTTCATTCTTCAAGTTTGGGAACTTTTTGGCCATAATTTCTTCAAATATTTTTTGATCCCCTTCTCTCCCTCTTTTCCTTCTGGAACACCTGTGATGCTAATGTTGGCACACTTATTATTCTCCCAGAGATTTCATAGATTGCTTTCATTTTTCTTTTGATTTATCTTTCTGCTTTTCTCATTGGATGATTTCCATTATTCTATCTTCCAGATTACCTATGTGTTCTTCTGTACCACTTAGTCTAGTATTCATCCCTTCTAGTGTGTTTTTTACTTCAGATACTTAATCATTTATTCTTCATTGGGTCATTTTCTTATTTTCTAGCTTCTTGTTAAAATGATCAATACTTCCCCCAATTCAGTTAACATTTTTATTACCACTCTTTTATATTCTTTATCTGGTAAATTGTTTATTCTTATTTTATTATTTATTTTCAAGGGTTTTCTCTTGCTTTTTCAATTGAGTGTCTTTCCTCTGCCTTTTCATTTAACTTGACTTTCTCTGCTCTATGAATATATGTGAAACAGCTATCTATTATGGTCTTAATAGGGTGTTTTTATTTGGGAGCATCCTTATGCAGACTACATGTGTCCAAGGCCTTTTGTGGCAGTGCTGAATTTGTTGTGGACACCAGCCACATCTTTCCTTAAGGTGTGCTGGCACCTATTACCCAGTTAGGGGTTAGGGCTGGAGATATAGGTGTTACAGCCTGTTCAGGTCTCAGTTAGTTTTCAGTGAGAATCGTTCCACATGTAGGTGTATTTTTTATGTTTTTGTCAAGAAACATGCATATTTCCTTCCAGTCTGTGGCTTGTCTTTTAATTCTATTAACAGTGTCTTTCACTGAGCAGATGTTTATTTATTTTAATAAATTCCTACTTATGAATTATTTCTTTCATGGATTGTGTTTTTAGTTTTGTATCTAAAAAGTCATTGTCAACTCATGATCACATAATATTTCTGATTATATCTTCTAGAAGTTTTATAGTTTTGCCTTTCATCTTCATGCCTGTGATCTATTTTATGTTAATTTTTGTGAAAGTACAAGATCTGTGTGTAAATTCATTTTTTTCTGCATGTGAATGTTTAGTTGTTCCAGCACCATTTTTGAAAAAGAAAAGAAAACTGTCCCTTTTCCATTTAATTGCCTTGCTTCTTTGTCAAAGTTCAATTGACTATGTTTTTATGGGTCTATTTCTAGCATCTTTATCCTGTTCCATTGATTTAATCATCTGTTCTTTCACTGGTACCACATGGTCTTACTTTCTTTGTCTTTATAGTAATTCTTGAGGTCAGATAGTGTCAGTTCTCCAACTTTGTTCTTCAAATTTGAGTTAACTCTACAGGGTCTTTTGCTGTTGTATATAAACTTTAGAATCAATTTGTCAATATTCATGAAATAACTTGCTGAGATTTTGATTGGGATTTTTTTGAATCTATACACAAATTTGGGAGGAAGTAACACCTTCCCAGTTTTGAGTCTTTCTATCCATGTGAATGGAATATCTCTTCTTTAATTAGATATTTATAGTTTTTCTCATGTAGATCTCATGCCTATTTTCTTAGATTTATATACTTATTTGTTTTTATCTAAATGGTATTGTGTTTTTATTTCAAATTCCAATTGTTCGTTGATGGTATATAAGACAGCAATTGCATTTTTATATTAACCTTTTATCTTGCACCCTTGATGTATTCTCTTTTTAAGTTTCAGACTTTTTTCCCCAATTCTTTGGGATTTTCTACATTGATAATCATGTTCTCTGAAAACAAAAATTAATTTTACTTGCGAATCTGATTAACTTTTTTTGGTCATCTTATTGAATAGCTAGGGCTTACACTGTCATGTTGAATAGGAGTTGTGAGAGTGGATATCATTGTCTTGTGCCTTACCTTATTGAGAAAGCATCTGGATTCTCACCATTAAGTATGATGTTTGCTGTAGGTTTTTGGTAGTTTTTCTTTATCAAGTTGAGGAAATTCCCCTCTATTCCCAGTTTACTGAGAATATTTTTTCATATTAAGGGTTGGATTTCGTCAAATGCTTTTTCTACATATTGATACGATCATATGATTTCTGTTATTTAGCCTGTTGAATTTATGGATTACATTAATTGATTTTCAAATGTTGAACTAGCCTTGCATATTTTGAATATATTCCACTTGGTTCTGGTGTATTTTCTTTTTTATACATTTTTGGATTTAATTTGGTAATATTTTTAAGGGTTTTTGCATTTATGTTCATGAGAGATATTCATCAGTAGTTTTCCTTTCTTGTAACATCTTTTTCTGTTTTTTGTATTAGAGTCTCTTAGAACGAATTAGGAGATATTTCCTCAGCTTCTAGTTTTCTGGAAGAGATTGTAGAGAAGTGATATAGTTTCTTCCTTAAAAGTTTGGTACAATTCACCAGTGAGCCCATCTGGACCTGATGCTTTCTGTTTTGAAAGGTTATTAATTATTGACTGAATTTCTTTAGGGATATAGGTGTCCTGAGATTATCTACTTATCCTGTTATGGTAGCTTGTGTTTTTCAAGGAATTGGTCCATTTTATCTAGGTTATCAAATTTGTGGGCATTGAGTTTTACATAATATTCATTTATTATCTTTTTAATGTCCATGGAATCTGTAGTGATGTCTCTTCTTTTATTTCTGATATTATTAATTTGAGTCTCCTCTCTTTTTCTTCTTCTTTAGCCTGGCTGGAGGCTTATGAAATTCATTGATTTTTTTCAAAATCCATCTTTTTTAAAAAACCACTTTATTGTGGTATGGTTGACCTGTGAAAAACTGTAGATATTTAATGTACACAATTTGATGAGTTTGGGGATAAGTATACACTCTTGAAACTATCACCATGATCAAGGCCCATAAACATACACTTATCATCCTAAAGTTTCCCTCCACTCCCTTTTCAAAGAACCAGCTTTTTGTTGCATTTTCTCCACTGATTTTTGTTTTCAATTTCATTGATTTCTGCTCTAACATTTATTACTTACTTTCTTCTACTTATTTTGAACTTAATTTGCTCCTCATTTTCTAGTTTACTAAGAGGTAACCTCAGATTCTTAATTTACATATTTCTTTTCTAAGATGTGTATTTGATGCTATAATTTCCTTTGAAGCACTGCTTTAGCTGCAGTCCACAAATTTTGATTAGTTGTATTTACATTTTCATTTATTTGGAAATGTTTAAAAATTTATCTTGAGACTTTATTGATACATGTTATTTAGAAGTGTTTTGCTTAATTGCCATGTATTTTGAGATTTTCCATCCATCTTCAGGTAGTTGATTTAATTTTATTTTTCATGTAGTTGATTTACTTTAATTCTGTTGTGGTATGAGAGCATAATTGCATGATTTTTATTCTTTTAAATTTTTAAGATGTGCTTTATGACCCAGAATGTGGTCTATCTTGATGAAGGATTCAAGTGAGTTTGAGAATAATGTGCTTGTTGCTGTTGTTTTATGAAGTACTCTATGAATCACCACAATGAAGAGTGGCCCACACTCATCGCAACTAGAGAAAGCCCTCACACAGAAACGAAGACCCAACACAGCCAAAAATAAATAAATTAATTAATTAATTTTAAAAAAAGCATTTGTTGTTGTGACTGTTTAAAAAATAAATAAATTAAAATGGGTTTCTTATAGACAAAATATAGTTGGATTGTTTTTGTTTTTAACATCCCTTTTTATTGGTGCATTTAGACCATTGATGGTCAAAGTGATTATTGATATAGTTGGATTAATATCTACCATATTTTTAAAGGTTTTCTATTTTTGCCCTTGTTCTTTGTTCTTATTTTAGTCTTCCACTCTCTTTCTGTTTTTTTGGTTTAAATTGAGCATTTCATATGATTCTATTTTCTCTCCTTTCTTGATATATTATATATATGTATATATGTATATAAAATATATACATATATATTTTTTATTGAATTGGAGTATAGCTGCTTTACAATTTGTGTTAGTTTCTGCTGCATGGTGAATTGTATCTGTTATATGTATACATATATCCCTTTTTAAAATTTCTTTCCCATTTAGGTCACACAGAGCATTGAGTTGAGTTGCCTGTGCTATACAGCAGGCTCTCATTAGTCATTTATTTTATACATAGTAGTGTATATATGTCGATTCCTATCTCCCAATTCATTCCACCACCACCCCCTTTTCCCCCTTGGTGTCCACACATTTGCTCTATACATCTGTGTCTCTATTTCTGCTCTGCAACTAGGTTCATCTTTATAATCTTTCTAGATTTCATATATATACATTAATATACAATATTTGTTTTTCTCTTTCTGACTTACTTCACTCTGACAGTCTCTAGGTCCATCCACATCTCAACAAATGGCCCAATTTCATTCCTTTTTATGGCTGAGTAATATTCCATTGTATATATGTGCCACATCTTCTTTATCCATTCATCTGTGGATGGGCATTTAGGTTGCTTTCATTTCCTGGCTATTGTAAATAGTGCTGCAATGAGCATTGGGGTGCATGTGTTGTTTTGAATTATGGGATTCTCAGGGTATATGTCCAGTACTGGCATTTCCGGGTCACACAGTAGTTCTAGTTTTACTTTTTTGAGGAATCTCCATACTGTTCTCCATAGTGGCTGTATCAATTTACATTCCCACCAACAGTGAAAGAGGGTTTCCTTTTCTGAACACCCTCTCCAGCATTTACTGTTTGTAGATTTTTCGATGATGGCCATTCTGACCGGTGTGAGGTGATACCTCATTGTAGCTTTCATTTGTATTTCTCTAATAATTAATGATATCGAGCACCTTTTCATGTGCCTCATGGCCATCTGCATGTTTTCTTTGGAGAAATGCCTATTTAGGTCTTCTGCCCATTCTTTAATTTTTTCTTTAATTGAGCTACATGAGTTCTTTGTACATTTTGGATATTAATCCCTTGTCAGTTGCTTCGTTTGCAAATATTTTCTCCAGTTTTGGGGATTGTCTTTTTGTCTTGTTTATGGTTTCCTTTGCTGTGCAAAAGTTTTTAAGTTTAATTAGGTCCCATTTTTATTTTTGGATATCTTGTTGTCTTTGATTTCTTTCATCAGTATCTTATAGTTTTCTTAGTACAGGTCTTTTGCCCAATTAGGTATGTTTATTCTTGGGTATTTTATTCTTTTTGTTGCAATGGTAAATGGGATTATTAATTTAATTTCACTTTCTGATCTTTCATTGTTAGTGTATAGGAATGCAAGAGATTTCTGTGCATTAATTTTGTATCCTGCTACTTTACCAAATTCATTGATTAGCTCTTGTCCTTTTCTGGTAGCATCTTTAGGATTCTGTATGTATAGTATCATGTCATATGCAAACAGTGAGAGTTTTACTTCTTTTCCAATTTGGATTCCTTTTATTTCTTTTTTTAATTTTTATTTCTGGCATTGTTAAGACTTCCAAAACTATGTTGAATAATAGTGGTGAGAGTGGACATCCTTCTCTTGTTCCTCACCTTAGAGGAAATGCTTTCAGTTTTCACTACTAAGAATGATGTTTACTGTAGTTTTGTCATATATGGCCTTTACTTTGTTGAGGTAGATTCACTCTATGCCTACTTTCTGGAGAATTTTTATTATAAATGGGTGTTGAATTTTGTCAAAAGCTTTTTCTGCATCTTTTGAGATGATCATATGGTTTTTATTCTTCAGTTGGTTAATATGGTGTATCACATTGATTGATTTGTGTATATGGAAAAATCCTTGCATCCCTGGGATAAATCCTACTTGTTCATTGTGTATGATCCTTTTAATGGCTTGTTGGATTCTGTTTGTTGGTACTTTGTTGAGGACTTTTGCATCTATGTTCTTCAGTGATATTGGTCTGTAATTTTCTTTTTTTGTGATATCGTTGTCTGCTTCTGGTAGCAGGGTGTTTATGGCCTTGTAGAATGAGTTTGGGAGTGTTCCTTCCTCTCCAAATTCAGCTCATATGTATCTTTTCATTGGAGCATTTAATCCATTCACATTTAAGGTATTTATCGATATGTATGTTCCTATTACTATTTTCGTAGTTGTTTTCAGTTTGTTTTTGTTGGTCATTTTCTTCTCTTGTGTTTCCCGCCTAGAGTAGTTCCTTTAACATTTGTTGTAAAGCTGGTTTGGTAGTGCTGAATTCTCTTAGCTTTTGCTTGTCTGTAAACCTTTTGATTTCTCCATCCAATCTGAATGAGATCCTTCTGAGTAAAATTATCTTGTTTGTAGTTTTTTTCCTTTCAACACTTTAAATATATCCTGCCACTCCCTTCTGGTCTGCAGAATTTCTGCTGAAAATTCAGCTGACAACCTTATGGGGATTCCCTTGTATTTTATTTGTTGCTTTTCCCTTGCTGCTTTTAATATTTTTTCTTTGCATTCTATTTTTGTTAGTTTGATTAATATGTGTCTCTGCTTTTTTCTCCTTGGGTTTATCCTGTATGGGACTCTCTGCACTTCCTGGATTTGTGTGGTTGTTTCCTTTCACATGTTAGGGAAGTTTTTGACTATAATCTCTTCAAATATTTTCTCAGACTCTTTCTCTTTTTCTTCTTCTTCTGGAACCCCTGTAATTGGAATGTTGGTGCATTTAATGTTGTCCCAAACATCTCTGAGACTGTCCTCATTTCTTTTCATTCTATTTTCCTTGTTCTGCTCCTCAGCAGTTATTTCCACCATTCTATCTTCAAGCTCACTTATTCATTCTTCTGCCTCAATTACTCTTCTCTTGATTCCTTCTATTGTATTTGTGTTATTGCACTGTTCATCAACGTTTGTTTGATCTTTAGTTCTTCTAGGTCCTTGTTAAACATTTTTTGTATTTTCTCTATCTGTGCCCCCATTCAACTTCTGAGATTTTGGATCATCTTTACTATCATTACTCTGAATTCTTTGTCAGGTAAGTTGCCTATTTCCTACCCATCAGCCTATAGGCATCAGTACTGGGACACCTCAGGCAAAACAACTAACTGGCTTGGGACACAGTCCCACTCATGAGCAGAAGACTGCCTTATGACACCCTGAGCCCTCAGCCACCCCTGAACGTGGCCCTGCCTACTAGAGGGCCCAGGACCTGGCCCCACACACCAGAACACAGGCACTAGACACTGAACTGCCAGGACCCTGCAGCCAGACACACTGGGACCCAGCACCACCCACCACTGAGCAGGCACCAGTCCTAGAACCCCTGGTCCCACTAACTGGTTAGCCTGCTTTAGTCTCCAGACCAGCCTCACCCACCAGCATGCCAGCACCTGCTCTGGAACTAGCTAGGCCCATTCCCTGTCCACTACCAGGATAATACACGCTTTTGGACATTCCAGACTCCACAGCTAGCTGCGTCAGTACCCAGTTCCACCCACCAGTCATGTTATATCAGCTCTGGGCCCCTTGAGCCCTGCAGCCAGACCCCAGGAACTGGCTCTGCCCTCCAGTGAACTGGCATTAGCCTCAGGTACTGATTTCACCTACCAGTGGACAGGCACCAGACCAGGGGTCTCCTGGACCCCAAATCTGCCCACCAGTATGCCAGCAATAGCTCTGGAGCATTCTGGAGTTTGGCAGCCAGTTGCCTTGTGACCTGGACCCACCATACAGTGGACAGAAACCTCTGAATAAGAAAGGGCCTGACAACCAAGTGGACTGGGGTTCAACCAAGCTCACCAGACCACCCTCAGTAATAATCCCACCACAAACAGAAGGACTCATGCAGCCTACATGGGGGCAAACCTAGGGCATATAGCTTTGGTGACAGAAGAGGAGTGCTTTGATAGGATGCATAGGATGTCCCTAAAAAAGGCCACTTCTCCAGGGTCAAGAAATACAACTAATCTACCAGATACATAGAAATAAAAGCATCAAATTAGACAAAATGAGATGACAGAGGAACATATTCCAAACAATGGAACAAAATAAAACACCAGAAAAAATAATTGAAGTGTACATAGGTAATCTACCCAAGAGAGTTCAGGGCAATGATTATGAAGATGACCAAAGAACTCAGGAGAAGAATGGTTGCACAGAGCAAGAACTTACAAGTTTCAAACAGAGTAAGAAAAAAATAAAGAAAAGCAAACAGAGATGAAGAATACAATAACTAAAATGAAAAAACGTGCTAGGAAATATCAATAGTAGACTAAATGACACAGAGGAATGGATCAGTGAGCTGGAAGACAGAATAGTGGAAATCACTGATGCTGAACAGAAAAAATAATGAAAATAAATGAGGACAGTTTAAGAGGACTGTTGGACAACATCAAATGCACTAGTATTTGCATTATAAGTGTTCCAGAAAGAGAAGAGAGAGAGATACTGAGAGCATATTTGAAGGCATGATAACTGAAGATTTCCCTAACCTGGGAAAGGAAACATCATGATTAAAATGGCAAAAGTTAAGAGAAAGAGAGAATATTAGAGGCAGAAAGGTAAAAGCAACAAGCTACATATAAGGAAACTCCCATAAGCTATCAGCTGAATTTTCAGCAGAAACTCCAGAGCATAGGGAGTGACATATTTACAGTGATGAAAGGAAAAACCTACAAACAAGATTATTCTACACAGCAAGACTCTCATAAAGATTTGATGGCAAGATCAAAAGTTTTACAGACAAGCAAAAGCTAAATGAGTTCAGCATCACCAAACCAGCTTTACATTAAATGTTAAAGGAACTTCTCTAAGTGAAAAAGTAAAGACTGCAACTAGAAATATGAAAATTGTGAAAAAAAATGCTCATCAGTAAAGGCAAACATACAGAAAAGGTACGAAATCATCCACGCACAAAGCTAGTAGGAAAGTTAAAAGACAAAAGTAGTAATAGCTATATCTATATCCACAATAAACAATTAAAGGAGATATCAAAAAATTAGATGTAAAAATATGATGTGAAAAACAGTAATCATGAGGGGAGGAGAGTACAAATTCAGAGTTGTTGAAATTCATTTGTAATTAAGAGATCAACAACTTAAAACCATCAGATATATAGAGAGATTGCTATATATAAATTTCATGGTAACTACAAAACAAAAATCAATAAGACATCCGCACACACAAAAAGAGAAAGGAATCAAAACATACCACTAAATATAGTCACAAAATCATAAGAGAAGAGACAAAAAGAAGAAAAAAGAAACAAAACTGAACAAAAAAACAACACCCAAACAGTTTTTAAAATGGTAATAACTACATTCTCTCAATAATTACTTTAAATGTAAATGGACTAAATGCTCCAATCAAAAGTCGTAGAGTAGCTAAATGAGTAAAAAACAAGATCTGTATATATGCTGCCTATGAGACTCACCACACATCTAAGGACACACACAAACTGAAAGTACGGGGATGGGAAAGGGTTTTCCATGCAAATGGAAATCAAAAGAAAGCTGGGGTAGCAATATTGATATCAGACAAAAAGATTTTAAAACAAAGACTGATTTCAGTGACAAGGAAGGACATTACATAATGTTCAAGGGATCAATCCTTGAAAATAAAACAATTGTGAATATATATGCACCCAACATAGGAACACCTATATGCATAAAGCAAATATTAACAGGCATAAATATTAACAGGCATAAAGGGAGAACTGGACCATAACACAATAAGAGTAGGGGTATTTAACACCCTACATACATCAGTAGACAGATCATCCAGACAGAAAATCAATAAGGAAACACTGGCCTTAAATGACACACTAGAACACATTGACTTAATAGATATATATATAGAACATACCATCCAAAAGCAGCAGAACACACATTCTTTTCAAGTACACATGGAATTTTCTCTGGCATAGACCACATGCTAGAACACAAAACAAGCCTCAGTAAATTTAAGAAAACTGAAATTTCATCAAGCATCTTTTTCGACCACGATGCTGTGAGACTAGAAATAATCAACAAAAAAAAACTGCAAAAAACACAAACATGTGGAGATTAAACACTACGCTCCTAAACAATCAGTGGATCACTGAAGAAACCAAAAGAGAAATAAAAAATACCTAGAGGCAAATGAAAATGAAAATACAACAATCCAAATTCTATGGGAAACAACAAAAACAATTCTAAGAGGGGAGTTTATAGTGATATAAACCTACCTCCGGAAACAGGAAAAATGTCAAACACAAAACCTAATTTAAAAATAAAGGAACTATAAAAAGAAGAACAAACAAAACCCTAAGTTAGCAGAAGGAAAGAAATCAAAGATCAGAACAGGAACAAATAAAATAGAGTCCAAACAATAGAAAAGATCAATGAAACAAAGAGCTGTTTATTTGAAAAGGTAAACAAACTTGATAAGTCTTCAGCCAGACCCATCAAGAAAAAAAGAGAGAAGGCCCAAATCAATAAAATCAGAAATGCAAAAGGAGAAGTTATAAACTACATCACAGAAATATAAGAGATCATAAGAGACAGCTATGAAGAATTATATGCCAATAAAATGGACAACATTGAAGAAATGGACAAATTCCTAGAAATGTACTATCTCCCAAGACTGAACCAGGAAGAAATAGAAAATGAACAGACCAATTACCAGTAATGAAATTTAACAGTAAATATAAAAATTCCAAGAAACATATGTCCAGGACCAGATGGCTTCACAGAGGGATTCTACCAAACATATAAAGAAGAGTTAACACCTATCCTTCTCAAATTATACCAAAAAAATTGCAGAGGGAGAAACACTTCTGAACTCACTCTACAAAGCCAGCATCACACTCATACCAAAACTAGACAAAGACATATAAAAAGGGAAATTACAGGTCAATATCACTAATGAATATACATACAAAACCCCTCATCAAAATATTAGCAAATGGAATGCAACAGTACATTAAAAGGGTCATTTATCATCATCAAGTGGGATTAATCCCAGGGAGTCAAAGATTTTTCAATATCTGTGATTCAATTAACATGATACCTTGCATTAACAAATTGAAGACTAAAACACATATGATCAGCTCAACAGGTGCAGAAAAAGCTTTTGAGAAAATTCAAACCTACCTCAGGAAGTAAAAGACCTGTAATCCGAAAACTATGATACTGATGAAAGAAATTGAAGATGACACAAACAGGTGGAAAGATATACCATGTTCATGGATAGAAAGAATTAGTATTGTTAAAATGACCATGCTACCCAAGGCAATCTACAGATTCAATGCAATCCCTATGAAAATACAAAGGCATTTTTTTTTCTTTTACAAAACTAGAACAAAAAATTTAAACATTTTATGGAAACACAAAAGACCCTAAATTGCCAAAACAATCTTAAAAATGAAGAACAGAGCTGGAGCTATCACTCTCCCTGACTTCAGACTATACTACAAAGTCACCAAAACAGTATGGTACTGTCAAAAAAAGGGACACATAGATCAATGGAATAAAATAGAGAGCCTAGAAATAAACCCACAAAATTATGGTCAATTAATCTATGACAACAGAGGCAAGAATATACAATGGATAAAAGATGGTTTCTTCAATAAGTGGTACTTGGAAAACTGAATAGTTGTATGTAAAAGAATGAATTTAGAACATTTGCTAATCATATACAAAAATGAACTCAAAATGTATTAAGGACCTAAATGTAAAACCAGAAATCATAAAAATCCTAGACCAAAACATAGCCAGAACACTCTTTGATAAAATTAATTAGTAATATCGTTTTTTGATTTGTCTTCTAAAGCAAAGGAAACAAAAGTAAAATAAAGAAATGGGACCTAATTAAACTTAAAAGCTTTTGCACATCAAAGGAAACTATAGTTGAAATGAGAAAGCAACCTACATAATGGAGAATATCTTTGCAAATGATATGACCAATAAGGGGTTAATATCCAAAATATATTAATAGCTAATACAACTCAATATCAAAAATCCCCAAACAACCCTATTAATGAATGGGCAGACATCCTGAATAGACATTTTTTTCCAAAGAAGACGTAAACATGTCCAACTGGTACATGAAAAAATGCTCAAAAATTTTAATCATCAAAAGAGTGCAAATCAAAATCACAATGAGATATCACTTCAGACCTGTAAGAATGCCTATCATCAAAAAGACCACAAATAACAAATGTTGGTGCAGATGTAGAGAAAATGGAAACCTTGAACACTGTTGGTGGGAATGTAAACTGGTGCAGCCCCTTTGGAAAACATTATGGAGTTTCCTCAAAAAACTAAAAATAGAACTACCATATGATACAGCTATTCCACTCCTGGGTATATATCCAAAAAAAGGAAAGTACTGTATGATATGTGGAATCTAAAACAACAACAACAAATTAGTGAATGTAACAAAAAGGAAACAGACTCACATATATAGAGAAAAGACTAGTGGTTACCAGTAGAGAGAGGGAAGTGGAGAGGGCCCCAATAGAGTTAGGCAATTAAGAGATGCAAAATACTATATGCAAAATAAGTTTCAAGAATATATTGTACATCACTGAGAATATAGCTGATATTTGATAGTAAGTGTATTATAATCTTTAAAAAATTGTGCATCACTAAGTTGTACATTTGACATATATTGTTAACCAACAATATCAATTAATAATTTAAAGAATAATAAAAATAAAAGTTTTTATTTTCCTTCACATATTATTTCTTCAATACTCTTCCATTCTTTATGTAATTCCAAGTTTCTAGCCTATGCTATTTTCCTTCTTTTCAGAGAAATTTAACATTTCTTGCAAGAAAGGTCGACTGGCAACAAATTCCCTCAATTTTTATTTGAGAAAGTCTTCATTTCTGCTTCACTCTTGGAGGATAATTTCACTGGGTATGGAATTCTAGATTGGTGATTTCTTATCTCAATAAGTATTTACCTCCAGTCATTCTTGCTTGCATGGTTTCTGAGGAAAATTCAGATGTAATTCTTAA
Organism: Balaenoptera physalus; assembly: GCF_965194825.1. Taxonomy (NCBI): domain Eukaryota; kingdom Metazoa; phylum Chordata; class Mammalia; order Artiodactyla; family Balaenopteridae; genus Balaenoptera; species Balaenoptera physalus. The sequence continues at coordinate 54,048,921 of NC_138903.1, read as the reverse complement.
CTTTGTCCCTCTCTAGGGAAGGTGCTTCTACTCTCCCACTCTGAAATCTTTTAGGACTTTTTCTTCCTCTTTAACTTTCTGCAGTTTGAGAGTGCTATGCCTGAGTGTTACTTATTTTTCTTTTCTTTTCTTTTTTTGGTATTTATCCTGCTTGGTGGTCTCTGAGCTTTGTCTATCTGTGACTTGGTGTTTGATATTACTGTGGGGAAATTCTAAATTACTATTGTTTCAAATATTTCTCTTCTTTTCTCTTTTTCTTCTCCTTCTGATATTCACAGTTACGTTAAAACTTCTGTAGTTGTCCCACAGTCCTTAGACATTCAATTCTGTTTTTTAAGTCTTTGTTCTCTTTGCTTTTCAGTTTTAGTGGTTTCTATTTATATAATCTCAAACTCAGAAAGTCTTTCTTCGGTCATGTCCAGTCTACAGTTATTAGTAATAGGTGCCTTATTCCCATCAAAGGCATTCTTCATCACTTGTACAATGTTTTTGATCTCTAGAATTTCTTTTTGCTCTTTTTTCTTTTGCAGTATGATTTCCCTCTGCTTATGTTGCTAATTTGTTCTTGTGTGCAGTCTACTTTACCCATTATAGCCCTTAGCTCATAATTCCAACATCACTGGATGTCTGGTTGCGATATTTGCTCTATCATTTCAAATTGTGTTTTTGCCTGTTAGTATACCTTGTACTTTTTTCTTGAGAGCTGGATATGATATACCAGGTAAAAGGAACTGCTCTAAACAGACCTCTAGTAATGTGGTGGTAAGGTGGGAGGGGAAGCATTCTGTGAATTGGTTTGACTGATTTAGTGAGCCTATGCCTCTGGACTGTGAATGTCACAAGTGTTTCTCAGTTTCCTGCAGCCACACTCCTTCAGTAGGAGATGCTGGGTAGAGTAAGCTTGAGTTTGGTATTTACCTTCTCCCATGTCAGTTAGGCTCTGGTCAACTAGTTTCTCTCAAGGGCAGGCCTTGTTAATAAGAACAGTGTGCTCTGGAATATGGTTTTTTATTTTTATTTTACACTGGAGTATAATTGAGTAAAAATGTTGTGTTAGTTTCAGGTGTATAGCAAAGTGACTCAGTTATTCATATATATATTATTTTTTTAAATATACTGAATATATTACAGTATAATTGAGTTACAATGGTGTGACAGTTCCTGCTTTATAACAAAGTGAATCAGTTATACACATACATATGTCCCCATATCTCTTCCCTCTTGCATCTCCCTCCCTCCCACCCTCCCTAACCCACCCCTCTAGGTGGTCACAAAGCACCAAGCTGATCTCTCTGTGCTATGCGGCTGCTTCCCACTAGCTATCTATTTTACATTTGGTAGTGTATATATGTCCATGCCACTCTCTCACTTTGTCCCAGCTTACCCTTCCCCCTCCCCATATCCTCAAGTCCATTCTCAAGTAGGTCTGCATCTTTAATCCCATCTTGCCTCTAGGTTCTTCTAACCATTTTCATATTTTTCTTCTTTTTTAAGATTCCATATATATGTGTTAGCATATGGTATTTGTTTTTCTCATTCTGACTTACTTCATTCTGTATGACAGTCTCTAGGTCAATCCACCTCACTACAAATAACTAAGTTTCGTTCCTTTTTATGTCTGAGTAATATTCCATTGTATATATGTGCCACATCTTCTTTATCCATTCATCTGTCAATGAACACTTAGGTTGCTTCCATGCCCTGGCTATTGTAAATAGAGCTGCAATGAACATTTTGGTACATGACTCTTTTTGAATTATGGTTTAAACAGGGTATATGCCCAATAGTGGGATTGCTGGGTCGCATGGTAGTTCTATTTTTAGTTCTTCAAGGAACCTCCATATTGTTCTCCATAGTGGCTGTATCATTTACATTCCCACCAACAGTGCAGGAGGGTTCCCTTTTCTCCACACCCTTTCCAGCATTTATTGATCTTTTGTTTTAGTTTTTTTAACATCTTTATTGGAGTATAATTGGTTTACAATGGTGTGTTAGTTTCTGTTGCATTTATTGTTTCTAGATTTTTTGATGATTGCCATTCTGGCCAGTGTGAAATGATATCTCATTGTAGTTTTGATTTGCATTTCTCTAATGATTCATGATGCTGAGCATTCTTGAATATTTGTTGGCAATCAGTATATCTTCTTTGGAGAAATGTCTATTTAGGTCTTTTGCCCATTTTTGGATTGGGTTGTTTGTTTTTTTGACATTGAGCTGCACGAGTTGCTTGTATGATTTGGAGATTAATCCTTTGTCAGTTGCTTCATTTGCAAATATTTTCTCCCATTCTGAGGGTTGTCTTTTGGTCTTGTTTATGGTTTCCTTTGCTGTGCAAAAGCTTTTAAGTTTCATTAGGTCCCATTTGTTTATTTCTGTTTTTATATCCATTTCTCTATGAGGTGGGGTCAAAAAGGATCTTGCTGTGATTTATGTCAAAGAGTGTTCTGCCTATGTTTTCCTCTAAGAGTTTGATGGTGTCTGGCCTTCCATTTAGGTCTTTAATCCATTTTGAGTTTATTTTTGTGTATGGTGTTAGGGAGTGTTCTAATTTCATTCTTTTACATGTAGCTGTCCAGTTTTCCCAGCACCACTTATTGAAGAGGTTGCCTTTTCTCCACTGTATATTCTTGCCTCATTTATCAAAGATAACATGACCATATTTGCTTGGGTTTATCTCTGGGCTTTCTATCCTGTTCCATTGATCTATATTCCTGTTTTTGTGCCAGTACCATACTGTCTTGATTACTGTAGCTTTGTAGTATAATCTGAAGTCAGGGAGACTGATTCCTCCAGCTCTGTTGTTCTTTCTCAAGATTTCTTTGACTATTCGGAGTCTTTTGTGTTTCCATACAAATTGTGACATTTTTTGTTCTAATTCTGTGAAAAATGCCATTGGTAGTTTGATAAGGATTGCATTGAATCTGTAGATTGCTTTCGGTAGTATAGTCATTTTCACAGTGTTCCTTCTTCCAATCCAAGAACATGGTATATCTCTCCATCTACTTGTATCATCTTTAATTACTTTCATCAGTGTTTTATAGTTTTCTGCATACAGGTCTTTTGTCTCCTTAAGTAGGCTTAATTCTAGATATATTATTCTTTTTGTTGCAGTGGTAAATGGGATTGTTTTGTTAATTTCACTTTCAGATTTTTCATCATTACTGTATAGGAATGCAAGCGATTTCTGTGCATTAATTTTGTATCCTGCTACTTTACCAAATTCATTGATTAGCTCTAGCATATTTCTGGTAGCATCTTTAGGATTCTCTGTGTATAGTATCATGTCATCTGCAAACAGTGACAGCTTTACTTCTTCTTTTCCAATTTGGATTCCTTTTATTTCTTTTTCTTCTCCGATTGCTGTGGCTAAAACTTCCAAGACTATGTTCAATAATAGTGGTGAGTGTGGGCAACCTTGTCTTGTTCCTGATCTTAGTGGAAATGGTTTCAGTTTTTCACTATTGAGGATGAGGTTGGCTGTGGGTTTGTCATATATGGCCCTTATTATGTTGAGGAAAGTTCCATCTATGACTACTTTCTGGAGGGTTTTTATCAGAAATCGGTATTGAATTTTGTCAAAAGCTTTCTCTGCATCTATTGAGATTATCATATGGTTTTTCTCCTTCAATTTGTTAATATTGTGTATCACGTTGATTGATTTGTGTATATTGAAGAATCCTTGCATTACTGGGATAAACCCCACTTGATCATGGTGTATGATCCTTTTAATGTGCTGTTGGATTCTGTTTGCTAGTATTTTGTTGAGGAATTTTGCATCTATATTCATCAGTGATATTGGCCTGTAGTTTTCTTTCTTTGTGACATCTTTGTCTGGTTTTGGTATCAGGGTGATGGTGGCTTCATAAAATGAGTTTGGGAGTGTTCCTCCCTCTGCTATATTTTGGAAGAGTTTGAGAAGGACAGGTGTTACCTCTTCTCTAAATGTTTGATAGAATTCGCCTGTGAAGCCCTGTGGTCCTGGGCTTTTGTTGCTCGGAAGATTTTTAATCACAGTTTCAATTTCAGTGCTTGTGATTGGTCTGTTCATATTTTCTATTTCTTCCTGGTTCAGTCTCGGAAGGTTGTGCATTTCTAAGAATTTGTCCATTTCTTCCAGGTTGTCCATTTTATTGGCATATAGTTGCTTGTAGTAATCTCTCATGATTCTTTGTATTTCTGCAGTGTCAGTTGTTATTCTCCTTTTTCATTTCTAATTCTATTGATTTGAGCCTTTTCCCTTTTTTTCTTGATAAGTCTGGCTAATAGTTTATCAATTTTGTTTATATTCTCAAAGAACCAGGTTTTAGTTTTATTGGTCTTTGTTATCGTTCCATCATTTCTTTTCCATTTATTTCGGATCTGATCTTTATGACTTCTTTCCTTCTGCTAACTTTGGGATTTTTTTGTTCTTTTTCTCTAATTGCTTTAGGAGTAAGGTTAGGTTGTTTATTTGAGATGTTTCTTGTTTCTTAAGGTAGGCTTTTATAGCTGTAACTTCCCTCTTAGAACTGCTTTTGCTGCATCCCATAGGTTTTGGATAGTCGAGTTTTCATTGTCATTTGTTTCTAGGTATTTTTAGATTTCCTCTTTGATTTCTTCAGTGATCTCTGGTTATTAAGTAGTGTTTTGTTTTGTCTCCATGTGTTTTTATTTCTTACATATTTTTTCCTGTAATTGATATCTAGTCTCATAGCGTTGTGGTCGGAAAAGATACTTGATGTGATTTCAATTTTCTTAAATTTACCAAGGCTTCATTTTTGACCCAAGATATGATCTATCCTGGGGAATATCCCATGAGTACTTGAGAAGAATGTGTATTCTGTTGTTTTTGGATGGAACGTCCTATAAATATCAATTAAGTCCATCTTGTTTAATGTGTCATTTAAAACTTGTGTTTCCTTATTTATTTACATTTTGGATTATCTGTCCATTGGTGAAAGTGGGTTGTTAAAGTCCCCTACTATGACTGTGTTACTGTCGATTTCCCCTTTTACGGCTGTTAGTATTTGCCTTCTGTATTGAGGTGCTCCTATCTTGGTTGTATAAATATTTACAATTGTTATATCTTCTTCTTGGATTGATCCCTTAATCATTATGTAGTGTCCTTCATTGTCTCTTGTAATAGTCTTTGTTTCAAAGTCTATTTTGTCTGATATGAGAATTGCTACTCCAGCTTTCTTTTGATTTCCATTTGCTTGGAATATCTTTTTCTATCCCCTCACTTTCAGTGTGTATGTGTCCCTAGGTCTGAATTTGGTCTCTTGTAGACAGCATATATACGTGTCTTGCTTTTGTATGCATTCAGCCAGTGCATGTCTTCTGGTTGGAGCATTTAAATCATTTACATATAAGGTTATTATCAATATGTATGTTCCTATTACCATTTTCTTAATTGTTTTGGATTTATTATTGTATGTCTTTTCCTTCTCTTGTAGATCCTGCCTAGAGAAGTTCCTGTAACATTTGTTGTAAAGCTGGTTTCGTGCTGCTGAATTATCTTAGCTTTTCTTCTCTGTAAAGTTTTTAATTTCTCCATCAAACCTGAATGAGATCCTTGCTGGGTAGACTAATCTTGGTTGTAGGTTTTTCCCTTTCATCAATTTAAATATGTCCTACCACACCCTTATGGCTTGCAGAGTTTCTACTGAAAGATCAGCTGTTAACCTTATGATGATTCCCTTATGTGTAACTTGTTGTTTTTCCCTTTCTGCTTTTAATATTTGTTCTTTGTATTTAATTTTTGAAAGTTTAATTAATATGTATCTTGGCGTGTTTCTCCTTGGATTTATCCTGTATGGGACTCTCTGTGATTCCTGGACTTGATTAACTATTTCCTTTCCATATTAGGGAAATTTTCAACTGTAATCTATTCAAATATTTTCTCAGTCCCTTTCTTTTTCTCTTCTTCTTCTTGGACCCCTATAATTCGAATGTTGGTGCATTTAATATTGTCCCAGAAGTCTCTGAGACTGTCCTCAATTCTTTTCATTCTTTTTTCTTTATTCTGCTCTGCAGTAGTTATTTCCACTCTTTTATATTCTAGGTGACTTATCCGTTCTTCTGCCTCGGTTATTCTGCTATTGATCCCTTCTAGAGAATTTTTAATTTAATTTATTGTGTTGTTCATCTCTGTTTGTTTGTTCTTTAGTTATTTTAGTTCCTTGTTAAACGTTTCTTGTATTTTCTCCATTCTATTTCCAAGATTTTGGATCATCTTTACTATCATTATTCTGAATTCTTTTTCAGGTAGACTGCCTATTTCCTCTTCATTTGTTAGGTCTGGTGGGTTTATGCCTTGCTCCTTCATCTTCTGTGTTTCTCTGTCTTCTCATTTTGCTTAACTTACTGTGTTTGGGATCTCCTTTTCGCAGGCTGCAGCTTCGTAGTTTCCCTTGTTTTTGGTGTCTGTTCCCAGTGGCTAAGGTTGGTTCAGTGGGTTGTGTAGGCTTCCTGGTGGAGGGGTCTAGTGCCTGTGTTCTGGTGGATGAGGCTGGATCTTGTCTTTCTGGTGGGCAGGTCTTTGTCTGGTGGTGTGCTTTGGGATGTCTGTGTCCTTATTATGATTTTAGGCAGCCTCTGTGCTAATGGATGGGGTTGTGTTCCTGTCTTGCTAGTTGTTTGGCATAGGGTGTCCTGCACTCTAGCTTGCTGGTCTTTGAATTTAGCTGGGTCTTGGTGTTGAGATGGAGATATCTGGGAGATTTTTGCCATTTCTTATTACGTGGAGCTGGGAGGTGTCTTGTGGACCAGTGTCCTGAACTTGTCTCTCACACCTCAGTGGCCCAGCACTGACGCCTGGCTGGAGCACCACGAGCCTGTCCTCCACACAGCTCAGAATAAAAGGGAGAAAAGAAAGAAAGAAGATAAAGTAAAATAAATAAAGTTAAATAAAATAAAATAAAGTTATTAAAATAAAAAATAATTATTAGGAAAAAAATTTTTTTTTAAAAAAAAAACGGACAGGCAGAACCCTAGGACAAATGGTAAAAGCAAAGCTATACAGACAAAATTAGACACAGAAGCAAACACATACACACTCACAAACAGTGAAAAAGGGAAATATATATATACATCATTGCTCCCAAAGTCCACCTACTCAATTTAGGGATGATTCGTTGTCTATTGAGGTATTCCACAGATGCAGGGTACCTCAAGTTGATTGTGGAGATTTAATCTGCTGCTTCTGAGACTCCTGAGAGAAACTTCCCTTTCTCTTCTTTGTTCGCACAGCTCCCAGGATTCAGCTTTGGATTTGGACCCGCCTCTGCATGTAGGTCGCCTGAGGTCGTCTGTTCTTTGCTCAGACAGGGTGCGGTTAAAGGAGTAGGTGATTAAGGGGCTCTGGCTCACTCAGGCCAGGGGAAGCGAGGGGTATGGATAAGGGACGACCTGTGGTGGCAGAGTCCCACGTGACATTGCACCAGCCTGAGGCATGCCATGCATTCTCACGGGGAAGTTGTCCCTGGATCATAGGACCCTGGCAGTGGTGGGCTGCACAGGCTACCGGGAGGGGAGGTGTGGATAGTGACGTGTGCTTACACACAGGCTTCTTGATGGCGGCAGCAGCAGCCTTAGTGTCTCATGTCCGTCTCTGGGGTCCGTGCTGATAGCCATGGCTCGCGCCCTTCTCTGGAGCTCCTTTAAGCAGCATTCTTAATCCCCTCTTCTCACGCACCAGGAAACAAAGAGGCAAGAAAAAGTCTCTTTTCTCTTCGGCAGCTCCAGACTTTTTCCCAGACTCCCTCCCGGCTAGCTGTTGCACAGTAGTCCTTTCAGGCTGTGTTCACTCAGCCATCCCCAGTTGTCTCCCTGGGATCCGGCAGAAGCCCGAGCCTCAGCTCCCAGCCCCCACCCGCCCCAGCGGGTGAGCAGAGAAGCTTCTTGGGCTGATGAATGCTGGTCTGCACTGATCCTCTGTGCAGGAATCTCTCCACTTTGCCCTCTGCACCCCTGTTACTGCATTCTCCTCCGTGGCTCCGAAGCTCCCCCCACCCGCCACTAGCAGTCTCTGCCTGTGAATGGCCTTCCTAGTGTGTGGAAACCTTTCCTCCTTCACAGCTCCCTCCCACTGGTGTAGGTCCCGTCCCTATTCTTTGTCTCTGTTTTTTCTTTTTTCTTTTACCCTACCCAGGTACGTGGGGCGTTTTTTGCCTTTTGGGAGGTCTGAGTTCTTCTGCCAGCGTTCAGTAGGTGTTCTGTAAGAGTTGTTCCACATGTAAATGTATTTCTGATGTATTTGTGAGGTGGAAGATGATCTCCACTTTTTACTCTTCTGCCATCTTGAAGCTCCCCATGTATATATTCTTTTAAAAAATTCTTTTCACCTTTAGGTTATTACACAATACTGAGCAGCAATCCCTGTGATCTACAGTAGATCCTTGTTGGTTATCTATTGCAAATATAGCAGGGTGTACATGTCAATCTCACACTCACAATCTATCCCTCCCCAATGATTTCCCCCCAGTAACAATAAGTTCGTTCTCTAAGTCTGTGAGTCTGTTTCTCTTTCATAAATCAGTTCATATGTATCAATTTTTTAAATTCTGCATATAAGTGATATCATCTGACGTTTGTTTTTCTCTGTGTGACTTACTTGGCTTAGTATAATTTCCAGGTCCATACATGTTGCTACAAATTGCATTATTTCATTCATTTCTTTTATTTTCTTTTTTAACATCTTTATTGGAGTATAATTGCTTTACAATGGTTAGTTTTGTTGTATAACAAGGTAAATCAAGTATACGTATACATATATCACCATATCCCCTCCCTCTTGTGCCTCCCTCCTACCCTCCCTATCCCACCCCTCTAGGTGGTCACAAAGCACCGAGCTGATCATCCTGTGCTATGCGGCTGCTTCCCACTAGCTATCTATTTTACATCTGGTAGTGTATATATGTCATTGCCACTCTCTCATTTCATCCCAGCTTACCCTTCCCCATCCCCATATCCTCAAGTCCATTCTCTACATCTGCATCTTTATTTCTGTCCTGCCCTAGGTTCTTCAGAAACTTTTTTTTTAGACTGTCTCTATATATATATGTGTTAGCATACGGTATTTGTTTTTCTCTTTCTGACTTATTTCACTCTGTATGACAGACTCTAGGGTCATCCACCTCACTACAAATAACTCAATTTAGTTTCTTTTTATGGCCGAGTAACATTCTGTTGTATGTATGTGCCACATTTTCTTTATCCATTCATCTGCTGATGGACACTTAGGTTGCTTCCATGTCCTGGCTATTGTAAGTAGTGCTGCAAGGACATTTTGGTACATGACTCATTTTGAAGTATGGTTTTCTCAGGGTATAGGCCCAGAAGTGGGATTGGTGGGTCATATGGTAGTTCTAGTTTTAGTTTTTTAAGGAACCTCCATAGTGTTCTCCATATTGGCTGTATCAATTTACATTCCCACCAACAGTGCAAGAGGGTCTCTTTTCTCCATACCTCCTCCAGCATTTATTGTTTGTAGATTTTTTGATGATGGCCATTCTGAATGGGGTGAAGAGGTACCTCATTGTAGTTTTGATTTGCATTTCTCTAATGATTAGTGATGTAGAGCATCCTTTCATGTGTTTGTTGGCAATCTGCATATCTTCTTTGGAGAAATGTCTATTTAGGTCTTCTGCCCATATTTGGATTAGGTTGTTTGTTTTTTTGACATTGAGCTGCATGACCTGCTGGGATATTTTGGAGATTAATCCTTTGTCAGTTGCTTCATTGGCAAATATTTTCTCCCATTCAGAGTGTTGTCTTTTCATCTTGTTTATGGTTTCCTTTGTTGTGCAAAAGCTTTTAAGTTTCATTAGGTCGCATTTGTTTATTTCTGTTTTTATATCCATTTCTCTAGGAGGTGGGTCAAAAATGACCTTGGTGTAATTTATGTCATAGAGTTTTCTGCCTGTGTTTTCATCTAAGAGTTTTATAGTGTCTGGCATTTCATTTAGGTCTTTAATCCATTTTGAGTTTATTTTTATGTATGGTGTTAGGGAGTGTTCTAATTTCATTCTTTTACATGTAACTGTCCAGTTTTCGCAGCACCACTTATTGTAGAGGCTGTGTTTTCTCCATTGTATATTCTTGCCTCCTTTATCAAAGAGAAGGTGACCATATGTGCATGGATTTATCTCTGGGCTTTCTATCCTGTTCCATTGATCTATATTTCTGTTTTTCTGCCAGTACCATACTGTTTTGAGGACTGTAGCTTTGTAGTATTGTCTGAAGTCAGGGAGCCTGATTCCTCCAGCTCTCTTTTTTTCCTTCAAGACTGCTTTGGCTATTCAGGGTCTTTTGAGTTTCCATACAAATTGTGAATTTCTTTGTTCTTGCTATGTGAGAAATGCCTTTTGTAGTTTGATAGGGATTGCATTGAATCTGTACATTGCTTTCAGTAGTATATTCATTTTCACAATATTGGTTCTTCCAATCCACGAACAGGGTATATCTCTCCATCTGTTTGTATCATCTTTATTCTCTTTCATCAGTGCCTTATAGTTTTCTGCATACAGTTCTTTTGTCTCCCTAGGTAGGTTTATTCTTAGATATATTATTCTTTATGTTGCACTGGTAAATGGGAGTGTTTCCGTAATTTCTTTTTCAGATTTTTCATCATTAGTGTATAGGAATGCAAGAGATTTCTGTGCATTAATGTTGTATCCTACTACTTTACCAAATTCATTGATTAGCTGTGTCAGTTTTCTGGTAACATCTTTAAGATTCTATAAGTATAGTATCATGTCATCTGCAAACAGTGACAGATTTACTTCTTCTTTTCCAATTTGGATTCCTTTTATTTCTTTTTATTCTCTGATTGTTGTGGCTAAAACTTCCAATACTATGTTGAAAAATAGTGGTGAGAGTGGGCAACCTTGTCTTTTTCCTGATCTTAGAGGAAATGGTTTCAGTGTTTCACCATTGAGAACAATGTTGGCTGTGGGTTTGTCATATATGGCCTTTATTATGTTGAGGTAAGTTCCCTCTATGCCTACTTTCTGGAGGGTTTTTATCATAAATGGTTTTGAATTTTGTTGAAAGCTTTTTCTACATCTTTGAGATAATCACATGGTTTTTATCCTTTATTTGTTAATATGGTGTATCACATTGAATGATTTGCATATATTGAAAATCTTTGCAATCCTGGGATAAACCCCACTTGACCATGGTGTATGATCCTTTTAATGTGCTGCTGGATTCTGTTTACCAGTATTTTTTGAGGATTATTGCATGTCTCTTCAACAGTGATATTGGCCTGTAGTTTTCTTTCTTTGTGACATCCTTGTGTGGTTCTGCTATCAGGGTGATGGTGGCCTTATAGAATGAGTTTTGGGAGTGTTCCTCCCTCTGCTATATTTTGGAAGAGTTTGAGAAGGATAGGTATTAGCTCTTCTCTAAATGTTTGATAGAATTCGCCTGTGAAGCCATCTGGTCCTGGGCTTTTGTTTGTTGGAAGATTGTTAACCACAGTTTCAATTTCAGTGCTTGTGATTGGTCTGTTTCTATTTTCTATTTCTTCCTGGTTCAATCTCAGAAGGTTGTGCTTTTCTAAGAATTTGTCCATTTCTTCCAGGTTGTCCGTTTATTGGCATATAGTTGCTTGTAGTATTCTCTCATGATCCTTTGCATTCCTGCAGTGTCAGTTGTTACTTCTCCTTTTTCATTTCTAATTCTATTGATTTGAGCCTTCTCCCTTTTTTTCTTGATGAATCTGGCTAATGGTTTATAAGTTCTGTTTATCTTCCCAAAGAACCAAATTTTAGTTGTTTTGATCTTTGGTATCGTTTTCTTCATTTCTTTTTCATTTATTTCTGATCTGACTTTTGTGATTTCTTTCCTTCTGCTAATTTTAGGGTTTTTTTGTTCTTCATTCACTAATTGCTTTAGGTGTAAGTTTAGGTTGTTCATTTGAGATGTTTCTTTATTCTTGAGGTAGGATTGTATTGCTATGAAATTCCATCTTAAAACTGCTTTTGCTGCATCCCATAGGATTTTGGTCATCGTGTTTTCACTGTCATTTGTTTCTAAGTATTGTTTGATTACCTCTTTGGTGTCTTCAATGATCTCTTCTTTATTTAGTATTGTACTGTTTAGCCTTCATGTGTTTTTATTTTTTATACAGATTTTTTTCCCTGTAATTGATATCTAGTCTCATAGTGTTGTTGTTGGAAAAGATACTTGGTACAATTTCAATTTTCTTAAATTTACCAAGGCTTCATTTGTGACCCAAGATATGATCTATCCTGCAGAATGTTCCATGAGCACTTGAGAAAAATGTGTATTCTGTTGTTTTTGGATAGAATGTCCTATAAATATCAATTAAATCCATCTTGGTTAATGTATCATTTAAAGTTTGTGTTTTCTTATTTACTTTCATTTTGGATGATCTCTCCATTGGTGAAAGTGGGGTGTTAAAGTCCCCTACTATGATTGTGTTACTGTCGATTTCCCCTTTTATGGCTGTTAGTATTTGCCTTATGTATTGAGGTACTCCTATGTTGGTTGCATAAATATTTACACTTGTTATATCTTCTTGGATTGATCCCTTGATCATTATGTAGTGTCTCATGTAGTAGTCTTTATTTTAAAGTCTATTTTGTCTGATAAGAGAATTGCTACTCCAGCTTTCTTTTGATTTCCATTTGCATGGAATATCTTTTTCCATGCCCTCACTTTCAGTCTGTATGTGTCCCTAGGTCTGAAAGTGGGTCTCCTGTAGACAGCATATGTAAGGGTCTTGTTTTCATATCCATTCAGCCAGTCTATGTCTTTTGGTTGGAGCATTTAATCCATTTACATTTAAGTTAGTTATCAATACGTAAGTTCCTATTACCATTTTCTTAATTGTTTTGGGTTTGTTATTGTATGTCTTTTCTTCTGTTGTGTTTTTTGCTGCCTGGAGTAGTTCCTTTAGCATTTGTTGTAAAGCTCATTTGGTGGTGTTGAATTCTCTTAGCCTTTGCTTTTTGGTCAAGTTTTTAACTTCTCCATCAAATCTGAATGATATCCTTGATGGGCAGTGTAATCTTGGTTATGGTTTTTTCCCTTTGATTACTTTGAATATGTCCTGCCACATCCTTCTGGCTTGCACAGTTTCTGCTGAAAGATCAGCTGTTAACCTTAGGGGATTCACTTGTCTGTTATTTGTTACTTTTCCCTTGCTGATTTTCATATTTTTTCTTTGTTTTTAATTTTTGATAGTTTGATTTATATGTGTCTTGGAATGTTTCTCCTTGGATTTATCCTCTTTGGGATTCTCTGTGATTCCTGGACTTGATTGACTATTTCCTTTCCCATGTTAGGGAAGTTTTCAACTATAATCTCTTCAAATATTTTCTCAGTTCCTTTCTTTTTCTCTTCTTCTTCTTGGACCCCTATAATTCGAATGTTGGTGTGTTATTGCATGTCTCTATTGTCCCAGATGTCTCTGAGACTGTCCTCAATCCTTTTCATTCTTTTTTCTTCTCTGCAGTATTTATTTCCACTATTTTATCTTCCAGGTCACTTATCCATTCTCCTGCCTCAGTTATCCTGCTATTGATTCCTTCTAGAGAATTTATAATTTCATTTATTGTGTTGTTCATCATTGTTTGTTTGCTTTTTATTTCTTCTAAGTCCTTGTTAAACATTTCCTGTATTTTCTCCATTCTATTTTCAAGATCTTGTATCATTTTACTATCATTACTCTGAATTCTTTTTCAGGTAGACTGCTTATTTCCTGTTAATTTTTTGGTCTGGTGGTTTTTACTTTGCTATTTCATCTGCTGCATATTTCTCTGTCTTATCATTTTGCTTATCTTACTGTTTGAGGTCTCCTTTTTGCAGGGTGCAGATTTGTAGTTCCTGTTGTTTTTGATGGAGGCGACTGGTGCCTGTGTTCTGGTGTTTGAAGCTGGATCTTGTCTTTCTGATGGGCAGGACCGTGTCCAGTGGTGTGTTTTGGGATGTCTGTGAACTTCTTATGATTTTAGGCAGCCTCCCTGCTAATGGGTGGGGTTGTGTTCCTGTCTTGCTAGTTGTTTGGCATAGGGTGTCCAGTACTGTAACTTGCTGGTCGTTGAGTGGTGCTGGGTCTTAGTGTGAGATGGAGATCTGTGGGAGAGCCCTTGAAGATTGGTATTACATGGGGCTGGGAGGTCTCTTTTGGTCCAATATTCTGAACTTGGCTCTCCCACTCAGAGTCTCAGGCCTGACACCCCATCTGAGCAACAAGATTCTGTCAGCCACATGGCTCTGAAGCTAATGAAGAAAAGAAAAAGAAAGAATGAAAAAATAAACAAAGTAAAATAGAATAAAATAAAAATAACTTTATTAAAGTAAAAAATATTATTAAAATGAAAAAATTTAAAAGTAATAAAAAAAGGAAGAGAGCAACCAAACCAATAAACCAATCCACCGGTGATAACAAGTGGTAAAATCTATACTAAGATAAACATAAAAATCAAAAAATAGTCAGTCGCATATAGCCAACCTCAAGTCTACAGTTTCTCCCAAAGTGCACTGCCTCAATTTGGGGATGATTTGTTGTCTATTCAGGTATTCCACAGATGCAGGGTACATCAAGTTGATTAAGGAGATTTAATCCACTACTCCTGAGGTTGCATGCAGAAATTTCCCTTTCTCTTCTTTGTTCACACAGCTCCTGGGTTTCAGCTTTGCATTTAGCCCCACGTCTGCATACAGGTCGCCCTCTGGTGTCTGTTCTTCGCCCAGACAGAAAGGCGTTAATGCACCACCTGATTAGGGAGCTCTGACTCACTCAGGCTGGGGGGAGGGATGGGTACAGAAGCTGTGGCGAACCTGCAGTGGCAGAGGCTGGCATGATGTTGCAACAGCCTGAGGCACACTGTGTGTTCTCCCAAGGAAGTTGTCCCTGGATCACAGGACCCTGGCAGTGGCAGGCTGCACAGACCCCTGGGAGGGGTGGTGTGGATAGTGACCTGTGCTTGCACACAGGGTTCTTGGTGGCTGCAGCAGCAGCCTTAGCGTTTCATGCCCATCTCTGGTGTCTGCGCTGATAGCCGTGGCTTGCGCCTGTCTCTGAATCTCGTTTAGGCGGGGTTCTGAATCCCCTTTCCTTGTGTACCCCGAAACAATAGTCTGTTGCCTCTTAGGCAGTTCCAGACTTTTTCCTGGACTCCCTCTCAGTTAGCTGTGGTGCACTAGCCCCCTTCAGGCTATGTTCACACAGCCAACCCCAGTCCTCTCCCTGGTGTCTGAACTCCAAAGCCTGAACCTCAGCTCCCAGCACCCACCTTCCCCAGCAGGTGAGCAGACAAGCCTCTCAGGATGGTGAGTGCTGGTCAGCACTGATCTTCTGTGTGTGAATCTCTCCACTTTGCCCTGTGCACCCTTGTTGCTGCGCTCTCCTCCTTGGCTCTGAAGCTTCCCTCCTGCCCAACCCCTGTCTCCACCAGTGAAGGGGCTTCCTAGTTTGTGGCAACTTTTCCTCCTTCACAGCTCCCTCCCAGAGGTGCAGGTCCCGTCCCTACTCTTCTGTCTCTGTTTTTCTTTTTCTTTTGCCCTACCCAAATACGTGGGGAGTTTCTTGCCTTTTGTGGTATCTGAGGTCTTCTGCCAGCGTTCAGTAGGTTTTCTGTAGGAGTTGTTCCACATATAGATGCATTTTTGATGTATTTGTGGGGGAAGGTGATCTCCATGTCTTTCTCCTTCACCATCTTGAAGCTCTTCCTCATTCTTTTAAATGGCTGAGTAACATTCCATTGTATATATGTACCACATCTTATTATGCATTTTTCTGTCGATGGACATTTAGGTTGATTCCATGTTTTGGCTGTTGTAAACAGCACTGCAATGGACATCGGGGTGAACCGTGGTTTTCTCCATACAAATGCCCATGAGTTGGATTGCTGGATCATATGTTAGCTCTATTTTTAGTTTCTTAAGGAACCTCCATACTGTTCCCATAGTGGCTGTACCAATTTGCATTCCACCAACAGTGTTGGGTGGTTCCATTTCTCCACACCCTCTCCAACATTTATTGTTTGTAGATAGTCTGACTGGTGTGAGGTGATACCTTATTGTAGTTTTGATGTGCATTTCCTTAATAATTAGAGATATTGAGCATTTTTTCAGGTGCCTCATGACCATCTGTATGTCTTATTTGCAAAAATGTCTATTTAGCTCTTCTGCCCACTGTTTGATCGAGTTGTTTCTTTGATATTGAGCCACGTGAGCTGTTTACAAATTTTGGAGAATAATCCCTTGTTGGTCGCATCTTCTGAAAATATTTCTCCCATTCTGTGGGTTGCCTTTTCCTTTTATTTATGGTTTCCTTTGCTGTGCAAAATCTTTGCACAGCAAAGTTTAATTAGGTCCTGTTTGCTTATTTTTGTTTTTATCTTCATTAGTCTAGGAGATGGCTCAAAAAAGATATTGCTACAATTTATGTCAAAGTGTGTTCTTCCTGAGTGTTCCTCTAAGAATTTTATAGTACGTGGTCCTACATTTAGGTCTTTAATCCATCTTGAGTTTATTTTTGTGTATGGTGGTACAGAATGTTCTAATTTCACTTTTTTTTTACATGTAGTTGTCCAGTTTTTCTAGCACAATTTATTGAAGAGATTGTCTTTCCTCCATTTAATAGTCTTGGCTCCTTTGTTATAGATTAACTGACCATAGGTGTGTGGATTTATTTCTGGGCTTTCTATCCTGTTCCATTGATCTATATTTCTGTTTTTCTGCCAGTACCATACTGTTTTGATGACTTTAGCTTTGTAGCATAGTATGAAGTGAGGGAGCCTGATCCTCCAACTCTGCTTTTCTTTCTCAAGATTGCTTTGGTTATTGGGGTCTTTTTGTGTCTCCATACAAATTTTAAGATTTTTTTGTTCTAGTTCTGTGAAAAATACCAGTGGGAATTTGAGAGGAATTGCATTGTATCTGTATATTGCTTTGGGTAGTATAGTCATTTTGACAATATTGATTCTTCCAATCCAAGAATATGGCATATCTTTTCATCTCTTTCTGTCATCTTCTATTTCTTTCATCAGTGTCTTATAGTTTTCTTAGTGCAGTTCTCCTACTTCCTTAGGTAGGTTTATTCCTAGGTATTTTTTTCTTTTGGATGCGATGGTAAATGGGACTGTTCCCTTAATTTCTCTTTCTGATCTTTTGTTGTTAGTGTATAGGAATGCAACAGATTTCTGGGTATTAATTTTGTATCCTGCTATTTTACCAAATTCATTGATTAGCTCTAGTAATTTTCTGGTAGCATCCTTAGGATTCTCTATGTATAGTATCATGTCATATGCAAACAGTGACAGTTTTACTTCTTCTTTTCTGATTTGGATTCCTTTTATTTCTTTGTCTTCTCTGATTGCTGTGACTAAGATTTCCAAAACTATTTTGAATAAAATTGGTGAGAGGGGACATCCTTGTCTTGTTCCTGATTTAGAGGAAATGCTTTCAGTTTTTCACTATTGAGAATGATGTTTGCTGTGGGTTTCTCATATATGGCCTTTATTATGTTGAAGTAGGTTCCCTCTATGCCCACATTCTGGAGAATTTTTATCATAAATGGGGGTTGAATTTTGTCAAAAGCTTTTTCTGTGTCTGTTGAGTTGATCCTATGGATTTTATTCCTTAATTTGTTAATATGCTGTATCACATTGATTGATTTGCATGTATTAAAGAATCCTTGCATCCCTGGGTAAATCCTACTTGATCATTGTGTATGATTTTTTTAATGTGTTTTTGGATTTTGTTTGCTAGTATTTTGTTGAGGATTTTTGTGTCAGTGTTCATCACTGATATTGCCCTGTACTTTTCGTTTCTTTTCTTTACTTTTTAACATATTTATTAGAGTATAATTGCTTTACAATGGTGTGTCAGTTTCTGCTCTATAACAAAGTGAATCAGTTATATATATACATATGTCCCCATACCTCTTCCCTCTTGCATCTCCCTCCCTCCCATCCTCCCTATCCCACCCCTCTAGGTGGTCACAAAGCACCGAGCTGATCTCCCTGTGCTCTAAGGCTGCTTACCAGTAGTTACATTTGGTAGTGTATATATGTCCATGCCACTCTCTCACTTTGACCCAGCTTAATCTTCCCCCTCCCCGTATCTTCTGAAGTCCATTCTCTAGTAGGTCTGCATCTTTATTCCCGTCTTGCCCTTAGGTTATTCTGACCATTTCTTTTTTTTTTTTTTTAAGATGCTATATATATGTGTTAGCATACGGTATTTGTTTTTCTCTTTCTGACTTACTTCACTCTGTATGACAGTCTCTAGGTCCGTCCACCTCACTTCAAATAACTTAGTTTCATTCCTTTTTATGGCTGAGTAATATTCCATTGTATATATTTGCCACATCTTCTTTATCCATTCATCTGTTGATGGACAGTTAGGTTGCTTCCATGTCCTGGCTATTGTAAATAGACAGCAATGAACATTTTGGTACATGACTCTTTTTGAATTATGGTTTCTCAGGGTATATGCCCAATAGTGGGATTGCTGGGTTGTATGTTAGTACTATTTTTAGTTTTTTAAGGAACCTCCATACTGTTGTCCATAGTGGCTGTATCAATTTACATTCCCACCAACAGTGCAAGAGGGTACTCTTTTATCCACACCCTCTCCAGCATTTATTGTTTCTGGATTTTTTGATGATGGGCATTCTGACCGGTGTGAGATGATATCTCATTGTAGTTTTGATTTGCATTTCTCTAATGATTAATGATGTTGAGCATTCTTTCATGTGTTTGTTGGCAATCTGTATATATTCTTTGGAGAAATGTCTATTTAGGTCTTCTGCCCATTTTTGGGTTGGGTTGTTTGTTTTTTTGAGATTGAGCTGCATGAGTTGCTTGTATGTTTTGGAAATTAATCTTTGTCAGTTGCTTCATTTGCAAATATTTTCTCCCATTCTGAGGGTTGCCTTTTCATCTTGTTTATGGTTACGTTTTCTGTGCAAAAGCTTTTAAGTTTCATTAGGTCCCATTTGTTTCTTTTTGTTTTTATTTCCATTTCTCTAGGAGGTGGGTCAAAAAGATCTTGCTGTGATTTATGTCCTAGAGTGTTCTTCCTATGTTTTCCTCTAAGAGTTTGATGGTGTCTGGCTTTACATTTAGGTCTTTAATCCATTTTGAGTTTATTTTTGTGTATGGTGTTAGGGATTGTTCTAATTTCATTCTTTTACATGTAGCTGTCCAGTTTTCCCAGCACCACTTATTGAAGAGGCTGTCTTTTCTCCACTGTATATTCTTGCCTCGTTTATCAAAGGTAAGATGACCATATGTGCGTGGGTTTATCTCTGGACTTTCTATCCTGTTCCATTGATCTCTATTTCTGTTTTTGTGCCAGTACCATACTGTCTTGGTTACTGCAGCTTTGTAGTATCGTCTGAAGTCAGGGAGCCTGATTCCTCCAGCTCCATTTTTCTTTCTCAAGATTGCTTTGGCTATTTGGGGTGTTTTGTGTTTTCATACAAATTGTGAAATTTTTTGTTCTAGTTCTGTGAGAATTGCCAGTGGTAGTTTGATAGGGATTGCATTGAATCTGTAGATTGCTTTGGGTAGTAGAGTCATTTTCACAATGTTGATTCTTCCAATCCAAGAACATGGTATATCTCTTCATCTATTTGCATCATCTTTAATTTCTTTCATCAGTGTCTTATAATTTTCTGCATACAGGTCTTTTGCCTCCTTAGGTAGGTTTATTCCTAGATATTTTATTCTTTTGGCTGCAGTGGTAAATGGGAGTGTTTTCTTAATTTCACTTTCAGATTTTTCATCATTAGTGTATAGGAATGCCAGAGATTTCTGTGCATTAATTTTGTATCCTGCTACTTTACCAAATTCATTGATTAGCTCTAGTAGTTTTCTGGTAGCATCTTTAGGATTCTCTATGTATAGTACCATGTCATCTACAAAGAGTGACAGCTTTACTTCTTCTTTTCGGATTTGGATTCCTTTTATTTCTTCTTCTTCTCTGATTTCTGTGGCTAAGACTTCGAAAACTATGTTGTATAATTGTGGTTAGAGTGGGCAACTTTGTCTTGTTCCTGATCTTAGTGGAAATGGTTTCTGTTTTTCACCATTGAGGACGATGTTGGCTGTGGGTTTGTCATAAACGGCCTTTATTATGTTGAGGAAAGTTTCCTCTATGCCTACTTTCTGGAGGGTTTTTATCGGAAATGGGTGTTGAGTTTTGTTGAAAGCTTTCTCTGCAGCTATTGAGATGATCACATGGTTTTTCTCCTTCAGTTTGTTAATATGGTGTATCATGTTGATTGACTTGCGTATATTGAAGAATCTTTGCATTCCTGGGATAAACCCCACTTGATCATAGTGTATGATACGTTTAATGTGCTGTTGGATTCTGTTTGCTAGTGTTTTGTTGAGGATTTTTGCATCTATGTTCATCTGTGATATTGGCCTGTAGTTTTCTTTCTTTGTGACATCTTTGTGTGGATCTGCTATCAGGGTGATGGTGGACTCATAGAATGAGTTTGGGAGTGTTCCTCCCTCTGCTATATTTTGGAAGAGTTTGAGAATGATGGTTGTTAGCTCTTCTCTAAATGTTTGATAGAATTCGCCTGTGAAGCCATCTGGTCCTGGGCTTTTGTTTGTTGGAAGATTGTTAACCACAGTCTCAATTTCAGTGCTTGTGATTGGTCTGTTCATATTTCCTATTTCTTCCTGGTTCAGTCTCGAAACATTGTGCATTTCTAAGAATTTGTCCATTTCTTCCAGTCTGTCCGTTTTATTAGCATACAGTTGCTTGTAGTAATTTCTTATGATCTTTGTATTTCTGCAGTGTCAGTTGTTATTATCCTTTTTCATTTCTATTTCTACTGTTTTGAGTCTTCTCCCTTTTTTGCTTGATAAGCCTGGCTAATGATTTATCAATATTGTTTATCTTCTCAAAGAACCAGCTTTTAATTTTATTGATCTTTACTGTCGTTTCCTTCATTTCTTTTTCATTTATTTCTGATCTGATCTTTATGATTTCTTTCCTTCTGCTAACTTTGGCGGTTTTTTGTTCTTTTTTTCTAATTGCTTTAGGTGTAAGGTTAGGTTGTTTATTTGAGATGTTTCTTGTTTTTTAAGGTAAGCTTGTATAGCTATAAAATTCCCTCTTAGAACTGCTTTTGCTGCATCCCATAGGTTTTGGGTTGTTGTGTTTTCATTGTCATTTGTTTCTAGGTATTTTTTGATTTCCTTAGTGATCTCTTGGTTATTAAGTAGTGTGTTGTTTAGCCTCCATGTGTTTGTATTTCTTACAGGTTTTTTCCTGTAATTGATATCTAGTCTCATAGCATTGTGGTTGGAAAAGATACATGATACGATTTCAATTTTCTTAAATATACCAAGGCTTGATTTGTGACCCAAGATATGATCTATTCTGGAGAATGTTCCATGAGCACTTGAGAAGAAACTGTATTCTGTTGTTTTTGGATGGAATATCATATAGATATCAACTCAGTCCATCTTATTTAATGTATCATTTAAAGCTTGTGTTTCCTTATTTATTTTCATTATGGATGATCTGTCTATTGGTGAAAGTGGGGTGTTAATGTCCCCTACTATGATTGTGTTACTGTTTATTTCCCCTTTTATGGCTGTTAGTATTTGCCTTCTGTATTGCGGTGCTCCTATGTTGGGTGCATAAATATTTTCAGTTGTTATATCTGCTTCTTGGTTAATCCCTTGATCATTATGTAGTGTCCTTCTTTGTCTCTTGTAATATTCTTTGTTTTAAAGTCTATTTTGTCTGATATGGGAATTGATACTCCAGCTTTCTTTTAATTTCCATTTGCATGGAATATCTTTTTCCATCCCCTCACTTTCAGTCTATGTGTCCCTAGGTCCGAAGTGGGTCTCTTGTATACAGCATATGTATGGGTCTTGTTTTTGTATCCATTCAGGCAGTGTATGTCTTTTGGTTGGAGCGTTTAATCCATTTACATTTAAGATAATTGTTGATATGTATGTTCCTATTACCATTTTCTTAATTGTTTTGGGTTTATTATTGTAGGTCTTTTCCTTCTCTTGTGTTTCCTGCCTAGAGAAGTGCCTTTAGCATTTGTTTTAAAGCTGGTTTGGTGGTTCTGATTTCTCTTAGCTTTTGCTTGTCTCTAAAGCTTTTAGTTTCTCTGTCAAATCCGAATGAGATCCTTGCTGTGTAGAGTAATCTTGTTGTAGGGTTTTCTCTTTCATCACTTTAACTATGTCATGCCACTCCCTTCTGGCTTGCAGAGTTTCTGCTGAAAGATCAGCTGTTAACCTTATGGGGATTCCCTTCTGTGTTACTTGGTGTTTTTCCCTTGCTGCTTTTAATATTTGTTCTTTGTTTTTAATTTTTGATAGTTTGATTAACCTGTTGCTTGGTGTGTTTCTCCTTGGATTTATCCTGTATGGCACTCTCTGTGCTTCCAGGACTTGATTAACTATTTCCTTTCCCATATTAGGGAAGTTTTCAACTATAATCTCTTCAAATATATTCTCAGTCCCTTTCTTTTTCTCTTCTTCTTGTGGGACCCTTGTAATTCGAATGTTGGTGTGTTTAATGTTGCCCCAGAAGTCTCTGAGACTGTCTTCAATTTTTTTCATTCTTTTTTCTTTATTCTGCTCTGCAGTTGTTATTTCCACTCTTTTATCTTCCAGGTCACTTATCCGTTCTTCTGCCTCAGTTATTCTGCTATTGATCCCTTCTAGAGAATTTTTAATTTCATTTATTGTGTTGTTCATCTCTGTTTGTTTGCTTTTAGTTCTTCTAGGTCCTTGTTAAACGTTTCTTGGATTTTCTCCATTCTACTTCCAAGATTTTGGATCATCTTTAATATCATTATTTTGAATTCTTTTTCAGGTAGACTGCCTATTTCCTCTTCCTTTGTTAGGTCTGGTGGGTTTTTGCCTTGCTCCTTCATCTTCTGTGTGTTTCTCTGTCTTCTCATTTTGTTTAACTTACTATGTTTGGGGTCTCCTTTTCGCAGTTTGCAGGTTCGTAGTTTCCATTGTTTTTGGTGTCACCCCAGTGGCTAAGGTTGGTTCAGTGGGTTGTGTAGGCTTCCTGGTGGAGGGGACTAGTGCCTGTGTCCTGGTGGATGAGGCTGGATCTTGTCTTTCTAGTGGGCAGGTCCACGTCTGGTGGTGTGTTTTGGGGTGTCTGTGTCCATATTATGATTTTAGGCAGCCTCTGTGCTCATGGATGGGGCTGTGTTCGTGTCTTGTTTGTTGTTTGACATAGGGTGTCCTGCACTGTAGCTTGCTGGTCGTTGAGTGGAGCTGGGTATTGGCATTGAGATGGAGATCTCTGAGAGGTTTTCACCGTTTGATATTACATGGAGCTGGGAGGTCTCTTGTGGACCAGTGTTGTGAACTTGTCTCTCCCACCTCAGTGGCACAGCCCTGACGCCTTGCTGGAGCCCCAAGAGCCTGTCCTTCACATGCCTCAGAATAAAAGGGAGTAAAAAGAATGAAAGAAGGAAGAAGATAAAATAAAATAAAGTAAAATAAAATAAAATAAAGTTATTAAAATAAAAAACAAAAAATTATTATTAAGAAAAAAAATTCTTTTTAAGTAAAAAAAAAAATGGACAGAGAGAACCCTATGACAAATGGCAAAAGCAAAGCTATACAGAGAAAATCACACACAGAAGCATACGCATACACACTCACACAAAGGGAAAATGCGGAATAATTATATATATCATTGGTCCGAAGTTCCACCTCCTCAATTTGGAATGATTCGTTGTCTATTGAGGTATTCCACAGATGCAGGGTACCTCAAGTTGATTGTGAAGTTTTAATCCGCTGGTCCTGAGGCTGCTGGGAGCAATTTCCCCTTCTCTTCTTTGTTCCCACAGCTCCCGGGGTTCAGCTTTGGATTTGGACCCGCCTCTGCGTGTAGGTCGCCTGAGGGTGTCTGTTCTTCGCTCAGACAGGACTGGGTTAAAGGAGCAGCTGATTCAGGGGCTGTGGCTCATTCAGGCCAGGGGGAGGGAGGGGTACGGATGTTTGGTGAGCCTGCAGCGGCAGAGGCCGGCAGGACGTTGCACCAGCCTGAGGCACGCCGTGCGTTCTCCCGGGGAAGTTGTCCCTGGATCACGGGATCCTGGCAGTGGCGGGCTGCACAGGCTCCCGGGAGGTGAGATGTGGATAGTGATCTGTGCTTGCACACAGGCTTCTTGGTGGCTGCAGCTGCAGCCTGAGCGTCTCATGCCCGTCTCTGGGGTCCGTGCTGATTGCCACGGCTCGCGCCCTTCTCTGGAGCTCCTTTAAGCAGCACTCTTAATCCCCTCTCCTCACGCACCAGGAAACAAAGAGGCAAGAAAAAGTCTCTTTTCTCTTTGGCAGCTCCAGACTTTTTCCTGGACTCTCTCCTGGCTAGCTGTGGTGCAGTAGCCCCCTTCAGGCTGTGTTCATGCAGCCAACCCCAGTCCTCTCCCTGGGATCTGAGCGAAGCCCGAGCCTCAGCTTCCAGCCCCCACCTGTCCCAGCGGGTGTGCAGAGAAGCCTCTCAGGCTGGTGAGTGCTGGTCAGCACCGATCCCCTTTGTGGGAATTTCTCCGCTTTGCCCTCCGCACCCCTGTTGCTGCACTCTCCTCCGTGGCTCTGGAGCTCCCCCCCTCCGCCACCAGCAGTCTGTGCCCGAGAAGGGGTTTCCTAGTGTGTGAAAACCTTTCCTCCTTCACAGCTTCCTCCCACTGGTGCAGATTCCATCCCTATTCTTTGTCTCTGTTTTTTCTTTTACCCTACCCAGGTACGTGGGGAGTTTCTTGCCTTTTGGAAGGTCTGAGGTCTTCTGCCAGCATTCAGTAGGTGTTCTGTAGGAGTTGTTCCACATGTAGATGTATTTCTGATGTATTTGTGGAGAAGAAGGTGATCTCCGCGTCTTACTCTTACGCCATCTTGAAGCTCCTGTACTTTTCTTTTTTGTGGTATTTTTGTCACGTTTTGGTATCAGTGTGATGGTGGAGTCATAGAATGAGTTTGGGACTATTCCTTCCTGTGAAATGTTTTGGAATATTTTCAGAAAGATAGGTGGTAACTCTGCTCTAAATGTTTGATAAAATTTGCCTGTGAAGGCATCTGGCCCTGGACTTTTTTTGTTGTGAGTTTTTTTTTTTTAATTTATTTATTTATGGCTGTGTTGGGTCTTCCTTTCTGTGCGAGGGCTTTCTCTAGTTGCGGCAAGTGGGGGCCACTATTCATCGTGGTGTGCAGGCCTCTCACTGTCGTGGCCTCTCTTGTTGTGGAGCACAGGCTCCAGATGCGCAGGCTCAGTAATTGTGGCTCACAGGCCCAGTTGCTCCGTGGCATGTGGGATCCTCCCAGACCAGGGCTCAAACCCGTGTCTCCTGAATTGGCAGGCAGACTCTCAACCACTGCACCACCAGGGAAGCCCTGTTGTGAGTTTTTAAGTCACAGTTTCAATTTCAGAACTTGTGATTGGTCTGTTCATATTTTCTCTTTCTTCCTGGTTCAGTCTTTAGAGATTGTATCTTTTTAATAATTTGTCCATTTCTTCCAGGTTTTCCATTTTATTGTCATATAGTTTCTTGTAGTAGTCTCTTATGATCCTTTGTCTTTCTGTGGTGTCAGTTGTAAATTCTACTTTTTATTTCTAATTTTATTGATTTGAGCCCTCTCCCTTTTTTCCTGGGTGAGTCTGGCTAAAAATTTATCAATTTTTTTTATCTTCTCAAGGAACCGGCTTTTGGTTTCAATTATCTTGTCCATTGTTTTCTTTGTTTCTGTTTCATTTATTTCTGCTATGATCTTTATGATTTCTTTTCTTCCACTAACTTTGGGTTTTGGTTGTTCTTCTTTCTCTAGTTGTTTTGGGTGTAAGGTTATGTTGTTTATTTGTGATTTTTCTTGTTTCATGGGATAAGATATTATTGCTATAAACTTCCATCTTAAAACTGCTTTTGCCATGCCCCATAGATTTTGGATCATCATGGTTTTGTTTTCGTTGTATCTAAGTATTTTTTATTTCCTCTTCAATTTCTTCAGTAATCCATTCATTGTTCAGTAGGATATTGTTTCAACTCCACATATTTGTGTTGTTTTGACAGGTTTTTTTTCTTGTAGTATAGTTTTAATCTCATAACCTTGTGGTCAGAAAAGGTGCTTGATATGATTTCAATTTTCTTAAATTTAATGAGGCTCACTTTGTGGCCCAGCATGTGTTCAGTCCTAGAGAATATTCCATGTGCACTTGAGAAGAATGTGTATTCTGCTGCTTTTGGATGGAATGCTCTATTAATATCAATTAAGTCCATCTTGTCTAATGTGTCATTTTAGTCCTTTGTTTCCTTATTGAACTTCTGTCTGGATGATCTGTCCATTGATGAAAGTGGGGTGTTAAAGTACCCCCACTATTATTGTGTTACTGTCAATTTCTCCTTTTTTGGCTGTTACTCTTTGCCTTATATATTCGTCTGCTCCTCTGTTGGGTGCTTATATATTTACAATTGTTATATCTTCTTCTTGGAGTTATTTATTGATCATTATGGAGTGTCCTTCTTTGTCTCATGTAACAGTGTTTATTTTAAAGTGTATTTTCTTTGATATGAGTATTGCTACTCCAGCTTTCTTTTGATTTCCATTTGCATGGCATACTTTTTCCATCCATCATTTTCAGTCTGAATGTTCCCCTAGATCTGAAGGTGGTCACTTGTAGACAGCATATATATGGATCTTGTTTTTGTATCTATTCAGCCAGTCTATGTCCTTTGTTTCGAGCATTTAACCCCTTTACATTTAAGGTAATTATCGATATGTATGTTCTTATTTCCAGTTTGTTAATTGTTTTGGATTTGTTTTTGTAGGTCTTTTTTTTTCCTTCCTCTTTTGTTACCTTGTGAATTGATGACTAAGTTTACTGTTGTGTTTGGTTTCCTTTATTATGTGTGTATCTATTGTAGTTTTTGGTTTGCAGTTACCATTAGGTTTTGATATTACAGACTGTATATAAACAAGAGTATTTTAAATTGCTGGTCTTTTAATTTCAAATGCACTTCCAATATTCTGCATTTGTGCTGTCCTCTACCCACAGTGTCTGGTTTTGATATCATATTTGTTTGCAGGTGATTTCCTACCTTTACTGTTTGTTTGCCTTTACTCATGAGCTTTTCCATTCTTAATTTTCCTGTTTCTAGTTGTGGCCTTTTCTTTTCCGCTTAGAGAATTTCCTTTAGCATTTGTTGCAAAGCTGGTCTGGTGGTGCTGAATTCTCTTAGTTTTTGCTTATCTGTAAAGCTTTTGATTTCTCCATCAAATCTGAATAAGAGCCTTGGTGGGTAGAGTATTCTTGGTTGTAGGTTCTTCCCTTTCATCACTTTAAATATATCATGCCACTGCCTTCTGGCCTGCAGGGTTTCTCCTGAGAAATCAGCTGATACCCTTATGGGGATTCCCTTGCATGTTATTTGTTGCTTTTTCTTTGTTGCTTTTAATATTTTTTCTTTGTCTTTAATTTTTATCAGTTTGATTACTGTGTGTCTCTGTGTGTTCCTTCTTGGGTTTATCCGGTGTGGGATTCTCTGCACTTCCTGGACTTGGGTGACTTTTTCCTTTTCCATGTTATGGAAGTTTTTAGCTATTACCTCTTTAAGTATTTTCTCAGATCCTTTCTCTCTCTCTTCTCTTTCTGGGACCCCTGTAACATGAATGTTGGTGCATTTAATATTGTCCCAGAGGTCTCTGAGACTGTCTTCATTTCTTTTCAGTCTTTTTTCTTTATTCTGTTACATGACAGTGATTTCCAGCATTTTGTCTTCCAGGTCACTTATCCATTCCTCTGCCTCAGTTATTCTGCTATTGATTACTTCTAGTGTACTTCTCATTTCACTTATTGTATTGTTCATCTCTGTTTGTTCATTCTTTAGTTCTTCTAGGTTTTCATTAAGCATTTCTTGAATCTTCTCCATTCTTTTCCCAAGATCCTGCATCATTGTCACTCTCATTATTCTGAATTCCTTTAATGATAGATTACCTATCTCCACTTCACTTAGTTGTTCTGGGGTTTTATCTTGTTCCTTCAGCTGCGACATATTCCTGTGCCATCTCACTTATCCAAATTTCTGTGATTGTGGTTTTCGTTCTGCAGGCTGCAAGACTGTAGTTCTCCTTGCTTCTTTTGTCTGCCTTCTGGTGAATGAGTCTAAGAGAATTGTTCAGGCTTCCTGGTGGCAGGGACTTGTTACTGCCCACTGGTAGGTTGAGTTGGGCCTTGTCCCTCTGGTGAGCAGGGCATGCTCAGGAAGACTTTAAGCAACCTGTCTGCTGATGGGTAAGGCTGTGTTCCCACCCTGTTGGTTGTTTGGCCTGAAGCATCCCAGCACTGGAGCCTACAGGCTGTTGGGTGGGGCTAGGTCTTGGGGAAGAAATGGTCACCTCCAATACTAGCAGGTATGTCTGACCCAGTCTCTTATGAAGTCACTGCTTTTATCCTTGGGCCCTGTTGTGAACAATATTTTGTGTGCACCCTCCAAGACTGCAGTCTTTCTTTCCTCCAGTCCTGTGGAATTCCTGCAATCTAACCCCACTGGCCTTCAAAGCTGGATTCTCTGGGGGGGGTCATCCTCCCATTGCCAGACCCCCAGGCTGGTAAGCCTGACATGGGACTCAGGACTTTCACTCCTGTGTGTGAACTTCTGTGGTATAATTATTTTCCAGTTTGTGGGTCACCCACCTGGCGCATATGGGGTTTGATTTTATCACAGTTGTGCTCCTCCTACCATCTCGTTGTGGTTTTTTCTTTGTCTGTGAATGTAGGGTATCTGTTTTTTTCTGTTTGTTTGGTTTTTTTTGGTAGGTTCCAGCTTTTTTTTTGTCAATGGTTGCTCAGTAGTTAGTTGTGATTTTGGTGTTTTTGTAAGAAGGGGTGAGCTCATGTCCTTCTAATCCACCATATTGCAACAACAAGCAAGTCGACCTCACTCTCCTCTGCCCTTGGAGCTTCTGCTGGGGCCTCTCATCGTGGAATTCTACTGTGGCAGTCACCCAGCACTCAAAAGAGCAGTAGGGTTTAACGTTAGAAGAACTGGATGAAGTGATGCCTCATTCACTTGCTGGCTGTGGAACCCAGGCACAGCCCAAATATCCCTGAGCCTGTTTCTCACCTCCACTTGGCCCCAGAGCTCTTCCAACGTTGGAGCTCCACCAGTTACTCGGGGCTCACCCACTTCCTCCTTGGCATCTTGCCATCAGCTTGCTCTGGAACATTGTTAATTGGTTCCTTTTCCCCTCTCCTGGCCAGAAGCATGAGAGGAGTTTTCTCCAGTATTTTCTGTGGGAAAGTGCCTGAGCTTCTGGAAGCCAGTCTCACAATATTGTGGGGTCCTCCTATGACTGGGTCTCCCTGGAGTTTTTAACTCTCAGAGTTGTCCACACTGAGCCTCCAGAAATTCATCAGTTACAGTTCACGTTTTCCTACTGCAGCTCTGGATCCTGTGGTGTTTTTTACTTGTGAATCTCTTCTGGTAAACCATGACTCCTTGTGTTTGCCTCTCTGTGTCTCTTATTTTTGTGGGCAGCAGTTTTCTCCATGTCTTCCCCTCTCCTACAGACCCAAGAAGAGCTGTTGATTTTTCAGTCTGTTCATCGTTTTACCTGTTGTTAGTATAGAGTGGCAACTTCCAATCTCCTTACGTATGATCTAGGCGTATTTGAAAATGATGATTTCTCTCTTCATCCTGCCAGAGGGGAATTTTTCTTTAAACATTAGTATGTAAACCTGGTAGGCTTTCTGCAGCTAATACTCATGAACTGTATGTGCTTCCCTAATACATGGCACCCCTGGAGTTTTAGCACTCAAACTTGTATACATTGAGCTTCTAACAATTTGTGGATTACAGTTTAGGTTTTTCTGCCACAGGACTGATTTCCATGTAATTTTTTGCTCCTGGATTTCTGCTCATGTGTAAGTTGTAATTATCCTTACCCAATCTGTGCATCTCTTCAATTTGGGGGGCAGTAGTTTTCCATGTAATCCCAGTTCTCTGTTGGATCTAAGAAGATTGGTCAATTTTCAGTTTGTTCAGGTTATTTTTTGTGGTTGTTGTGTGGGCAGGATTGATGCCTTCTGAGCTCTTTACATGCTGGACTAGAAACTGGAAGTCAGCACTATCATTTTTCTTGATTTTTTGTGTGGAAACTGTGGCTATGAGATGTGACAGAATTTACAAATGGTCACATAGCCAGGAAGTAGGACTTGGATCTAGTTTTTTTGTCTCCTATTCCCATCCACCCCAACTCTTCTGCACTTCCTCAGAGATGCCAGTTCAGTTTTTCTAAATAGCCTCCACTCTCCCTCTCCCCACTTCCTATACTCCCTTGCCCCAACTCTTGGTAGAACTTTTTCACAGTTAGAGCACGTTTGCTGAGTATGGCCAGATGGCTTTGGAACCTCACAGTTGCAAGTTCAAATCTTGATTCTCCCACTTGCTAGTTGTAGGACCTTGGGACATTTAGCTTACCTCTATGCACGTCGGATTTGTTGTCTTGGAAACAGGTAATAACAACTTCCTTATAGGATTTTTGGGATATTTAATTGGGATACTTATCTGCATAACCTAATATATTGTGGAGGAGATTCAACTATTAAGTGGTGGTTTGGACTAGACGACTGTGTAGATATCTTCCAACCTTGAGATTCTGTGACCCATGACTCTTCTGAAGATTTTGGTCTTTCAATTTGATCTTTCCAATCTCCAAATTCTCAGAACACTTGTCTTGAAGCACAAAGTTTACCACTTGATCATATACTCTTAAAAATACCATGAAATAAACAGACAAAAGAGTGTATAAAACATCTATGTAAAGCTTAAAGGATGATAATTAAATGAATACCCACATGCCCATCATCCTGCTTAAGAAATAGAATACTGAAGAGGACCATAGAGGGCTCCTATATGCCTCTCCTTGATCACATCCTCTCTTTTCCCCAAAGGTAACCATTACTCTGAATTTTGTTTTAATCATCCTCTTGCTTTATTATTTTTTTTTTACCACCTAGGTATATAAACACTATTCTGTGTATTTCTGTCCATTTTGAAACTTACATAAATTATACTTTATATTTCTGAGAGTCATGTTCATGTATGTAGTAACTATAGTTTGTTCTTTTCCATTGTTGTGTAGTATTCCATTATTTGAATATATAACATTTCATTTATCTATTCTCCTGTTGAGAGACAACTGGGCTGTTTCTAGCATGGAGCTATGGCAAACAGTGTTGCTATGCACATTCTTGTGCCATCTTCTGGGATACATGTTCAGGGCCTTCTTCAGTATACATCCCCAAGAGTGGAATTGTTGGTTTGTAAGATAAGCACATTTTCAAATTTACTAGACAAAGCTGAATAGCCCTCCAATGTGGTTGCACCATTTTACAGTATCACAATGAAAGTTTCTTCTACTGTGTATCTTCATCCACACTTGATATTGTCAGCCTTTGTAAATTTTGTCAATCTGTTAGGTGTAAATATGTGTCTCCTTGTGGATTTAATTTGCATTTTCCTGATTACCAATTAGACTGAGTATATCTTTCATGTTTGTGACCCATTAAAATATGTATTTTTTGTGAACTACCTAGTCATGTGTTTGACCTATTTTTTTCTATTGGGTTTTTTGATGTATTTTCCTATTTATTTATAGGAGCTCTTTATATAATCATATATTCTTTTTACTTTTTATTATAATCATATATTCTTTTATTATATTCTCTTTAATGATACACATTAGTTTCCTCATCCAGATTTATAAACTTCTGAAGGGCAGGAATGCCCTTCCCTCACCCCACCCACTCAGCTGAACCTGAGGAAGACTACATAGCAGACAGGGGAGGTCTCTGAATGGTCAGCCTCGGTCACAGACAATTAGAATAAGCACTCTCCTTTATCTTTGACCTCTACCTGGAGGTCACTGAAGGAAATGGGGTTGGGAAGTAAGGGCACTGACAATATTTAAACCCTGTGTGCCAGACTAGGCTCAACACTCTAATGCATGATCTTGTTTAAGCCTCACAATGACCCTGAGAGATAGATATAATTCTCATTTCACAATGGAGGAGGCTCAGAGAGGTAAAGTCCAAATATATCCAGAATGTGCCTGCTTCTCACCTCCTCTACTACCAATATGCCTAATCCAAACCACTCTTACCTTTCAAATACAACAAGCTTGCTTCTACTTCAAGGCCTTTGCACTTGTGGTTTCTTTAGCCTAGAACACTCTTCCCTTAGCTTAATGGTTCATTCCCCTCACTTCATTCAGGTCTCTACTCCAATGTTACATGGCAGAGGTATTTTCAATAATATCTCAAATAACTACCTCATTCTGTCCTTTTATTTCACTTCATTTCTAGAGCACTTGATACCACCTTATGTGTTGCAAATTTGTTTATCATCTGTCTTCTCCTGCTAGAATGTGAGCTGTGTGAGGGCTCCATGAGGGCAGGGTCCTTGTCTGATTTGTTTGCCACTGTATCTCAGCCTCTGAACAGGCATGGTATCTACTGAGTATTCACTAAATTTATGTTGAACCGAAAAGTCGAAGTCACTTGCCCAAGGTCATCTGTTCATTGACTGGTGAAGTCAGCATTCTAACCAAAGTCTACGGAACTCAAATCTGGTGTTCTTTCTCCTACTCCACAGAAGACCTGCTCTTTTCTTCAAAATCTCAAGTACAAATTTCAGACTAGACTTGGAAGGGATGTGGCCTTGAGTCAGAGGGAAAACAGAGAGCAAGACCTAGTAGAAAAGAGGCAAAACTGATGCAGAACCTGTGTAGCAGAGAAGGACTTATCATTTTATCCTCCCCAGTAAGAAGAGGAGGCAGTGGGCAGAAGACATGAAAGAGGCAGGCAAGTGTAATGGTGGCTCTCTATACGGTATGGTTTTTGGGTGCTAGGAAGGTTCCCTGCCCCAAAATTTCTTTCCCATGTACCTGAAATTCTACTCTCAGTGATTCATTTCTTTTCAGGGGCTTACCAATGGATTTTGCAGAGGAGAAGACTGACTTACTGGCTTAATGGCCTGAAAGGGAGTTCTCTCAATCTTGTGGTAACTCTTGTGAGGATCTGAGGAAAACTTGGGAAATAAATCTCAGAGACCTAGGGGGACCGGGAGGGCTACAGATTATGTTTATGGAAGAAGGGAATGAGAACCCTCCCCCCACCTTTTGCTGAGAGGTGCTCTAGCCCTTTATATTCAGAGTACAGTCTCCAGATCAACAGCATTGGCATCATCTGGTAACTTGTTAGAAATGCAAAATCTCAAGCACAACTACACACCTACTGAATCAGAATCTGCAGTTTAATAAGATCCTCACATTATTCATGTACACATTCACGTGTGAGAAGGTAGAGTTGTTCGTAGTTATAGTTCTTTTCTTTCCGTTGCTATATAGTATTTCATTGTCTGAATATACAACTTTTTTATTGAAGTATAGTTGACTTACAATATTATGTTAGTTTTAGGCATACAACATAGTAACTCGATACTTTTATAGATTATACTCCATACAATGTTATTATAAAATATTGACTATATTCCCTGTGCTGTACATTACATCCTAGTAACTTAATTATTTTACACCTAGTAGTTTGTACCTATTAATTGCCTTCACTTATTTTGCCCCTCTCCCAACCCCTTTCCTCTCTAGTAACCACTAGTCTGTTTCTGTTTTATTTGTTCACTTGTTTTATTTTTTAAAATCCACATAAAAGTGGATACAATATTTTTCATTCTCTGTCTGACTTATTTCACTAAGCATACTACCCCCTAGGTCCATCTATGCTGTTGCACATGGCAAAATTTCATTCTTTTAATGGCTGAGTAATATTTCATTGTGTGTGTGTGTGTGTGTGTATATATATATATATATAATATATACGATACCACATCTTAGCCACTCATTTGTTGATGGACATTTAGTACCACAACTTATATTCCATATGTCCAGAAGCTAGAAACTTCTAAAGTAACAAAGATGCCTGTGACCAGGTAGTGTGGTGGTCCCAATTTGGTTCCTTCCAGCCTCAGTGCCTTCTTGGAATGCTTTCACTTATGCCTTAGTGTTGCTCCCACTCCCTCTCTTAGAACACAGCCCAAGCCTAGACACAGACAGACCCTGGGACTCTCTGTTGACATTCATCAATAGGAACGTTAAGTAAAGGCAAACAAAAAGCTAATCAATGCAGAACTTGCAAAGAGCATACATAATAACAGTCACTTTTTCAAAGTTCACCTTTTTATAAATATAACAATGGTAGTTTTTTTTTTCCAACCTGAAACCACCAACACAGTAGCCTGTTGAGAGAATATGAAATGCAGGTTTCTGATTCTACAAATGTAGTGAGCACAGCAAAAGAACGTTCTCCTAATCCTTAGTTACACTTTTCTCAAGGTAACTAATTCCCCTCTTGACCCAGATGGACTGGCTTTGCTTTTCAATTACTTCGCTTGGGTTTTTCTCCCCTCCAGGTTCCTCCCAGCAACATGAGGCAGACACTATCTTATCTCTTGCTACATGGGAGTGGCCGTCCATGAGTAAGAACAGACACCAAAGACCTTCACTTTTCAAACTTCCCAAATGACCCAAGGTCCTTATCCCTCAGTTCTCATTCAGAATACTTACAAATAGAGACATGGGATTTTGTTGAACCTCAAGAAGGCCAGGTAGTTGGGATGTTTAAACAACAAAAGCTTTGGACGGTGCCTGGCGCAGGGTCTGGTCATTTCATACTCATCTAAATGTGAGAGGCTCAAGTTCTTAGGATCTTCCACCTTTGGAGCTTTCTGTGATGATTCATAGAGGAAGAGTCCCCCTTTTCTTCCTTGCAAAACCCCTATGGTGATGTGGTCTTGTGGTGTCCCCTTTATAGATTAGTCAGATAACAACATTTTAACCACACAATCCACACAACCTGAACAATGACAGTTATATCCAAGTACTAACTGAGGGATCACTTGCACAACAAGGGGACCCATGTACTTTTGCTTCAAGGGTTAAAACATTGTGAGGCAGCTGCATTAGTCAGGAGAGCGACAGCATAAAAGAATTGTAAGAAAGGTTGAAGTATGGGATTAAGTTTATTAAGGAAAACAAGAGAATGGAGAAGTGGGCAGAAAAACAGGGCCTGAGAAACTGAAGAGGCAAGGTAGGAACATTTAGGTTGACAATTATGCTTTTGTGTTGCAGTTTTGAAATTTGATTTTGAGAAAGGCAGATCTCTGACTGAAGTGGAGATGCATTCAGGCTAACATAGAGACGTAACAACAGCTCTCAGATCTGGATATATGTTTGAAAGAATGGCTTCTCAAAATAGATCTGGATATATGGATAATGTCCCCTTAAAACTTTCTTTCTTTAATTGAAGAATCTTGAACTCCTGTAATGTCATCTGGTACATCAGGGCTGTCTGGGCTCAGGCCAGGGAGAAGCATCAGGCTGCCTAAGGTGTAGATTAGTGAGGCTTGGGGAATAAACCTCAGCTCCTAATTAACAACAAGTGTTCACAGAATGAAAGCACCATTGAAATGCTAGGCCCTAGTTCCCAAACTCAAGTGTGCCTCAGAATCACTGAGGGTGCTTGTTAAACATGCATATTCCTTGGTTCCAATTACCAGTTTCTGTATCAGGTAGCTCTGACTCAGGTGGGCTGTACTTTGAGAAATATTGTCTTAGGGGAAAGACGCTGGCCAAATGAGAGAAAGGTTTTTAATGAAAAATGTTTCTTCCCTTCTCTGGGTCTCAGTGTTTCTATCAGTATTTACCATTTAAGGTTGGCTGGACCAGGTGTTTCCCATGATCTTTGCTAATTTCATGAGCCCATAGATATGTGTATGTAAATTAGTCAGTGTGTATCCTATGAAGAAGAAGGCAGGGCCATGAAACCTAAGAAAAATGGCTAGGTCCACATATGAAAGGGGCTCCAACAAACCACGAATGTGGTCAAGTGAGCAAACTGGAGGGGGTTGAAGGAGCTGCTGCTTTATAGCTTCAACAGAGGAAACTCAGGGAGATGTGGTCTTTGGTTTCAGGAACCCTAATATAGAGAAGAAAGAGCAGATAGGATCTGTGTGGCTGTACCCATGCATGCATAGAAAGGAAAGTGGGAGGATACTAATATTTAGTGACTACTTTACATACTTACCTGAAAGCTACAGGGTGACATATTTCACCTTCACACACAGACAACATTTCTAATGACGAAATGTTCTGTCATAGGGTTAATGAGCTCTCCATCACTGGAAGCGTACAAGCTAATCTTTGCTTTATGGGAGTGCCATAGGGAAGATTTAGACATTAGATAGTGATAGATGCTGACAATGGTGGTTGAGGAGTTGGAGGAGAAGAGGGTTGGATGAGATGGCCTTTAAGGTCCTTTGTCAAAGCACTAAGAGCCAGTGAAGTTAACCTTTGGCAAGCCTGCTTCACTTTTCTGTGCCCTCTCAGCCCCAGACCCCTTGTTCTACCTGCCTAGCATGTTAGGGGCATACAATAAGGCTTCAGGGACCTGGGCAACCCTCTTCCTCCTCCAGAGGTATTGGAATTTTGAAATTAGGTCCAGCATTAAGTGGTAATACTGAACCTAATTGTAACATTTCCGGTATCAGCCACTTTGGTGTGAGTGGCCTTAAGCTTTGATGCAGAGGCTTCTGTTCACACTATTCCTACACGTAAGGTTGCTCCTGAGGCCAGAGAGCCCGGTAATCTGTGGCCTTATCCACCTACTGGTATTATTTTGCCCCAGGTTTTGGACCCCTCTGACTTCAGAAAAAGTCTAGGAAATCCTAAACAATCACCAGCATCCTGTCTGAGGATTCCCAACTCTGTGTTTTCTGGCACATAGAAAGGCAGTTTTATAACGTCATTGTGTGTATGTGTGTGTGTGTGTGTGTGTGTGTGTGTGCATGAAAGAGAGAGAGGATGAATAACAATAACCAGACAATAGTACAGATGTTAAAGCTGTAAAACTGGCTTGAATTTTAAGCAAAAGGGCTGAAGCACTCAGAAACTCTCATCTGAGAACTGTCTGACTCTTCGATTTTGTGTGGATTGCTGAAAGAGGAAGATGTGAGGGAAGGAAACCTTGTAGAGTACTAGAAGGCACGCTGGTATGGGAGTGGCCCTGCTACTAAGGACCTCGGACAAATTGGCTTCTTTCTCTGGTCCTCAGTACCACTGTCTATAATGTGAGGGGGTTGGCTCAATGAGATATGGCAAGAGAAGTTGGGCCAGCACCTGCTGCCTCATGGTCATATAAGGTGATTAACACTCCCATTAATCCTACCACCAATTCTCAAAATACTCATATGGCAGGGCTAGAAGGGCCCTATGAGGCCATTAGAAAGGCAGCAGAGGGTAATGATTAAGAGCATAGCTCAAGCTTCAGGTGGTCATTGATAGCAATCTTGACTCTTCTAACTAAGAGCTACGTGGCCTTGGGCAAGTCACTGAATTTCTCAGTTTTTCCATCTATAAAATGAGAGCCTAATAGCACCTGCCTCACAGGATTTTAGGGAAAATCGAGTGAAACAATGATTGCTAGTACTCTGAAGTTTGTGCCACAGAGTAAGGGCTGAATAAATGGTAGCTGTTATTGTTATCATTATCCCATTCCTGCTCCTGGTGCCCTGGCCTTTCATCGACATCACACTGTGGACAGGAGCTGTGTTGCTTAAGCAGGGACAAGTTTAAAAATTATGACTGTCACTGCAAGGAGAAGCTGCCTCTTCCTCTGCCCTCCTTGGAGGGTGAGACACTTGGGGTGGTACCTTCTGTTCCTGTGGGCTCTGAGTTGGGGCTTATGCTTTCTGTTGGGCTGGGCACATCTGCAGGGCTGGGTCTCCTGCTACTCATGCCTTTAGCGGTGCTGTGTTCCTGCTGGTTTAGAGAATGTGAACTGGAGGCAGTGAGCTGTTTTCCTCTGGCTGGTAATTTGGCCAGGGAACAGAGGAAATCCAACTGGGGTGAGGACAGGCTTTCTAGCTGGTGAGCAGGAACAATAGGAGGAGAGGGCCCTAGATGGGATTTCTGAATGGAAAAAAAAGAGAAGAAAGATAGACTGACAGAGGGGAGCTCCATGAAGCCTCAGGGCCATGCCTGCCCTATTTGGGCCACATTGTAGTGTTAGCCAAGTGTCTTCTGAACTAACACACCAGTCTCCTGTATGTATTTAAAAATGGTGCTTCTTGTCAGGTCAGTGAACTGTGATTATGGAGAATATGCATTCACTACATACTGAGTGACAATGTAGTGGAATGGTTAGGGGCAGGACTCTGCAGCTAGACTGTCTGGGTTTGAACTCTTACTCCAAAACTTACCAGCTGTATTATTTTACTTCTCTGTGCCTCAGTTTCCTCATCTGTAAAATGCAAATAATAGTACCTATCTCGTAGGCTTGTTCTGAGCATTAAGTTAGTTAATAGGTGAAAAGTGCTTAGAACAGTGCCTGACACACAGTAACCACTCCACAAGTGTTTATTATTGTTATTAAGTCAACAAACAGTTAAATCAAGAATTTAGTCAACAATCAATGCCTACTCTGTGCCATGCTGGGTAGAGAACATAAAAGTGATGTATAGGACGTGGCACCTGCTCTCAAAGTCCTCATATCTAGTAGTGTTATGCAAAGAGCTTTGAATGATGAGGCAGAAAACCTGGGTTTGAGACCTTGCTCTACTACTTAGGACTCTAGAGTAGTAGGTTGAAATGGAGGTCATCTGTTTTAACATTGTCCTCCTCCTGCCATGTAATACATTAAGTCCCTTACTGCCTGCTAGAAAAAGACAGTCAAACTCTGCTTGAAACCTTCAGAACAAGGACTCACGCCCTATCCAGGTTAGCCATGACATATTACTTGACTACTCTATGCCTCAGTTTCTCATCTGTTAGAATGATGGCAAATAATATGTACATCAGAGGCTTGTGAGCATCAAAAGAAAGAATGGTTGTGAATCTGTTAAGCACCCTAAGACTTCAGGAGTCTGTTCACTAGGGTCAGGGAAAATCATTGCAGGGTAGATAAAAGATTGGCAGACTTTCAAAAGGGGCAAGAGAAAGTTCTGCTCCCATTTCTTGTGATACATGTGTGCAGGGGATGGGTGGCTATGAATCAATCACTAGAGCTGAGATGAGGAGGAGAAGGTGGAGCTTGCATTCTCCTTGGGGGTAGCAGATAAAGGGGATTCTCCCAAGCTTAGTGGGCTGGGTATCAGTGTAAGGAGGGGAGAAGCTGTGCTGCAAGCTTTCAGCACCCACAGAGGCTATGGAAAAGAGAGGTATGGCAGCTGGAACTTGTCTATAGGGACTGACAGTAGGCTCATGTACCAGGTCTTGCACACTC
Organism: Balaenoptera physalus; assembly: GCF_965194825.1. Lineage (NCBI taxonomy): Eukaryota > Metazoa > Chordata > Mammalia > Artiodactyla > Balaenopteridae > Balaenoptera > Balaenoptera physalus. The sequence goes on along the minus strand of NC_138903.1, from coordinate 54,009,600 downwards.
CCAAAGGTTTGCAACTCTTTGACTGACACATGGATCCCTGCCTCAGCCCAGAGGCATGCTGCCACATCGAGTCACCAAATGTCTATCGCAACCATAGTGTAGACTCAGGTTACCAGCTATTAAGGACTGTCTGATTGTGCTGTCAACATCCCTGTCAACAGGATGAAAGAAAGGAGGGAGGAATGAGGTGGGAAGCAGTTCTGAAGGACACACATCTTTAAAGCTCACCCCAAGCTCCTGTATTTGAGAGATACGATCTAGAGCCCTTTCCTACCACATTCTGAGCCTACCTAACAAATACAGACTTCTATCACTAACTTTAAGGTGCTGACAGGCTGACCCCTGGTGCCACTGGATATGCCCAGGGCATCAGAAATAAGAGGAAGCAGTGGCAGCAGTATTAATTGAGCCTTGGAATACTTGGTCATGTTGCTGATACATCTGAAGTCTGGGAGTAAGAGGAAGTGAGTAGCATGAGAATAGTTTTAGACACAATGCTATGGATCAACTAGCATGTACACAGTCCTTTTCTGGGTGTAGTAGATTAATAAGAAAAAAGTCTCACTCCTGGCCTCCAGGAGACTCCCTCCATGGGAGTATGTCTCAAGAGGGACAGTTCAGCATAGCAGGCAAGGTTCTGAGCTACAAGCAACAGAAATCAACTCTGATTTGGCCATTCAAGGAATGGCCAAAAGGAAGCAGTCATATGTGGTCAACAGATTGAGGCCAGCCCTAGGAACATAACCTGAGTCTCACAGTCTCCAAATCCCATCCTTTGTATATGTTAATGGAGCAGCAATGGTGAAGTTCACAACTGTGTGTTTCTTACAAGTTTACATATTGTTCTATCAAAATCATTATGTGTTATTCTTATTATATCAATAGTTACTTGATCTGCACAAATGAAGCTTGGAGGTACATAAGGAAGGTATTCTTTTTACCACTTTCCAGATGAGGTAAATGAGGTTCAGCAGGATTGGATACTGTCCAAGAGCCGGGATTCCAAATCAGCGTTTCTGACTCCAAACCTAGTGCTCTTTTCCTTACACATGTCACCCATCCCTCTGACTGTAAGTGAAGGAGTTGACCAACTTGTTGCTGATCCAAAGAATCAGGACCTGGGGACAGAAACTATAGGAAGACAGATGACAATTTACAAACAAAAAGAAGGTCCTAGCTAAAGGGTTGGCCATAGAGGGCTGCTTCAAGAATGAGTTAGCTCCTCAACACCAGGGAGTAAAGACTAAAGATTGCTTGCTGGGAATGTTGAAGAGAGAATCCAAATCTGGAAGAGAATGGAGGATAGATGCCTTCTGAGTCACTCAGCACTTCCTGTAATTGGCCTTTTCTGAGCAAGACTGGCCTTAAAATACCTGCTCAGTGCTTCAAGTGCCACAGATACACAGGCCATTTCTCTTTGTTTCCCTGACCTCAGTCCACCTAATTAACTTCTCCACAAATGAGTGGGTGGTTTTCTATGCCTTTTTCTCTAAGCTGAACTAGCTGTTTCCTGTCAGCCTCTCTTCTAGGAGCAGCAGGCTGAGTTCCACAGCACTTGTCTGACACCTTTTTGTTTTCCTTTTTCCTGCTTACCCCTATTGTGACTTTGCCTGTGGAATGGGTCTGGTATAAAATGTTCTCATCTCCTCCTGCTGCTTCCTCTTTGCTCCGTTTACCAGACTCAGGATTACTCCCAGCTCTAATTATCTCCACCCCCTCCCCAAGACAGCCTGGAGCTCCACAACATGGTCTCAAGGTTTCCCAAATAGTAATTTCTTATTCAGCACATTCCCATCTTTCTCCCATCCCTCCACTCCAACTTTCAGACTCCCCTAGTATCCTCACACCATCTACCTGAGGTGATTAGGTCAAGAGCTCTTCATAAATTTTACATAGGGAAACTGAGGTCCCAATGAGGTAGGATGAGCAAGTTCCTCTAGAATGGGCATTGGCAAACTTTTTCTGTAAAGGACTGGATAGTAAATATTTTAGCCTTACAGGGGCACTATGGTCTCTATCATTTCTTCTCCTCTTCCTCCTCCATCTCCTCCTCCTCCTCCTTCTCCTTCAACACTTTAAAAAGTGAAAATCATTCTTCCATATGGGCCTTTCAATAACAGGCCCCTGACTGGATTTTGCCCAAACTTGGTAGTTTATCAACACCTGCCGTAGAGAAGTCTTCCCATCCAGTATTCAACAACCTTCACTTTCAAGAAATTCTCCTCCACATCTAACTTTTGTCCCTAGTGGTGCATTTTAAGACCATTCACCCTTGGTAAAATTTTTCTGTAAAATGTTTGTTGTTGTTGCTGTTGTTATTTTCCAAAATGCTCATACCCTGCTGCTCTTGCCCATTTCCCAGAATTTTTTACTACTCTAAATTACTGTTCTAAAGGAAAGTTCATTAGAGGAAAATAAGAGTTCAGGGTGGTGATGGCTTCTCATTGTTTGAGCTGTGGCATTTTTCATTGGCTGGGATTGTTCCTGGGCAAGAAGAAAATCTTTCATTCTCTTGCTGGGGCAATAAAGTAACAACCTTTTTCTGTCAGAGATGCAAGGTATGTCTCTTCCTGCTTGGGGAAATTGACGATGAGTGGTAGGGCATGAGAGCTCCTTCTATAGGACTCTCCAACTTCAATTTTAAAGTTTTCTTTGTTAACTTTCACATTTACCCCCTTTGATTAAGATTTTTCTCTGACAGCATTGCTGATCAAGAGTCAGGGTCTCCACATCTATTCCCACATAAGGGGTGGTATCTATGTATGCACTCACTGGCATAGAGGCTTTAACATCATTAAACCAAGGCTAAGCTGTCTGAATATATAGGCATGTCAACAAGCTTACAAATGGCCTCATTTATGTTGCCTGTCCCACAGAGATTCTTATATAGATATTTAAGAGATCTCATTTTCCCTTCCCAGGATTGGGTTAGATTGAAACAAGGATTGAGGTTAGGTGGGCTTAGTACCCTCAATTTATTAAACAGGACCAGAGGACAAATTAAACACACAGTGGCATTTGGAATTCCAGTGAAAATACTTATAGAGTGAACTAAAGGGGCATTACTGTCTTCGACAGATTGAAGTTTCTGGTGACAAATCCAACAACTGGAGTGGTCTCCCCTTTTCATAACAGATCGAGAAATGTGAGTAAAGGCATTGTCTTTCCATGAAAGAGAGAAAGAAAAGGGAAAGCAAGAACAAGCAGAGGTAAAACGATACACAAACCTGGTCCAGACATCCTGAGAAAGCTGTCTCCATCAGATGTTGTCTGCTTCAATTCCTGGAAATCTTTACTTTCAGGTCACCAACTGATGTGAAGGTCCAGTCAGGGGTTTGGTGTTTTCTTTAGGTGCAACATGTGAATCAAAAAGTCCATTCCATTCAGTTTGGTGGCACAAAGATTAGTCATCAGTACCTGATAGGGGCCCTTCCAGTGAGGTTGGAGAGGGCCCTTTTGAAGGTGTCTTTTGTAGTAAAAAAAACTCTTCAGGTTGCAAAAGTGGTGTTAAGAGTCTGTGTCTCCTGGGAGTGTGGATGAACATATTTTTAGTAATGTTTCAGTATTTTATTTTATTTGGAAGTGATCTAGATATTTGATGACTACCCATAATTTAATTTAACTTAGCAAAACTGTAAAGTTTCTAGTTACCAAAAAGACTTTGGGAAGCTACTTAAAAAGTTCACCTAGAAACATTTAAGCTCATTTAATTTATTTGTTTTCAACAATAATGTTTAGATTACTTATGGGAATTTCATCATACCAAGTTATTTTCTTCCTAACAAATTTAGTAACAGAGATAACATGAACTCATCTGACCAATAAACCCAGGTAGAATGAAAGTTTTTAGTGTTGATAACGCCAAAGACATGCCTGTTTCAATTAAACCAACAACCTTAAACTAGCTTTTATTTACTAAAAATTAACCCTAGTCATGTGAACTTGAACAGCATTTGGTTTAGTTGTTGTTATATTTCTTTAATTTATATGCACACTTGTTTGTTTTTATGCCAATTAAATAGAGCTCTTTTACAAATTAATTTTAGCAATACCATACAGAGTTAGAAGAGAAAAAATATACCACACATCTATAACACATATATACACATAGGTTTAGACACACATGAGCATACAGACAGAAGCAAACGGAGATATTATAGTTTTATTTTAAATTTTAGCCATGTATCAGCTACAATAACGCAAAAGTCAAAAGAATAGGTGGATCCGAGTTGTGTTTCTGGCAGATTATCAAAATTAAGGTTATTTGCTGTAGGTGTAAGTGTCCTCTTAGAGCTGTTTTGGAGTCAATTTGTCTTTTAGGAACTTCTCCATACCAATCAAAGAATACATTCCATGGTCTCTTGAAAGGTTTGAAATCCTCTCATTCAAAGGTCACCCTTAGGGTTGACTTATTTAAAACAAAGTTTCTTCCCTTAGAACAGGATGGGTAACTTACCAAAAATCTTTAACAAACAGAAAGACAAAAGCAGAAAGCAAGTTTTCTCCTGGGACTTTTGGAGTATATTTGTCTGTTATAAAAAATCTGGGGTGATAGGTACTTACATTTTTCCTTCTAATTGTTTATTTTCCCTAGTTAACTTAGAAACAGTAATTAAGCTTTAGTGTTTGATTCCTCAGAGGGCTTGATTTTAAAGGGGCAGGTTTTCACAGAGGAGGAGAGAGGAAGATGGCACTGGGCGCAGGACATGCACACAAGATGGCTACCCCCACAAAGAAGATGGGGGGGAGAAGGAAGCCTCAGAAGCCATTTTGTCTTATTTCAATTGTTTGTTCATGTCAATTAATTTAGAAATCGTATTTTGCAAAGAAGTGATTTGGGGGTTGTGGATACAATTGGAAGACTCCAGGTACCCATTAAAATAAGGGTATAATTCAACTCATTTTATCTTAGAACTGTGACTTTCTAATTTAGTTCTGAGAAAAACAAGTTTGAAGATTGAAAGTTCACCATAATGGCCACTGGAGATCTAGACTACTCTTGGTCATGTTGGCCCATTTATTTAAAAATGTGTATGTGTAGGGCTCATAGCTCTTAAATGTAAACCCAGCCAGGGTCCCTGAAGGAGGGCTACCCTTAGAGCATTTAGATGATTGAGATCCTATTTATCAGGTTTTTCCCAAGAACAAAGAAAAATTCCTAGCTAGACCAATTCCATTCCAAGAGGAACCGTACCAAAGTGTTAGCACACTTCTGAAAGGAAAATAATTGATTACTTCTCAAGGACAAAGGGCAGAGCCTTGAACCAGAAAGAATAAAGCCTTTCATGATCTTGAATTAAGTTGGAGAACTCAAAATGCACAGAGAGTGGGCCCAGGATCTGAGAGACTCAGCAAACCAAAAGTAGGTGGCAACTCATGGAAGCCATGAGCACAGGAGCTCAGTGCAGGTACCTTGCATGATTCCAGGAGTTGCTTCCTTCTAGTCCCACTCTGACATCATAACTGTCAAATTTAAAAATAAAACATCCAGTTATCTCACCAGAAAAATGAATTTATTCGGAAATAGCCAGAGGAATTGCAACTGGGGAAATGCAATCTACGGTGGACCATAAGTAAATCCAGAGAACAAAGGAGAGGAGCTTGCTTTTATAGGGAAAAGGGGGAGTTGGGAGGGTCTGTTCTAAATGAAAGTTTATTGGAGGAAAGTAAGAGTTCAGGATGGTGAAGTCTTCTTATTGGCTGAGCTATGGTGTTTTTCATTGGCTGGGCTTGTTGCTGGGCAAAAAGAAAATCTTCCTTCCTCTTGCTGGGGTAGTAATATAGAAACCTTCTTCCTGTTGGAGATGAAAGGTACATCTCTTCCTGTTTGAGGTAATTGATTATGAGTAATAGGGCATGATCTCCCTTTACAGGTCTTCCCAACTCCAATTTTAGTTAAGGTTTCCTTTATTAATTTTCACAATATCTAATGCTTACTCTGCATTAATAAGCACTGTGCTAGACACCAAATTATAGAATCATCACACATAAAAAATCATTATTATCTTACTTTTCCACATGGTGAAACTGAGGCCCAGAGAGATGGAGTGATTTACTTGGGGTCACATAGTTCACAAGGGATAGAGTTGGAAATTTTTCCCCTGCTATTAGGTTAAACCGTATGAAATTGCTGTTTTTGTTCAACAGTGGTCTAATATTGACAATGTTATATGGTTCAACCTAATGGAATGTAAACTCCTTGTGGCCAGGGAAGTTTTTCTACTTTCTTCACTCTTATAGCTCCATAACCTTGACTAGTGCTTGACCTATTAGTAGGTCAATACATATTTGTTGAATTAATGAATGAATGAAAAGGTATGTTTGTTTTTATAGTCCACGCCCTTTCCCCTATGGTGATGTTTCCCAAACTTCAGTCACTTTTTTAACATCTTCAAAATTTGCCATATCTACATACTTGTGTACCTTTGAAAAGTATCCAATGGGTCCTGATCATACCCCAGTGGGGCATATGCCACCCTTTATAAACTGCTGTCCTTAACACCCTCTTGGCTACAGGGATGAACAAGAGTTAATAAATGTAGCAAAACAGAACAAAAAAAAAGTATAAGAGTTATTCAAAGGTCTAGGATGCAAATGGTCCTAAGGAAAACAGCAAATTAAGAAACATATATTAAGGACTTCACTGGTGGTCCAATGGTAAAGAATCCACCTTACAATGAGGGGGATGTGGGTTTGATCCCTGGTCAGGGAACTAAGATCCCACATGCCGCAGGGCAGCTAAGCATGCGTACCACAACAACTGAGCTCACATGCCTCAACTAGAGAGCTTGCATGCCACAAACTACAGAGCCCATGCACTCTGGAGCCCGCACACCACAACTACAGAGAGAAACCCCGCATGCCACAACTAGAGAGAAGCCCCGTGCACCACAGTGAAGGATCTCACATGCCTCAACAAAGATCCCATGTGCTGCAGCTGAGACCCAATGCAGCCAAAAATAAATAAAATAAATAAATACATAATAAATAAATCTTAAAAAAGAAACATCTATTAAAAAATATGAAATTCAGTAAGAAAGGTGAGAGTCTGTGGCATGTGAACCAAGATCATTCCCTCCCTTCTCCCTCTCAGGTCAGAGAGGCAAGACTTCACTCAGTACTCCTTAATCCAAGAAAAGGTTTCCTCTCCCTCCAGCTCTCAGTTGGAAGCCTTTCTTTTCAAAAGGAGCAAGAAGTCAGCATTTCTCATCCTGCCTCTAGCTACTTGTAACAGAGCCAAGTCCCAAGGCAAGAACGGTTGAAAGGTGGGGCTTCCTCTTGCCACCCAGCATCCATTTGTAGAATGGAAGCTGTACCTTGGACACAACATGCTGAGAAGACTGAGGAACTAGTTACCTTGGCCAAGCTCTTGAGACTGTGGTTCCACACCAGGAGAGACAAGTTGAAAGGCCACAGACTGCTGCCCTTCTCCAATCAAGTGCTTATCTCCTAGAGTAGTGGTGTCTCTCAGTCAGAAGCTTAACATAGTCCCTACCTTCAGCTCCAGGGCCGTGTCCCAAAAATAGTGCCAGAAATAGAAGCCAATCATAAATAGCTCCTAAGAAAGAAGAAAGATATGAAATCACAAATCTAACTTCCCAGTTTAAGATGTAAAAAAGAACAAACTGAACCTAAAGCATCCAATAGGAGAGAATATACAGTTTAGAATGGAAATTAATGAAAAAGAGAATAGAAAAACAATAAAGTCAATGAAACCAAAAACTGATTCTTTGAAAAGATCAACAAAATCAACAAGCCTTTAGGTAGAGTGACCAAGGTAAAGAGAGAAGACTCAAATTACTAGAATCAGAAATGAAAGAGGAGACATCACTACCAGCCTCACAGAAATTAAAAAGGATTATAAAGAACTACTAAAACAATTGTAAGGTAATAAATTAGATAACTTAAATGAAATGGACACATTCCTAAAGAGAGAGAAACTAATGGAACTGTATCAAAAAGAAATAATCAATCTGACTAGACTTATAAAACGTGAAGAGAATGAATTAATAATGCAAAAAATACCCACAAAAGAAAATCCACATGGCTTCAATGCTGAATTCTAACAAACACACAAAGAAGAATTAATAACAATTATTTACAAAATCTTCCCCAAAATATGAGAAGGAAACACTTCCCAGCTCAACTTATGATGCCAGCATTACTCTGATACCAAAACCAGACAAACACATCACAAGAAACTATAGATCAGTGACTCTTATGAATATGGATGTAAAAATTCTCAACACAGTACTAGCAAACCAAATACAGCATCATATAAAAAGAATTATGCAACATGACCAAATAGGACTTATCTCAGGAATGAAAAGTTGGTTTAACATTTGGAAATCAACTAGTGTACTACATATCAATATAATAAAAAGTAAATTCAAGTGATTTTCTCAATCAATGCAGAAAAATAATTTGACAAAATCCAGCACGTTTTCGTGATATAAACATTCAACAAACCAGGAATGGAAGAGAACTTTCTTAACCTGATAGACTGCATCTATGAAACACCCACAGGTAACATCATCCATACTTAAAAAAGAAAGACTACATTCTGTATGACAGACTCTAGATCCATCCACATCATTACAAATAACTCAATTTCATTTCTTTTTATGGCTGAGTAATATTCCATTGTAAATATGTGCCACATCTTCTTTATCCATTCATCTGTTGATGGACAGGTTGCTTCCTTGTCCTGGTTATTGTAAATAGAGCTGCAATGAACATTGGGGCACATGTATATTTTGAATTATGGTTTTCTCAGGGTATATGCCCAGTAGTGGGATTGCTGTGTCATATGGTAGTTCTATTTTTAGTTTTTTAAGGAACCTCCATACTGTTCTCCATAGTAGCTGTATCAATTTACATTCCCACCAACAGTGCAAGAGGGTTCCCTTTTCTCCACACCCTCTCCAGCATTTATTTTTTGTAGATTTTTTGATGATGGCCATTCTGACCTGTGTGAGGTGATACCTCATTGTAGTTTTGATTTGCATTTCTCTAATGATTAGTGATGTTGAGCATCCTTTCATGTGGTTGTTGGCAATCTGTATATCTTCTTTGGAGAAATGTCTATTTAGGTCTTCTGCCCATTTTTGGATTGGGTTTTTTTGTCAGAAAGAGAAAAACAAATACTGTATGCTAACACATATATATGGAATCTTAAAAAAAAATGGTTCTGGAGATCCTACGGGCAGGACAGGAATAAAGACGCAGATGTAGAGAATGGACTTGAGGACATGGGGAGGGGGAAGGGTAAGCTGGGACGAAGTGAGAGGGTGGTATGGACATATATACACTACCAAATGTAAAATAGATAGCTAGTGGGAAGCAGCCATATAGCACAGGGAGATCAGCTCGGTGCTTTGTGACCACCTAGAGGGGTGGGATAGGGAGGGTGGGAGGGAGATGCAAGAGCGAGGAGATATGGGGATATATGTATATGTATAGCTGATTCACTTTGTTATAAAGCAGAAACCAACACATCATTGTAAAGCAATTATACTCCAATGAAGATGTTAAAAAAAAAGATAGACTAGATTGTTTCCCCTAAGATCAGGAACAAGACATGGACCTGTTCTTACCACTTCTATTCAACACTGTACTGGAAGTTCTAACCAAGACAATTAGGCAAGAGAATAAAATAAAAGTCTCCCAGATTGGAAAGGAAGAAATAAAAATCTCCCTATTCAGAGATGTCATGCTTTTGTATAGAGAAAGTCATGAGAAATCCACCAAAAGACTTAAAAAAATAAACTAATAAACATGTTGAGCAGGGTCACAGGATACAAGATCAATATACAGAGGTGGTATTTCTGTAACACTTGCAATAAGAAAATTTACGAATGAAGTTAAGAAAGCAATTACATTTGCAATAACATCAAAAAAGATATTTAGGATTAAATTTAACAAAAGCAGTGCAAAACTAAAATAAAAACTACAAAACATTGTTGAAAGAAATTTAAGAAGGTCAACATAATTGGGAAAACATCCTAAGATAATGGACAGGAAGTCTTAACATTGTTAAGATGACAATGCTCCCCAAGGTGATCTCTAGATTCAATGCAATCACTATCAGAATACCAGCTGACTCTATGTAGTAAGAACTAGACAGGCTGATTCTAAAATTCATATCAATTGCAAGGGACCCAGAATGGCCAAACCAATTTTTTTAATGGAGCTCTCACAATTCCTGATTTCTAAATTTACTACAAGGCCACACTAATCAAGATATTGTGCCACTGGCACATGGATAGACATAAAGACCAACAGAATAGAATTGAGAGTCCAGAAATAAAACCATACATCCATATTCAACTGATTTTCAACAAGTGTATCAAACCATCCAATGTGGAAATAATAGTCTTTTCAACAAATGGTGCTTGGACAGACATTTGCAAAAGAATAAAGTTGAAACCTTACTTCACATCATTTACAAAAATGAACTAAAAATTGATTAAAGACCTAAATTTAAAAGGTGAAACTATAAAACTCTTAGAATAAATCATAGAAAAAAATTGAAAAAAAATCTTTAATTACATGGAGATAAGTAATTTACCTGAAAGATTTCAAAGTAATGGTCAAAAAGATTCTCACTGAACTGGGGCGAAGAATGGAATAACACAGTGACAACTTTAACAAAGAGATGAAAAGTATAAGAAAGTACCAAATAGAAGCCACAGAGCTGAAGGATACAATAACGGAACTGAAAAATACACTAGTAGTCAACTCAAAGACAAGGTAGTGAAATTCAACCAATCAGAGCAGCAAAAAGAAAAAAGAATGAAAAAAAGTGGAGTTATCTAAAGGGACTTATGGGAAAACATCGAAGAGACTAATATTCACATCATATGGCTCTCAGAAGTAGAAGAGAGAGTAGAAGGAGCAGAAAACTTATTTAAAGAAATAATGGCTGAAAATTTCCCTAACCTGAGTAAGGAAACAGACACCCAGATCCAGGGATCCTAGAGAGTTCAAACTAAGAGGAACCCAAAGAGGCCCACACCAATACACATTAAAATTAAAATGTCCAAAGTTAAAAAAAAGGAGAGAATATTAAAAGCAGAAAGAGAAAAACAACTCGTTATGTACAAGGGAACGCCCATAAGAGTAGCAGCATATTTTACAGCAGAAACTTTGCAGGACAGAAGGGAATGGCACAATGTATTCAAAGTGCTGAAAGAAGAAAACTTCCACCCAAAATACTCTACCCAGAAAAGTTATAATTCAGAAGTGAAGGGAGATAGAGTTTTCCAGGCAAGGAAAAGCTAAAGTAGTTCATCACCACTAAACTGGCCTTACAAGAAATGTAAAAATGGCTTCATTAAGCTGAAAAGAAAGAGCACTAATTAGTAACAAGAACACATATGAAAGAATTAATCTCACCGGAAAGGCAAAGATGTAGTAAAGATAGTGGATTAATCACTTATAAAGCTAGTATGAAGGTTAAAACACAAAAGTAGTAAAAATAACTATGATTACAGTAATTGGTAAGGGATGTACAAGATAAAAATATATAAAATGTGACATCAAAGACATAAAATATGGGGGGAGTAATAATGTTGAACTTTACAATGAGATCAAACTTAGGTTGTTATCACTTAAACTACACTGCTATAGATATAAGTTGTTATATGTAATCCTCATGGTAACCACAAAGCAAAAACCTATAGTAAATATGCAAAAGATAAAGAGAAAGGAATATAAGTCATCAAACCAAAGGAAGAGAGCAAGAGAAGAAAGAAACAGACAGGAAGTACAAAAAATGGCCAGAAAACAATTAGCAAATTGGCAATAAGCCCAAGTCTATCAAAAATCACTTTAAATGTAAATTGACTAAATTTTCCAATAAAAACACATAGAGTAGTTGAATGGATTAAATAAAAAGACCCATTTATCTATATGCTGCCTACAAGAGAAACTTTGGATGTAAGGGCACAACACACAGACTGAAAGTGAAGTGATGGAAAATGGTATTGTATGCAAATGGAAACCAAAATAAAGCTGGCGTAGCTCTACTTATATCATACAAAATAGACTTTAAAACAAAGACTGTAATAAGAGACAAAGAAGGTCATTATATGATGATAAAAGTGTCAATCCAACAAGGAGATATAATATTTGTAAATATTTATGCACCTAACATAGAAGTAATTAAATATATAAGAAAATATTAACATAACAAAAGGGAGAAATAGACAGCACTAAAACAATAGTACAGGACTTTAATACCCCACTGACATCAATGGATATATCATTAAGAGAGAAAATCAATAAGGAAACATGGGGCTTAAACAACACATTAGACCAGATGAACTAAATGGATATTTATAGAACATTCCATCCAAAAGCAACAACATACTCAATTCTTCTCAAGTGCACATGGAATAGTTTTCAAGGTAGACATGTGCTACATCATAAAATAAGTTTTAATAAATGTAAGAGGACTGAAGTCAAATCAGATATCTTTTCATACCACAATGGTATGAAACTAGAAATTAATTACACAAAGAAAACAGAAAATTCACAATTATGTGCAGATTAAACAACATGCTACTGAACAGCCAATGGGTCAAAGAAGAAATCAAAAGAGAAATAAAAAAGAATACCTTGAGAAAAATGACAACGAAAATGTAACATACCAAAATTCATGGGATGTAGCAATAGCAGTTCTAAGAGGAAAATTCTTAGCAATAAATGCCTTACTCAGAAAACAAGAAAAGTTGATAATAAACAAGCTAACTTAACACCTAAAGAAATAATAAAAAAGAAGAATAAACAAAGACGAGAGTTAGAAGAAGGAAGGAAACAACAAAGATTAGAGCAGCAATAAATGAAATATTGACTACAAAGACAGTAGAAAAGGTCAATGAAACCAAGAGTTTGTTCTTTGAAAAGATAAACAAATCACCAAAGTTTTAGCTATATTCACCAAGAAAATAAGAGAGAAGATTAAAATAAATAAAATCATAAATGAAACAGGAGATATTACAACTAATAACACAGAAATACAAAGAATCATAAGAGACAACCATGAGCAATTTTATGCTAAAAGAATTGACCACCTGGAATAAATGGATAAAGTCCTAGAAACATAGAACCTGCCAAGACTGAATCATTATTAAACAGAAAATCCGAACAGAACCATTACTAGTAAAGAGATTGTATCAGTAATAAAGAACCTCTCAATAAACAAAAGTCCAGGACCAGACAACTTCTCTGGTGACTTCTGTCAAGCATTCAAGGAAGAATTAATACTAATCCTTTTCAAACTCTTCCAAAAACTGAAGAGAAGGGAACTCCCAAACTCATTTTGTGAGGCCAGCATTACCCTGATAACAAAACCAGACAAGGATGCTAAAAATAAATAAAATTACTGGACAATATCCCTGATGAATATAGATTCAAAAATTCTCAACAAAATATTAGCAAACTGAATTCAACAATACATTAAAAGGATCATACACCATGATCAAGTGGGATATATTCCAGGGATGCAATAATATTTCTTTTTTATCATTAAAAAAAGGTGTATTGAAGTGTAATTGATGTACAATATTATATGTTACAGGTGTACAATATAGTGATTCACACATTTTAAAGGTTATACTCCATTTATAGTTTTTATAAAATATTGGTTGTATTCCCCATGTTGTACAATATATCCTTGTAGCTTTTTTATATGTAATAGTTTGTACCTCTTAAGCTCCTACCCCTATATTGACCCTCCCCACTTCCATCTCCCCATTGGTAACCACTAGTTTGTTCCCTATATTTGCGAGTCTGCTTCTTGTTGTTATATTCACTCATCTGTTGTATACTTTAGATTCCACATATAAGTGATATCATACAGTATTTGTCTTTCTCTGTCTGACTTATTTCACTTAGCATAATACCCGCCACATCCATGTTGCTGCAAATGGCAAAATTTGATTCTTTCTTATGGCTGAGTTGTATTCCATTGTGTGTATGTACGTGTGTGTGTGTGTGTGTGTGTGTGTGTGTGTGTATACATGTACCACATCTTCTTTATTCATTCATATCTTGATGGACAATTAGGTTTCTTTCATGTCTTGGCAATTATAAATAATGCTGCTATGAATATTGGGGTGATGTATATTTTCAAATTAGTGGGGTATTTTCAGATGTATAACCAGGAGTAGAATTGGTGGATCAAATGGTAGTTCCAGTTTTAGTTTTATGAGAAACCTCCTTACTGTTTTCCAGTGGCTGCAACAAATTATATTTCCATCAACAGTGTACGAGGGTTCCCTTTTCTCCACATCTTTGTCAACATTTTTTATTTGCATACTTTTTGATGATAGCTTTTCTTTTTTTAATTCAAACAAAAATACTTCGCATTTATTTTTCCCATATGGGAATGTGGAGAGGGTTGAGGCAGAATAAATCTATTTGCAAGTTCTTCCAATGAAAGTTATTAAGAAATTGATGATTAATTTTATATTCAGCCTCCCAAGTATTTTAAAAAATCCAAGCCATTTATGTTTATTTTACTTAGGAATAGTGTAAGAAAATAGTGTGAGTGAAATATTTCACTCTGCCCTAACAGTTTTTTTTACCATTTTTATTGAAGTATAATTGCTTTACAATGGTGTGTTAGTTTCTGCTTTATAACAAAGTGAATCAGTTATACATATACATATATCACCCTATCTCTTCCCTCTTGCGTCTCCCTCCCTCCCACCCTCCTTATCCCAGCCTTCTAGCTGGTCACAAAGCACTGAGATGATCTCCCTGTGCTATGAGACTGCTTCCCACTAGCTATCTATTTTACATTTGGTAGTGTATATACACTACCACTCTCTCACTTTGTCCCAGCTTACCCATCCCCCTCCCCATGTCCTCAAGTCCATTCTCTAGTAGGTCAGGGTCTTTATTCCCGTCTTGCCCATAGGTTCTTCATGACTTTTTTTTTTTTAGATTCCATATATATGTGTTAGTATACGGTATTTGTGTTTCTCTTTCTGACTTACTTCACTCTGTATGACAGTCTCTAGGTCCATCCATCTCACTACAAATAACTCAATTTCGTTTCTTTTTATGGCTGAGTAATATTCCATTGTATATTAGTGCCAAATCTTCTTTATCCATTCATCTGTCAGTGAACACTTAGGTTGATTCCATGTCCTGGCTCTTATAAATAGAGCTACAGTGAATATTGTGGTACATGACTCTTTTTGAATTACGGTTTTCTCAGGGTATATGCCCAGTAGTGGGATTGCTGGGTCGTATGGTAGTACTATTTTTAGTTTTTTAGGAACCTCCATACTGTTCTCCATAGTGGGTGTATCAACTAACATTCCCACCAACAGTGCAAGAGGGTTCCCTTTTCTCCACACCCTCTCCAGCATTTATTGTTTCTAGATTTTTTGATGATACCCATTCTGACTGGTGTGAGAGGATAACTCATTGTAGTTTTGATTTGCCTTTCTCTAATGATTAATGATGTTTAGCACTCTTTCATATGTTTGTTGGCAATCTGTATATCTTCTTTGGAGAAATGTCTATTTAGGTCTTCTGCCCATTTTTGGATTGGGTTGTTTGGTTTTTTGATATTGAGCTGCATGAGCTGATGGTAAATCTTGGAGATTAATCCTTTGTCAGTTGCTTCATTTGCAAATATTTTCTCCCATTCTGAGGGTTGTCTTTTGGTCTTGTTTATGGTTTCCTTTGCTGGGCAAAAGCTTTTAAGTTTCATTAGGTCCTATTTGTATATTTTTGTTTTTATTTCCATTTCTCTAGGAGGTGGATCAGAAAGGATATTGCTGTGATTTATGTCATAGAGTGTTCTGCCTATGTTTTCCTCTAAGAATTTGATAGTGTCTGGCATTACATTTAGGTCTTTAATCCATTTTGAGTTTATTTTTGTGTATGGTGTTAGGGAGTGTTCTAATTTCATTCTTTTACATGTAGCTGTCCAGTTTTCCCAGCACCACTTATTGAAGAAGCTGTCATTTCTCCACTGTATATTCTTGCCTCCTTTATCAAAGATAAGGTGACTTTTGTGCATGGGGTTGTCTCTGGGCTTTCTCTCCTGTTCCATTGATCTATATTTCTGTTTTTGTGCCAGTACCATACTGTCTTGATTACTGTAGCTTTGTAATATAGTCTGAAGTCAGGGAGCCTGATTCCTCCAGCTCTGTTTTTCTTTCTCAAGATTGCTTTCGCTATTCAGAGTCTTTTGTGTTTCCATACAAATTGTGAAATTTTTTGTTCTAATTCTGTGAAAAATGCCATTGGTAGTTTGATAAGGATTGCATTGAATCTGTAGATTGCATTGGGTAGTATAGTCATTTTCACAATGTTGATTCGTCCAGTCCAAGAACATGGTTAATCTCTCCATCTATTTGTATCATCTTTAATTTCTTTCATCAGTGTCTTATAGTTTTCTGCATACAGGTCTTTTGTCTCCTTAGATAGGTTTATTCTTAGGTATTTTATTCTTTTTGTTGCAATAGTAAATCGGAGTGTTTTCTTAATTTCACTTTCAGATTTTTCATCATTGGTATATAGCAATGCAAGAGATTTCTGTGCATTAATTTTGTATCCTGCTACTTTACCAAATTCATTGATTAGCTCCAGTAGTTTTCTGGTAGCATCTTTAGGATTCTCTGTGTATAGTATCATGTCGTCTGCAAACAGTGACAGCTATACTTCTTCTTTTCCAGTTTGGATTCCTTTTATTTCTTTTTCTTCTCTGATTGCTGTGGCTAACACTTCCAAAACTATGTTGAATAATAGTGGTGAGAGTGGGCAACCTTGTCTTGTTCCTGATCTTAGTGGAAATGGTTTCACTTTTTCACTATTGAGGACGATGTTGGCTGTGGGTTTGTCATATTTGGCCTTTATTATGTTGAGGTAAGTTCACTGTATGCCTACTTTCTGGACGTTTTTTATCATACATGGGTGTTGAATTTTGTCGAAAGCTTCTCTGCTGCTATTGAATTGATCATATGGTTTTTCTCCTTCAATTTGTTACTATGGTGTATCACATTGATTGCTTTGCGTATATTTAAGAATCCTTGCATTCCTGGGATAAACCCCACTTGATCATGGTGTATGATCTTTTTAATGTGCTGTTGGATTCTGTTTGCTAGTATTTTGTTGAGGATTTTTGAATCTATGTTCATCAGTGATATTGGTCTGTAGTTTTCTTTTTTTGTGATATCCTTTTCTGGTTTTGGTATCAGGTTGACAGTGGCCTCGTAGAATGAGTTTGGGAGTGTTCCTCCCTCTGCAATACTTAGGAAGAGTTTGAGAAGGAAAGATGTTAACTGTTTTCTAAATGTTTGTTAGAATTCACTAGTGAAGCCATCTGGTCCTGGGCTTTTGTTTGTTGGAAGATTTTAAATCACAGTTTCAATATCAATGCTTGTGATTGGTCTGTTCACATTTTCTATTTCTTCCTGGTTCAGTCTTGGAAGGTTGTGAATTTCTACGAATTAGTCCATTTCTTCCAGGTTGTCCATTTTATTGGCATATATTTGCTTGTAGTAATCTCTCATGATCCTTTGTATTTCTGCAGTATCAGTTTTTACTTCTCCTTTTTCATTTCTAATTCTATTGGTTTGTGTCTTCTCCCTTTTTTTCTTGATGAGTCTGGCTAATGGTTTATCAATTATGTTTATCTTCTCAAAGAAACAGCTTTTAATTTTATTGATCTTTGCTATCGTTTCCTTCATTTCTTTTTCATTTATCTCTGATCTGATTTTTATGATTTCTTTCCGTCTGCTAACTTTGGGGGTTTTTTGGTTCTTTTTTCTCTAATTGCTTTAGGTGTAAGGTTAGGTTGTTTGAGATATTTCTTGTTTCTTAAGGTAGGATTCTATTGCTCTAAACTTCCCTCTTAGAACTGCATTTGCTGCATCCCATAGGTTTTGGGTCATCACGTTTTCATTGCCATTTGTTTCTAGGTATTTTTTGATTTCCTCTTTGATTTCTTCAGTCATCTCTCGGTTATTAAGTAGTGTACTGTTTAGCCTCCATGTGTTTGTATTTTTTACAGACTTTTTCCTGTAATGGATATCTAGTCTCATAGCATTGTGGTTGGAAAAGATACTTGATATGATTTCAATTTTCTTAAAATTACCAAGGCTTGATTATGATGTACCCTGGAGAATGCTCCATGAGCACCTGAGAAGAAAGTGTATTCTGTTGTTTTTGGATGGAATGTCCTATAGATATCAATTCAGTCCATCATATTTAATGTATCATTTAAAGCTTGTGTTTCCTTATTGATTTCCATTTTGGATGATCTGTCCATTGGTGAAAGTGAGGTGTTAAAGTCCCATACTATAATTGTGTTACTGTCGATTTCCCCTTTTATGGCTGTTAGTATTTGCCGTATATATTGAGGTGCTCCTTTGTTGGGTGCATAAATATTTACGATTTTTATATCTTCTTCATGGATTGATCCCTTGATCATTACGTAATATCCTTCTTTGTCTCTTGTGATAGTCTTTGTTTTAAAGTCTATTTTGTCTGATATGAGAATTTCTACTCCAGCTTTTTTTTTTAACTTTTTATAAATTTATTTATTTTTATTTATTTATTTTTGGCTGTGTTGGGTCTGCGTTTCTTTGCAAGGGCTTTCTCTAGTTGCGGCGAGTGGGGGCCACTCCTCATCACGGTGCGCAGGCCTCTCACTGTCATGGCCTCTCTTGTTGTGGATCACAGGCTCCAGATGTGCAGGCTCAGTAGTTGTGGCTCATGGGCCCAGTTGCCCCGCAGCACATGGGATCTTTCCAGACCAGGGCTCGAACCCATGTCACCTGCATTGGCAGGCAAATTCTTAACCACTGTGCCACCAGGGAAGCCCCAGCTTTCTTTTGACTTCCATTTGCATAGAATATCTTTTTCCATGCCCTCGTTTTCAGTCTGTATGTGTCCCTAGGTCTGAAGTGCGTCCCTTGTAGAAAGCATATGTATGGCTCTTGTTTTTGTAGCCATTCAGCCAGTCTATGTATTTTGGTTGGAGCATTTAATCCATTTACATTTAAGGTAATTATCGATATGTATATTCCTATTACCATTTTCTGAATGGCTTTGGGTTTGTTATTGTAGGTCTTTTCCTTGTCTTGTGTTTCCTGCCTACAGACGTTTCTTTCGTATTTGTTGTAAAGCTGGTTTGGTTGTGCTGAATTCTCTTAGCTTTTGCTTGTCCGTAAAGGTTTTAATTTCTCCATCAAATCTGAATGAGATCCTTGCTGGGTAGAGTAATCTTGGTTGTAGGTCTTTCCCTTTCATCACTTTAAATGTGTCCTGCCACTCCCTTCTGGTTTGCAGAGTTTCTGCTGAAAGTTCAGCTGTTAACCTTATGGGGATTCCCTTGTATGCTCTTTTTTCCCCCCCTTGCTGCTTTTAATGTGTTTTCTTTGTATTTAATTTTTGATAGTTTGATTAATATGTGTCTTGGCATGTTTCTCCTTGGATTTATCCTGTATGGGACTCTCTGTGCTTCCTGGACTTGATTAACTCTTTCCTTTCCCATACTAGGGAAGTTTTCAAGTATCATCTCTACAAATATTTTCTCAGCCCCTTTCTTTTTCTCTTCTTCTTCTGGAACCCCTATAATTCGAATGTTGGTGCGTTTAATTTTGTCCCAGAGGTCTCTGAGACTGTCCTCAATTCTTTTCATACTTTTTTCTTTATTCTGCTCTGCAGTTGTTATTTCCACTATTCTATCTTCCAGGTCACTTATCCGTTCTTCTGCCTCAGTTATTCTGCTATTGATCCCTTCTAGAGAATTTTTAATTTCATTTATTGTGTTGTTCATGATTGTTTGTTTGCTCTTTAGTTCTTCTAGGTCCTTGTTAAACATTTCTTGTATTTTCTTCATTCTATTTCCAAGATTTTGGATCATCTTTACTATCATTATTCTGATTTTTTTTCCAGGTAGACTGCCTATTTCCTCTTCATTTGTTAGGTCTGGTGGGTTTTTATCTTGCTCCTTCATCTACTGTGTGTTTTTTTTTTTTTTGTCTTCTCATTTTGCTTAACTTACTGTGTTTCCGGTCTCTTTTTTGCAGGCTGCAGGTTCATAGCTCCCATTGTTTTTGGTGTCTTCCCCCAGTGGCGTAGGTTAGTTTAGTCGGTTGTGTAGGCTTCCTGGTGGAGGGGACTAGTGACTGTGTTCTGGTGGATGAGGCTGCAATTTGTCTTTCTGGTGGGCAGGCCCACGTCTGGTGGTGTGTTTTGGGGTGTCTGTGACCTTATTATGATTTTAGGCAACCTCTCTGCTAATGGGTGGGGTTGTGTTCCTGTCTTGCTAGTTGTTTGGCATAGGGTGTCCAGCACTGTAGCTTGCTGGTCGTTGAGTGGAGCTGAGTCTTGGCATTAAGATGGAGACCTCTGGGAGTTTTTTGCCATTTGATATTACATGGAGCTGGGAGGTCTCTGGTGGACTAATGTCCTGAACTTGGCTCTCCCACCTCAGAGGCACAGTCCTAATGCCTGGTTGGAGCACCAACAGCCTGTCCTCCAGTCTGCTCAGAATAAAAGGGAGAAAGAAAGAAAGAAGGAAAGAAAGAAAGAAAGAAAGAAAGCAAGAAAGAAAGAAAGAGAGAGAGAGAGAGAGAAAGAAAGAAAGAAAGAAAGAAAGAAAGAAAGAAAGAAAGAAAGAAAGAAAGAAAAAGATAAAATAAAATTTTAAAAAGTTATTAAAATAAAAAACAAAAAATAATTATTAATAAAAATTTTAAAGTAATTTAAAAAATAAAGGAGAGAAAAACCAAACCAAGAAACAAATCCACCAATGATAACAAGTGCTGAAAACTATACTAAAAAAATAAGTAAATAAAATAGACAGACAGAACCCTAGGGCAAATGGTAAAAGCAAAGCCATACAGACAAAATCACACACAGAAACATACACATACACACTCACAAAAAGAGAAAAAGGGAAAAAACATATATATATATCACTGCTCCCAAAGTCCACCTCCTCAATTTGGGATGATTCATTGTCTATTCATTTATTCCACAGATGCAGGGTACATCAGGTTGACTGTGGAGATTTAATCCTTTGCTCCTGAGGCTGCTGGGAGAGATTTCCCTTTCTTTTTTTTTTTTTTTTGTTTGCACAGCTCCTGGGATTCAGCTTTGGATTTGGCCCTTCCTTTGCGTGTAGATCACCTGAGGGCGTCTATTCTTCACTCAGACAGGACGGGGTTAAAGGAGCAGCTGATTCGGGAGCTCTGGCTCACTCAGGCCAGGGGGAGGGAGAGGTATGGAGTGCGGGGCAAGCTTGAGGCGGCAGAGGCCGGCGTGAGTTTGCACCAGCCTGAGGCATGCCGTGTGTTCTCCCGGGGAAGTTGTCGCTGGATCATGGGACCCTGGCAGTGGTGGGCTGCACAGACTCCTGGGAGAGGAGGTGTGGATAGTGACCTGTGCTTGCACACAGGCTTCTTGGTGGCTGCAGCAGTAGCCTTAGCATCTCTTGCCTGTCTCTGTAGTCAGCGCTGGTAGCCGCAGCTCATGCCTGTCTCTGGAGCTCCTTTAAGCAGCGCTCTTAATCCCTTCTCCTCGTGCACCAGGAATCAAAGAGGCAAGAAAAAGTCTCTTGCCTCTTCGGCAGTTCCAGACCTTTTCCCGGACTCCTTCCCATCTACCGTGGTGCACTAGCCCCCTTCAGGCTGTGTTCACACAGCCAACCCCAGTCCTCTCCCTGGGATCCAACCGAAGCCAGAGCCTCAGCTCCCATCCCCCACCCTTCCCTGCGGGTGAGCAGACAAGCCTCTCGGGCTGGTTAGTGCTGGTCTGCACCATTCCTCTGTGCAGGAATCTTTCAGCTTTACTCTCCGCACCCCTGTTGCTCTGCTCTCCTCCATGGCTCCGAAGCTTCCCCCCTCCGCCACCTGCAGTCTCCGCCTGTGAAGGGGCTTCCTAGTGTGTGGAAACCTTTCTTCCTTCACAGCTCCCTCCCACTGGTGCAGGTCCCGTCCCTATTCTTTCGTCTCTGTTTTTTCTTTTTTCTTTTGCCCTACCAAGGTACGTGGGGAAGTTTCTTGCCTTTTGGGAGGTCTTAGGTCTTCTGCCAGTGTTCAGTAGGTGTTCTATAGGAGTTGTTCCACAGGTAGATGTATTTCTGATGTATTTGTGGGGAGGAAGGTGACCTCCACGTCTTACTCTTCCGCCATCTTGAAGCTCCTCCCCTGATGATAGCTTTTCTGACAGGTGTGAGGTGATATCACATTCTGGTTTGATTTGCATTTTCCTGATGATTAGTGATGTTGAGCATATTTTTATGTGCCTGTTGGCCATCTGCATGTCCTCTGTGGAAAAATGTCTATTCAGGTCTTTTGCCCATTTTTTGCTTGGGTTATTTTTTTGATATTGATTTATGTGGACTGTTTACATGTGTTGGATATTAACCCCTTATCGGTCATACCATTTGCAAATATTATCTCCCATTCTGTGGGTTGTCTTTTCATTTTGTCAGTGGCTTCCTTTGCTGTGCAAAAGTTTTTAAGTTTAATTAGGTCTCAATTTTCTATTGTTGCTTTTATTTCCTTTCCTTTAGGAGACATCCAAAAAACTAATATTTCTATGATTTATGTCAAAGAGTGTTCTACCTGTTTCCATCTAGTAATTTTATTGTTTCCACTCTTACATATAGGTCTTTAATACATTTTGAGTTTATTTTGTATATGGTGTTAAACAATGTTCTAATTTCATTCTTTTACATGTAGCTGTCCTGTTTTCCCAGCACCACTTATTGATGTGACTGTCTTTTCTCCATTGTGTATTCTTGCCTCTTTTGGTGTAGATTAATTGACCATTAGTGTGTGGGTTTACCTCTGGGCTTTCTTTCCTGTTCCATTGATCTATATGTCTGTATTTGTGCCAGTACCACACTGTTTTGATTACTGTAGCCTTGTAATGTAGTCTGAAGTCAGGGAGCATGATTCCTCCAGGTCTGTTCTTCTTTCTTTCTCAAGATTTCTTTTGCTCTTTTAGGTCTTTTGTGTATCCATAAAATTTTTAAAATTATTTGTTCTAGTTCTGTGAAAAATGCCCTTGGTATTTTGATAGGAATTGCATTGAATCAGTAGACTTCCTTGGGTAGTATGGTCATTTTAACAATATTAATTCTTCCAGTCCAAGAGCACGATATATCTTTCCATATGTTTGTGTCATCTTCAATTTCTTTCATCAGTGTCTTATAGTTTTCTGAATGCAGGTCTTTTACCCCCTTACGGTTTATTCCTATATATTTTATTCTTTTTGATGAAATGGTAAATGGGATTGTTTCCTTAATTTTTCTTACTGATGGTTTGTTTTCAGTGCTTACAAATGCAACAGTATTTTAATTTTGTATCCTGCAACTTTACCACATTCATTCATTAACTCTAGTAATTTTCTGGTGGTATGTTTAAGATTTTTCATTTATATACCATGTCATCTGCAAACAGTGACAGTTTTACTTCTTCCTTTCCATTCTGGATTCCATTCACTTCTTTCTCTTCTCTGATTTCTTTGACTAAGACTTCCAGTACTACGTTGAGTAAAAGTGGCAAGAGTGGGCATCCTTGTCTTGTTCCTGATCTTAGAGGAAATGCTTTCAGCTTTTCATCATTGATTATGTTGTTATCTGTGGGTTTGTCATATATATCCTTTATTGTGTTGAGGTATGTTCCCTCTAAGCCTACTTTCTAGAGAGTTTTTTAATCATAAATGGATGTTGAATTTCGTCAATAACCTTTATATGTCTATTGAGATGATCATATATTTTTTAGTTTTCAATTTGGTAATGTGGTGCATCACATGGATTGATTTGTGCATTTGAAAAATCCTTGCATCCTTGGGATAAATCCCACTTGATCATGGTGTATTATCCTTTTAATGTATTGTTGGATTTGGTTTCCTAATAATTTGTTGAGGATTTTTGCATCTCTGTTTAGCAGTGATAACTGATACAGTCTAATACAGTGGACTGTAGTTTTCTTTTTTTAAATAATTTTGTCTGGTTTTGGTATTAGGATGATGCTGGCCTTGAAAAATCATTTTAGAATTGTTCATTCTTTTGAAATTTTTGGTATAGTTTGAGAAGTGTATGTGTTAACTGTACTGTAAATTTTTGGTAGAATTCAACTGTGAAGCCATCTGGTCCTTAGTTTTTGTTTGTTGGGAGTTTTTAAATTACTGATCCAATTTCATTACTGGTAATTGGTCTGTCCAAATTTTCTATTTCTCCTTGGTGCAGTCTTGGGAGATTGTACCTTTCTGAGAATTTGTCTGTTTCTTCTAGGTTGTCCATTTTTTAGCATATAGTTGCTCATATTATTTTTTATGATCCTTTTTATTTCTGTGGTGTTTGTTTTAACTTCCCTTTTTCATTTCTGATTTTATTGATTTTTGCCCTCTCCCTTTTTTTCCTGATGAGTCTGGCTAAATGTTTCAGTGTTGTTTATCTTTTCAAAGAACCAGCTTTTAGTTTCATTGACACTTTCTATTGTTTTTCATTCTCTACATCATTTAATTCTGCTCTGATCTTTATGATTTCTTTCCTCCTACTAACTTTGGGTTTTGTTTCTTCTTTCTATAGTTCCTTTCAGTGTAGGTTAGGTTGTTTATTTGAGATTTTTCTTGTTTCTTGAGGTAAGATTTTATTGCCATATACTCCTCTCTTAGAACTACTTTTGCTGCATCCTGTACGTTTTAGATCATCATGTTTTCTTTTTCATTTGTCTCTAGGTATTTTTTGTCTTCCTCTTTGGTTTTTTCAGTGACCCATTGGTTGCTTAGTAGCATATTGTTTAGCCTCCACGTGTTTGTGTTTTTTGCAGTTTCTTTTCTTTAGTTGACTTTTAGTCTCATAGCACTGTGGTTGGAAAAGATGCTTGATATGATTTCAGTTTTCTTAAATTTACTGAGGCTTGCTTTGTGGCCCAGCATGTGATCAATCCTGGAGAATGTTCCAGGTGAACTTGAAAAGAATGTGTATTCTGCTGCTTTCAGGTGGAATGCTCTACTAATATCAATTAAGTCCATCTGGTCTAATGTGTCATTTAAGGCCATTGTTTCCCCTTCAATTTTCTGTCTGGAATGATCTGTCCATTGATATAAGTGGGGTGTTAAAGTCCCCTTTATTGTGTTACTTTTGATTTCTCCCTTTATGTCTGTTAATATGTGCCTTATGTATTTAGGTGCTCCTATGTTTTGTGCATATATTTTTCCAATTGTTATACCTTCCTGTATTGATCACTTGATCATTGCATAGTGTCCTTTGTCTTGTGACAGTCTTTATCTTGAAGTTTATTTTGTCTGATATAAGTGTGACTACTCCAACTTTCTTCTGATTTCATTTGCATGGAATAACTTTTTCCATCCGCTCATTTTCGGTCTGTCTGTGTCTTTAGAACTGAAGTGAGTGTCTTGCAGGCAGCATATATACAGGTCTTATTTTTGCATATCCATTAAGCCATTATGTGTCTTTTGATTGGAGCACTTAGTACATTTACATTTAAGGTAATTACTGATATGTATGTTCTTATTACCATTTTGTTAATTGTTTTTGTATTGTTTTTGTAGGTCCTTTATTCTCTTTCTTCTTTTGTTCTCTTCTCTTGTGATTTGATGACTATCTTTAGTGGTATGCTTGAATTCCTTTTCCTTTTTCTATTTTGTGTGTATATTTATTATAAATTTTTGGTTTGTTTTTACCATGAGGTATTATGTAGTAGTATATATATACACATGATTGTTTTCAGTTGCAGATCTCTTAATTTCAAATGCATTTTAAAACCCTTGCATTTGTACTCTCCTCCTTTCATGATTACTGTTTTTGATACCATATTTTATATACAATTGTTTTCTGTATCCCTTAACTGCTTATTATGGATATAGAATATTTTACTACTTTTGTCTTTTAAACTTCCTATTAGCTTTGTGTGTGGATGATTTCCTACCTTTACTGTATGTTTGCTTTTACAGTTAAACTTTTTTTTTTTTGTAATTTTCTTGTTTCTAGTTGTGGCCTTTTGTTTTTCACCTAGAGAAGGTCCTTAACATTTGTTGTAAAGCTGGTTTGATGGTGTTATATGCTTTTACCTTTTGTCTGTAAAGATTTTGGTTTCTCCATGAAATCTGAAGGAGAGCCTTACTGGGTAGAGAATTCTTGGTTGTAGGTTTTTTCCCTTTCATCGCTTTAAATATATTGTGCCACTCCCTTCTGACCTGCAGAGTTACTGCTGCAAAATCAGCTGACAGACTTATGACAGTTCCCTTGTATGTTATTTGTTGTTTTTCCCTTGTTGCTTTTAATATTCTCTATCTTTAATTTTTGTCATTTTAATTACAATGTATTTTGATGTGTTCCTCTTTGGGTTAATCCTGTATGGGACTCTCTGCACTTCCTGGACTTGACTGTTTCCTTTCCCAGGCTATGGAAATTTTCATCTACTGTGCCTTCAAATATGTTCTCAGCTCATTTATTTCTCCTCCTTCTGGGACCCATATAATGTGAATATTATCGAGCTTGATGTTGTTTGAGAAGTCTCTTAAACTGTCCTCATTTCTTTTTATTCTTTTTTCTTTTTCCTGTTCAGCACCATTGATATCCACTACTCTGTCTTCCAGCTCACTGATCCATTCCTCTGTACCATTTAGTCAACTGTAGTCTACTATAGATTCACTTTAGTGTATTTTTAATTTCACTTATTGTATTCTTCATCTCTGTTTGTTCTTTATACTTCTTAACTCTTTGTTAAAAAGTTCTAATTTCGTAGATTTTTTGATGATGGCCATTCTGACCAGTGTGAGATGATATCTCACTGTAGTTTTGATTTGCATTTCTCTAATGCTTAATGATGTTGAGCATTCTTTCATGTGTTTATTGGCAATCTGTATATCTTCTTCAGAGAAATGTCTATTTAGGTCTTCTGCCCATTTTTAGATTGGGTTGTTTGTTTTTTTGTATTGAGCTGCATGAACTGCTTGTACATTTTGGAGATTAATCCTTTGTCAGTTGCTTCATTTGCAAATATTTTCTCCCATTCTGAGGGTTGTCTTTTCGTCTTGTTTATGGTTTCCTTTGCTGGGCAAAAGCTTTGAAGTTTCATTAGGTCCCATTTGTTTATTTTTGTTTTTATTTCCATTTCTCTAGGACATGGGTCAAAAAGGATCTTGCTGTGATTTATGTCATAGAGTGTTCTGCCTATGTTTTCCTGTAAGAGTTTGATAGTGTCTGGCCTTACATTTAGGTCTCTAATCCATTTTGAGTTTATTTTTGTGTATGAGGTTAGGGAGTGTTCTAATTTCATTCTTTTACATGTAGCTGTCCAGTTTTCCCAGCACCACTTATTGAAGAGGCTGCCTTTTCTCCACTGTATATTCTTGCCTCCTTTATCAAAGATAAGGTGACTTTTGTGCATGGGGTTGTCTCTGGGCTTTCTATCCTGTTCCATTGATCTATATTTCTGTTTTTGTGCCAGTACCATACTGTCTTGATTACTGTAGCTTTGTAGTATAGTCTGAAGTCAGGGAGCCTGATTCCTCCAGCTCTGTTTTTCTTTCTCAAGATTGCTTTGGCTATTCGGGGTCTTTTGTGTTTCCATACAAATTGAGAGGGTGTGGAGAGAAGGGAACCCTCTTGCACTGTTGGTGGAAATGTAAATTGATACAGCCACTATGGAGAACAGTATGGAGGTTCCTTAAAAAACTAAAAATAGAACTACCATATGACCCAGCAATCCAACTACTGGGCATATACCCTGAGAAAACCATAATTCAAAAAGAATCATGAAGCACAATGTTCATTGCAGCTCTATTTACAATGGCCAGGACATGGAAGCAACCTAAGTGTTCAGCAACAGATGAATGGATAAAGAAGATGTGGCACATATATACAGTGGAATATTACTCAACCATAAAAAGAAACAAGATTGAGTTATTTGTAGTGATGTGGATGGGCCTAGAGTCTGTCATACAGAGTGAAGTAAGTCAGAAAGAGAAAAACAAATACCATATGCTAACACATATATATGGAGTCTAAAAAACAAACAAAAAAGTTCATGAAGTACCTAGGGGCAAGTCGGAAATAAAGATGCAGACCTACTAGAGAATGGAGTTGAGGATATGGAGAGGGCGAAGGGTAAGATGGGACAAAGTGAGAGAGTGGCATGGACGTGTATAAACTACCAAATATAAAATAGATAGCTAGTGGGAAGCAGCCGCATAGCACAGGGAGATCAGCTCGGTGCTTTGTGACCACCTAGAAGGGTGGGATAGGGAGGGTGGGAGGGAGGGAGATGCAAGAGGAAAGAGATATGGGCATATATATATATGTATAACTGATTCACTTTGTTATAAAGCAGAAACTAACACACCATTGTAAAGCAGTTATACTCCAATAAAGATGTTTAATAAAAAAGTTCTAATTTCTTGCTCTAGGCATCATCCTTCTCCCTAGATTTTAAATCACCTTTACAGTCATTACCCTGAATTCTTTGTCAGGTAGATTACCTATCTCCACTTCACTTAGTTCTTGTTCAGGGGTTTATCTTGTTCCTTCCTGGTGCAGGACTCTGGGCTGGGGAACCTGGTGTGGGAATTGAAACTCTCACTCCTCAGCAAGAACCTCTGCAATATTCTCCAGTTTGTGGGTGACCTACCTGAGGGTATCAGTCTTGATTATATCGTGAGTCTGCTCCTCCTACCTATCTTACGATGGTTCCTTCTTTATGTCTTTTATTCCAGAAGATCTTTTCTGGTAGGTTCTGGTCTTTTCAACCAACAGTTGTTCTGCAGATTTTTGTGATTTTAGTGTGCTCATGAGAGGAATTGAGCTCAGGGTCTTTCTACCCTGCCATCTTGTCTGACCTCTCCATCATTGATGTTTCAACATCCACAAATAAGACAATGTGATATACCACATTAACAAAATTAATGATAAAAATCCTATGAACATCTCAATATATGCAGAAAAAGCATCTGACAAAATTCAACATCTATTTATGAAAAAACTCTCAACAAAGTAGATATAGAGGGAAGGTACTTCAACATAATTTGACAGTGACATAATTTATCATATTGACAAGCCCACAGCTAATGTCATACTCAATATGGAAAAGCTGTAATCTTTTCTTTATGATAAAGAACAAGTATGCCTGCTCTCACCACTTTTATTTAATATAGTATTGAAAGCCCTAGCAGAGCAATTCGACATGAAAAAGAAATAAAAGGAATCCAGATTGGAAAGGAAGAAGTAAAACTGTCACTATTTGTAGGTAACATGATATTATATATAAAAAATCCTAAAGACAGCATCAAAAAGCTGTTAGAAAATGAATTCAGTAAAGTTGCAGAATACAATATCAATATGCAAAAATCTTGTGTGTTTCCATACACTACTAATGAACTATCAAAAAGAGAAATTAAGAAAACAATCCCATTTACAATTGCATCAAAAAGAATAAAACACCTAGTGATAAATTTAACCAAGGAAGTGAGAGACCTGTATATTGAAAACTATAAGATATTAATGAGAAAAATGAAGAAGACAGAAATAAATGGACAGATAATTCATGCTCATGGATTCAAAGAAATAATAGTGTGAAAAAGTCCATACTATCCAAAGCAATATACAGATTCAATGCAATCCTTATCAAAATTCCATTACAGATGAACTGATAAAGAAGAGATGGCATATATATATATATACACTGGAATATTACTCAGCCATAAAAAGAATGAAATGATGCCATTTGCAGCAAGATGGATAGATTTAGAGATTACCATACTAAGTGAACTAAGCCAAAGACAAATATCATATGATATTACTTATATGTGGAATCTAAAAGAAGTGATACAAATGAACTTACATGCAAAATAGGAATAGAACCACAGACATAGAAAACAAACTTATGGTTACCAGAGGGGAAATGGAGGAGGAATAGATTAGGAATTTAAGATTAACATATACATACTACTATATATAAAATAGATAACCAACAAGGATCTACTGTATAGCACAGAGAGCTATACTTAATATTTTGCAATAACCTATAAGGGAAAAGAATCTGAAACAGAATATATGTGTGTGTGAGTGTGTATATATTAATATATATATATATATATATACATACATACATACATATATATATATTTAGCTATATATATATATATATATATATATATATATATATATAGCTGAATCACTTTGCTATACACCTGAAACAACATTGTAAATCAATTATACTTCAATAAAAAATTCCATTGTCACATTTCACAGAAATAGAACAAAAAGTCTAAAATTTGTGTGAAACTGTAAAAGATCCTGGATAGTCAAAGGATTCTTGAGAAAGAAGAAAATGGCTGTAGACATCACACTTCCTGATTTCAATCTGCATTACAAAGATAGAATAATTAAAACAGTATGGTTTGGTATAAAAACAGATACATAGATCGATGGAACAGAATAGAGAGTCCAGAAATAAACTCATGCATATATGTCAATTAATTTTTGACAAAGGACCCAAGAGTATAAAATGGGGAAAGGACAGTCTCTTCAAGAAATGATGTTGGGGAAATCGGACAGTCACATGCAAAAGAATGAAACTGGACCACTATCTTATGCCATATAGAAAAATTAATTCAAAATGGATTAAAGACTTGACTGTAAAACCTGAAATCATAAAAATACTAGAAGAAAACATTGATGGTAGAAGAAAACATTTATATATATATATATATATATATATATATATATATATATATATATATATATATATATATATATACACACACACATATATATATCTCTCCTCCTATATACAGGGAACATATTGGTGGTTGCCAGAGGTAGGGGGTGGTGAGTGGGAGAAATAGGTGAACTGTTTTGGAGTTTTTGTTTGTTTGCTTAAATTAAGTGAATTTGAAAAATGATGGGCAATCCAGCCATCTGCAACTAGAACCTTTTAATTTTGCCTGCCTTCTAGGGATGGGTCTGTTGGAGACCTTTGGCAATATTTCCTCTGGTTTTCCCAATAGGTCTATGTTTTCAGCCATTCTTCAGGCTGAGGGGTCAGGCTGTTTGTGCTCCCATGGTTTCAGACTCCAGTTGTCTCTTCTCCTTAAGATAAGATAATTCAGCTGCTGAAGATGCCATTTACCACGGAAATACCTCAGAGATTGTGTATCAAAGTGCTGTTGGCATTTCTGAAAATGGTCCATTTCTCCATTCACTTCCAGTTTATGAGAAGTGGAGTTTCCATTCTGATATCTTTTGAATATAAGGCATTATGCTGGGAACTTTCGGTGTGTTATCAGCTTGAATCTTCATACCATCCTAATGAGGGGGATGCCTTTCTCCCCATTTTACAGATGTAGAAACTGAGGCTTGGAGAGAGAAAGTGACATGTCCAAGGTCATGCCCAGTGAGGAAGTGACAGGGCTGTATTCTAACCTGTCTTGTGCCTGTAGTGCTAAAAATTTTTAATGAAATATAAGAAGTAGAGGAATCTGTTGTTCCCTTCTCCTGAGCAAGAGCAGTCTGAGTAAGGTGAGTCCCAAGGGAGAAATCCATCACCACTATTATTTCCTTCTTCTTAACGAGTCTTTAAAGCACCTGTGGCTCATCCCCATGTAGTGAACTGCCCTATTTGTCTTTCTACAGAAAGTGAAACATCTAGAAGGCAGTTCATCCCCGATCAGAACCATTTGGAGTAAAGTGGGCATTATTTCCTCAGGTCTCACTAACCCCAAAGGCCACTCACTTTCCTTTATACCACTCTGTCTGGGGTGGCAGGCAGCAGGGGGTGGGGTCATGAACTACTAGGTGGTTTTACAGGTTTCTTCCAGGCCTGAATCTCAATACGTCCCTCCCCTAGAGTACAAAGTACATTGGTAGTTCCAACTATCTGTTAGCTTCTTAGTCACCCTGCACCTAAGCTTCCTCGATTTCAAAATGGAAATAATAATAATACCGACCTCACTGTGTGGTTGTGAAGGTTCAACTAGTTAATACTTAAAATGCATAGTACAATGTCTGCTATATAGCAAGCATTCAATAAATGGTAGCTGCTGATATAAAACATAATCCTAGGAATTGCTAATTGAGTGATACGATGTGCCCGACACTGTGTTATACTTAAAGGAGCAGAGTGGATGATGATTAAAGAACACAGATTCTGGCATCAAACAGACTTGGTTCAAATCCTGACTCTAAGTGTAACCTTGGGCAAACCACCTCTCTACTCTGAGTCTTCTTTTCTGCCTTTAAACTGGGGATCATGGGACTTCCCTGGTGGTGCAGTGGTTAAGAATCCGCCTGCCAATGCAGGGGACACGGGTTCGAGCCCTAGTCCGGGAAGATCCCACATGCCGTGGAGCAGCAAAGCCTGTGCACCACAACTACTGAGCCTGCGAGCCACAACTACTGAAGCCCACACGCCTAGAGCCCATGCTCTGCAACAAGAGAAGCCACCACAATGAGAAGCCCATGCACTGCAACGAACAGTAGCCCCCACTCGCCGCAACTAGAGAAAGCCCATGCACAGCAATAAAGACCCAACGCAGCCATAAATAAATAAATAAATAAATAAATAAATAAATAAATAAATAAATAAATAAATTTATTTTAAAAATAGTAACAAAATAAAATGGGGATCATAATACTTATTAGCTGTGTGATGAGGACTGGTGAGATGATACATATAAAGAAAGTGCTTAGCCCAGTGCTTGATTCAGAGTAAGTGCTAAAGACATTAGTTATTATCACTCTCATTATGTTAGCCGTTATCTCATTTAACACTCACAAAACTTATATGGCACAGAAAGCTGATTACAAGATTGCTTGATATTTAGGAGAACTGTGTTCAGATTCCAAGTGAGCTTGGGAATAAGTAACTGTTAACCTAAGCAATTCTTGTATCATTCAATGGCACCTACACAAGAATTAGCGATGGATCATCTTTCACTATACTATTAAGGCTTCTAAGGAAGTAGTCAGGTGCAGGAGAGTAGTCATTGGACTTGACACCAGATGCCCAGTGTTCTTGTCCTATCTCTGCTACTCATTGCCTGTGGGACCAGGAGCCTTTGACTAGGCAAATGAAAAAATGTTTCTATTGCTACATCTTACCCAGATGTGTGGAATCCTTCTGAGTGATATAAATCAGTTCACTCCCCTGAGTCCCATTGTGACTATCTGAAAATCAAGCCATAGATACCCACTCCAGAGGAATGTAAAAGTGAATTATATAGAAGACTATACACATAAAATATTACTTACAGCAGGGGTCAACAAACTTTCTTTGTAAAGGGTCCAATATTAAATATTTTAGGCTTTTAAGGGCCGTACAGTCTCAATTGAAACTACTCATTCTGCTCTCATAGCACAAAATACTCCATAGAAAATATGTAAATGAATGAGTGTGACTGTATTCCAACAATACTTTATTTACAAGAGCAGGTGGCGGGCCTTGGTTTGCTGACAGCCTGATTTAGATCCTCAGTATTGAGCACCAGCAGTATGCCAGGCACCTAGTAAGTACCCAGGATAGCAAGGTTAACAAGACCCAGTATTTACCCTGGAAAAGTTCCCGATCTTATGAGGTAATCAAGCACATAAATAGATAATCAAAATGCAGGGTAAATGCTCCATAATGGCATGAATGGAGCATGTTTGCTTTGTGACAAAGGAGGCTCCCGTTGTTGTGTGCTATGATGATGGATCTACTTCTGCCTTAGTAAGAGTCATTTTGGTCCAATGAATCTTAACAAATCCATTGATAAAGGTTTCACCTCATATATCCCTTTTGTTAATTATATCCTGAGACTCATAAAATAATGCCCAGAACAAATGGGGGTTTTTTTTAAACATCTTTATTGAAGTATAATTTCTTTACAATAGTGTGTTAGTTTCTGCTTTATAACAAAGTGAATCAGTTATACATATACATATGTTCCCATATCTCTTCCCTCTTGCATCTTCCTCCCTCCCATCCTCCCCATCCCACCCCTCTAGGTGGTCACAAAGCACCGAGTGGATCTCCCTGTGCTACGTGGATGCTTCCCACTAGCTATCTATTTTACATTTGGTAGTGTATATATGTCCATGACACTCTCTCACCCTGTCACATCTCACCCCTCCCCCTCCACATATCCTCAAGTCCATTCTCTAGTAGGTCTGTGTCTTTATTCCCGTCTTGCCACTAGGTTCTTCATGACCTTTTTTTTTTCCCTTAGATTCCATATATATGTGTTAGCATACTGTATTTGTTTTTCTCTTTCTGACTTACTTCACTCTGTATGACAGACTCTAACTCCATCCACCTCATTACAAATACCTCCATTTCATTTCTTTTTATGGCTGAGTAATATTCCATTGTATATATGTGCCACATCTTCTTTATCCATTCATCCGATGATGGACACTTAGGTTGTTTCCATGTCCTGGCTATTGTAAGTAGAGCTGCAATGAACATTTTGGTACATGACACTTTTTGAATTATGGTTTTCTCAGGGTATATGCCCAGTTAGTGGGATTGCTGGGTCGTATGGTAGTTCTATTTGTAGTTTTTTAAGGAACCTCCATACTGTTCTCCATAGTGGCTGTATCAATTTACATTCCCATCAACAGTGCAAGAGGGTTCCCTTTCCTCCACACTCTCTCCAGCATTTATTGTTTCTAGATTTTTTGATGATGGCCATTCTGACCGGTGTGAGATGATATCTCATTGTAGTTTTGATTTACATTTCTCTAATGATTAATGATGTTGAGCATTCTTTCATGTGTCGGTTGGCAATCTGTATATCTTCTTTGGAGAAATGTCTATTTAGGTCTTCTGCCCATTTTTGGATTGGGTTGTTTGTTTTTTTGTTATTGAGCTGCATGAGCTGCTTGTAAATCTTGGAGATTAATCCTTTCTCAGTTGCTTCATTTGCAAATATTTTCTCCCATTCTGAGGGTTGTCTTTTGGTCTTGTTTATGGTTTCCTTTGTTGTGCAAAAGCTTTTAAGTTTCATTAGGTCCCATTTGTTTATTTGTGTTTTTATTTCCATTTCTCTAGGAGCTGGGTCAAAAAGGATCTTGCTGTGATTTATGTCATAGAGTGTCCTGCCTATGTTTTCCTCTAAGAGTTTGATAGTATCTGGCCTTACATTTAGGTCTTTAATCCATTTTGAGTTTATTTTTGTGTATGGTGTCAGGGAGTGTTCTAATTTCATTCTTTTACATGTAGCTATCCAGTTTTTCCAGCACCACTTATTGAAGAGGCTGTCTTTTCTCTACTGTATATGCTTGCCTCCTTTATCAAAGATAAGGTGACCATATGTGTGTGGGTTTATCTCTGGGCTTTCTATCCTGTTCCTTTGATCTATGTTTCTGTTTTTGTGCCAGTACCAAACTGTCTTGATTACTGTAGCTTTGTAATATAGTCTGAAGTCAGGGAGCCTGATTCCTCCAGCTCCATTTTTCGTTCTCAAGATTGCTTTGGCTATTCGGGGTCTTTTGTGTTTCCATACAAATTGTGAAATTTTTTGTTCTAGTTCTGTGAAAAATGCCAGTGGTAGTTTGATAGGGATTGCATTGAATCTGTAGATTGCATACGCAAATCAATCAACGTGCTACATCATATTAACAAACTGAAGGAGAAAAACCATATGATCATCTCAATAGATGCAGAAAAAGCTTTTGACAAAATTCAACACCCATTTATGATAAAAGCCCTGTAGAACATAGGCATAGAGGGAACTTTCCTCAACATAATAAAGGCCATATATGACAAACCCACAGCCAACATTGTCCTCAATGGTGAAAAACTGAAACCATTTCCACTAAGATCAGGAACAAGACAAGGTTGCCCACTCTCACCACTATTATTCAACATAGTTTTGGAAGTGTTAGCCACAGCAATCAGAGAAGAAAAAGAAATAAAAGGAATCCAAATCGGAAAAGAAGAAGTAATGCTGTCACTGTTTGCAGATGACATGATACTATACATAGAGATTCCTAAAGATGCTACCAGAACACTACTAGAGCTAATCAATGAATTTGGTAAAGTAGCAGGATACAAAATTAATGCACAGAAATCTCTTGCATTCCTATATACTAATGATGAAATATCTGAAAGTGAAATTCAGAAAACAGTCCCGTTTACCATTGCAACAAAAAGAATAAAATATCTAGGAATAAACCTACCTAAGGAGACAAAAGACCTCTATGCAGAAAATTATAGGACACTGATGAAATAAATGAAAGATGATACAAATAGATGGAGAGATATACCATGTTCTTGGATTGGAAGAATCAACATTGTGAAAATGACTCTACTACACAATGGGGTTGTTTTAAAATACATTTTTCTTGTATCCAGTCTTAAGTCCTCCCCCACCCCATAGGGGAATACAGCTTTGTAGCCTTCGCTTTTGTCAGTGAATTTCCTCCAAACACTAGAGCAATGAAAGAAGCAGAGAGGCACAGTGGCCTGGCCTGCATTCTGGGAAGCCTGACCCTACTCTTTCATTCACTACTTATTTGCTGGGTGTAGGTCCCTGGCCTTTGTCATTTTCAGTTACTCTGCTGCAGCCTGAGGGGCCCAGCTAAAAGGTTTCCAATATCCCTTCCAGCTCTGCAGCCGTGGTTGGTGCATAAATATGTAATGTGTACCTAGCATGCTTTTCTTTTTTTTTTTTTATTACTCATCAATTTTATACACATCAGTGTATACATGTCAATCCCAATCGCCCAATTCAGCACACCACCATCCCCACCCCACTGCGGTTTTCCCCCCTTGGTGTCCATACGTTTGTTCTCTACATCTGTGTCTCAACTTCTGCCCTGCAAACCAGTTCATCTGAACCATTTTTCTAGGTTCCACATACATGCGTTAATATATGATATTTGTTTTTCTCTTACTGACTTACTTCACTCTGTATGACAGTCTCCAGATCCATCCACGTCTCAACAAATGACCCAATTTCATTCCTTTTTATGGCTGAGTAATATTCCATTGTATATATGTACCACATCTTCTTTATCCATTCATCTGTCGATGGGCATTTAGGTTGTTTCCATGACCTGGCTATTGTAAATAGTGCTGCAATGAACATTGGGGTGCATGTGTCTTTTTGAATTACGGTTTTCTCTGGGTATATGCCCAGTAGTGGGATTGCTGGATCATATGTTAATTCTATTTTTAGTTTTTTAAGGAACCTCCATATTGTTCTCCATACTGGCTGTATCAATTTGCATTCCCGCCAACAGTGCAAGAGGGTTCCCTTTTCTCCACACCCTCTCCAGCATTTGTTGTTTGTAGATTTTCTGATGATGCCCATTCTAACTGGTGTGAGGTGATACCACATTGTAGTTTTGATTTGCATTTCTCTAATAATTAGTGATGTTGAGCATCTTTTCATGTGCTTCGTGGCCGTCTGTATGTCTTCTTTGGAGAAATGTCTATTTAGGTCTTCTCCCCATTTTTGGATTGGGTTGTTTGTTTCTTTAATATTGAGCTGCATGAGCTGTTTATATATTTTGGAGATTAATCCTCTGTCCCTTGATTCATTTGCATATATTTTCTCCCATTCTGAGGGTTGTCTTTTCGTCTTATTTATGGTTTCCTTTGCTGTGCAAAAGCTTTGAAGTTTCATTAGGTCCCATTTGTTTATTTTTGTTTTTATTTCCATTACTCTAGGAGGTGGATCAAAAAAGATCTTGCTGCGATTTATGTCAAAGAGTGTTCTTCCTATGTTTTCCTCTAAGAGTTTTATAGTGTCCAGTCTTACATTTAGGTCTCTAATCCATTTTGAGTTTATTTTTGTGTATGGTGTTAGGGAATGTTCTAATTTCATTCTTTTACATGTAGCTGTCCAGTTTTCCCAGCACCACTTATTGAAGAGACTGTCTTTTCTCCATTGTATATCTTTGTCTCCTTTGTCATAGATTAGTTGACCATAGGTGCGTGGGTTTATCCCTGGGCTTTCTATCCTGTTACATTGATCTATGTTTCTGTTTTTGTGCCAGTACCATATTGTCTTGATTACTGTAGCTTCGTAGTATTGTGTGAAGTCAAGGAGTCTGATTCCTCCAGCTCCGTTTCTTTCCCTCAGGACTGCTTTGGCTATTCGGGGTCTTTTGTGTCTCCATATAAATTTTAAGATGATTTGTTCTAGTACCGTAAAAAATGCCATTGGTAATTTGATAGGGATTGCATTGAATCTGTAGATTGCTTTGGGTAGTATAGTCATTTTCACAGTGTTGATTCTTCCAGTCCAAGAACATGGTATATCTCTCCATCTGTTGGTTTCATCTTTAATTTCTT
Source organism: Balaenoptera physalus (assembly GCF_965194825.1). NCBI lineage: Eukaryota > Metazoa > Chordata > Mammalia > Artiodactyla > Balaenopteridae > Balaenoptera > Balaenoptera physalus. The sequence continues at coordinate 53,971,306 of NC_138903.1, read as the reverse complement.
TCATCAGTGTCTTATAGTTTTCTGCATACAGGTCTTTTGTCTCCCTAGGTAGGTTTATTAATAGGTATTTTATTCTTTTTGCTGCAATGGTAAATGGGAGTGTTTCCATAATTTCTCTTTCAGATTTTTCATCATTAGTGTATAGGAATGCAAGAGATTTCTGTGCATTAATTTTGTATCCTTCAACTTTACCAAATTCATTGCTTAGCTCTAGTAGTTTTCTGGTGGCATTTTTAGGATTCTCTATGTATAGTATCATGTCATCTGCAAACAGTGACAGTTTTACTTCTTCTTTTCCAATTTGTATTCTTTTTATTGTTTTGTCTTCTCTGATTGCCATGGCTACGACTTCCAAAACTATGTTGAATAATAGTGGTGAGAGTGGACATCCTTGTTTCATTCCTGATCTTAGAGGAAATGCTTTCAGTTTTTCAGCATTGAGAATGATGTTTGCTGTGGGTTTGTCGTATATGGCCTTTAATATGTTGAGGTAGGTTCCCTCTATGCCCACTTTCTGGAGAGTTTTTATCATAAACGTGTGTTGAATTTTGTCAGAAGCTTTTTCTGCATCTATTGAGATGATCATATGGTTTTTATTCTTCAGTTTGTTAATATGGTGTATCACATTGTTTGATTTGCATATATTGAGGAATCCTTGTATCCCTGGGATAAATCCCACTTGATCATGGTGTATGATCCTTTTAATGTGTTGTTGGATTCTGTTTGCTAGTCTTTTGTTGAGGATTTTTGCATCTATATTCATCAGTGATATTGGTCTGTAATTTTCTTTTTTTGTAGTATCTTTGTCTGGTTTTTGTATCAGGGTGATGGTGGCTTCATAGAATGAGTCTGGGAGTGTTCCTTCCTCTGCAATTTTTTGGAAGAGTTTGAGAAGGATAGGTGTTAGCTCTTCTCTAAATGTTTGATAGAATTCACCTGTGAAGCCATCTGGTCCTGGACTTTTGTTTGTTGGAAGATTTTTAATCACAGTTTCAATTTCATTACTTGTGATTGGTCTGTTCATATTTTCTGTTTCTTCCTGGTTCAGTCTTGGAAGGTTATACCTTTCTAAGAATTTTTCCATTTCTTCCAGGTTGTCCATTTTATTGACATAGAGCTGCTTGTAGTAGTCTCTTAGGATGCTTTGTATTTCTGCGGTATCTGTTGTAACTTCTCCTTTTTCATTTCTAATTTTATTGATTTGAATGCTCTCCCTCTTTTTCTTGATGAGTCTGGCTAATGGCTTATCAATTTTGTTTATCTTCTCAAAGAACCAGCTTTTAGTTTTATTGATCTTTGCTATTGTTTTCTTTGTTTCTATTTCATTTATTTCTGCTCTGATCTTTATGATTTCTTTCCTTCTGCTACCTTTGGGCTTTGTTTGTTCTTCTTTCTCTAGTTCCTTTAGGTGTAAGGTTAGATTGTTTACTTGAGATTTTTCTTGTTTCTTTAGGTAGGCTTGAATAGCTATAAACTTCCCTCTTAGAACTGCTTTTGCTGCATCCCATAGGTTTTGGGTTGTGTTTTCATTGTCATTTGTTTCTAGGTATTTTTTGATTTCCTCTTTGGTTTCTTCAGTGATCTCTTGGTTATTTAGTAACGTATTGTTTAGCCTCCATGTGTTTGTCGTTTTTACGTTTTTTTCCCTGTAATTCATTTCTAATCTCATAGCGTTGTGGTCAGAAAAGATGTTTGATATGATTTCAGTTTTCTTAAATTTACTGAGGCTTGATCTGTGACCCAAGTTGTGATCTATCCTGGAGAATGTTCCGTGCGTACTTGAGAAGAACGTGTAATCTGCTGTTTTTGGATGGAATGTCCTATAAATATCAATTAAATCTATCTGGTCTATTGTGTCACTTATCGCTTCTGTTTCCTTATTTATTTTCATTTTGGATGATCTGTCCATTGGTGTAAGTGAGGTGTTAAAGTCCCCCAGTATTATTGTGTTACTGTCAATTTCCTCTTTTATAGCTGTTAGCAGTTGCCTTATGTATTGAGGTGCTCCTATGTTGGGTGCATATATATTTATAATTGTTATATCTTCTTCTTGGATTGATCCCTTGATCATTATGTAGTGTCCTTCCTTGTCTCTTGTAACATTCTTTATTTTAAAGTCTATTTTATCTGATATGAGTACAGCTACTCCAGTTTTCTTTTGATTTTCATTTGCATGGAATATCTTTTTCCATCCCCTCACTTTCAATCTGTATGTGTCCCTAGGTCTGAAGTGGGTCTCTTGTAGACAGCATATATACGGGTCTTGTTTTTGTATCCATTCAGCAAGCCTGTGTCTTTTGGTTGGAGCATTTAATCCATTCACGTTTAAGGTAATTATCGATATGTATGTTCCTATGACCATTTTCTTAATTGTTTTGGGTTTGTTTTTGTAGGTCCTTTTCTTCTCTTGTGTTTCCCACTTAGAGAAGTTCCTTTAGCATTTGTTGTAGAGCTGGTTTGGTGGTGCTGAATTCTCTTAGCTTTTGCTTGTCTGTAAAGCTTTTGATTTCTCCATCAAATCTAAATGAGATCCTTGCCGGGTAGAGTAATCTTGGTTGTAAGTTCTTCCCTTTCATGACTTTAAATTTATCATGCCACTCCCTTCTGGCTTGTAGAGTTTCTGCTGAGAAATCAGCTATTAACCTTATGGGAGTTCCCTTGTATGTTATTTGTCATTTTTCCCTTGCTGCTTTCAATAATTTTTCTTTGTCTTTAATTTTTGCCAATTTGATTACTATGTGTCTCGGCATGTTTCTCCTTGGGTTTATCCTGTATGGGACTCGCTGTGCTTCCTGGATTTGGGTGGCTATTTCCTTTCCCATGTTAGGGAAGTTTTCGACTACAATCTCTTCAAATATTTTCTCTCGTCCTTTCTCTCTCTTCTCCTTCTGGGACCCCTATAATGCAAATGTTGTTGCGTTTAATGTTGTCCCAGAGGTTTCTTAGGCTGTCTTCATTTCTTTTCATTCTTTTTTCTTTAGTCTGTTCCGCAGCAGTGAATTCCACCATTCTGTCTTCCAGGTCACTTATCTGTTCTTCTGCCTCAGTTATTCTGCTATTGATTCCTTCTAGTGTAGTTTTCATTTCAGTTATTGTTTTGTTCATCTCTGTTTGTTTGTTCTTTAATTCTTCTATGTCTTTGTTAAACATTTCTTGCATCTTCTTGATATTTGCCTCCATTCTTATTCCGAGGTTCTGGATCATCTTCACTATCATTCTTCTGAATTCTTTTTCTGGAAGGTTGCCTATCCACTTCATTTAGTTGTTTTTCTGGGGTTTTATCTTGTTCCTTCATCTGGTATATAGCTCTCTGCCTTTTCATCTTGTCTATCTTTCTGTGAATGTGGTTTTTGTTCCACAGGCTGCAGGATTGTAGTTTTTCTTGCTTCTGCTGTCTGCACTCTGGTCTCTTTTTCTTTTTTTTAAAAAAAATTTAAATTAATTTTTATTGGAGCATAGTTGGTTTGCAACGTTGTTTTAGCTTCTGCTGTACAGCATAGTGAATCAGTTGTATTATTCATATACATATATCCACTCTTTTTTAGATTCTTTTCCCATATAGGTCATTACAGAGTTTGAGTAGAGTTCCCTGTGCTATACAGTAGGCCCTTATTAGTTATTTATTATATATATAGTAGTATGTGTATGTCAATACCAATCTCCCAATTTATCCTTCCCCCCATTTCCCCCTTGGTAAACATAAGTTTGTTTTCTACATCTGTGACTCTATTTCTGCTTTGTAAATAAGTTCATTTGTACCATTTTTTTAGATTACACATATAAGCGATATCATATATTTGTCTTTGTCTAACTTACTTCACTCAGTATGACAATCTCTTGGTCCATCCGTGTCGCTGCAAATGGCATTATTTCATTCGTTTTATGGCTGAGTAATATTTCATTGTATATATGTACCACATCTTCTTTATCCATTCCTCTGTTGATGGACATTTAGGTTGCTTCCATGTCCTGCTATTATAAATAGTGCTGCAATGAACATTTTCACTTGAATTTTCTGTGCCTCAGTTTCGTCCTGTGAAATGGTGGGTGTGTGGACTAGGGAATCTCAAAGTTCTCTTTGATTTTAGTTATACTTATGGGCTAAGACTGAGTCTTTTCTGGGCATATTCTCTTTTGGCATACACTTGGAGCAAATCCCAAGGGGAAGGGCTATGGCTAGATGGAAAACTGGGGAAAGTCAGAGTCCTGAGTTCACTTGCCTAATTTGTGAAGGCTTTCTGTAGGAAGGTTATCAGATGTAGTGGTCATCTCCCACCAACTGCCCTCCCCAAACTTGCCCCTCTCTGAGCCATGTATCCAGATGCCTTTTAAGAAGCTTATTCTGTTCTGATACTGCCAAAGGAAATCAGGAGACAGGCAGGCAGACTTGTATATGAACCATCATCCTCTGTGTGCAAAGCCCTGTTCTATAGTATAATGGTTAAGGGTATGGTCTCTGGTGTCACCCTGCCTGAATTCAAATCCCAAATCTATTAGTAGTGGCTATGGAGAACTAGGTAAATCACTTAACCTTTCTGCACCTCAGTTGAACAAGTTTTAAAATGTGGTTGACAATAGTACCCACCTCATAGGGTTGTTGTGAGATCTAAGTAAATAAAGAAGAATTTAATGTAGTGCCTCATAAATGTTAGCTATTATTATCATCCTTAGTTGTACAGATAGCTTACTTAGAGAAACAGAATTCATGGATGAGGGTAGAAGTGTGGGACAGAGGTAAGGGCACTTCCTGGCCTGGGAGGCAAGAGGACTAGGCTTCTTTTTCCCAAAATAGATAATCTTTCTGATCAAATGAACACTTTCTGTGTCAAACAGATTCTGTACAGGCTGTGCACATAGTATAGGAAGGACACAGATTAAAGGCATGATCCAGGTCAGGTGAAGTTAATCCTGAAGACCAGACCAGAGAAAGAGGAACAAACAGACCCTGAGCTAGTAACCTGACCCCTGGCAAAACCACCAAAAAGGCAGAAACTGTCTTTAGGGCTCTGGGCTCTGCTCACTTTCTCCTCCCTTCCCTTCCTTTCCCTTCAGCTTCTGAATATTAACCTGCGTTCTTGCCTCTCTCCCTCTCAGCAAATCCTGCTCTAGGTTGTGCAGGGCAGAGGGACAAAAAGCACTGAATGGAGAAAGACTGCATCATGAATGAGCTTCTAGTTCTAGTCCCAGCTGTTCTAGGAAGCATTCTTGGGGGCCCTAATCTCTTTTTTTTTGCCTCTTCCCAGCCCCCACCCCCTCTACTGTCCCCTCACTCCTTCCCTCTAAGCTTCTGCTGCCCTTGTACATATCTCTATTAGAGGACTTATCAGGCTGTATTGTAATTTTTTATGTCTATCAGCCTCTCCCAGTAGCCTGTGAGCTCAGAGGACTAACTGTGTCCGTCATCTTAGTGGTATCCAGCACTTGACAGAGGGGTGAGTGGTGAGCGGGTGTTTGGCTGATGAACTCACTACCTGCTGGTTTCCTGAGTGAATGGATGAGCAAATGAGAGAGGGAAGCATGGTCTGAATCTCTACCTGCTGCTCCCTTGGTTTTGTAGCTTAGGCAAGATAAGTATTTTCTCTGGATGTCTAGAGCCTCTCTGTAAAATGAGAGGCTCAAAGTGATGGACTTTGAAGTACCTTTCAGCTTTTTTTTAATTTTTGGCTTTTTTTAATGTATTTACTCAGTTATCAAGATCAGATAATAATAGATTTAAGTTATGTCCTTCTCAAGTATATTTGCATTTAAGTAAGAATCAAAGCTTTTTTTGGTACACAGGATAAACTGTGATCTTCCCTAATCCAGATCCTAAACTAGTGGGGTCCAAATTAATGCACTTTTGCTTTGTAAAGGTCCTAAAGGTTTGGTGGCAAAGTATATTTTATGTATTTGATTGTGACAAATCTGTAAAAAACCCTGCTTGTGGCTTTGCCTAATCTAGCTTTCTCTCTCTCTCTCTCTCTCTCTCTCTCTCCATCTCCCTCTCCCTCTCCCTCTCCTTCTCTCTCTCTCTCTCCTCTTCAGCTGGAAATAACTGGCCAGTCCTTTATGCCTTTGTGGCCCCATCTCCTGCTGTGACCATGGAGACTCTCAGCAGCTGTCAGACTACCTTCCTCTCTGAGCTGGTGCCCAATGGTTACCTGGTTCAGGTCTTCCCAGGCCACCCTGAAGTAGGAGGCCTGGCTGGGGAAGTGGGGCTGGAGAAGTCTGAGCAGTGTGACCAAGGTGACTTGAGTCCCAGGGAAGAAAATGGTCAGAACAAGAAGAAAACCAAAGTCAACAAGATCTGGAATTTTGTGAGCTATAGAAAAGGGGCCTCCAGTCAGAGGAAACGACCCCAGTCCATGATTTTACTGGGAGACACTTCCAGGCCATCAGAGTTGAAACCCAAAGTCACATTAATGGATCGAATGAAGTCATTCAAGAGGTTGAAGCCTTCGACTGGGGTTTCCAAGAATACTGCTCCTAGGGGCAGTAAGGCCCAGCAACCCCAGGAGGTTCCAGGTGTCTACCAGATGAAGAAGGCCCAGGAGGCCCTGAAGCCTTTTTGTTATTCCTACTCGGGACACACTGAAGGCCTGGAGCCCTTCCTTGCAGATGTGCAAAGGCTGGTGCATGACCCCAAGAGGGTGAACCAGAAAGTGTTGGCCTTTGATGACTTTGGCATCCAAGTGGAAGAGGATCCCTGTGAAGAAGAGTCCCCTGAGCAGCCCGGTAGGGGCAGGTGGGCCAGGAGCTACCTGAAACGCATGTTCCCTGGAGACTGTGAGGCCCCATACACATCAACTGGAGACTCCAGAATCCAGGAGCTTCAGCCTGCCATTGAGGCCTCCACCTTGGAAGGGAAAGTGGAAAGGGGCTATGAGGAGAACCCTGGGAACCTGTGTCGAGACAACGCCGTGCCTTTTGGTAGTGTTGTCAAGTTCTTCAGCAACATGGCTGAGGTGGCCCGCAAGTGGCGTGCATTCTCCCGGGAAGAGCTGCAGATGGGCCGCCACTGCAGCGAGGCCTACTTCATCAGTGGTGGCAGTGAAGGCCTCATCATGGAGGGTGCTGCCCCCTGGGCCTCCTTCCCTTTCAACTTGTCCTGCCAGCCCCCAGAGGCTGCACTGTGGGGCAGTGTCATTGGGAGATGCCAGCACTGTCACCACAAGGCCTCACAAGCCTCATGCATCTTTGAAATGAGCATTGAGAGCAAGAAGACTTTGGGCCAGGCCTTTGCTGGTCCCTGCACTGTTGCTGCCTTGGTCTCAACCTCGACATCACCTGTCTTTGAGCTCCAGGATGACGCGACTCCACAGAATGGCTGCAGCTGCCATTGTGGCCATAACTTCACCAGGGAGCAGTCCTCCTCAGAGGAGCTCAGCGAAGACACTGAGACTGTAGTCAGCTTCCTTAAGGAAGATGACAGTGCCGGACAGTCTCCCAAGCTGGGCAACTGTGCCAAGAAGGTCACCACCAAAGCTGTTATGGAGAAGCAGAATGAGATGGAGGTGCCGGAGGGCCACAAGGGCCCCAAGGCATCCATGGAGGCAGGGAAGCCCCAGGATTCTGACTTGGATATGAGAGCAGCAGATGCAGAGAGGGAAGCTAGCAAGACCTGTACTGGAGTCCTGGGTACTCAGGTAAGGTGGGAGCTGACGTTTCCAAATCACCATTTGAAACATTCAGGACCCCAGAAGTCAGCTAAACTCCCATGCCCTCCCCATTACCCCACCTTCCATCAGAAATGTCCCGGAAGGAATGCGCCCACCAGTCAGCTGTCTGGGAATTGACTCATCCTAAAACCTCAGGCAATTTTTATCTCTTCCTTGGGCCGAATGCCTGCAGTCACACCTCAGTTCAGCCTTGAACAAAAACTGAAGCTCTGGGAATGCCAGCAGAGTGACTAGGGACATTTAATGATGCTTGAGACAGCCATGGTCTCCTATTTTCCTTAGCTGTGGGACATTTCCCTGGTTTTGCCACCCTCTTCTCCCTCACCAACAGGAGCTGATTGCAGAGACTGGTGTCAAGCAAAGCCTCTGGGACTGAGTGTCAGGACACCTGGATTTGTGTCTCAGTTCTGCACCTCGTTGTCTATATGACTTTGAGACAAATCCTTTCATCTTGTTGGACCTCAGTTTCCCTATGGAGGGGAGGGGGCTTTCTTGGTGTCTGTGAAATCTCTAGGCACCTTCTGGTAACAACATTCTCTTGTTTGACCTGAAGAATATAGATAGAGGACAGCCCAATAACATTCTTCTCCCAGCATTCATTGAGTGGTAGCTTTATATCCAGCATCTGTCAGGGCACTGTCACATACACTGTTTTCATTTAATTCTTATAGTAACCTTGTGAGGAAGGAGTGATTATCCTCATTTTACCAGTGAATAAACAAGCTGAGAGAGGTTGAATGACTTATCCAGAGTCATACAGATTGTGACAGTATTTGGATTCAAATCTCACTTTTGACTCCAAGCCTGGTGCTTTTGTCTAGCTGTATTCAGAGGATTTTACTTGAATGATGACAAGCAGGTACTCACCATGCCCTCATTCATGGACGAAAAGAAATGTGCTAAAAGTAGTTAGAGGAATGTTGGATAAGTACTAGAAGGGACTATCTGGCTTTGAGACTTAAGAATGTCTTCATAAGGGGATATGCTATAGTTTCTCCAGATAATTTTAGGGCAAAGTATTTTTTAAGGGTAGTTAATTAAAATTCTTCTTCTTGGTGGTGGTGATGGGGTGGTCTATCTTGATAGTTCTCAACCTGTCCTGTCATCTCTCACATCCTACTTTGAGAGAACTTGGGTCCCAGCAGGACAGAAGCAATAAGTCTGCTTTTTCCAAGAAGGACATTAATATGTTTACAAATATTCTCTTTCTATATTTATCATATTTGGTAAGATTTAAGGATATAAAAATTGGCATAATATTATTAGGAGTAAATTTTATTGCAGTGGTTTTAAGACCGACAATCAAGCAAGCAAACAAGCAAGCATACCTAATGATTCCATTAGCTTATAATTGCAGTTGGGGACTGCATGTCCAATGTTACCAGTCGCTAGGAAAAGGGTCACAGATGAGTACAGCACCTCACTAGGTGGCTGTGTGGACTGGGCATGGAGATGCCTTGTAGGTTCTTTAAAAGCACAGGCTTTGGAGTCACAAAGGCTTGAGTGGGATTTTCCCTCTCATCTTTAAAATGGGACAAAGCACTCCCTACCTAAGGGGGATGTTGTTGTATGGCCAGAGTACCTAGTCTAGCACCATTTGTGACACATTGTAGGTTTCCACAAAGTGGTAGCTCTTGTCATTATTAAAATTTGGTAAATTATTAATAATTGTAAACAAGGTTCATCCAGAAATACAATTTAAGAGAGTACCGTAGCAGCATCTGGTTAAGGCAGTTGAAGGAAGTGTCTGAGGTCAGGAACCTGGCTTCAGTGTCATGTATACCCTTGAATTTGCTTCTGACCTTGAGACAGATCCTTCCCCTCTCTGGGCCTCAATTTCTCCATATGACCCAGAGAATTTGTACCAGATAATTCCTGAGGCTCTTTCCTCCTTTCCTATCTCTGGTTCTTTCCTCTCAGCTATTGTTTCTCTGAGTCCAGTGGGAGACTTCTTGCTGCCCAGTGGTTTGTTCTGGATTAGTTCTCCTTGGCAGGCTTCCTGTGCCCTCTGCTAGTTGCTTGGAGATGCTTCCTATCTTTCCTTGGGGTGGTAAACACCAACCCAGACAGGCACTGGGTTCCAAGGAATAAGGAAAGTGGAGTGGAAAAGCTGAATGCCAGGGAGCATTGATGTAGGTCAGGGGTCCTGTTGACCATCTGATCCAATCACTTTATTTTACAGATGATGGGGACACTGAGTCCCACAGGGACAGGATTTCCCCTGACTCACAGAAACTAGAAGGCAAGTGGGATCTGAGAGTTCTAGTCTAGGATCTGCCACAAATTCTACTGACAAACTCCCTTCTCCCTCTGGGTTTTAGCAGCCTCATCTGCCAAATCCTCATCCTTCCCTCAGGCAACTTTCAGGTCCACTATGAGGCTAAATTGAGATAATGGATACAAAAGCAATGCACTGTTAGGTAACAAAGATCACATGATTACCGTGGATCATTATATGCAAATAGAGGTGAAAAACACTGCGTGCAGAATGGCTTAGGTCCTTTTGTGTTTCCCAGGGAAATTGGGCTTTGGCTGGCTTCCTCCAGGGTGTTTTATTTTTGAGGTCTATTCACTCAACCCAACCTGCCAACCGGCTCAGATTTGGCTGTGGTCAGCCTGCGGCTGTTCTTGTACCCCAGGATGACGAGGTGCAGCTTCAAGGGGTTGATGTCAGAATGCAGGGATGGGAGGCTTCCCTGGTGGTGCAGTGCTTGAGAATCCGCCTATCAATGCAGGGGACACGGGTTTGATCCCTGGTCCAGGAAGAGCCCACATGCCATGGAGCAACTAAGTCCGTGCGCCACAACTACTGAGCCTGCGCTCTAGAGCCTGCAAGCCACAACTATTGAAGCCCGCGTGCCTAGAGCCCGTGCTCTGCAACAAGAGAAGCCACCGCAATGAGAAGCCCACGCACCGCAACAAAGAGTAGCCCCCGCTTGCCGCAACTAGAGAAAACCCCGCGCACACCAACGAAGACCCAACACAGCCAAAAATAAAATAAATTAATTAATTAATTTAAAAAAAAAGAATGCAGTGATGGGATCTCTTCAGAGTCCTTGATTTGGGGAGTTTATCAAGGGGACTGAAATTTCTCTGTGCCTCACTCCTTGCATTAGGAAAATGAAGAGAATAATATTAATAATTATAGCTAACATTTACACAGTGCTTGTTATGTGCCCAGGCACTGTTCTCAGCACTTTACATGTATGAACTCATTTCATCACACAGCTACCCTCTGAGTCAGGGACTATCTTTAAAATGAGGATGATAATAATACCTACTTTATAGGGGGTTTGTGAAGATGAAATGAGTAAATACACATAAGTGCTTATAGTAGTGTCTGGCCAAGAGTTATTGCACAATAAATGTTAGCTATTTGCTTTAGTTATTAAAAACAAATGTAGCAGGAAGGGACTGTACCTCAAGCTTGTCATTAGCTAACACCTTATTGAGGATTAGTGGAATACAAATTGAAGAAGGAAGGGGGAGAAAGATAAGCATTCTTTAGATTTGTACAGGACTTTATACTTTGCAGAGTGCTTTCCCATATAAAAATTGATTGCAAAACTAATTATAATTATCATTATTATTATCATTATTTTCATATGACAGACAAGGAACTTGAGGCATGATATATGAGAAACAAAATATTGAAGTTGGAGACAAAATGACTATTATTGAAGTTCTGGCCTGTCAACTAAAAAAATACATAATCTAAAAGTTGAGAATTATGTTTTATTTGGTGGCCTTATGGAGAACTATAGCTCCCAGATAGCTTTGAGGAACTTCAAAAGAAGTAAGGAAGCAGCCAGTATGTATAGGAGTTTTTGTTGAAAAAACAAACATGTAGTGGAACATCAAAAGATTACTGCTAATCACAAAAAACAGACATCTCAAGTTAATGATTTTAGTGCTTCTCTATGTATGGGAAGATGCAAGAGTCTAGGTTTATTGAAATCATTCCTTTGATATGCATCTTAACTACCTAGAGCCAGTATCCTATTTTTCTCCACCGTGAATTACCACTGGGGGGCAGCTGCAGTGGCTGATGGCTTTATGACCTCAACATTCTTTGTTTACTACAGTGGCAGGCAACATTCCTGGTCCACAGTGCCTCCTCTTGGTCATAAGTTCAACCAACATTTGTGAGGCATCTCATGACCAATTTTGTCCCTGGTCTCTAGGAAGGCTCATTCCTACATCAGACGAGGATTCTATTGATAGGCCATTCAATGCACCTATCACTAATCCTATCTATTTTGGATTAGGCCCTGTTGATAATCTAAAATTCTCTGGATTGCCTCTTTTATTAGTCTGTTATGATCCAGGAAATGTTTTTCTTTGTTGCTTCTTCCCATATCTGGAGTTGCAGTATTACAATTATTTTATGTAGAGTTATACATATGATCAATTGCCTCAAGATATTTAGCCATCATTAATTTTGTCCCTGGTTACACATTGGGAAATGCAAGAGACAGCAATCTTATAAAATAGACAGGATATAAGTAATACAGCTAATAACTGTCATAGTGCAGCAGAGAGAGGCACAAGATATAAATAATATGAAAACATCAAGAAAGAACACATTTAAACAATAATTAGCATAACTGGTTGTAATCTGGTCTCAAAAAACTATCAACTCCACAGGTGAGCCAGCTGGAGAAGCCAAATTCTAGAGGGATCACTTAGAGAGAAAAAGATAAATGTTTCATCTTTATTTACAAAAGTATACTTTATCGATTTGTTGTAGGTCATAGTTAGCATAAGAGGAAAGGTTTTCTGGAAAACAAAGATTAAAGCCAGTATATTTCAGAAAAAGAGTCATAAAATTATAAATCATATTTATCAGTTCATTCAATCCCATGAAATTAATTCGTGTTGATCTGGATGAAGTCATCAGATTTTCCATTAGTTTTGTAATTTCTTACCCAGCTTAATGATATCATGTAAAAGTCATCAGAAACTTATATTTGTCAAAAAGTCCTTTTTATGAATCTTCTTAAAGATCTTCATTTTGTAAAAGCATCAGAGTAAAACAATGATTGTCTATAAATGACAGAAGACTTAAAATGATATGGCTAAAGATTTGATTATAATGCAATTTACAAGAAATTTGGATACAACATTTTAAGATAACTAGAATTATAACTGATAACATTATACCAGGACATATCAGATTTTTAGGAATTCCATATAACTTTTGAAATATCTATATTAATGACATTTACCCATACAATATAACTAAGAAGATTTTATCATCACTTATTAGACAATGTTTCCCACATAATTTAACATACCAAACGAATCTAATTAGTTTAGTATCATCTCTCTTTGGGATATTTCAGGGGACTTTTGAAGCATCCCAAAGTTAGCTGGAGGTCAAAAGAACTTTATTTAGAATTTGACTTGGGGAAGTTTGTCAAAGATATTAAAAGGTTTTAAAACACTTGGTCAAATAAGATCATAGAATAGATAACTAGTAAAAGCCTACTTATAGCACAGGGAACTCAACTCAATACTCTGTAATGGCCTATAGGGGAAAAGAATCTAAAAAAGAGTGGAGCAAATTCCCTGGCGGTCCAGTGGTTAAGACTATGCACTTCCACTGCAGAGGTGCAAGTTCCATCCCTCTGGATGGGGAACTAAGATCCGTGGCACGGCCAAAAAAATAAATAATTAATTAATTAAATAAAAGAGAGTGGATATATGTATGTGTATAACTGATTCACTTTGCTGTACACCTGAAACTAACACAATATTGTAAATCAACTATACTCCAATAAAAAATTTGAAAAAGAAAGGATCATAGGCCACTATGAAACAATACTTATTTATTCAACCAAAGTGACAATAAAAGATTTTAATGCAGATGCAGATCATTTAGAAGGCAAGGAAACTCACAATCTGTTATCAAATGTAGCCTAACATTCCAAGAAAACTTTGTTCTCTTAACAAAGAAAACCAAACTCTATAGTCTTGCACCAGCCCACCTTCAGTAACAAAATTTACTTACCTAGTTAAACTTAATCTAATCCCAGCCTGAGTTTGTAGAAAGCTCTCATCTCCGTGCTCCCATTTTACAAACCTCCCATAACTTTTTGTTTCTATATTAGTTTATCCCATGTTTTCTTTCCCTTCCAAAAACAGCCAGCTTTAGGAAAATATCACTTTCTTCCCCTAAACAAAATACATTTCTATTCTTCATACCATCTTTTGCTGAAAATACACATCCTACTTTCCTTGCATGCTATCCCAGTAGCTTTAATTACACATTTTACAATTTTAACCCTTAAATGTCTTAATCTTTAGTGAAAACTGACAAGCAAGTAATTGTGAATTCTGTCACATCAGCATTGTCTGATTGCCAAACTTTTGAACATTCCATAACCTCTAGAAACATCCATCTTCTCATAGCATAATTTCTTTCCTCAATGTGGTACAAGACATGTCTAATACACCCAAATATCTCTAGTTTCCCTCTCATAAGGAGATAAAAATAGGTAAACTTAGACTTTTTTAGCACTAAATGATGCAGTATTTTATCTTATTTGAAATGACCTGGATATTTAATGAATTCTATAATTTTACTTGACAAAACTGAAAAGTTTCAAGTTACCAAAAATCTGGAGAAAACTATTTTAGATAGGCATAACCAAAACATAATTATTCCTAAAGAGTTCACCTGTAAACTCATATCTCATTTACCTTTATTTTAAAACTTAGGAAAATATCATTATACCAAGTTATTTTTTTCCTTGCTGACAAACTCTGCAATAGAAATAACATGAACTTATTGACATTCAGTAAACCTAGATACACCAAAAGTAAGACATGTCTGTATTGATTAAACCAACAAGCTTAAGCTAGCTTTAATACCAGATATTAATTTAATTATTGAATATTTCCTACATTAAGTGAACCTGAAATTCATTCTGGTCAGTTTTCTTTATATTTAGAAATATTTAATTTGTAAATAGAACTCTTTTATAAATTTAATTTTGATGATATTATCTGGTGGTAAAGACATATCATATGTATAATATACACACAGATGTATAAACAGGCAAAACTAGTGAACTCATAGCTTCACTTTAACACTTAGTTATTAATAAGGTATTAGAATATAAACTTAGTAGTTTATAAAAGTTGGAATAAGTTAAATTTGCTTGCTCAGATGACTAAGGCTTTACTATTTGTGGAAAAGACTATTAAGATTTGTATTTGTCCTTGATAAATCCTTAGGGAAGCTGTGAATTAGATTTTGGGTGAGGGAGCCTTTCCAGTGGTTTGAGTTTTAAAAGGTGGGGGCTTCCCTGGTGGCGCAGTGGTTGAGAATCTGCCTGCCAATGCAGGGGACACGGGTTCAAGCCCTGGTCTGGGAAGATCCCACACGCCGCGGAGCAACTAAGCCCGTGTGCCACAACTACTGAGCCTGCGCGTCTGGAGCCTGTGCTCCGCAACAAGAGAGGCTGCGATAGTGAGAGGCCCGCGCACCGCGATGAAGAGTGGCCCCCGCTCTCCGCAACTAGAGAAAGCCCTCGCACAGAAACGAAGACCCAACACAGCCAAAAATAAATAAATTAATTAATTAATTTTAAAAAAAAGTAACAAATGTTCAAGTACAATTGGTGTCTTTAAAAAAAAAAAAAAGGTGGCTTTATTTCCTTTTTTTTTTCCCCCCCTTTGGTTTCAGGTTTTACCTGATTGAACTTATTAGGCTCAGTCTCAGGTCGTTCGTTGTGGGCTGTATTTACATTTCTGATTTGTAGAGATTTGCAAGACGAAGACAGTCGCTTTTAATTCCCCAAAGAACTGGTCTGCCACCGAAATGATATTGAAAGATTGATTTGCCCAACTATATTTTCTTTAATTTACTTTTTTATATAAGTGAGAAGATTTCCAACTAAACTGAAAATCAAGGCTCCTATGTTCTAGAACTTTAGGGTTCAATTTATCATGCCTTCAAAAGTTTGCACAAGGCATTCAACAAGGCCCTCTTTCTGAATGCACAGGTTAAACCCAGAGCAAGAATCTGTATTTCTCTGTTATTACTTTTATTAGCCTCTGCATATTAGCTTCCAGTTTTTATTTCATATTGTGTGGGCTCAGGTAAGCCTGTTAGTTTCTTTTAGTATGTTTAATTAATATTGTCTGAAGGGCAGATTTATATGCCGTGTCTTATAATACTTGGTGGGGGAGGCATTCCCCAGTGAGACATAACGTCTATCCCACAATATAGTTAGGCAAAAGAGATGTAAGCATCTTATATAAAGCCCATTTAAATATACCAATTTATATAAACTTTCATCTCAATTCTATCAACTTCCGTAGCTTTAACTTTAGTTGCCATTAGGATCCTATCAACTAGCCTTGGTTTTACATGGAATCCAGAAACCTTTCTTTTTAACCCGTGACCATTTTATCTGTTTTTGTATAAAAGGCTCTGGGGTCTCCAGTGAGGGTTTGAGCCAAGGGACTCAGGCCCTTTTGTCAGTCTTTTAACTTGATTAATTGGTCTGTTGTCCCAAGCAATTGTTGGTCAGGTATCTCAATGTAATTTTCTTCCAGCTTTTAAAACATATATATATGTTTTAAAAGCTGGAAGAAAATTATATTTATATTTATACTTACATTTATATTTATATAAAACTGAAGTAAATAGAGCAGACTTGTTTGAGGCCCTTTAATATTAGGAACCAATGGGGGGGTCCCTTTAGCCATTTCAACCTTATGTAGTATTGTAACAGAACTTCAGAACCTTTTGTTTTAATACCATTAATATCTGTTTTATTTATCCCTTTACCTAATAACCATCTAAAGATTTCTTCAGCCTTTTGGGATGAGTCATTTTAATATTTCCACCTTGTTGGGAAGAAGTCTCTAGACTTTCTCCCCAGTTTTTTCTTATTTCCCTGTTAATCAAACTAATTAACATTAATTATCCTAACGTTTTTATTTACCTCTGTAAGACTCTTTATGGTGAAGCTTCCTAAGCTGGTTTATTTTGTGTGTTTTAAATTAAGGAAGTCCTTAGGTTAGCCATTTATACATATATATATATATATATATATATATATATATATATATATATATATATATATATATATGGAGGGGTGGGCAGGGCACTCCTTGAGTGAGCAAGGCTGCCCCCCTGCTTGTGGATTCTGCTATCCAGACCCTCAAGGACACTTGATAAAAGAAGAGGAAAGTCCAAAATTAGTACCATATCAAGGTGTTTCTGAACACACCAAACTGTGAAGTTGATTCTATAGGAGTCCCAATTTGGGAACCAGGTAGTGTATTTTCCTTAAAGACATTATAGGCTAAAGATAACGTAACCTTAATTCAGAATGCCTTTGTCAAAGTACAATTGGCTGCCTTACACCTTGCTTTTCTTACCCTCTTACAGGTCTGGGGGCCCTTACCCCTGTCCTCTAAGCTTAAAGCAGCTTAGTTCTGGTATCACCCCAAGTTCAGTTTCCAGAAGGCTGTGTCCTCCTGTATTGGGTAGAATTGTTTCCCTCAAAATCTTCAAGTCCTAATCCCCAATACCTGTGACTGTGATCTTATTTGGGAATAAGGTGTTTGTAGATGTAATCAAGTTAAAATGAGGTCATACTGGATTAGTTTGGGCCCTAATCCAATGACTGATATCTTTATGAGAATAGAGAAATTTGAACACAAAGACATAGGGAAGAAGGCCATGGGATGATGGAGGAAGAGGTTGGAGTGATGTACCTGCAAGCCAAGGAATGCCAAGGATTGCTGGGAGTTACCCGGAGCTAGGAGGCAAGGAAATATTCTCCCCTAGAGACTTCATAGAGAACATGTCCCTGCTGACACCTTGATTTCAGACTTCCAGCCATCAGAGCTGTGAGAGAAGAAATTCTGGTTGTTTTAAGCCACCCAGTTTGTGGTGATTTGTTATGGCAGCCCTAATAAATCATGTCCCTCAAACTATAGGTCTGGCCCCAGGTACAGTCTAGAAAGCAATCTGATTAGGCTAATTCATATGGAGGTCTGTTTTCATCCTCACAAAGAATGGTGAACCCCTACCCCCACAATGATGTTGAAATTAGTGGACTGTCAGCCATTGTGACCAATGAGGTGGAGATGTTCAGGTCATATAGATTAAAGAGGATTTAGGGGCAAGTATCCCCAAAATCTTAGTGTAGAGCTTGACTGCATGCTCTGTAGGTATCTCCCCTTCCCTCTATCTAGAATCAAAATAATTCAATGATCCAGTCCCTTCCATTGCTGGGCCTCAGTTTTTTTTCCATCTGTTTAATGAGGGAGTTAGATTATATGACTATAAGAAGCCTTCTAGCTCTAGCAGTTTATGGATCTAGGAGACAGAGTTAGTAAGTTAGGATTAAGGAGAATTTTACAAAACAACCTTGAGATCATGTCTCACTATTCATACAGATTCAGTACAGTCACTTGTACCTTCTACTGCTCTATTTTCAGTGCTACCCAGTGATTTTGCTGTGCATAAGAATGAACTGACTTCAGTAACTTGTCTCAGCCCTTGGAAATTGGGTTACCAATTTGGCAGAGAACCTTACCTGTGTTGTCCTAAAACAAATAGACTGCCAGATATTTCTCCAGCAAAGATGGGTTTATTTGCAATCAGCAGAGAAATGCAATTCATGGTCTGCAACCCTGGCAAGCCATGTGCAGGTCCCTTCACGGAAAGGGAAGGAGAACATTTTTGTACAGGAGAAAAGGAAGTTGGGAGGGCTATAGTAAACAAAGAGTCCATGGCTTTTCATTGGCTGAGTCCTTGCCAGGAAAGAAGAGGAGTCTTTCTTCTTCCTTTTGAGCGTTGCTATTGTTACCAAACCAAACTTGGGCCTGCTCGCCTGACAGGCAGCAAAGCCAATCTACTGACAGTGGGTTGTGGTGAAGGAAATATAGCATTTATTACAGGTGTCAAGCAAGGAGAACTGGCAGCTCATGTTCAAAAGACCTGAACTCCTAATGGCTTTCAGGGAAGGGTTTTCAAAAGCAATGTGAGGGATGGGGTCACAGGGTGCTTGATCAACTTGTGGACATCCTTCTGATTGGTTGTTGGTGAGTTAACAAGGTAGTATTTCAGGAGTCAACGTCATCAACTTTCTGGTTTCAACTGGTCTGTGGGCTACATGCTTGTGATCAGCATGCAGTCAACTTCCTCAAAGCAACTTATGAGTGTGCATCAGACTTATCTTTACCTTTGTGACTGATTTATTAAGTTATGGCTACTTTTCTGGCTGACTGTCCTATCTTTGTTTCTCCATTCTTTACCCCCAAACTTACCTGCTAGGGCCTGTTCTTTGTTCCATATGGAGAGCCTAGGAAGTCACAGTGTACTTACATAGCCTCATTTCCCAATCAAAAATAAGCAGGGAGGGAGAGTTCCCTGGCGGTCCAGTTAAGACTTCACGCTTCCACTGCAGGGGGCATGGGTTCAATCCCTCATCAGGGAACTAAGATTCCACATCCCACATGCCATGCTGCATGACCAAATAAATAAATAAAAAATAAGCAGGGACACAGAGGGTTAAGGGCCTACACAGCCTTCTCAGTTTCACTATCATTACAGGGCATGAGAGCTCCCCTTTCTGGTCCCTCAACTCTATCTAACTGAGGTTTCTGTTTACTAATTTTTTTTTTTACATTTTTCCCTTTTGATCAAGATCTTTCTCTGAAAGCATCACTGATCAACAATCAGGTTTTCTAGTTTCAGTGGCTTTTTGTCCCTCAATGCCAGGAAGGACCTTCCCTGGGTGTAGTGTCTCTCACGTTGGAGGGAAAGTGTACAAACTGGAAACCTATCATGGTCACATTCCAGTACAAAAAGGAGTAGGAGGGAGAACTCACAGGCACTGTTTATCTAAAGTCCATATGTTATGAAGATCATAGACATTGCAGATCATCTGAAGCCTTATGCTATCATCAAAGGTTTGGTGACAAACTTCCAACAGTCCTGGTCTGAATATCTTGGGAAAGTTGTCTCATCAGATGCCATTCGCTTCAATTCGGGGAATTCTTTACTTTCAGGTCAACAGGTCCAGTCAGGGTTTGGTGCTTTCTTTAGGTGTGTCATGTGAATCCAAGAGTTTGTACCTTGGAGTCTGGTGGCACGAGGGTTATACCTGATAGGGGCCTCTCCAGTGAGGTTAAAGAGAGTTCTTCTGGAGGTGGCTTTTCCAATAGACAAAATCTCCAGGTTGTAAGATGTGATGCTTAAGGTCTTCATCTCCCAAGAGTGCACTATGAAACGATTGCTCTATCGAAACGTGGTTATTTTTAATGGAAGAAATTAGGCCTTTGCAATATTGGAGTATGTCTCCTTTTATCACTTGTAGTTCAAAAGATGCAGGAACCAAGTGCATTGGTGTCCTGTGATTGTCTCAAAGGGTGAGAATTTATGAGTTCCAAAAGGGGTGGATTTGAGATTTAGAAGGACCAAGGGCAACCCTTTTGGCCAAGGTATTTGGAAGGCCTCTACAAGTTTTGCCAAGTGAGTCTTAATAATGCTATTTGTGCTTTTGACTAAAACAGAGGATTGAGGGTGGTAAGCACAGTGAAACTGTTGTAAAACCAGCCAAACAGCACAGACTTGTCGAAGTTACTGGCCAGTAAAATGAGTTCCTCAATCACTATGATGTTTGAGAGGAGTTCCCCAGATAGGGATAATCTTTTCCAAAAGGACTTCAGCCATAGGAGAGGCAGTAGACTGTCTGCAAGGGAAAGCTTTAGTCCATTGTGAAAACATACAGGCCATGACTAAAACATATTTATACCACGAGATGGAGGATGTTGTATGAAATCCATTTGCCAGAGCTCAAATGGTCCATTAGGCAGTTTAAAATGTCTGGGAGAGTATGAACAGGCTTCACTGGGTTGTATTTTGGACAAGTGAGACAAGTGAGGTAGGTACGTTTTGTGGCCTTGTTAATGTTTCCTCACTAATATTGATTCATGAAGGCTATCATTTTGTCAGTAGACCGATGGTTTAATGCATGTACAGTGGTGAGGGGTGGGAATTTTAGAGTGTCCGGTAGGACTGGGTTGTTATTTGGTCTAAAACAGAGCTTTCTCTTTTTAGCAATCAACAATTGTTGAATCTCCAAACTTGTTTTTCTTTTTCTCTGGCCAATTGTTAGGCTTCTCTAGCCAATTTTTCTAAGTTATTGTTTGGGTAAATATTCCTTTGGACAATGACAGTGGCTCAGATGCTGTTGGTCCCTTTAAAGGCAACATTCCCAGTGGAAATATCAAAAAGGTAATTTCACTTAGCTTCTAAAGAGTCAAGTTAAAACTATGCCCCAGAATCTTAATAATAGCTAAAGAGGTAGTAAAGGTATTGCATTCAATGATTCCTGAACATAAGGGCCATTTTTTGTGGGGGATATTTTAAATTTTATTTCCACTGGAAATAAGGAAGCCAAGCTGCTTCCACAGGATTTCAAAACAATGAGCTACTCCAAAAGCATATCTATTATCAGTATAAATATTGGCATTTTTGTCCTTGGCTAAAGTACAATCCCCCTTGTAAGAGCATATAATTCAGTCTGTTGGGCCAAAGTAGCCAAAGGGAAAGATGCTGCCTCATCAACATCAAAAGGAGTTGTAATAGCACACCCATTGTTACCTTTTAAATAAGAGCCATCAGTGAAACATGAGAAGTCACTGTTACCCAAAGGGAATTTCCTATAAAGTCTCACAAGGAGTCAGTTAAACTGTTGTAAGGGACTTCATCTGTGACAGAGGACAGAAGAGTAGCTGGGTTAAAGTTATCACAATGTAATAGAGTTATGTGAGGAGTGGTTAACAAAAGGCCTTCATAGGGGGTGAGGCGGCTGACTGAGAAATTTGTGTGATGAGCATTCAGGAGAGCTTCTACTCATGAGGTACAAAAATGGTTAAAGGTGATATCACAACGATTTTCTCTGTAGCCATATTCAAAAGTGGTTTGGGCCATAATGGCTCTAAGGCAAAGAGGTTATCCCCATGTCACAGGGTCCAGTCGCTAGCTATAATACCCTATGGGTCAATGGTGGTCCCCAGGTTTTTGAATGAGCATCCTAAGGGCATTCCCTTCCTTTTCATATGCAAAAAGAAAAATGGAATCTGATCATTGGGATGGCCAAGGGCAGTTGGATTCATCAAACTCATCTTTAAGGCCTTGAAGTCTATGTGGTCTCACTCTTCCCATAAAACTGGGTCCTGGGTTGTTATTGTTGAGTAAAACATATAGAGGCTTGGCCATAAGAGAGAAATTTGAATCCAATTTGGGCAATAACCAACAAACTGGAGAAAACCTCACAGTTTGTGCTTAGTTTTGGGTTTGGGGAAGCTTAGGATGCCATGAAGTCTATTGTGATCTAGGTGTAGCTCTTGTTCTGGTATCAGATGCCCTAAGTATTGAACCTGGGTTTGGGCAAACTCCAGTTTTTCTTTGTCAGCCTTATGTCCCTTTAAGGCTAAAAGCTTTAGCAAGTGGATGTTGTCTTCCTGTGAGGAGGCTTGAGAAGGAGACCAAAGAAGCAAATTATTTACACATTTCAACAAAGTAAAAACTCTAGGGAACTTTATATCACCCAGACCAGCCTTTAGGATTTTTGACAAATAAGCATTCTCAGAAAACCCTGATGCATTACTGTCCAGGTGAGTTGTTTTTCTTCCCAAATGAAGGCAAAAAGGCATTGGCTAGCTTCATCAACTGGAATACTAAAGAATGCACTGCATAAATCAATTACAGTCAAAATTAGCTTCAGGTGGGGATGGATGTTAGTAAACTATGAAGATTAGGAACAACAGGGTGTCAGGGAATAACAATGTTATTTATTGCCGGACAAACCTCCACCCTCGGCCCTTAGGTCTTCTCACCAGTAAAATGGGAGTGTTACAGGAGCTAGTACAAGGGATAATGAGGCCTTGAGACTTATAATGTTCCATTATGGGCGTTATGCCTTGAAGGGATTCTTTATTTATAGGTTATTGATTAATTCTGAGAAGAGGTTTTGAGGTATCTATTTGAAGCTTGATGGGAGGTGCGCTGTGAATTTTGCCAATCAGTTGGAAATTTTGCCCGTAAGGAATGTAGTGGCTGATTCAAGAGGGACAAATAATCAGTGTTTCCAGAATCAGCTCTAGTACTGTAAAAAATGGAACAAATAAAAGATGTCAAAGTGTCATTTAATTCACCTTGTTTGTTACTTTATGACTATTGTCAAATTCTAGAATTATTTCCCCCGTTTGGGAGAAAGAAATTCTGACATGATATTTCTCTAAGAACTCTCAGCCTAATAAATGGGTAGAGGTGGAGGAACTAAAGAGAAAATGTTTAGGAGGGTTTAGGTTTCATTTAGGACCCTTCATTTGTTGGAGTTGATGATTAAGAATTTAGACAGTTTTCCTTGGAGGTGGCTCATCTAGAGTATGAGAGAGCTGGTTTGCCAGATTAACTAAATCTGGAGTGGACATAGTTTCCCATTCCATTCTGGTCCTTTTTCCTAGAAGAGAAAAGTCTCAGTTCAGTCCATTAAAAAACAGGGTGTTAAGAGCTACCTGGTGAATTCAACATCTCAAGGAAGACCAGAATTTTCTTTAAAAACAATCTCATGAACAAGTTCATCAGATGTTTGTGTGCAAGCCTGAATTGTGTTCTCATCAATAGGCTTTGGAAAAGCTCTAGGAATTGCCCAGTGAGGTTGCCTAGTGATTGCTCAAGCCTGATCATATAAGTTAGTGGGCTTGTCTCCCAGTTGTAATTGTAGAGACCTTTCAAGATATTCCCAATTAGTGGTTTTCATCAAATGCCAGGCTGGCCTTCACTGACAAGCATATAAACTAGCTGATGGAAATCAGGAAAACCAAGTTGATAAGTTTAAATGACTATATTAAATTCCTCAGCAAGTCTGTGAGGCTCTTCAGTTACTTTGGGAAAAATCTTTGACTATGGCTTGCAGTTCACCTTTAGTCCAGGCAATATAAGAAATTAAAGGTCTAGCTTCTGGATCCTCAGAAAGTTTAATCTTAAAGGGACAGATTCTGACAAGTTCAGAGGAAAAGGGTGTGGGGAAGGTTTCAGAGAAAAACGGAAGTTTGGTGAGGGAATTACTATGGGGGAATTGAAGGTATAGAGGAGGTGTGGACTGTGTAGAAGGGAAGGAGTAAGATGTTGCCGGATATGGAGTCTGTCCATGAGAAGTGGAGGAAGAGACAGAAAAGATGGTATCAGAGGCCAACCCTGAGACAAAGAAGCCAAGGAAGAAGAACCTGAGGCTTTGGGAGCCATTTTATCTTTCTTTAATCATTTGTTTGCCACAGTTCATCTTAAATTATTATTTTCCACAGAGGCAATTGTAGATTCCTGATAATGTTGGGAAACCTCAAAATACCAACCGAAATAAGCATTCCACTCAGTTCTGGAAAATTTTAGGCTATTGTAGTCCAATTTGGTTTTAAGGAAATTAAGTTTGGGGATTTCAAAAGTTTCCCATAATGGCCAATGGTATTCTAAATTGCCTTTAGTCAGGTTGGTCCATTTAGTTAGAAATGCATATGAGGAAGGACCACAGTTTTAAAACATAAAATTGCCGGAGTCCCTGTAATAGAGGGTGCCCTCAAAATACTTAGGATCCCATTTATTAGAGGTTTTTCTCTAGAGTAAAGGACAATTTTCAAACAGTTCAAATGGCTTACAGCACCAACAGCTCAATCCAAACAGCTTGCAAGCTTGAATACCAGCCAATTCTAAGGAAACAGCTTGGTCCCAGAGGAGCTGGGCCAAAGGCTTTTTCATCCAGTTTCCAGATAACAGCCCCTGTTTCAAAGTAATAGGCTGAAAGCTAAAAAAAAACCATCACAGTTTCAGAGAAGCAGCTCCTTTTTCTGGAGGAATTGGGCTGAAGGACTTTTTAACCAGTTTCTGTTTAAACAGTCTGATCTTAAAATCAGACCAAATTGCCAAATACTTGTATACAGAACCAGGTCTTAACCAGAAAGATGAAACCTTAAAATAGATCCCAAATGAAGCCTGGAAAGTCGCAAACACAAAGAGCTCAGATCCAGGAGAAAGACAAACTTTCAAACTCCAGGGTTGGGGAGAAAGCAGTGAATGAGTGTGGGCTCAATTGTGGGCACCACACCTGTTTGCTCACCAACTCCATTGCTGTTAGTGGTCTTCTCTGGTCCATGTTTAGGCCACCAAAATGTCCTGAAATAAAAATACTGCCAGATATTTCTCCATCAAAGATGGGTTTATTCTGCATCAGCAGAGAATTGCAATTTGGGGTCTGTAACCATGGCGAGCCAAGTACAAGTTCCTGCACAGCAAGAGAAGGAGAACACTTTCATAGAGATGAAAAGGAAGTTGGGAGGGTTTTAGTAAACAAAGAGTCCATGGCTTTTCATTGGCTTAGTCCTTGCCAGGAAAGGACTCTTCTTCCTGTTGGGCTCTGCTATCATTACAGGTCCTAAGAGCTCCCCGTTCTGATCTCTGGCCTCTATTTAATTGAAGTTTTGGTTTATTAGTTTTTTACACTGTGCCATCCAAACTGTTAACTTCTCTCCACATCCAATCCCTTTAGGGATGAATAATACAGGTGGAAGAAACCTGTACTATGTTTGTTGTGACTTAGGAGTATTGAGGAGGAACTTGAAGAATGTAGGCCCAGGAATTATTTTTTATCTTTTCTGGTCTGTAGTTAGATAGACCTACCATTTGCTAGTTGTGTGACCCTGGGTAACTCATTTTTTCTTTCTGACCTTTGGTTTCCTTACTGTAAAATGGGCTACTATCTACCTTACAGAGTAGTTGTGAAGACTGAATGAGATAGTATGCATAAATATACTCAGCAGGGTAACTGATACATAACAGATGCTATACAGATATTTCACAGATGTTAGTTACTTCCTTCTTTTACCACTTGGAGGTCAGGATTTTGGAAAAGAAAGGATTGGGGATGAAAACAGCTGGTTATGTTGATATCAAAGGAGAGGACTTGGACTTGGTCTTAGCTAAGATGTGCTTCTGGCAAGAGAAGGTTTCTCTCTCTCTCAATCAGTCTCTCTCTCTCTCTCTCTCTCTCTCTCTCTCTTTTTCTCTCTCTCTCTCCCCCTCCTTCTCTCTCTTTCTCATTCTTATTTTTTCACACATACACATTCTCTTTTTTTTAAGTACTTTGTTATGTACTTTATGTGCATTATCTCATTTCTTGATCCTAGTAACTCTGCAAGGTAGGTATTACAACAATCCCTTTTATGCAGATGAGGAAACTGAGACTCAGAGAGATGAATTAACTTGCCCAGGTCTCACATTGAGTAAAGGTTAAAGTCTATAGCAGATGCAGAATTCTCACTTTCTCCATCCCAATACTAACCAAACACACAAAAAAATGCCCAAGAAAGGAAAAACAAATAGATGCTGTTTTCTTTAAATCAGTTGCTTTATTTTCCTTTTCTCCACTCCCTGATGTCTTTTAGGTTCTTGGTAGTTGGATCTTTGCTTGCATTTATTGATGCTACATGGTAACCCGGCCTGAATTTGGTGGCTGGACTAGATGATATTTCAAATTGGAAGTTCTGCTGTTTAAGCCAAGTGTTGGCCCACTCCCCACCCCCATTGAGTAACTGATCCTGATTAGTTTTCTTTGCAGGCTTTCTTTCCCCCAGCTGAACCATCACCAAGGACTTCACCACTCAAAATCCTTCTGGAAAAATGCCACTCTCTTCCCATCTCACAGAGGATCCCCACGGAGCTGGATCAAGTGGGCTGGAGGAGACCCAGGAAGCTTTGCACAGGTATGCCTTTTATGCCCTTGTTTCTGAGGTGGGACATGCCAGGCAGGCCTCATGCATAGACAGATTGTGTTGACATTTACCCTACTTCCTCTACAATCCTTCCTCCCAGTTCCCTAGTACTCTTCCTTATTGGCACTTGAAAATTCACTGTTAACAATGCCTGGGTGTAGATTTTCCCTCTTCATGTTCTTCTTTTATCAATAAAATGCAAATATCCTTATTTGAGGGCCTTTTATCTCAATGCACTCAAATATCCCATCTTCCCAAAGCCTCATTTTTCCCCCAGGCCCTGTGTACCCAATACTTTCTAGGTCTCATAAACTCTAGTTCCTCCTCTTCACCCTTTTCACAATGATATACACCCTCCTCCTGGCCTCAAATGGACCAGTCCCATTATTTCCACCTCCCATGAGGTCATTCTAGCCCCCTCTCTCTTGCATCTTGCTTAGACTTACTCTCTGTGGGTCCCAGGTCCTTCCCCGCTTCACTGACCACTGACCATGGAAAGCCCTTCAAGGCTCAAGGCAGCTTCATTTACCTCACTCAAAACGCAGAGAATTCCCCCAATCAACACCTCAGTTACCTCCCAGAGCTTCAGGGTACATCCTTTCTAACTCAGCTCACTGACCCTGCCTGCCAGACTCTTGTCACTCACAAGTAAAGCTTCATCTTCTGCTACAAATGGGAGAACCGATGCTCTCTTACGCATGGACCTTAGACCACACACTAACAGTCCCCTAACAGGCCCCAACCCCAGTCCTTTATACAGCAACATAATTTGCAAGAATGCTAAGGACACACCAGACCTCGCAACATTCCTTTCCAAAGTTTTCCATAGTGTCTACAAGCTCTGGGAAACTTGATCCCACTTCCCCATGACCCAAAGTTTCCCTCAACCCCAAAGTCTCTGTAGCTTCTCTGGACCTGACACTACTTTTCTCTTTTATTCTCCTTACTCCATGTGTGGAGGACATGTGGGATGCTTTGACTTGGAGCTTATTTCCACCCTGCAATTCCTTGCCAGAATTCCAGGAAGGTAGGAGCCAAAGAAATTTCAGGCTTGGGTCTTTTGTAGCATCATCTCTCTCAGAAATCCCCAGAAGCCAGGGAGATGGTAAAAGGAAAGAGTGAAGAATTCTGAAGGGAGATAATCCTTCACTGTCAAAGCTAGGAGGGTCCTTAGAGGTTGCTCAGTCCTCGTGTTTTATGAATGGGGAAATAGGCTCAGACAGGGGAAGGGACCTGCTCAAGGTCATAAGTCAGCAACAGAGTTATGACTGGGGGCTTCAACCTCCTGAGTTTCAGCCATGTCATAATGTGATTTTACTCCAGTTCTAGAGCAAAGTCTTAAACATTGGAATTCCAAGCCTTGCTTCCATTCAAGCTCACCTGTTCAGGAATTGCCAGCCACTTCCTTCCCCTTTAAGAAGACTGCAGGCGGTGGGCACAAATCATGTCATCAAGGCAGCAGCCTGCCATATTTTCTACGTCCTCTGCCTGAGAATAAGGCACTCACGCGCAATCCCCTGGGAGATCAGGCCAGGGGGTCTAAAGCAGGGCATCTGGTCACAGCTGTTTCCCTCCTCCTTCCCTTTTAGGAAATGAACCCAACCCCCCTAGCAGTTCAGAGGCTTTTTAACAGCTGCTACCACTCCACTGCCAAGTGCATCAGAGTGCCCCACCCCCACCACACTCCTGACTGTTAACAGCAAATAACAGTCCCTCGGGGGAGGGCCTGGCAAAGTCAAGGTTAATAGCTACCTTGTGGACTGCTCTGGGCTTATTTATAAGCCATGGGTGGGAAAATATACCCCTGAGTTTGGCACAGGTCCTGTCATCACCTCAGCAGCCACTCTCACCTCAGGGATATAAGTGGCTCCCACGTTGCAGCTCTGCTTCTCAAGGTCCCAAACAGACACTTGGGTTAAAAATATCCTTAGGGAGGAGGATGACATCAGGATCTCATTTGGGAAACCTACTGTCATTCAGCTCCTCTTATAACCCTGACCCTGATGGCCATGAGATCCAAGGATCCCATTCCCATTATGTTTAGTACCTGTTTTACTTCCATATTGCTCAGGGCCTGAAGGACTTCAGTTTGTTTTTTAGTGCTCAGTCTCTGTCCTTCCATCTTTCTCTATAAACACTCCTACCGGCTCCTTCCTCTCAGCTTGCAATCAGGAGGTTCCCAAAGCAGATTATTATAGTGGAAAGAGAATCAGCTTTGGAGTTGAACAGACCCAGGTTCAAATTTCTGTTCTGCCACTGTGGGAAAGTTGCATAACCTCTCTGGACCTCAGTTTCACCATCTGAGGAATGAGATGCTGGATAACATCTGACTCATAGGATCATTATGAGGATTGAGTGAAACAGAATCTATAAATGTCCCTGCCACAGTTTCTGGCTTGTAGGGTGCTCAGTGATGGCAGTTTCCTTCTCCCCACTGCCCTCTACCAATTCCATATGCCCAAGAACTTACCCCATATGCACACACACATACATCACTGTGGGGCCCAACCTGAATTTGCTCTAGTACACGAGCTACTTCCTCTCATTATTCATTCATTCATTCATTCATTCACCCACTCACTCACTTACTCACTCAAGAAACAAACATTTATTGAACAAAATTAGAAAGTCAGTGGAGTTTGCCTTCTGATGGCCTGGTGTGCTGGAAAGGGCAAAAATTTTGAAGTCACACATATCAGGATTTGACTCTTGACCCTGTCACTTATTAGCTGTGTGACGTGGAATAAATCACTTTACTACTTTGAGACAGTTTTCTTTTCTGTAGTATTAGGATAATAATTTGAACCTCACAGGCAATGCTATAAGTCTCAAAAGGAATAAAAATATAAAAGTGATTTATAAGCTCTGAGGTGCTATACAACTAGATGGGAATGATAGTAATAGCAATAACAATAAACAAGTTAGAAATATGAGTTATGTCTTGTACCTGTCCAGGCCCCTAACATAGTTGATAATCCATATATATCTGTTGATGGCAATAATAGAAATCAAGATTTACTTTATTTTTTTTTAACATCTTTATTGGAGTATAATAGCTTTACAATGGTAAGATTTACTTTCTAAATGAAGTAGGAGGGGTTCCTACTTGAAAGGTCCAGAATCCCAGAAGTAGACTCCATGCAAGCATTAGCCTTATCATATCATCCCGCATATTTGCTGAGCTGTGCTCAAATCTCTTGAAGTTTGGCTGACTCAGAGGCCTGTTTTGGCAGTGACATTTCCCACTGAGGACCTATCCCTCTCAGTAGGGGTAGCACTGGGTTGGTGTTGATCTAGGGTGTTGGAGGGTACAGCAAGAAGAACCTAACACTCTGGGGCAGGTTATAAGCAGTCCTAAGCAAGACACTGGCTCTGACAAGGTAAGAACAAATTGAGGTATATTTACCCATTATCTGAGTATTTCTGTGGTGATGGTATCATTTAGCCATGTTTGATAACTGAGCCAGATGTCAGAAGACTTAAGTTCTGTTACTGGTTTTCTTTTTTCTAATTGAAGTATAGTTGATTTACAGTATTATGTTAGTTTCAGTTATACAGTATAGCGATTTAGTATTTTTGCAGATTAGATTCCATTATAGGTTATTACAAGATAATGGGTATAATTACTCATGCTATACAGTATATCCTTGTTGCTTATCTATTTTATACATAATAGTTTGTATCTGTTGATCTCATACTCCTAATTTATTGCTCTCCCCTTAGGTAACCACAAATTTGTTTTCTATGTCTGTGAGTCTATTTCTGTTTTGCATATAGATTTACTTGTATAATTTTTTAGATTTTACATATAAGTGGTAGCACAGAGTACTTTTCTTTCTCTGACTTATTTGACTAAGAATAATACTCTCTGGTCCATCCATGTTGCTGCAAATGGCAATATTTCATTCCTTTTTATGTCTTCGGGGTCTATTGTGGTTCCATATAAATTTTAGGATAATTTGTTTTAGTTCTATGAAAAACGTCATGGGTATTTTGATAGGGATTACATTAAATTTGTAGATTGCTTTGGGGAGTATGGCCATTTAAACAATATTAATTCTTCCAATCCAAGAGCACTGGATATTTTTCCATTCCTTTTATCATCTCCAATTTCATTCATTAATATTTTATAGCTTTCAGAGTATAGGTCTTTCAACTCCTTGGCTAAGTTTACTCCTGGGTATTTTTAATGTGATTTTAAAAGGTATTGTGTGTTTTTTTTTTACTTTCTCTTTCCAATATTTCATTATTAGTGTATAGAAATCAACAGATTTCTGCATATTAATCATGTAACCTGAAACTTGCTTAATTAATTTGTTAGTTCTAATAGTTTTTGCACGGAGAGTTTACAGTTCTCTATATAAAGTATCATGTCATCTGCAAATAGTGACAGTTTTACCTCTTCCCTTCCTATTTGGATATATTTTATTTCTTTTTATTGTCTGATTGCTATAGCTAGGACTTCTAATACTATGTTAAACAGAAGTGGTGAGAGTGGGCATCCTTGTTTGTTCCTGAATTTAGTGATAAGGCTTTCAGCTTTCACCATTAAGTGTTATATTAGCTGTGGGTTTGTAATAAATGCACTTTATTGATATATGTTCCCTCTATACACACTTTGATGAGTGCTTTTATCATGAATAGGTGTTGAATTTTGTCAAATACATTTTCTGCATCAACTGAGATGATCATGTGATTTTTATTCTTCCTTTTGTTAATGTGTTGTATCACATTGATTGATTTGCCAATGTTGAACCATCCTTGTGACCCTGGAATAAATCCAACTTGATCATGGTGTATGATCCTTTTTATATATTTTTTGATTCAGTTTGCTAATATTTTGTTGATGATTTTTGCATCTATATTCATCAAATATATTGGCCTTTAATTTTATTTTTTTGTAATATCTTTTTCTGGTGTTGGTATCAGGGTAATGGTGGCCTTGTAGGATGGATTTAGGAGTGTTCTCTCCTCTTCACTTTTTTGGAATAGTTTGAGAAAGATAGGTATTAGTTCTACTTTATATGTTTGGTAGAATTCTCATGTGAAGCTGTTTGGTCCTGGACTTTTGTTTGCTGTATGTTTTTTTTTATTACAAATTCAATTTCACTTCTAGTGATCAGTCTGTTCAAATTGTCTGTTTCTTCTTAACTCAGACTTGGCAGGATGTATGGTTCTAGAAATTTATTTATTTCTTCTAGGTGTCCAATTTTTTGCCATATAACTGTTCATAGTATTCTCTCATTATTTTTTGTATCTCTGTGGTCTCAGCCATTATTTCTCCTCTTTTGTTTCTTATTTTATTTATTTGGATTCTCTCTCTCTTCTTGATGAGCCTGGCTAAAGTTTTATCAATTTTGTTTATCTTTTCAAAAAACCAGCTCTTGGTTTCTTTGAACTTTTCTTCTTTTTAAATTTGTATTTTATTTATTTCCTCTCTGATCTTTATTATTTCTTTCCTTTTGCTAATTTTTAGTTTTGTTAGATTTTTTAAAAATTCTTTTAGGTGGTAGGTTAGGTTGTTTATTTGAGATTTTCTTGTTTCATGCAGAAGGCCTGTATTGCTATAAACTTCCCTCTTAGAATTGCTTTTGCTGCATCCCATAGGTTTTGGAAAGTTGCGTTTCATTTTCATTTGACTTGGAGTTATTTTCTGATTT
This sequence comes from Balaenoptera physalus, assembly GCF_965194825.1. NCBI lineage: Eukaryota > Metazoa > Chordata > Mammalia > Artiodactyla > Balaenopteridae > Balaenoptera > Balaenoptera physalus. Next base: position 53,939,184 of record NC_138903.1, on the reverse strand, counting down.
CCTCTTTGATTTCATTGCTGACCCTTTGTCTTTTAGTAGCATGTTTTTTAGTCTCCCTGTGTTTTTTCTTTTCCCATTGTTCTTTCTACAGTTGATTTCTAGGTTCTAGGTTATTGTGGTCTGAAAAAATGTTTGACATAATTTCTATCCTCTTAAATTTGTTGAGGCTTGTTTTGCGACCTATTATGTGATCTACTCTGGAGTACGTTCCATGTGTAACTGAAAAGAATATTTATTCTGCTCTTTAATGTATGTACTGTCCTATAGATGTCAATTAATTCCAACTGGTCTATTGTGTCATTTAAGACCACTGTTGCTTTAATGATTATCTGTCTGGATGATCTGTTTATGGATGTCAGTGGGGTGTTAAAGTCTCCTACTATTATTGTATTGTCAACTTCTCCCTATATATCTGTTAGCATTTGCTTTATATATTTAAGTGCTCCTGTATTGGCTGCATATATGTTAATTACTGTAATAGCTTCTTCTTGTATTTATCCCTTTATCATTATATAATGCCCTTCTTTGTCTTTTGCTATAGCCTTTGTTTTAAAGTCTATTTTGTCTGATATGAGTATGGCTATCCCCAATTTCTTATCTTTTCCATTTGCATGAAATATCTTGTTCAATCCCTTCGTTTTCATTCTGTGTGTGTCTTTGGCCCTGAAGTGAGTTTCTTGTATTTAGCCTATTGAAGGGTCTTGTTTTGTTTTTTTTATTCAATCAGCCACCCTATGTCTTTTGATCAATGCATTTAGTCCATTGGCATTTAAAGTAATTATTTATAGGTATATACTTATTGCCATTTTATTACCTTTTTTTCCAGTTTTTTTGTAGTTCTTCTCTCTTAATTTCTTCATTTTGTTTCTCCTATTGTGGTTTGATGATTTTCCTTTGTAGTATTGTTGGGTTCCTTTCTTTTTGTTTTTTTGTTTTTTGTATTTATTGTAGGTTTTTGATTTGTGGTTATCATGGGGTTTATATATGTGACCCATAATTATATCTACTTGATTTAAACTCATTGTTGCTGGGTTTCTTTCTGTGCTTGTGTGTGGCCTGTTCCAATCTTTTCCCTTTTTTGAATCTCAGTATCCTCATCTTTTAAATGGAGGCAGTGCTCTTTGATTGTTCTAAGAACACAGATTTCACTTGCTAATTGGGTCTGATTAGATCTGTCCTTGGTTTCTCTTCCTACTCCCAGATTTCTGGACACATCCACTACTCATATTTCTTCTTAACAGGTGGGTTACAGAAAGGAATGAAAAGTTAGAACTGGGGAAGTGTTGGGAGGGGCAAAAAAATTAGAGCTATTGATGGAAACAATGTTTTGACAATATTTGTATATTTTAATTAACCAAGCTCCCCATACCACCTAAGATTTCAAGTACTAGAAAATTGTTCAGACCTGGAATTCTTGCTTTGCAGTTCCTGACAGGATCCTGAGATTCTTCCTTTCACAAGATATTCTCTGAGCAGTATAAGAAGGTCCAGGATACTTCAGATATTGGCTTTGGATTCCTTCTTGACTAATTTTAGCCCCTTTTCTCCCCATCACTGGACTCACTGGAGCATAACTTTCCCTCCCATCCCTCATCCACCTGAATTCTGGTGGCTCTGAGAGGTGTATCAGGTGGACTGGCAGCCAGAACCTCTCTAAAAGAAGCTGAGGTCTGTACTCAATCTAAAGGGTATTCTCTTACCACAGGTAACTTGGACCAGGGTTCCAAGACACTAGAAACCTGCAAGAACATTGGGGATACTTGAAGCCCCAGGGACCAGGAACCAAATACGTTAATGAGGTAAGACCTCGTTCTTAGTCCCTTTGGAACTCACTGGGCCTCCAGGACCATTTATTTCCTCTAAGCTTTCTTTTTACTAGACATATTGCAAGTATTAGAGCTTCCAGCATGTGGAATGGAGGCAATTTTTAAAATGGGTGTCTGAGCTATTTTATGACTACAAAAAAGTTGGGAACATTAACCTTTTCTCCCTGAGGTTAATTTTTCTATGAGATAAATAGAGGACATTTTATGGCTTTCACACATCTTGCTGCTGCTGATGTCTTTGGCTGCCTTTCCTGTGGCAGATTGGAGGGTGGGCTGTGAGATTTTTAAAGCATGTGTAATTTGATTTACTTTTATTATATCCTTTAAGTTCATGATCAACTTCAGTGCTAACTGGTGGCAAGTTTATGTGCATTTCCTTGGTGAAGATGTTTTATAAATGCAGATATAATAACTGATGCTTAGGAGTTCAGTGTTAGCAGGTCTCTATACCTCCATGTCTTTATATCCATGTCTGTTGAGTACTTATGTGAGTATAGTAAGTGTAGTTTTTTCTTGCTATATCTCTGTGCATGTGCATGCCTGTTCACATATGCCTATATATGCATCTTTGTCCATCTACATGCCTGTTGAAATACTTCTTTCATGCACATATGGGTGTCCCTGAGCATGACTACAATGTGTTTTCTTAACTCTCTGCTTCTAACTGCCTCTCTCTCTCTCCCTATCTATATATCTATATCTCTCTATATAGATAGCCTTTTATCTGAGTTTATCTTTAGGTATTTTGATATCTGGTGCTTTTTTGTATGTGTTTGGATCTATGGGCCTGTTCATTTGCATCTTTTTGCTTGAGGTGTGTGCAGATGCCTGCCTTCTAGTGTGTCTGCATGTCTGCATGAGTCAGTCTGTGTGGGAGCAAGTATCTACAGCTCTGTGGTTAAACCCTGGTGAGAAATTACAGCTGAGAATGCAATTCTCAGAGGTATCTGGCCTAGTGACTTAGCTTTCACTATGACTACCCTCCAACTTGAATATTCTTGCTCAGAAATAGACTTCTAGTCACAGCAGTTCAAGCCTGTTTCATGACAGAAACTCTTGGTCAGGGAAATGTGTCACGAAGTTGAGAGATTTTTTGTTTTGTTTTGTTTTAGTTTGTGAGTTGCAAAGTGAGGTCCAGAGGGAAAGTTCCATGGTATTGGGCTGGCCTTCTGTTTGCTGCCTCTGCTCACTTGCCTTCTTGCCAGTCTTCCCTCACTTGTGTTCCTTGGTCCAGATTTAGGCTGGCCCATTACTCCTAATACAAAGGGCATCAACAGGCAAGTCTGAACACCTGTTTTTATTTCAGCCAGGTCTCCATGCTGGTCTTCTTTTTACTCAGAGAACAAATGATCAGCATCCTCCTAATCAGTAATTTGTGTATGCTCAAAGGCAGCAACTAGTCATTTGTGAGAAGGCCCTTTCTTTGGGGAAACCAGACTTTGTAAGGCCTCAAGGGGTGAAATCTAGGAGGTGGTTCCAGCAGGGTAAAGTGTCCAGGCTCAATGGTTAAAGGGAATGATGGAAGTCACCAAGAACACTTGGGGAACTCTATGGCATCTACAGTACTTGAAATACTTAGGCAACTGTTTTTGCAGTCCTGGTCAGTCCTTGGTCCTTTTATGATAGTAATAATAGTAATAAAAATGGCTTAAATCTCTGTGAAATTTTACAAAATGCTTTCAAATCCAACATTTCATTTGACCTCATAACAGACCTGTCAATAAATAGTATCCCCCTTTTGTACATGAAAATGCTGAGGCTCAAAGTGGGAACATGACTTTATCTAAAGTCATCCTGCTAGTAAATGGTAGAACCAGGACCCAAACCCTCTGTATGACTCCAAATCAAAATGCAGGACCTAGAACTCTGCTCCGCCTTTCACATCCCTGGAGAATTCAGAGTTTGGAGCAACACACTTTTTCAAGGGACTAATCCAAGATAAGTTAAAAAGAAGAGTCTAGTGGTGGCCTACAATATTCAAGACTTCTTAGAGGGAGTGGAATTTGAGTTTGGCCCTGAAGGATGCGAAGGGATGAAATAGGCAGAGCAAAGGGAGGTGGTCTGGTCAGATGGTAGGTGCTAAGACGAGGAGAGAACCACTCTCCCTATCCCATGGGAATACTCAGTTCAAGCTGGTCTCCTGTTAACAGTGCCAGGAGTCAAAAGGAGCCATTTTTTACATGTGTGCATACCCTATAGCTAAGAGAGCACTTTTGACATATAATACCATTTATTACCTGGGAAGACTGTATTATCTACATTTTTCAGATGAAAAAATGAAGCTGAGAAAAAAAGAAAAGACTTTCACAAGGTCAACATTAACAGTTATATTGGGAAAAGAAGAAGTAAAACTATTACTGTTTGCAGATGACATGATACTATACATAGAGAATCCTAAAGATGCTACCAGAAAAGTACTAGAGCAAATCAATGAATTTGGTAAAGTAGCAGGATACAAAATTAATGCACAGAAATCTCTTGCATTCTTATACACTAATGATGAAAAAGCTGAAGGTGAAATTAAGAAAACACTCCCATTTACCATTGAAACAAAAAGAATAAAATATCTAGGAATAAACCTACCTGAGGAGACAAATGACCTGTATGCAGAGAATTATAAGACACAGATGAAAGAAATTAAAGATGCTACAAATAGATGGAGAGATATACCATGTTCTTGGATTGGAAGAATCAACATTGTGAAAATGACTCTACTACCCAAAGCAATCTACAGATTCAATGCAATCCCTATCAAACTACCAATGGCATTTTTCACAGAACTAGAGCAAAAAAATTCACAATTTGTATGGAAACACACAAGACCCCGAATAGCCAAACAATCTTGAGAAAGAAAAACGGAGTTGGAGGAATCAGGCTCCCTGACTTCAGATTATACTACAAAGCTACATTAATCAAGACAGTATGGTACTGGCACAAAAACAGAAATATAGATCAGTGGAACAGGATAGAAAGCCCAGAGATAAACCCACGCATGTAGGGTCACCTTTTCTTTGATAAAGGAAGCAAGAATATACAGTGGAGAAAAGACAGCCTCTTTAATAAGTGGTGCTGAGAAAACTGGACAGTTATATGTAAAAGAATGGAATTAAAACACTCCCTAGCACCATACACAAAAATAAACTCAAAATGGATTAAAGACCTAAATGTAAGGCCAGACACCATCAAACTCTTAGAGGAAAACATAGGCAGAACACTCTATGACATATATCAGAGCAATTTCCTTTTTGACCCACCTCCTAGAGAAATGGAAATAAAAACAAAAATAAACAAATGGGACCTAATGAAACTTAAAAGCTTTTGCACAGCAAAGGAAATCATAAGCAAGATGAAAAGACAACCCCCAGAATAGGAGAAAATATTTGCAAATGAAGGAACTGACAAAGGATTAATCTCTAAAATTTACAAGCAGCTCATGCAGCTCAATATCAAAAAAGCAAACAATGCAATCCAAACATGGGCAGAAGACCCAAATAGACCTTTCTCCAAAGAAGGTATACAGTTTGCCAACAAACACATTAAAGAGTGCTCAACATCATTAATCATTAGAGAAATGCAAATCAAAACTACAATGAGATATCATCTCACGCCAGTCAGAATGGCCATCATCAAAAAATCTACAATCAATATATGCTGGAGAGGGTGTGGAGAAAAGGGAACCCTCTTGCACTGTTGGTGGGAATGTAAGTTGATACAGCCATTATGGAGAACAGTATGGAGGTTCCTAAAAAACTAAAAATAGTACTGCCATACGACCCAGCAATCCCGCTACTGGGCATATACCCTGAGAAAACCATAATTCAAAAAGAGTCATGTACCACAGTATTCACTGTAGCTCTATTTATAATAGCCAGGACATGGAAGCAACCTAAGTGTTCATTGACAGATGAATGGATAAAGAAGATTTGGCACTAATATACAATGGAATAATACTCAGCCATAAAAAGAAACGAAATTGAGTTATTTGTAGTGAGATGGATGGACATAGAGACTGTCATACAGAGTGAAGTAAGTCAGAAAGAGAAAAACAAATACCGTATGCTAACACATATATATGGAATCAAAAAAAAATTGTCATGAAGAACCTAGGGGCAAGACGGGAATAAAGACACAGACCTACTAGAGAATGGACTTGAGGATACTGGGAGGAGGAAGGGTAAGCTGGGATAAAGTGAGAGAGTGGCATGGACATATATACACTCCCAAACGTTAAATAGATAGCTAGTGGGAAGCAGCCACATAGCACAGGGATATCAGCTTGGTGCTTTGTGACCACCTAGAGGGGTGGGATAGGGAGGGTGGGAGGGAGGGAGACGCAAGAGGGAAGAGATATGGGGACATATGTATATGTATAACTGATTCACTTTGTTAAAAAGCAGAAACTAACACACCATTGTAAAGCAATTATACTCCAATAAAGATGTTAAAAATAACAACAACAACAACAAATAAAACAGTTATATTGGAGGCCTCTGAGAAATTAGGGACTAAGTGTTTCTCTTTCTGAACAAATGGGCTGCTGTCTCCATGGCAGGATATCATGATTAAGCATTTCAGAGTTTAATACTCTGGCTCCTTTCTCAGTCTGTGGGCCTGTTTGAGAGCCTAATGACAGCTTGACACAACACTTCTGATGTGGAGTTGCTGGGAGAATGAGTGATATGGACAAATAGTTGGGCCCATGCAGACACAGGTCTCCACTGGCACCTACAGGTACACTGCCCTAATAATAAGAACTACTATTTAAGTGCCTATTGTACACTGTGTGATCTACACACATTTACATGGCATCCTTACAACAACTCTGTGAAGAAGGCCCAATTATTTACCTCTGTTTTATAGATGAGGAAACTGAAGCTCAGAGAAGTGAAGTGACTTACCCAAGTTCACATAGCTCGTAAATGGTAAAGTTGGGATTTAAACTCATGTCTTTCTACCTGGTTCCAAAGGCCATGTTTTGGTGAGCTGTTAACCTGTAGATACCCCACATCAGCCCCATGACTATGCAGGCAAAATGTGGGCCTTTTGGATGATGATACAATGATGATGATGATAAAAATTTAACATTTGCTTTTAACTTTCCCCATCTTGGCACTGCACTAGGCACCAGGGGTAAAGAAGGTGAATCAAATGCAGCACAATCTGTTCCCTCAAAGTGCTCACAGTCTAATGAGGAGTAGGGATGGTGGACAGACATATGAAATAATAACAAGAATTAGATAGCAGTAGAAGAACTCACTAATTCATTTGTGTAAGCTGGCATAGGCAATGATATTCGTATGGGATTTTGAGGGAAATCATAGAATCATGGAGAATAATCATGTAAGGAGAAATACAGACAAGTGTAGTGGCCTCTGCATTTTCTCTACAAATCTTGGTCCAGCTTTTTATCTCCAAGAACTCAGGGGTCAGGGAGACCTTGTATGAACAGGATTGGGGATTGGATATTGTGTTAGATTTTGTATTTACTTTGTAGCTGGAAACAAAATATTGTAATTAATATTCTTTGCATTTTAAGGAGCCTTGGTTCATACTGATTTCACTGAAGAAGCAGGAAGAGCCCAGGGATGAGGGCATATATGAGCACATTCATTCAGTCTCTAAGCCACTGGATGCCATAAGTGTGTGTGTGTGTGTGTGTGTGTGTGTGTGTTGTGTGAATGGGCTACAACTTGCATTTTTCACCTAACACTTTGTCTTGATCATCTTCCCATGTATAGACCTACTTCATTCTTTTCAACTACCGTACAGAGTCCTGTAATATGGATGTATCATTCATTTTCCCAGACTCCATTGATGGCTGTTTTACTTTTTTACCAAAAGCACAGGCAACAAAAGAAAAAAAAAAAAGATAATCTGGGCTGCAGCAAATTTAAAACACTTTGTGCATCAAAGGACACTATCAAGAGAGTGAAAAGGCAACCCACAGAATGGGAGATAATATTTGAAAATTATATATTGGTAAGGGATTGATATCCAGAATATATAAAAACCCCTACAACTCAAAAATAAAAAACAAACAACCTAATTCAAAAATGAGCAAAGTACTTGAATAGACATTTCTCTAAGAAGATATACAAATGGCCTATAAACCACATGAAAAGATATTCAACATTGTTAGTCATTAAGGAAATGCAAATCTAACTTACCATGAGATACCACTTCACACCTATAAGGATGGCTATTTAAAAAACAAAACAAAACAAAACAGAAAATAACAAGTATTGGTTAGGATGTGGAGAAATTGGAACCCTCTTGCATTGCTGTCAGAAGTGTAAAATGGTGCAGCTGCTGTGGAAAACAGTTTGAGGACCCCTCAAAAAGTTAAATATAGAATTACCATATGATTTAACAATTCTTTTCTAGGTATATACCCAAAAGTATTGAAATCAGGGATGCAAACAAATACTTGTACACTAATGTTCATTGCAGCACTATTTGCAATAGCTAAAAGAAACAACTCAATGACCATCAACAGATGATTGGATAAAAAAATGTGGAATATACATACAATGGAGTATTATTAAGACATAAAAAGAGATGATATTATGAAATTCTGATATATACTCCAAAATGGATAAAGCTTGAAAAATTTATGCTAAGTGAAGTGAGTCAGACACATTAAGACAAATATTTTATGATTCCACTTATATTAGGCACCTAGAATAGGTAAATTCATAGAGACAGAAAGTAGAATAGAGGTCCAGGGGCTGGAGGGAGGGGAGAATAGGGAATTATTGTTTAATGGGTACAGAGTTTCTGTTTACGAATATGAAAAAGTCTGGAAATGGATAGTGATGAATGGTTGTACAACACTGTGCACAACATTGCACAATTAACATTGTGTTAATGCCCTGAACTGTACACTTAAAATGGTTGATTTTATCTTATATGCATTTTACCACACTAAAAAACATAGTGCTTCAATGAAAGTCCTTATATATTCCTTTTTTGTTTGTTTAGATAAGGGATATATTGAGCTATAATTCACATACCACACAATTCATCCGTTTAAATGTACAGTTTAATGGTTTTTAGTAATATATTCCTTTTTGTGTACAATGTGACAATATTTTTCTAGAGTGAATACTAATAAGTAGAATTGTTTTTTAGGTTAGTCACATTTAAAACTTGAATAGGTACTGCCAAATCACCTTCAAAAAGGCTTTTCTGACCCCACCTCTACACCCCAGCAACATATAAGAGGAAAAGTATTCCTGTACTTTCACTAACATTTAATATTATCAGAGATTTACATTTCTGCTACTCTGATGGGGCTAAAATGTTATTTTATGGTTGCTTTAATTTGCATTTTCCTGATTACCAGTGAAGCTGACATCTTGTTATGCTGGAGATGGGAGTAGGAGCAAGGTTGGGAGAAGTTAGGATGTGGAGGTAAGACTGATGAGTTGAATTTTAGACATGTTGGGTTTGAGAGGCTCAGAAGGTAGTAGTGACTTGGTTCTAAACTTTGGGAAAAAGCGTAGAGTTGAAATACAATCTTGGGAGCCTACCACTTCCAGATGCTCAGAAAACCTTTGAGACTAATGATGTTGCCCAAAGAGAGTGTGAACACCTAGAACAAAGAGTCAGAGACCAGCAGGCAGAGGAGACTGAGAAGTAGTCGTCAGAAGCATGGGAACAAAACTAGGGCAGAATAATGCTGCAGAAGCCAAGGGAAGAGAAAGTTTTGAGAAGTAGAGGATGCTGACTGGAATCAGTGTTTAGAGAAGTTGAATAGGACCAGTATATTAAAAAAAAAAAAAAAGACAGTGGCTTTGGACATTAAGAGGCTTTAATAACCTTAGGAGCTAAGGTAGTGTAGAGTTAAGAACATGGGTTTTGCAACTGAATAGACCTGTGTCCAATTCTAGGCCCTGGTAGTGATGAGCTGTGTGACAATGGGCAAGTTACTCAACCTCTTAGGGCCTCACTATTCTATAAGCCAAATAAAGGTAGTACTATCTACTGCCTAGGATTATTTTGAGTATTGGAGGAAACAGTGCTCATGAAAAGGATTAGCACGGTGCCTGATAAATATGTGTCCAATACATGTTAATTTCCCTGTTTGTCTCCCTTTCCTCCCCCAGACAAAAGAAAAGTTTCACTGCTCACCTAAATGGTGACTGGACCCACAGGATTTAACTAGGCAGGAAAGATCTCTAATTCCAAAACAAATATTTGTTTAGGCCAATTCTTATGTATCTCTTAGGCAACCCAGAGATGAAGACGCATGGTTACCTTTAAGAAACTCAAAGTCCAGCTGAGGAGGCAGGAAAGTCAACTTTTAATTATGGGCATGTTATACATGTCACAAGCAAGGTAGGAACAAAGCATTTGGGAGCATGGAGAGAGGGAAGATTGGAGGGTCTGTCTGACCCTAAGTTTTGCTTTATTCAATTAGACCATAGCTATACTTAGATAACTTCTGAACATGTTAATTGTCTGATTTCTAAGAAAATAAATATGTAACTGGAGACTGTTGGGGCCAAACTAATTTAATAATGCATTATATTTTTAATAGAACAATAATGATAAATTAGCTTAATAGAAAACTAATTGGGTAGGAAATGGGCAAAATTTTCTCTCCCTCTCCGTTTTCCTCTCTTTGTCTTTCTCTCTTTACAGGAATCTTTACCTGGAGGAAATTAGCCTCTTCAGACCATAGCCCAGACACCACTGTCCAACACAGAGCAGAATCCCACACTGTTGCCATGGTGGCTGGACAGAAAGACAGCCTCCAGTCTCTAGCCTGGCAACCCAAACTCCAGCATAACAGGGTAAACGTCCCAGAGTTCAGGGATGGCCCAGGAAGAGATTGGGAGTAAGAGTTTAGAGGGAAAGGCAGGGTGGGAGGAAGAGAGGCTAGGATAGATGGAATCCCAATCCCCCAAGTGTTGATTTAGGTAGAGTCTGGGGTTGTAGGGATGGGGAGAAGGATGCAGGCTTGAGAGATGGAAGTCCAGAAAAAATAACCACCTTCATTTGCTGAAAGAGTGAATGGTAAGGCTACTGATCCAAAAACAATAATTAGTTTTAGAGTATGCATATGTGTAGTTTTCTATCTCAAACCCCCCTCCCTCCCTCCTTCCCATCCTCCACATCCACCAATTCCTCCACTACCTCCTCCACCTCCTCCTCAATCTTTATCTCTCCCTACTTTGGAAAAAAATTCTGGCTTCTTAAGCCTCTTCTTGGCTTCTCTTTCTTTATCTCCCTCCCTAATTTGTCCTAGTTACCACAGCTTTTAAATGTGTGGTCAATATCAAAACCAGTATCTTTCACATTTGTTTGTCAAGGTGATACCTTGACAGGTGTCAAATGCAATCCTATTATGAAAATAGCAAGGGTTGTTTAATGTGAAGCAAAAAATATATTGGTTTGGTCCCTGGTAATTTCTGCCCCCCCCCATTCCATTTAGCTGTCTCTGTTTTGTTTCTCCTTTCTTTGATTCTCATTTTCCATCTCTTCAAAGCCCTTTTAGCTACTTTTGTCTTTTTCTCCTTTTCCTTTATTGTGCTCTATTCTTTCTCTTGTCCTCTCATTCTCCTGGCCAGTCTTCTTTTGTCCTTCTTCTTCAGGCCCACTTGCTTACTGTGTTGGTCTGTCTCTCTCCTATTTGTCCCTTCCCTCCTGCTTTATTTTTTTCTTCCACTCCTCCTATAGCTCGTGGATCTTCTTTTGAGTCTTTCTCTGAGTCTCTGATTCCTCCCCTGGAGTCTATTCTGTCACTGTCTCTCTTCTGTCTGAAGTGGCCAGCTGAGACTATGGAGCAGTGGGTTTGAGGGGCCTTTTCATCACTGCTGCTCATGGTCTCCCAGGCTGTTTTCTATAGGCTGCTCAAGGAGCTGACTCTGGTGAAACTTCTATCCATACCCCAGGGGAGAGATAATGCAGCAGGAACTTATTGACCTGTAAGTTAGAGGGGAACACGAGTCTTCTTATCACATGGACAGAAGATTAATATTGCAATGACAAGACTCATCAGCAGCACCGCTGTCTGGAGCATAACAGTTCACTTTCATACATTTTTATTTAATTAAACTGTTTCAATAGTCTGTATACATCATCTTCAATCCCCTGTTTTCTTTTGAATCACTGCCTGGGAATCCATCATTACAACAGCCCACACTTGTCATCTGTCAGCAGGAGGAGGGTAGTTGAGGAAAATATTGTGTTGTTGTAATTGGGAGAGTCGGGATGGGGAATGAGTGATAAAAGTGGGTTCAGAGTTTTACAAAGGGTGGTGGGCATAAGCCAGTGAGCAAAATGTTTTGGAATTGGTGGCAGTCTGAGGTAGGCAGAAAAGAGATGAAGATTGGAAATCATGCTTTTGCAGCAGTCTTGATGTCCAAGTAAGTTCTAATACCAAAGGAGAGTTGCTTTGTATTGTAACTTATATAATAGTCTGCATCAAGGTTGCTGGTGCTGCCTGATGCAAGCAGAATTAGTCAGTCCATCTCAGTCACCCAAACCTGTAGAAAAACCGCTACTTTCTAACATACATACCTCCATCCTGAGACACTCATTCCCTGCCATCCAGATGGTACCACCACCTCTGACTCAGCTACCAGTTACTGAACACCTACTATATTCCAGGCACTCTCTAGGCGGTAGTTATTGGTATCTACATTTTACAGATCTAAAACCCAAAACTCTTGAGTAGTTTAGTAAATTGTTCAAGGTCACAAAGCTGGTAAATGGTTGAGATAATATTCCTTGAATTGGTATAGATAATCTGAGCTGAAGGGGATAGCTGAGAGAGAGAGAGAGAGAGAGAGAATGTGTGTGTGTGTGTGTGTGTGTGTGTGTGTGTGTGTGTGTGACAGACAGACAGAGACAGAGTCAGAGACAGAGAGACAGACAGGGAAAAGAGAGAGACTGTGTTGGATATGAGGGTGGAGAAAGAGATGTCAAAAACCGCTTTGTCTAGGAGGACACATAACAAAGTTCTCCTGCTTGGGTTTTAATGCTGTGTGTGTGGTGATTTCTGTAGAAGACTTTAGTAATATACACTGCTAACTAATCATCACAATAATCATTTTCATGTTTCCTTCCTGAAGCATATTGATGGGTTCATATAACTCTGCAGTGATGCCAAATAACCATGGAGTAGAGTTGCCAAATTCCTTGTTATCCCTGACCATAACAGTGAGCAGTAGTTCATCATGCTCAACGCTCAGTGGGCTCAGACAGCCTGATCTATAGCCTTCATTTGAGAAGTCCATTTAATTGGCAGAGCTGAAATACATTTTGACACCCCAAGTCATTATTGGAGCAGTGCCCTATCAAAACATGAAGGATTTCCCCTTGCCTCCAGATCACACCCCAATCATCTTGGACAGATCATTTTCTAGCCTTTGACACAGCCATCTTCAGATCAAGAAGTTTCAAAACCTGCTTGGATTGGTGCCATCCAATGTATCCCAACTCCTTAGTTGAGGAATTCTTAGTAAGAAAGCTAACCTTAGTCCATTTGGATGAATTGATACAAATCCCTTCCCACTTGAATCAGAATGCTGGCTCTCATCTAAAAATGCAGAATGTATTACTGAAAAAACTTTGGATTTGAATTCAGGATTTGAGATCTGCTTGTGGATGATCCCAGGCAAGTCATTTCACCTCTAAGTCTCCATTTCCTTTTAAAGGATTTTGTCATCTTCTCCTTGCTTCCAGGGCATAGTGGAATTAGTAACAAATTAATGGAAAGGGGATTTTTCCTCTCCAAAATATAGCTCTTTGTTCAGTCCTCTAGGACATTACTTATCACTCTGTTGGTCAATCATTTACCTGGAAGTCCATATCTCTTGTTGGACTGTTGGTTTCTTGAAGGCAAAGACTGTGGTCTTATTAGTCTCTTTCTCCCCAGGGTCCATTGAGAGCACTTTGATGGCTTAGGTATTTCTTTCATTCAGTAGATACCTACTGAGGGCCTGCTATGTGCCAGCCTTGTTCTAGGTGCTAAATTTCCATTGTCAGTGGTGGGGGGCAGGGGTGACAGACAAAATGAACATTCTGATGCCATGCTGATTCTTAGTAGTCCTGCAGCAGGTTTACCTGTCAAAATATAAAATGATGGCTTCAGGGTGAGGAACCTTAGAAGAACACTGGACTGGGGGTAGGGGCCTAGAACCTAAGCCCTGCTCTGCCCATGCCTCCCTGAGTGCTGTATATGCACCCTTCTCTTGGAGCCTTAGTTCCCTCATCTTATAATAATAGCCAACGTTTATTGCTGGCTTCCTTTGGGTCAGAAACTGTGTGAAACACTGTACATACATTACTTCATTAATTCCTTCCTGTAACACTATGAAGGTATTTTTACATATGAGGATCTTAAGGCCCAACAAGGATATGTTTAATGTTACATGGCTGAGAAAGAACAGAGCCAGGATTTGAACCCAAGTCAAATTCCATAACTTGGATGTTCAACCTCTATTCTATACTGCCTTCTTGAAAACTGAGGATAATAATATCAGTGCTGCCTCCTTCACACCATTCTTGTGAGGACCAACTGATTCCACAGATGTAGAAAGTGCTATGTAAACTGTAAAGTATTGTCTAGATGGTAGGCATGTTGTTGTTACTGCCAGCTTTCACATCAATTAAGGCATTTCCATTGTGCTTTGTTATTGTGTTCTCACATCACAACTGGAGTGGCAGTGCAGTGTTGTGGTTAAGAACATGAAGTCTTGCAGATTTGCCCAACTTCAAACCTCGCTCTGCCACTCACTACCTGCATGACATTGGGCAAATAATTAACCTTTCTGTACCTCAATTTTTCCATTAGTAAAATCTGGAATATAATAGTATCTAATTCATACCAGTGAGGATTAAATGTGTTAGGCACTTAGAACATGACTGGCACAGAGCAAAGGCTATATGAGTGTTAGTTGTTAATATCCAGGGCAGCACTTTGAGAATGCAGTGGTTTATGTTCCCTCCAATGTTCTACCCAAATTAACACAGGTTAGCAAAGAGGATGGTATGGTGAGAGGGGAGATATGATTTGACATAGGGTTAGAGCTGAGATAGCACAATTCTGGGCCTGGAATAGAGGTCAAACACTTTCATAGTGACTCCCACAGGCTAGGGAGTTGCATATAGTTGACCTTACTCATTGTCATACAACAGGATGTCAAGCAACAGTTGCCACCTGCCCATTGTAGCTTTTTATTCTGAGCCTGCCTCCTCCCTTTAAGGAGATGGGGCCAAAGAAAGAGATGGTCAATAGTTGATCTTGGAGCCTAGGCCAGAACACTAACTTGAGGGAAAGTTCTCACCCTTTCTAATATAGTGCCAAGGGCCTGGGTTTTAGAATCAAACAGACCTGAGTTTGAATGTCAGCTCTGCCATTTACCAGCTGTGTGACCTTGGGAAATCACCTTACCCCCCTGAGTCTGTTGTCTTCTCTCTAAAAAGTACGGATAATAATTGTATTCATCATAGGTAGATTGATTTACACATAGTAGGCATGCAGTAAATGCTAACTTTTCATTTCTATCCCAGCCTGCCTTTTTACCTAGCAACTGAAAGGATCAAGTAGGGACAGACTTCAGAGCATAAGGAATCTTGGGGTCATTATATCTGAGATCATACAGCCCAGCAGTGGATGGTGTGATGGAATATTCATGGGCTTTGAAGTCAGAAGACCTGGGTTCTGGACCTAATCTTGCATTCTCTGTCTCTATCACCATTAGACTCTTTAAGCCTTTGTTTTCTCATGTTTCAGAGATTTCTCCCTACCTTAACTACCTTCCAGGATTGTTAGGAAGTTCAGATGAGGAGATGTCCCTGAAACACACTTATTATGGTTACACCCAGGTGTGATTAGAAAGATGTTCCCCAGGCGTAAGGGAAGGGGGATATTGTCAAGCAGTGCCTCTGAAAGTGAGCTAAGAATTTTAGAGCAATATTTTCCAAAGGACCTACCCAGAAACCAAGACAGAACATCCCAGTAACAATGAAACAAGGTACATGGATAGAAAATAAGATATTGAGGGACCTGTTGATTATAAGCTGACCAGGAATAAACACTGACTTTTGTCCCCTCCTTTTTTGCCAGGTAAGAAAAATAGTTGAAAAAATTTGAGAAGAATAAAACACTTGTAATTTCACCATTCTAGCACAACTATCTCTATTTCCTCCTATTATGTCTAAGCTATTGTTTCCATGTTTAGGCATTTTTATATGGCTCCTATTTATCCATTCATTTAACAAACACTTCTGAGTACCTACTCCCTGCCAGGACAGATACCCAGTGCTGGTGCAACAGAGATAATTCAAACACTGACTAGGGCCTCCACTGGGTTGGAGGAGCAGATAAGCACAGAAACAAATGACAGGAATATAAAATGCTAAGTGCTATAATAAAGTGCTGTATGAAGTACCTTGAAGCCATAGATGAGGGGCCGCATAATTTTGTATTTTGCCTTTTTTGACTTAACTATACATTTCCTCCCTCTGTTGCCATACACTCCTGATAATTATGACCCTTTTCAGTGGCTGCCTAATAGTTCATTGAGTTAATATGCCATAATTTACTTAGCAAAAATAATGGAAAACAGCCTCGATGACCAATAACAGGAATGTGGCCATTATCACAAACGTTGAAAAAACCTGAATATGCAAAACAGTCTGATCACCAGAAAGGAAGTTTACCATTGTACTCAATACTTACTAAAGGACTTTATCTAGTTCTAGGCTCCATATTTAAAGACGAATGAAGAGAGAGTGAAGGGACCCTGAGAAGAGTCACAAAGGGCATTGGAAAATAAGACCTTCAAAGAAAGATTAAAGAAGATGAGATTGTTTAACTTGGAGGAGACTGTGGGGTGACTGAAAGAATGGTCTTCAAATGCATTATGGATTTTTCTTTGTCTCCAGACACTGGAACAAGAGAAAATGGATTATCTTTAATATGAAGGGTTTGGGATAAATATAAAGCAACATTTCTTGATATTGAGAGCTGTTAAACTTTAAGATGAATGAGAGAAAGGCCTTGGTACTTTTTTCTCTAGAGCTCTTTTACATGGGATAGATTTCTGACTATCTGGGAGAGTGTCAGAATGCATTTGAAATTATACAGTGGCTGATTTGCCTCTTTAAGGTCCCTTCTCTCCCTACCAAGTTCATGGGAAATGTTCCTCTCTTGCTCATCATCCAGTTAAATTTCTGAGATGATTCTTTAAATATAACTTAAATATTTGAAGTTGTAGTCCTATTTCAGTTTATCTTTTTCTGCTCTCACCGAGAACAGTTTTCTGTAAGAAATAAAAATGGCATTTGATTCTGTAAAGTATTAAGTGTCCTACTCCCCCTTCTCCTTTGTCTCCTTTAGCCAACTAATCACAGTTCCTTTAATTTTTCTGCAGTGGTTAATCAGCAGGCAAGCCTTGCTTGGATAGCAGTGGGCAGTGAACAGAATGAGGTAAATGCCCCAGTTGGACAAGTTTAGGCAGAGAAAGCTGGCCAAAGTCTGTTCTCAGCAAGAAGCAAGCCCAACAGGTAGACTGGCCAATTCAAAAGGCCTGAGACAGCCTGTTCCAATGTCTTCCCAGGAAAGAATGGCTGCAAGTGGCAATGACATAAGCCCCAAAATGTTCAGTGCCAGCTCAAAGCCTCAAATTGGCAGCAGCTGGTGTACCAACTACTGGGAAGGTGGACTTGCTGTCAGAAATGAATATTTCATTTATACATTTGAGGAGAAGATGAGCTTTGCCACTAAATTCCTCCCAAACTACCAGCCAGCTGTAATTTCCCATAGCTTTTAATCACTTCAGGAATTACACTGAGAGCAGCATCGGTGGGGGGAAAAAAGGCATTCTTCTCTCCGCATAGCACATGATTGAGAGTCATCTTGGGTTAGTAACTTTTTGCCACGCTGAAAGTTTCCCTGGGCCTCTGCTAAAAACTAGCAAAATAATTTTACTCCCATCTTTTAGGAAGTATTGGGATCTGAAAGACGGTTTCTCTGATAATGGTTTCTCTTGCTGCAGGAGACGAGAACTTCCCTCCCCAATAAGAAGACATGATCTAATATACAATGTTTTTAAATAAAAAATAAGTATATCAGTATCCATGTAATGTCAAGTTACCTTGTGTGAGAAGCCAAGTTCTTGGACTCCGTCCTCTTGTAGCTCCCTGGCCACTCTTTTACTTTGCTACTAGAAGTTCAGCTTCTAGTTACATGAGTTAATCCATAAGAAAACGTTTGCTGAGAGCCTACTGTGTGCGATGCATTGAGTTAAAAGGTTAACTTCCAGAAAGAATAGAAATAGTGCAATTTAATAATCCACAAGGAGGGAATAGTGGAAGTAGACATGATCAAAGAAAATATTTCTGGAATACTATTGGGAGGGGAATAATTTCTGTAGCTCTAACTTTCACAAAATAAATTTTTGGTTAATGAAAAACATTGTCCTCTACTTTCTAGTTCCCTGTTACCTGTTAATTACCCACAGGAAAAGGGATAGAGCATTCATTAGAGAAAGTTAAAGTACTCTCATCTAATTTCAAAGTATAGGGAGGTCATATTGTTGTGGTTTCAGACTGGAATTTCTAAAGTGGAGGGTTTTGGTGAGGTACTGTGTAGGATATTAGTTTCAAACTAGATGGCCTAAGCTGGTGAACCTTACTGGGTCTCAGAACATTATCTAGGTTTTGAATAACAATAGGCACTGGCTGTTCCTTTCTTCCTCAGGAGCATCAGTAAGCCCTCATTTCCACAGCATTTACGTTTACATGCACACATCTGCTATCTCATAAATCCTCTCACTAGTCCAGGGAGGGAGGGAAACAGGGCTTATTTCCCTCTTTGGAGAGCTGGTCAATCAAAGGTGAAAAGAAGGGAAATACCTCTCAAGGTTATACAGCAACTCGGGATGTTGACTGGGAATTGAGTCCATGTTTTCTAACTTTTTCCTTGACACTTTTGCTAATCCTAGCATCCTCCTTGATCTTGTTCCCATTGAGCCTTAGTTTCAGCAGCCTCTCTATCCCTCCCTTCCCTCATTCTGTACCCAGCCACCCAAAACTTCAGCATCCATTCAGCACCAGCCAGAATCACTTTCTGATCATTCTTAGTATTATTGTAGAAGTGGAACTTGGGGGAATTTAGCAATTGATCAGTCTTCAAAATCTCCTCTTGCCTTTTAAGATTCACATGTAACAGTCATTAATAGTTTTTCAATGGAGACACCATTGTCATGTTGGGTGAGATAAATTTTTATTTTATGGGTTGGTCCTTTGCATCTCAGGAAGTTTTGTATCCCTGACCCCCTCTCACTAAATTCCAGTAGAGATCACCAGACTTTGTGACATGAAAAATGCCCTCTTCTTATTTCTAAATACTCTCCTCTGTGCTCTATTGAGAAACACAGGTAGATCCTACACCAGTGGACTTCTTGGGGTAGGGAACAGGCAGGAACTCTCTGAGGTTCTGGAGCTTGTTGTGCCTTTCTTGAACCTGGGCTCTCAAACAAAATGGGGTCTTAGGGCTTCTCTCTTGTGAGACTAATTCTGATAATATGATACTGTACACTCTTAACCTGGACACTAACTCCCAATCTGTTCATGATACTTAATGGAAACTGGACATCTATTCTTTGGTAGTTCATCACTGAAAGCAGCCTATAAGCAGTCCATGGAAAGCAGTGTGGTATGGTCTAAAGAACAGGGATTTAGTGGCCAGGCAGACCTGTGTTCAACTTCCAGCTCTGATACTTATGAGCTGTGTAACCTGGGAGAGTTACTTGACCTCTTTGATCCTCAAGTTTTTTTACCTACAAAAAATGGAGATAATACCTTTCTGGGTTGTTGTGAAGATTAAATGAGTTAATGAATGTGAAGCACAAAGCAGATAGTAGGCCCTCAATGAGTGTAGCTCCCTTCTCCCTGTTAATTCTGAGGAGTGGGTTTGCATGGGTAAGTAAAAGGATTTAGTAGTCACAGAAGCTAAGGTGGAAACTCTAAGAAGTGATTCCAGTTGTGAGGGAAATCAAAGGTCCTGAATTTTAGGCCCAGCTTCCCCAAAATCTTCTAGAATACAACAGAGGCTCAGTTGCTACCTACAGACACCTCCAAAATTAGCTTTGGCCCTGACTGGTGGTTTGATAATTACCTAAATTCAGTTGGCATATTATTGATACCCTTTAGGAGGGAGAGAGGCATCTCTTTGAGATGGAAGCCTCAGGCCACTTCATAATCAAACAGCATTAACCATTTGGAAAAGTAAATTATATTGAGCTTCCACTTCATTTGCTAGATCTTAGAGGTTTGATCTGTCTGGTTATTTTTTCCCCCATACCACATAAGAGCTAGTGGCTCAAGCTCAGGTAGCCAAAATCACTGTCAGGCTCTTAAAAATAGCTAACAGAGCACTTACTACATTCTGGATACTGTTGAAAGCACTTTACACATATAAACTCATTAATCTCACAATACCGCTTTGAAGTAAGTATTACTATTATTAACATTCCATACATAGAAGAAGCAGGCATACATAGGTTAAGCAGTTTGTCCCAGGTCATATAGCTAGTAAGTTGTACACCAAGAATTTGGGCCCCGCAGCCTGACTCCAGAGTCCATGTCCTTCCTCATTCCATTCTACTATCTATTCATATTATTAATAGGGAGTTAGAGCCGGAAGGACTCTTCCTTAGTATCATCTATATTAAATCCCTTCTAGCCCATTTTACAGCTGATAAACCTGAGGCTCGGGTTTGGTGAATTTCCAGTATTGCACAGATATTAAATCGTAGTGAGCTCAGGCACTCTAGCTCTCAGTTCAGCTGTCTTTCACTACACTAAGCTACCTTTATTCATTGATATCGCTGAAACCGCAGCCCCTAAAACAGCATCTGGTACATAATAGCTGCTTGATAAATAGTTTAGATAGAAAGATGGATGGATGGATGGATGGTTGGATGGATGGATGGATGCAATGCCAGATTCCAAAGTAGTCCTAGCCCAAGGCCCTGGGCTACAGAACTGAGTTTGAAATTGGTGCCTCCAACCATCTGTCCAAATGCAGTACTCAAAGCCTTCTTCATAGAAATTCTCCTAAGGTCTATCTTAGGTCCTGAACCTGAGTAACTCAGAGAGGCATTGGAAAACCTAGAGAACTGGGGAGCAAAGTCCATTTTGAGAGACAGGGGTCTGGCTGAGAAAGTGGGATGTGAATCTACAAGTCAGGCATTGGTATTTCTTGTACCCGTAAGCAAGAGGTCAGGTCAAAATAGACTAGTCTAGATTGTCTGCTTACAAATGCTCTCCGGGAGTTGTTTCCTACAAGTGCATTTTAATGGGCCTTTAGGAGATGATGCCTTTCTCACCCAATCCATTAATGACTCAAAGACTAAGAATGTAGAGGTATTTTAATCATGAAATCACAGAATATTTAAATGGAAAGGAATTCAGAGATAATCACATCTGATCCCTTCTTTTATAGATAGGGGTAAGTGATACTCAGAGAAGTCAAGTAACTTGCCCAAGAACACACATATAGTCCAAAGCAGGAACTCAACTAGAACCTAGGTCTTCTGATTCCCCATATATCACGTTCTTTCCACTAAAACATGGTATCCTTGAGTGTAGGACGGAATCAGTGACCCATGGGGCAGGTGACCATGCAGGTAAAACATTAGGCCTTAGAATTTTATGATGATTTATATGGATTCTTGGGAGCCAAGATGACAAACTTATCTCCATTTGCTTATAGAGGGTATTTTGGCCAGCTCTGGCCTACACAGCTTCCCAACTTAGCGATTAATGGGACAAAAAACACTGTACACTTTGTTGGCTTGCTGGCATCCCTTTTCTGAGAGAATGTTGTTAAATGTGTTTGCATACAATTTGCACATTCATTTAATTTATTTGTAATATCTCTTCAACTAATGTCAATATATATAGAAATCTCCTCTACCTCACACACCAGTACACACTGAATCTCGAGGGTTCTTAGTGTTTGCACATGAAAGGTGTGTACCATTAAGCAGTCTAACATGCTGCAAGAGACGAAGTATCTAACAAAGAGAAACTTTACTCTGGGGAAGGGTTTGTGTTTCCAAGAATCCCTGTTAAAATACATACACATCTTTAGAATAATAATACCTCATCAGCTTTCTCATCTTGGAAGCAGTTGATTTATCCATCAGCCCAGCAAACCTTGAGGCAGTGAGACACAGAACTTCTTAGTGTTAGGGTAAGCCAGACCTGGGTTTGAATCTCAGCTCTGCCTGTGAATTGAGACATTTCACCCCACCTCTTTGAGCCTTGATTTCCTCTGCTACTCCATGACACTGATGTAACAGCAGATGTGATACCTCATGTGGCTTTTGTGAAGATTAAAGGAGGCAATTTAATGTATCTTAACATAAGTTGCATTGGATAACATGAAGTTCACAGTATGGGCAGTGGATTTGATTGAATTGTTTAATCAGAGAAAAGCAAATTTCTTGGGGCTAGCTGGAACCAAACTGCTTCGGTTCAAATCTCAGTCTTAATATGTATTTGTTGTGAAAACTTAGACAAATTATTTAACTGTTTTGTGCCTCAGCTTCCTTTTTTATAAACCAAGGGTAGAGATGGACCCTACCTTATAGGTTGGTTTTGATGATTAAATGAGTAAATATATATAAAGTGCTTAGAACTGTTCCTAACACATGGTAAGTGCTATGTGAGTATGAGCTATTATGTTTCACTGATTGTACTGGTTCTTTAGAACTCTACCCTCTCTACTTCCTTTCTTTCTAACTTCTCCTCCTCCCACTCCTAGCCCTGCCACTCTTGACAGGATACTCTGGAGATCATCTCACCCATATCCTTACCTTTAGATAGCCTTCCATAACATCGGCAGACAGCAGACTCTGGCACAGAGCTCTCTTACTCTTAAAGATCTCCAAGGAAGATGCTGCAGCCATCCCAGGAGCCCTAACCTGACCCCACCAGTCCTAAAATCAGAACTTCTCTGCAGGCTCTAGTGTTTCATGTCCTGAAATGGGGCAAGTGGGGGCATCCCAATTAGCAAGAGAGTATAGTGTGAAGAGCATTTGGGAGATTCTTTCGTGTCATATGGACCTCAGTTTAAATGTCACTCTGCTATTTACTGGACATATGACTTTGGCCAAGTCAAGTTCCCTCTATAGGGTAAGTCATTTCCCTTTCTGGGGCCTTAGTTTTATCTGCTGAAACATTGGGATAATAAGAGTTAAGTGCATACCTTATGGATTTGTGGTGGGAATTAATGAAATAATGCATGTACAGTACCCAGCCCAGTGTCTAGAACATAACTCAGTAGATGATACTGCCTGTTCTTATCATTAACGAAAACAACAAAGGGTGCTTTTTATGCCTCCTATGCTAGGCTTTACCACTCCTGTCCCTGGTACTTTATAGCTTGTTATGAGTTGAGCTACATCCCCTTCAAATTCATATGTTGGAGTTCTCACCACCGGGACCTCAGAATGTGACCTTTTTTGGAAATAAGGTCATTGCATATGTAATTAGTTAAGATGAAGTCATACTGTAGTAGGGTGGACCCCTAATCCAATATGACTGGTATCCTTATAAGAAGGGGGAACTTGGACACAGACGTGCACACAGGGACAATGCCACATAAAGATGAAGGCATGATCTACAAACCAAGAAACATCAAAGATTGCCAGAAGTAGTTACCAGAGTTAGGAGAGAGACGTGGACCAGATTCTCCCTCATAGCCCTCAGAAGGAGCCAACCATGCTGTCACCTTGATTTCAGACTTGTCCTCTCCAGAACTGTGAGAAAATAAATTTCTGTTGTTTAAGCCACTTTTTGGTACTTTGTTATGGCAGCTCTAGCAAACTAATACATAATCTAACAAACTCCACCTGAGTCCAGGTATCCTCACTGTGTCCCGGGAATTAAGCTGCTTCCTCTGATTCTGCCATCAATCCCAGAAATACAGCAGCTGCTGCTGGCAGTCCCTTTGTAGACACACTAGGATCTGGCTTGGCACTGACCTGTCTTTGTCCAATTGCCTGTGTAGTGCTAACTATAGCAGAAACCTGCTTGTGTCAGAAAAAGAAAGAACCAAATGACTTGAAGCCACCAGGGTGTAGCTTCATTTCAGCTATGAGTGATTATTTTAATCATCATTTTCTGCCTAGAGATGATCTCCTAGCTAGTCAATTTCCATAACCTTTTTAGCTGTAGACTCTATTCTTCCATCCTCCCTCTTCTTCCCTCCAAATACAGAGTGCTATAATATCAGGATCCAATTTTTCTGACTCCCTGAGCTGGGGGCTGGGGAGTGACCTGAGTGCTAGAGAAGGTCAAGCTAACTGCTGGGCCTACAGCAAAGGCTTATGGGATGGGCATATGTTGGTGGTCCTGTCTTAGTTGCCACTGTTTCCTCCAAAGGCTTAATCAAAATAATAATCACACACCACAGCAGGAAGGAGGCTTTCAATCCATCAGATCCACTTGGCAAGACATTTGCCATCTGGCTGAATTACATCTTCTCACCTGCTGTGTGCAAACAGAACTCACTGTGCTAGTTAGAGAGGAAGGAAAGAGGAGTAAGAAAGGGATTGCGGGAAATGAAGGAGGAAGAAGGAAGGGTTGGGGAAGAATAAGAAAAAGAGAAAGATAAAGAGCAAGAGATGGGTACACCAGGCTAGAATA
This sequence comes from Balaenoptera physalus, assembly GCF_965194825.1. Taxonomy (NCBI): domain Eukaryota; kingdom Metazoa; phylum Chordata; class Mammalia; order Artiodactyla; family Balaenopteridae; genus Balaenoptera; species Balaenoptera physalus. The sequence continues at coordinate 53,914,681 of NC_138903.1, read as the reverse complement.
GCTCCAGTATCCACCCAGCCTTGGGGGTGGGATTAGACTGGGGAGCCTTGTTAAAGGAAAAGGGGAAATTAATACTACTGTACTGTATCATCATTTGCTGAGAAGAATTGATACATTTATTAAATGCCTATTCCATACCAGACCCTTTATATACACTACTTTCATTTCATTGATGAGGAAATTGAGGCTCCAGAAGCCTAATTCTGAAGCCTGTGCTCATTGCACTCCATCACACAGCCTCCCACTTGGTGCAGGCACATGTTTCCACATGACTTGTGGGGGTCCTTAACTAGCTTAGAGTTAGAAATAATAAAAGGAAGAATTATAAGCTCCCAAGGACAGGTATCAGGTTTCAAGGTTTTTCTTTGGTGTTAATGAAAAATTAAAATAAAGAAGAATAATCTCAATGCTATACAACACCATATGGACCAGCCCCTGCTTGATGTTCTCCACAGAGTAGTCATTTTACAAATGACATTAGCAATTTGGGAGATAAAGTGATGCTCACAATAGACCAGGGAACCAAAGGAGATTTGAAACATGAAAGAGTCTCCTCAGTAAAATGAGCTTAACCCATGGCATACTTTAGGAAGATAGTAGATAAGTCTATTTGTAGTGAAAACATATTGGTCATCAATACCACAGAAACCATTATAGGAGTTGACTGATAGTATATTGTATATTCACTAATCTGGACTCAGGAGGTTTAACCAGATGACCCTTCAAGGTCCTTGCTAGCTTCTTGTTTTCTGGACTGTAGGATACTGGAGTCGCTATTGGTAGTTAATATTTTGTCTTCTCACAGTTTCACCTTGGGTGAAATGGCAATGGTGCCTGTAGGAACAAGCCTATTTTTAAACTTTTGTATTTTGATATTTTTGTTATTATTACATGTAGGCCTAATACCTTTCCCTGGGTCATTTTGGCAGAAGAACTAATGAGAAAAGGCTTTTAAATTAACATTGGAGTGGCTCTCTAGGTTATTGCAGTGTGCTTGGAAATAGCTTTCAGATCAGAAGCAAAAAAGCAAGAGATCAAATGAAGAAGTTGTCCTCATGAGAGAAGGCTAGGGAGTGGCTCATTTAGCCAACTAATATCCAAAGTTCCTGGCACGTAATTTTGTATCATATTTTCCTTCAGTAAAAAGGTGAATCCACTGCAGATTTGGATTAGGCACACCTATCACTTTGTCCCTTGGGGCCTCAAGGGCTGAGGGAAATGCACACAAATAACTTAAAACCAGAGAACAAATGAATTCTATCAAGAAAAAATATAGAACCAGTCCTCCAAACCCACCCAGTTTCAAACATCAGCCTTGAGAACATCTCACATAAAACATTTGGTAGAGCCTACCAGAACCTGGGTTGCCTTTATTTTTTCTGTCCCTAGACTGTAGCTATAGAGGAAGACTTACCACCAACTGTTATGCCCTGTGGATTCCTTGCTTTAATTTGGACTGAGGAGCCTTGGCTGCATTTCCCAGGTTCCAGGGGACTCAAATCTACCTTCACTGCTTCTCAGAACTCTGAGGCTCCACCCTTGACTCAGATTTAAACAGCACGGTATGGCCTTGAGGCCTAACCAGGGCTCCCGCTCCAAGTTGGAAATGGTTTCTACAGAATAGAATTGAATGACTCTTTGAACTGGAAGGTCATCTAGTAAATTCCCTTCACTTACTAACTGACTGTTGTAACCTTGGACATGCTAATTCATCTGTCCATACCTCAGTTTCCTCATCAGTAAAATGGAGATGAAATGAATAGAAGCTACTTCCTAGGGTTGTGAGAATTAAATGAGTGAATATATGTAAAGAATTTAACTACCAAATGTAAAATAGATAGCTAGTGGGAAGCAGCCACATAGCACAGGGAGATCAGCTCGGTGCTTTGTGACCACCTAGAGGGGTGGGATAGGGAGGGTGGGAGGGAGACGCAAGAGGGAAGGGATATGGGGATATAAGTATACGTATAGTTGATTCACTTTGTTATACATCAGAAGCTAACACAACAATGTAAAGCAATTATATTCCAATAAAGATGTCAAAAAAAAAAGAATTTAGAACAGTGCCTGGCACACAGTGAGCATATGTAAGTGTCAGCTACTGTCATGGTGATGATGATGATTATCCTGCCACCTCCATGTTACAACTGAGGAAACTGAAGCACAGAGAGGTGAAATCATTTGCTTAAGGTCCCACAGTTCTACTAAACCCAAAAATTGAGCCCAGGTCTCTTGACCCAGTGCCCTTTCTTCTAAGCCAAGATGAAACCACCCATGCAAAAAATGGTTTCATAGAAGTGTCAGAACCAGTTTTGGCCAATTCCAGATTATTGGTCAGAGGTGAATTATGTCATGCTTGGATTATCTAAATTCTTAGCAAGTATGTCAGAGTCTAGCACATAGAGGTATTCTACTATTAATATTCATTGAATAATGAGCTGTTCTAAATTTCTTCCCTACTTCCTGACTGTACAGTAGCTGGGAGGCCAATTTAATGCAATACTTTAATTGAGACAATTTCTACCTCCATTCTGGGAAAGAAAAATAGAAATGCAGCAGTAGGTATTTGGGGTAGTTCTAGTGGAAGTATTTACTGACAGTAAAAGTTTGTTAGGCCCTGGAACCAGTAGTGTGTTGGTAGATGTTTACCAACCAGCCCTCCATTGGAATGGGGGGTAGGAGAGGTAAGACCTAATTTGTAGCATTCACCAATTTCAGACTACCAACTCCATGTCACTAAATGCAGAGTTGGGAAGAGATGTGCAGTAGCATACTATTATGTAGTATTTCCACCATGCAGATACAGATATTAATTATTTATTACATATATAATATATATGTGTATAATGTAAAAATTATATTACAGATAAATAGTGAAATGTAGTAAAACTTTTTAGAAGTGATGAGTTTTGAGTATTTATTACCCTGGTTTTTTTTTTTTAACATCTTTATTGGAGTATAATTGCTTTACAATGGTGTGTTAGTTTCTGCTTTATAACAAAGTGAATCAGCTATACATATACATATATCCCCATATCTCCTCCCTCTTGTGTCTCCCTCCCATCCTCCCTATCCCACCCCTCTATGTAGTCACAAAGCACCGAGCTGATCTCCCTGTGCTATGTGGCTGCTTCCCACTAGCTGTCTATTTTACATTTGGTAGTATATATAAGTCCATGCTACTCTCTCACTTCGTCCCAGCTTACCCTTCCCCTCCCCATGTGCTCAAGTCCATTCTCTACATCTGCGTCTTTATTCCTGTCCTGCCCCTAGGTTCTTCATAACCATTTTTTAAAAATTCCATATATATGTGTTAGCATACAGTATTTGTTTTTCTCTTTCTGACCTACCTCACTCTATAGGACAGACTCTAGGTCCATCCACCTCACTACAAATAACTCAATTTCGTTTCTTTTTATGGCTGAGTAATATTCCATTGTATATATGTGCCACATCTTCTTTATCCATTCATCTGTTGATGGACACTTAGGTTGCTTCCATGTCCTGGCTACTGTAAATAGAGCTGCAATGAACATTGCTATTACCCTGTTTTTAATATCATTTATTTAATTGTAAGTTTATACAATTTAATTAAATTTTACTTTCCATTTTTAATCATGATAAAAAACACATTAGGATTAAGTATATTCACACTGTTGTGAAACAGATCTCCAGGACTTTTTCATCTTGCAAAACTGAAACTTTATGCCCATTAAATAACTCTCTATTTCCTCCTCCCCCAGTCCCTAGCAACCACCATTCAACTTTTTGTTTCTGTGAATTTGATTACTTTAGATAACTCATGTAGGTAAAATCATACATACAGTATTTATCTTTTTGTGACTGGCTTATTTTACTTGGCATAATGTCCTCAAGGACATGTTATAGCATGTGTTAGAATTTCTTTCCTTTTTTTAAGGCTTAATAATATTCCATTGTATGTATATACCAAATTTGTTTATCCATTCATTCGTCAGTAAACACTTGGGTTGCTTCCACCTCTTTGCTATTGTGAATAATGCTGCTATGAACATGGCTGTTAATTTAATTTTTAATGATGGCTATGTTTAACAACTTGCAAAGTTCCTGAAAATTTGACAATCAGCTCTTGAGAGCTGGTACCAGCTGACTACAAGATACCACTGATTGGAACCAATTATTGGGGATACACACAAACCTTCCCTTGAGGATTTTAAAACTGGGACACTTTGTCTGGGATGTATTAAAGCATGCCTCCCACCTGGAGATAGAGAGATAGACAAAATTATCAGGAATTTTGGACTTGTGGAAGTGCAGAACTGGGAAGGCCCCTGAGATAATTTAACCTTGTTACTCAATGTTACTCAATGTGTGGACCTGGGAATTTGTTAGAAATACAGAGCCCCAGACTCCACTTCAGACCTACTAAATCAGAATTTCCACTTTAACAGGGAAGTCCTGTGTACCTTCAAGCTTGAAAAACACTAGTTTGGTGCACCACTATTCCTAATACATACACACCTCTCCACCTCTCATACCTCTCCTACCCCATTATGCAGGGAGAAAATTGAGGTCTAGAGAGAGAAAGAGACTTTTCCAAAATTACAGTGTGTATCGGTGGCAGAGCTGAAAGCAAAACTGCTGAGCCTGTAAAGGGGCCTTCTGTATCCTTCATTCATCTCTGGCTACACAAAATATATATAAAAAATATAGTCTGAAGTATCTATGGGTAAAATGATATGATGGTATATTTGGGTTTTGCTTTACAATATTCTGGAAAGAAAGTTTGTGTGTGGGAAGGAACTTGGATGAAATATGAGTGACCATGGTTTGCTAACTATTGAAGCTGGGTGATGGATACATAGGGATTCATTATATGACTCTATTTGTGTGTATGTTTGAACATTTCCATAATCAAAAAAAAAGTGTAGTTGGAGAGAAGGTTCTGATAATATGGTAGTAGCTGAAGTGAAGTTTTTGGATTATTTGTGGATTTCACTTACCCACGAAGTGGACTCTGTATGCAGAAAGTCCCAGCAGCTGCATGGGGCCCATGTAGGAGGGAAGATGCGTTTCAACCCCAGCAAAAGACATTCCTTCTCTCCAGGAGCCTGAGTATCTGACACTTGGAGCTGGGCTGGATTTGCATAATTAGCACTCCTTTGCCTCTACCAGATGAGATAGGAGAGGGCTTGAAGAGGAGCCCCAAACAGTGAAAAGCAGAGCCTCTCATCTCATTAGGTCCTGACACACTGAGAGATTGCCCTGTCAGGCTCTCCTAACCCAAGCTGTCCGGAAAACATCTATTCCTGGGAGTAAAGAGAGACTGAGACAGGAATGAATAGGGAAATATAACTTCCAATTAGACATTCAGCAAAAGTAAATTTGGGGAAAAGGTGGAAGCTGTTAGTTCTAAAGATGACACTGTGCTTGCTGGATTTTGCAGAGGGCTGATGCTTGAAGCCCAAGTCTAGGGCTGGAAGCAGCGATGAGGGCCACATATCTCAGTGGGCAGGCAAGAATTGGAGTATAGTTCAGAGACAGCAGCTGGTAGACAGGAATCACCAGCATCCTGTCTCCCTTCTGACTTCCTGACTCTCAGGAACAGGAAAATCACTGAAACTGCTCCTTTAGGAGTTCTAGAATTGTCTGTCAGAGGTGTTTCCATTTCTGTTTTAGGGCTGTAATAGGATGGGAGAGGACTATGAAGTTGGAGAATGAGAGGGGCAGTATAACAGGGTCTCTCTCTCTCTCTAACTGAGAGACTTTTGCCCCACCCAATCTCCTAAAGGTTCTCCCAACTTAGGATCCATAGCTGTATCCTTGAGGCCAAGAGACCCACATTTAACAATATGCTTGCTTGTAGTATGTTCATTTGGTGGGGTTCACAGAAGAGTACACTCCAAGTCTCCCAGTCCTTTACTCCCCAGTCAGGGAAGGCCTTTTATAAAACTGTGACCCCTGAACTTCCCCAAAGTTTTTCCAGCTCTCCTAGTCCTAGAAGTTATGACTTTTTATTTCACTGTATGTAAAAGGCATTGTAAACACCACTGTGATGATTCGATCTGGAAAACTAATATGGGTGGGAGGTGGGGGCAGGTAGGCCTCTGTGGGATGAGTCATTTGGGTTGGAGGTATGGACCTTATTTGCTTGGTGAGCATTATTTAGTGGGGTAGAGAGGAAGGCCTGGCAAAGAGGGACAGTTCTCTGAGGCAAACTAAAAATGATATTTCTTACACTCACAGTCTGTTCCTAGTACTAGTGCAGAAGTCCTGGAGACCAATTATTCAGGAGACAACAACTCCAGGGGCCCCCAAGCCATGAAGCAGTCTAGGGCTGGGGGCTGGGAAATCCACTGTTGATACTGTTTTCTCTGCTTCTGTATGTGTTCAAATGTTCGAAAGTAGAGCTTCCTCAGTCTAAAATGTAAGTGGATTGGTCTATCATTAAGCCAAACCCAAGTAGTCCTGGGTTACCAAAGATAGAATGTCTAAGCTATACAAAAAACATACCAAAATGACATTGCTGAGCATGAAGCATGGAAGGGATTTAAATGCCTCCATCACCATACATGCATACTTTCACCTCATGGTATCCTCCAAGGTGTGCCCTCAGAACTCTGGGGCTCCTCAAAATGACTGCACCAATTTATGCTTCCTCTTTTTAAACATTTTTGTATATTATTGGAACTTTGAAACATATATAAAAGTAGAGAAAACCCCCATATACCCATTATCTGGCTTCAACAATTAGTAATTTATCTATTCTTCCATCTACTCCTTCACCAAACTTTTCTGGATTATTTTGAAGTAAATCCCTGATATCATATTATTTTGTCCAAAAATAGTATGTATCTCTAAATTACAAGGATTCTAAACAGTATAACTACAATACCATTATCAAACCTAAAAATATGCTAAGAATAATTCCTTAATATCATCTAGTATTCAATCAGTGTCCAGATTTCGCTGATGTCTCACAAATGTTATTTTTAAACAGTTGTATTTCCATACAGATCCTGATAAGATCCATACATTAAAAATGATTGAGGGGGAGGCGGGAAGATGGCGGAAGAGTAAGACGCGGAGATCACCTTCCTTCCCACAGATACAGTAGAAATACATCTACACGTGGAACTGCTCCTACAGAACACCCACTGAACGCTGGCAGAAAACGTCCGACCTCCAAAAAGGCAAGAAACTCCCCCCGTACTTGGGTAGGGCAAAAGAAAAAAGAAATAACAGAGACAAAAGAATAGGGACGGCACCTGCACTAGTGGGAGGGAGCCGTGAAGGAGGAAAGATTTCCACGCACTAGGAAGCCCCTTCGCGGGCGGAGACTGCGGGTGGCAGAGGGGGGAAGCTTCGGAGCCACGGAGGAGAGTGCAGCAACAGGGGTGCGGAGGGCAAAGCGGAGAGGTTCCCGCACGGAGGCTCGGCGCCGAGCAGCACTCTCCAGCCCGAGAGGCTTGTCTGCTCACCCGCCGGGGCGGGCGGGGCTGGGAGCTGAGGCTCGGGCTTCGGTCGGATCGCAGGGAGAGGACTGGGGTTGGCGGCTTGAACACAGCCTGAAGGGGTTAGTGCACCACAGCTAGCCGAGAGGGAGTCCGGGAAAAAGTCTGCAGCTGCCGAAGAGGCAAGAGACTTTTTCTTCCCTCTTTGTTTCCTGGTGCGCGAGGAGAGGGGATTCAGAGCGCCGCCTAAACAAACTCCAGAGACGGGCGCGAGCCGCAGCTACCAGCGTGGATCCCACAGCAACAGGGGCGCAGAGGGAAAAACGGAGAGATTCCCGCACAGAGGCTCGGCGCCGAGCAGCACTCTCCAGCCCGAGAGGGTTGTCTGCTCCCCCGCCGGGGCGGGCGGGGCTGGGAGCTGAGGCTCGGCTTCGGTCGGATCGCAGGGAGAGGACTGAGGCTGGCAGCGTGAACACAGCCTGAAGGGATTAGCGCACAACAGCTGGCTGGGAGGGAGACCGGGAAAAAGTCTGCAGCTGCCGAAGAGGCAAGAGACTTTTTCTTGCCTCTTTGTTTCGCGGCGCGCAAGGAGAGGGGATTCAGAGCGCCGCCTAAACGAACTCCAGAGAAGGGCGCGAGCCGCGGCGATCACCGCAGACCCCACAGCAACAGGGGCACAGAGGAAAAAAACGGAGAGACTCCCGCACAGAGGCTCGGCGCCGAGCAGCACTCACCAGCCCGAGAGGCTTGGCTGCTCGGCGGGCGGGGCTGGGAGCTGAGGCTCGGGTTTCGGTTTCGGTTGGATCGAAGGGAGAGGACTGGGGCTGGCGGCGTGAACACAGCCTGAAGGGGTTAGCGCACCACAGCTGGCTGGTAGGGAGTCCGGGAAAAAGTCTGCAGCTGCCGAAGAGGCAAGAGACTTTTTCTTGACTCTTTGTTTCGCGGCGCGCAAGGAGAGGGGATTCAGAGTGCCGCCTAAACGAACTCCAGAGAAAGGCGCGAGCCGCGGCGATCAGCACGGACCCCAGAGACGGGCGTGAGACGCTGGGGCTGCTGCTGCCGCCTCCAAAAAGCCTGTGTGTGAGCACAGGTCACTCTCCACATCGCCCCTCCCGGGAGCCTGTGCAGCCCGCCACTGCCAGGGTCCCGTGATCCGGGGACAAGTTCCCCGGGAGAACGCACTGCCCACCTCAGGCTGGTGCAACGTCACGCCGGCCTCGGCCGCCGCAGGCTCACCCCGCCTCCTCTGTACACCTCCCTCCCCGCGGCCTGAGTGAGCCAGAGCCCCCGAAGCAGCTGCTCCTTTAACCCCGTCCTGTCTGTGCGGGGAATAGACGCCCTCAGGCGACCTACACGCAGAGGCGGGTCCAAATCCAAAGCTGAACCCCAGGAACTGTGCGAACAGGGAAGATAAGGGGAAATCTCTCCCAGCAGCCTTAGAAGCAGCGGATTAAAACTCCACAAACAACTTGATGTGCCTGCATCTGGTGAATACCTGAATAGACAACGAATCATCCCAAATTCAGGAGGTGGACTTTGGGAGCAGGATATATTCATTTTTCCCCTTTTCCTTTATTTGTGAGTGTATATGTATATGCTTCTGGGTGCGATTTTGTCTGTATAGCTTTGCTTTACAATAGCTTTATTTTACTTCACTATATTATAGCCTCTTTCTTTCTTTCTTTCTATTTTTTCTCCCTTTTACTCTGAGCCGTGTGGACGAAAGGCTCTTGGTGCTCCAGCCAGGCATCAGGGCCGTGCCTCTGAGGTGGGAGAGCCAACTTCAGGACACTGGTCCACAAGAGACCTCCCAGCTTCACGTAATACCAAACGGCGAAAATCTCTCAGAGATCTCCATCTCAACATCAAGACCCAGCTTCACTCAACGACCAGCAAGCTACAGTGCTGGACACCCTATGCCAAACAACTAGCAAGACAGGAACACAGCCCCATCCATTAGCAGAGAGGCTGCCTAAAATCATAATAAGGCCACAGACACCCCAAAATACACCACCAGACGTGGACGTGCCCACCAGAAAGACAAGATCCAACCTCATCCACCAGAGCTCAGGCACTAGTTCCCTCCACCAGGAAGCCTACACAACCCACTGAACCAACCTTAGCCACTGGGGACAGATACCAAAAACAACAGGAACTACGAACCTGCAGCCTGTGAAAAGGAGACCCCAAACACAGTAAGATAAGCAAAATGAGACGACAGAAAAACACACAGCAGATGAAGGAGCAGGGTCAGAACATACCAGACTTAACAAATGAAGAGGAAATAGGTAGTCTACCTGAAAAAGAATTCAGAATAATGATAGTAAGGATGATCCAAAATCTTGGAAATAGAATAGACAAAATGCAAGAAACATTTAACAAGGACGTAGAAGAACTAAAGAGGAACCAAGCAATGATGAAAACCACAATAAATGAAATTAAAAATACTCTAGATGGGATCAATAGCAGAATAACTGAGGCAGAAGAAAGGATAAGTGACCTGGAAGATAAAATGGTGGAAATAACTACTGCAGAGCAGGATAAAGAAAAAAGAATGAAAAGAACTGAGGACAGTCTCAGAGACCTCTGGGACAACATTAAACGTGCCAACATTCGAATTATAGGGGTCCCAGAAGAAGAAGAGAAAAAGAAAGGGACTGAGAAGATATTTGAAGAGATTATAGTTGAAAACTTCCCTAATATGGGAAAGGAAATAGTTAATCAAGTCCTGGAAGCACAGAGAGTCCCATACAGGATAAACCCAAGGAGAAACACACCAAGACACATATTAATCAAACTGTCAAAAATTAAATATAAGGAAAACATATTAAAGGCAGCAAGGGAAAAAAAACAAATAACACACAAGGGAATCCCCATAAGGTTAACATCTGATCTTTCAGCAGAAACTCTGCAAGCCAGAAGGGAGTGGCAGGATATACTTAAAGTGATGAAGGAGAAAAACCTGCAACCAAGATTACACTACCCAGCAAGGATCTCATTCAGATTTGATGGAGAAATTAAAACCTTTACAGACAAGCAAAACCTGAGAGAGTTCAGCACCACCAAACCAGCTTTACAACAAATGCTAAAGGAACTTCTCTAGGCAAGAAACACAAGAGAAGGAAAACACCTACAATAACAAACCCAAAACATTTAAGAAAATGGGAATAGGAACATACATATCGATAATTACCTTGAATGTAAATGGATTAAATGCTCCCACCAAAAGACACAGGCTGGCTGAATGGATACAAAAACAAGACCCATATATATGCTGTCTACAAGAGACCCACTTCAGACCTAGAGACACATATAGACTGAAAGTGAGGGGATGGAAAAAGATATTCCATGCAAATGGAAATCAAAAGAAAGCTGGAGTAGCAATTCTCATATCAGACAAAATAGACTTTAAAATAAAGACTATTACAAGAGACAAAGAAGGACACTATATAATGATCAAGGGATCGATACAAGAGGAAGGTATAACAATTGTAAATATTTATGCACCCAACATAGGAGCACCTCAATACATAAGGCAAATACTAACAGCCATAAAAGGGGAAATCGACAGCAACACAATCATAGTAGGGGACTTTAACACCCCACTCTCACCATTGGACAGATCATCCAAAATGAAAATAAATAAGGAAACACAAGCTTTCAATGATACATTAAACAAGATGGACTTAATTGATATTTATAGGACATTCCATCCAAAAACAACAGAATACACATTTTTCTCAAGTGCTCATGGAACATTCTCCAGGATAGATCATATCTTGGTTCACAAATCAAGCCTTGGTAAATTTAAGAAAATTGAAATCGTATCAAGTATCTTTTCCGACCACAACGCTATGAGACTAGATATCAATTACAGGAAAAGATCTGTAAAAAATACAAACACATGGAGGCTACACAATACATTACTTAATAACGAAGTGATCACTGAAGAAATCAAAGGGGAAATCAAAAAATACCTAGAAACAAATGACAATGGAGATACGACGACCCAAAACCTATGGGACGCAGCAAAAGCAGTGCTAAGAGGGAAGTTTATAGCAATACAAGCCTACCTCAAGAAACAGGAAACATCTCGAATAAATAACCTAACCTTGCACCTAAAGCAATTAGAGAAAGAAGAACAAAAAAACCCCAAAGCCAGCAGAAGGAAAGAAATTATAAAGATCAGGTCAGAAATAAATGAAAAAGAAATGAAGGAAACAATAGCAAAAATCAATGAAACTAAAAGCTGGTTCTTTGAGAAGATAAACAAAATTGATAAACCATTAGCCAGACTCATCAAGAGAAAAAGGGAGAAGACTCAGATCAATAGAATTAGAAATGAAAAAGGAGAAGTAACCACTGACACTGCAGAAATACAAAAGATCATGAGAGATTACTACAAGCAACTCTATGCCAATAAAATGGACAACCTGGAAGAAATGGACAGATTCTTAGAAATGCACAAACTGCCGAGACTGAACCAGGAAGAAATAGAAAATATGAACAGACCAATCACAAGCACTGAAATTGAAACTGTGATTAAAAACCTTCCAACAAACAAAAGCCCAGGACCAGATGGCTTCACAGGTGAATTCTATCAAACATTTAGAGAAGAGCTAACACCTATCCTTCTCAAACTCTTCCAAAATATTGCAGAGGGAGGAACACTCCCAAACTCATTCTACGAGGCCACCATCACCCTGATACCAAAACCAGACAAAGATGTCACAAAGAAAGAAAACTACAGGCCAATATCACTGATGAACATAGATGCAAAAATCCTCAACAAAATACTAGCAAACAGAATCCAACAGCACATTAAAAGGATCATACACCATGATCAAGTGGGGTTTATCCCAGGAATGCAAGGATTCTTCAATATACGCAAATCAATCAATGTGATACATCATATTAACAAACTGAAGGAGAAAAACCATATGATCATCTCAATAGATGCAGAGAAAGCTTTCGACAAAATTCAACACCCATTTATGATAAAAGCCCTGCAGAAAGTAGGCATAGAGGGAACTTTCCTCAACATAATAAAGGCCATATATGACAAACCCACAGCCAACATTGTCCTCAATGGTGAAAAACTGAAACCATTTCCACTAAGATCAGGAACAAGACAAGGCTGCCCACTCTCACCACTATTATTCAACATAGTTTTGGAAGTGTTAGCCACAGCAATCAGAGAAGACAAAGAAATAAAAGGAATCCAAATCGGAAAAGAAGAAGTAAAGCTGTCACTATTTGCAGATGACATGATACTATACATAGAGAATCCTAAAGATGCTACCAGAAAACTCCTAGAGCTAATCAATGAATTTGGTAAAGTAGCAGGATACAAAATTAATGCACAGAAATCTCTTGCATTTCTATACACTAATGATGAAAAATCTGAAAGTGAAATTAAGAAAACACTCCCATTTACCATTGCAACAAAAAGAATAAAATATCTAGGAATAAACCTACCTAAGGAGACAAAAGACCTGTATGCAGAAAATTATAAGACACTGATGAAAGAAATTAAAGATGATACAAATAGATGGAGAGATATACCATGTTCCTGGATTGGAAGAATCAACATTGTGAAAATGACTCTACTACCCAAAGCAATCTACAGATTCAATGCAATCCCTATCAAACTACCACTGGCATTTTTCACAGAACTAGAACAAAAAATTTCACAATTTGTATGGAAACACAAAAGACCCCGAATAGCCAAAGCAATCTTGAGAACGAAAAATGGAGCTGGGGGAATCAGGCTCCCTGACTTCAGACTATATTACAAAGCTTCAGTAATCAAGACAGTTTGGTACTGGCACAAAAACAGAAATATAGATCAATGGAACAGGATAGAAAGCCCAGAGATAAACCCACACACATATGGGCACCTTATTTTTGATAAAGGAGGCAAGCATATACAGTGGAGAAAAGACAGCCTCTTCAATAAGTGGTGCTGGGAAAATTGGACAGGTACATGTAAAAGTATGAAAATAGAACACTCCCTGACACCATGCACAAAAATAAACTCAAAATGGATTAAAGACCTAAGTGTAAGGGCAGACACTATCAAACTCTTAGAGGAAAACATAGGCAGAACACTCTATGACATACATCACAGCAAGATTCTTTTTGACCCAGCTCCCAGAGAAATGGAAATAAGAACACAAATAAACAAATGGGACCTAATGAAACTTAAAAGCTTTTGCACAGCAAAGGAAACCATAAACAAGACCAAAAGACAACCATCAGAATGGGAGAAAATATTTGCAAATGAAGCAACTGACAAAGGATTAATCTCCAAGATTTACAAGCAGCTCATGCAGCTCAATAACAAAAAAACGAACAACCCAATCCAAAAATGGGCCGAAGACCTAAATAGACATTTCTCCAAAGAAGATATACAGATGGCCTACAGACACATGAAAGAATGCTCAACATCATTAATCATTAGAGAAATGCAAATCAAAACTACAATGAGATATCATCTCACACCGGTCAGAATGGCCATCATCAAAAAATCTAGAAACAATAAATGCTGGAGAGGGTGTGGAGGAAAGGGAACACTCTTGCACTGTTGGTGGGAATGTAAATTGATACAGCCACTATGGAGAACAGTATGGAGGTTCCTTAAAAAACTACAAATAGAACTACCATATGACCCAGCAATCCCACTACTGGGCATATACCCTGAGAAAACCATAGGTCAAAAAGAGTCATGTACCAAAATGTTCATTGCAGCTCTATTTACAATAGCCAGGACATGGAAGCAATCTAAATGTCCATCGACAGATGAATGGATAAAGAAGATGTGGCACATATATACAATGGAATATTACTCAGCCATAAAAAGAAATGAAATGGAGGTATTTGTAATGAGGTGGATGGAGTTAGAGTCTGTCATACAGAGTGAAGTAAGTCAGAAAGAGAAAAACAAATACAGTATGCTAACACATATATACGGAATCTAAGGGGAAAAAAAAAAAAAAAAAAAAAAAAAAGGCCATGAAGAACCTAGTGGCAAGACGGGAATAAAGACACAGACCTACTAGAGAATGGACTTGAGGATATGGGGAGGGGGTGGGGTGAGATGTGACAGGGTAAGAGAGTGTCATGGACATATATACACTACCAAATGTAAAATAGATAACTAGTGGGAAGCAGCCGCATAGCACAGGGAGATCAGCTCGGTGTTTTGTGACCACCTAGAGGGATGGGATGGGGAGGGTGGGAGGGAGGGAGATGCAAGAGGGAAGAGAAATGGGAACATATTGTATATGTATAACTGATTCACTTTGTTATAAAGCAGAAGCTAACACACCATTGTAAGGCAATTATACTTCAATAAAGATGTTAAAAAAAAAAAAAAAAAAAAAAAATGATTGATATGTCTCTTTAAGTCTCTGTTAAGTTTAGGTTCTCTCTCTCTCTCTCTCTCTCTCCCTTCCCCCCATTCTTCTCTCTCTCTCTCAACATATTTACTGAACAAAACTGAACTGGTTGTTTTGTCCTATAGTGTTTTCCACTGCCTGGTCTGCGTTTTACTTACCACATCTTTGTAGTAGACTTCAGTGTTTCCCACTGCTCTATTTCCTGCAAATTAGAGAGATCTAGAGGCTTGATCAGATTCAGATTCATTTTTTTGGCAAGATTGTTTCACAAGCAGCTATGTGTCATTCCATTCAGTAGCACATAATGGTCAGTGGCTCTCTATTTTGATGTTATAGTCTTATTTCTTTACAGATGAGGGATGCAGATTCTGACAAGGGTGATGCTGACCAGAGCTGGGAAATGTATCAAGATCAGGTCTTCTGACTCCCTAACCAGTACTCTTTGCTCTATACCACATCCAACCAGGTCCTTAGAGGAAGTATTTAATGAACAGGTCAGGAAGACCACTGGGAAGAACTGTCTACTTTTTCTGTTTCAAGCAGAACTTCACCTTAGTGACCTAGGACTCTCTGGCTCCAGCTCCAGCCCAGTATTCCCATAACAGAGAAGGCAGGGTTGAGTTTCCTCACTTGTTTTGGCAAATTTCATATAGAATAGGGCAAGGTGGCCCCTTCAAGATGGGAGAGGAAAGGGATTATTTGGCTCAGAACAGGAGGGTGGGGTATATGTATGAACTGGTGGAACTGGAAGGGTGAGCAGAGTGCCCTATCTCCTAGGCGGAACATCCTGGGCTCACTGCCAGTGGAGTCCAGAAGAAGGAGAGGGGAGAGGCAGGAGAAAGTATGGAGTGAGAATTCTGGGAAATCACTTTGAAGGAAGAGGTTGGCCTCTGGTGCTGCTGCTCTTTGTAGAAGGGAAGGAGAGCATTCTCAGCCTTGCTAAAAAACACACCCTTTCGGCCTGGAGATTACCTAGTGACTCATTGGTAAGTTCAGACTCTTAATGCAAAGATTGGTTTATCTATTTATTTCTGTCAATTTTAGATTGCCATCGTGTTTCAAGGACCAAAGTGGGCTACTAATTGAGCATAGGTGATCCAGAAAGTCTTTGACAGACCTTAGGAGGTCATCTTCATCCCTCACCCTTCCTAGGAGACTCCCCCAATTTCCTCCCCTCCAGTTCTGTTTCCCTTTTTAACCAACCTTCACTACTGGGCAATCTTTCTTATAGTTAACTCAAACCCTTCCTAATAAAGTATAAACCCATTTTCTCTTTTCCTTTCCTTTGTGGAGAGGAAGAACACCTCCAAGCTATAATAAATAACCCAAAGACTTAGTATTCTAGTTCAGACCTCACTTATGTCCCAGGCGAATGATTGTACCTACCTATCTCTCTGCCTCATCTCTCATCCCTCACATCATCATCACCTAGTCCTTGGCCAGATTAACCTTCACAAGGCACAGCACTGTTCATGTTAGAGAAGCTGTAGAACATTATGGTCAGAGTGTGGACTCTGGAAACCAGACTGCCTGCTTAAGCAACTATCCTGGTTTGGCTACTTCCTGCCTGTGTGACCTTAACTTCTCTCACACTCAGTTTCCTCAAACGTAAAAGGATATATTATATTGTTGTGAGGGTTAAATGAATTGGTACATGTCAGGCACTTAAAACAATATCTGGCACATAGTTTAGGCTTTGTTTTATGACAGTTTTTCTGCCTGAACTAACCATTCCCTATAGTCTTCCATTTCTGTTTCTCGAAATTCTACCATGCTTCTAAGCCCAGCTCAAATGCTACTTCTTCCCTGAACACTTTCTTGAGCTCCTCAATCAACTGCTTCCTTCTATATGTTCTAGAGAATTTTTGTTTGTATAGCTCTTATGACATCTCCACATGTTGTCATTGCTTACAAGTGATATCTTAATGGTATGTCCTTAAGAGAAATTGCTTCACACACAACTGCCACTTAGTACAGTGCTCAGTCAGTGGGGATGGTATTATTCCTATACGCTTGGTGTTTAACCCAGTGGTTCAGTCCTGGCTGCACATTGGAATCAACTAAGAATCTTTATAAATTCCTGATGTCTGGTTCCCACAACTAGAGATTTGATGTCACTGGTCTGGGGTTGGGCCTGGGCATTTGGATTTTTAAAATCTTCTCAGGTGATACTGATGTAGAGCCTGGGCTGAGAATCCCTGGTTTAAATGGTTTAGCAACATGATTGATCTCATGTAAGCCTTACAACAACATTGGTGGGTTATACTGTAGACCGTAGACCATTGTTTTATTTTTTTTAACATCTTTATTGGGGTATAATTGCGTTACAGTGTAGTGTTAATTTCTCCTATATAACAAAGTGAATGAGCTACATGTGTACATATAACCCCATATCCCCTCCCTCTTGCATTTCCCTCCCACCCTGCCTATCCCACCTCTCTAGGTGGTCAAAAAGCACTGAGCTGATCTCCCTGTGCTATGCAGTTGCTTCCCACTAGCTATCTATTTTACATTTGGTAGTATATATATGTCAATGCTACTCTATCACTTCATCACAGCTTACCATTCCCCCACCCTGTGTGAGGACACAAGTCCATTATCTACTTCTGCGTCTTTATTCCTGTCCTGCCCCTAAATTCATCAGAACCTTTTTTTTTTTTTAGATTCCATGTATATGTGTTAGCATACGATATTTGCTTTTCTCTTTCTGACTTACTTCGCTCTGTATGACAGACTCTAGGTCCATCCAACTCACTACAAATAACTCAATTTCATTTCCTTTTACGGCTGAGTAATATTGCATTGTATATATGTGCCACATCTTCTTTATCCATTCATCTGTAGATGGACACTTAGGCTGCTTCCATGTCCTGGCTATTGTAAATAGTGCTGCAATGAACACTGTGGTACATGACCCTTTTTGAATTATGGTTTACTCAGGGTAAATGCCCAGTAGTGGGATTGCTGGGTAATATGGAAGTTCTATTTTTTAGGTTTTTAAGGAACCTCCATACTGTTCTCCATAATGGCTGTATCGACTTACATTCCCACCAACACTGCAAGAGGGTTTCCTTTTCTCCTCAACCACTCCAGCATTTATTGCTTGTAGATTTTTGGATGATGGTCATTCAGACTGGTGTGAAGTGATACCTCATTGTAGTTTGATTTACATTTCTCTAATGATTACTGATGTTGAGCATACTTTCATGTGTTTGTTGGCAATCTGTATATCTTCTTTGGAGAAATGTCTATTTAGGTCTTCTGCCCATTTTTGGATTGGATTGTTTGTTTTGTTGATATTGAGTTAGATGAGCTGCTTGTAAATTTTGGAGGTTAATCATTTGTCAGTTGCTTCATTTGCAAATATTTTCTTCCATTCTGAGGGTTGTCTTTCCGTCTTGTTTATGGTTTCCTTTGCTGTGCAAAAGCTTTTAAGTTTCATTAGGTCCCATTTGTTTATTTTTGATTTTATTTCCATTTCCCTAGGAGGTGGGTCAAAAAGGATCTTGCTGTGATTTATGTCATAGAGTGTTCTGCCTATGTTTTCCTCTAAGAGTTTTATAGTGTCTGCTCTTCCATTTAGGTCTTTAATCCATTTTGAGTTTATTCTTGTGTATGGTGTCAAGGAGTGGTCTAATTTCATTCTTTTACATGTAGCTGTCCAGTTTTCCCAACACCACTTTGAAGAGTCTGTCTTTTCTCCATTGTATATTCTTGCCTCCTTTGTAAAAAATAAGGTGACCATATGTGCATGGGTTTATCTCTGGGCTTTCTATCCTGTTCCATTGATCTATATTTCTGTTTTTGTGCCAGTACCATACTGTCTTGATTACTGTAGCTTTGTAGTATAATCTGAAGTCTCGGAGCCTGATTCCGCCAGCTCTGTTTTTCTTTCTCAAGATTGCTTTGGCTATTCAGGGTCTTTTGTGTTTCCATACAAATTGTGAAATTTTTTGTTCTAGTTCTGTTGAAAAATGCCATTGGTAGTTTGATAGGGATTGCAATGAATCTCTAGATTGCTTTGGGTAGTATAGTCACTTTCACAATGTTGATTCTTCCAATCCAAGAACATGGTATATCTCTCCATCTGTTGGTATCATCTTTAATTTTTTTCATCAGTGTCTTATAGTTTTCTATCTACAGGTCTTTTGTCTCCCTAGGTAGGTTTATTCCTAGGTATTTTTTTCTTTTTGTTGCAATGGTAAATGGGAGTGTTTCCTTAATTTCTCTTTCAGATTTTTCATCATTAGTGTATAGGAATGCAAGAGAGTTCTGTGCATTAATTTTGTATCCTGCAACTTTACCAAATTCATTGATTAGCTCTAGTAGTTTTCTGGTAGCATCTTTAGTATTCTCTATGTATAGTATCATGTCATCTGCAAACAGTGACAGTTTTACATCTTCCTTTCTGATTTTGATTCCTTTGATTTCTCTTTCTTCTCTGATTGCCATGGCTAAAACTTCCAAAACTATGTTGATTAATAGTGGTGAGAGTGGATAACCTTGTCCTGTTCCTTATCTTAGAGGAAATGCTTTAAATTTTTTGGCACTGAGAATGATGATGGCTGTGGTTTTGTCATATATGGCCTTTATTATGTTGAGGTAAGTTCCCTCTATGCCTACTTTCTGGAGAGTTTTTATCATAAATGGGTGTTGAATTTTGTCAAAAGCTTTTTCTGCATCTATTGAGATGATAAAGTTTTTATCCCTCAATTTGTTAATATGGTGTATCAAACTGATTGACTTGTGTATATTGAAGAATCCTTGCATTCCTGGGATAAACCACACTTGATCATGGTGTATGATCCTTTTAGTGTGCTGTTGGATTCTGTTTGCTAGTATTTTTTTGAGGACTTATATCTACTTTCTTCAGTGGTATTGGCCTGTAGTTTTCTTTTTTGTGACATTTTGTCTGGTTTTGGTATCAGGGTGATGGTGGCCTCATAGAATGTGTTTGGGAGTGTTCCTCCCTCTGCTATATTTTGGAAGAGTTTGAAAAGGATAGGTGTTAGCTCTTCTCTAAATGTTTCATAGAATTCACCTGTGAAGCCATGTAGTCCTGGGCTTTTGTTTGTTGGAATATTTTTAATCACAGTCTCAATTTTAGTACTTGTGATTGGTTTGTTTATACTTTCTATTTCTTCCTGGTTCAGTCTCAGAAGGTTGTGCTCTTCTAAGAATTTGTCCATTTCTTCCGGATTGTCCATTTTTTGGCCTATATTTGCTTGTAGTAATCTCTCATGATTCTTTGTATTTCTGCAGTGTCAGTTGTTACTTCTCCTTTTTCGTTTCTAATTCTGTTGATTTGAGTCTTCTCCCTTGTTTTCTTGATGAATCTGACTAATAGTTTATCAATTTTGTTTATCTTCTCAAAGAACTAGCTTTTAGTTTTATTGATCTTTGTTATTGTTTCCATCATTTCTTTTTCATTTATTCCTGATCTGATCTTTATGATTTCTTACCTTCTGCTAACTTTGAGTTATTTTGTTCTTCTTTCTCTAATTGCTTTAGGCGTAAGGTTAAGTTGTTTATTTGAGATGTTTCTTGTTTCTTGAGGTGGGATTGTATTGCTATAAACTTCCCTGTTAGAACTGCTTTTGCTTCATCCCATAGGTTTTGGGTCGTCATGTTTTCACTGTCATCTGTTTCTAGGTATTTTTTGATTTCCTCTTTGATTTCTTCAGTGATCTCTTGGTTATTTAGTAGTGTATTGTTTAGCCTCCAAGTGTTTGTGTTTTTTCAGTTTTTTTCCTGTCACTGATATCTAGTCTCATAGCACTGTGGTCGGAAAAGATACTTGATAAGATTTCCAGTTTCTTAATTTTACCAAGGCTTGATTTGTGACCCAGGATATGATCTATCCTGGAGAATGTTCCATGAGCAATTGAGAAGAAAGTGTATTCTGTTGTTTTTGGATGGAATGTCCTATAAATATCAATTAACTCCATCTGGTCTCATATTGCATTTAAAGGTTGTGTTTCCTTATTATTTTCATTTTTGATGATCTGTGCACTGGTGAAAGTGGGGTGTTAAAGTCCCCTACTGTGATTGTGTTACTGTCGATTTCCCCTTTTATGGCTGTTAGCATTTGCCTTAAGTATTGAGGTGCTCCTATGTTAGGTGCATAAGTATTTACAATTGTTATATCTTCTTCTTGGATTGATCCCTTGATCATTATGTAGTGTCCTTCTTTGTCTCTTGTAATAGTCTGTATTTTAAAGTCTTTTTGTCTGATATGAGAATTGCTACTCCAGCTTTCTTTTGATTTGCATTTGCATGGAATATCTTTTCCATCCCCTCCTTTTCAGTCTGTATGTGTCTCTAGGTCTGAAGTGTGTCTCTTGTAGACAGCATATATACAAGTCTTACTTTTGTATCCATTCAGCCAGTCTATGTCTTTTGGTTGGAGCTTTTAATCCATTTACATTTCAGGTTATTATCGATATGTATGTTCCTATTACCATTTTCTTAACTTTTTTGGGTTTATTATTATAGGTCTTTTCCTTCTCTTATGTGTACTTCCTAGAGAATTTCCTTTAGCATTTGTTGTAAAGCTGGTTTGGTGGTGCTGAAGTCTCCTAACTTTTGTTTGTCTGTAAAGGTTTTAATTTCTCCATCTTATCTGAATGAGATCCTTGCTGGGTGGAGTAATCTTGGTTGTAGGTTTTACCCTTTCATCACTTTAAATATGTACTGAAACTCTTTTCTGGCTTGCAGAGTTTCTGTTGATATAACAGCTCTTAACCTTATGGGGATCCCCTTGTATATTTTTTGTTGCTTTATCCTTGCTGCTTCTAATATTTTTTCTTTGTTTTTATTTTTTGGTAATTTTATTAATATGTGTCTTGGCGTGTTTATCCTTGGATTTACCCTGTATAGGACTCTCAGTGCTTCCTGGACTTGATTGACTATTTCCTTTCCCATGTTAGGGAAGTTTTCAACTATAATCTCTTCAAATATTTTCTCAGTCCCTTTCTTTTTCTCTTCTTCTTCTGGGACCCCTATAATTCGAATGTTGGTGCGTTTAATTTTGTCCCAGAGGTCTCTGAGACTGTCCTCAATCCTTTTCATACTTTTTTCTTTATTCTGCTCTGCAGTAGTTATTTCCACTATTCTATCTTCCAGGTCACTTATCCATTCTTCTGCTTCAGTTATTCTGCTATTGATCCCTCCTAGAAAATTTTTAATTTCATTTATTGTGTTGTTCATGATTGTTTCTTTGCTCTTTAGTTCTTCTAGGTCCTTGTTAAACGTTTCTTGTATTTTCTCCATTCTATTTCCAAGATTTTGGATCAGCTTTACTATCATTATTCTGATTTTTTTTTCAGGTAGACTGCTTATTTCCTCTTCATGTGTTTGGTCTGGTGTGTTTTTACCTTGCTCCTTCATCTGCTGCATATTTCTCTGTTTTCTCTTTTTTTTTTTTTAACTTACTGTGTTTGTGGTCACCTTTTTGCAGGCTGCAGGTTCGTAATTCCTGTTGTTTTTGGTATCTGCCCCCAGTGGATGAGGCTGATTCAGTGGCTTGTGTAGGCTTCCTTGTGGATGGGACTGGCACCTGTGTTCTGGTGGTTGGGGCTGGATCTTGTCTTTCTGGTGGGCAGGGCCGCATCTGTTGGTGTGTTTTGGTGTGTCTGTGAACTTAGTATGATTTTAGGCAGCCTCTTTGCTAATGGGTGTGGTTGTTTTCCTGTCTTGCTAGTTGTTTGCCATGGGGCCTCCAGCACTGGTGCTTGCTGGTCGTGGGTGGAGCTGGGGTTTAGCGTTGAGATGGAGATCTCTGGGAGACCTCTCACCAATTGATATTACGTGGGGCCAGGAGGTCTCTGGTGGTCCAATGTCCTGAACTCAGCTCTCCCATATCAGAGGCTCTGGCCTGATACCAGGCCAGAGCACCAAGACCCTTTCAGCCACCTGGCCCAGAAGAAAAGGGAGAAAAAAAGAAAGGAAAAAATAATAATAATAAACTTTTAAACTTATTAAAATTAAAAATTAAAAAAATAATAATATAAAAAAGAAGAGAGCAACCAAACCAATACACAAATCCACCAATGATAACAAGCACTGAAAACTATACTAAAATAAACATAAAAATCAGAAACAAGTCAGTCACAGACAGCAAACCCCTAGTCTACAGTTGCTCCCAAAGTCCACTGCCAAAATTTTGGGATGATTCATTTTCTATTCAGGTATTCCACAGATGCAGGGTACATCAAGTTGATTGTGGGGATTTAATCCGCTGCTCCTGAGGCTGCATGGAGAAATTTCCCTTTCTCTTCTTTGTTTGCACAGCTCGTGGGGTTCAGCTTTGGTTTTGGCCCCACGTCTGTATGTAGGCTGCCCTCAGGCATCTGTTCCTGCACAGACAGGATGGGGTTAAAACAGCGGCTGATTAGTGTCTCTTGCTCCTTCAGGCCAGGGGGAGGGAGGGGTACGGTAGTTATAATTGAAATGCAGGTTGAGTCTGTGGCAGCAGATTCTGGCGTGCATTGCAACAGCCTGAGGAACACTACGTGTTCTCCCAGGGAAGTTGTCCCTGTATCACAGGATCCTGGCAGTGGTGGGATGCACAGGCTCCCGGTGGGGGGGGGGGGTGGTGGATAGTGTCCTATGCTTGCACACCAGATTCTTGGTGGCTGCTGCAGCAGCTTTAGCATTTCATGCCCATCCCTGGGGTCCAAGCTGATAGCTGCGGCTCGTGCCTGTCTCTGCAGCTTGTTTAAGCGGTGCTCTGCCTTCTGTGTGCAGACAGGGAAGGAATCCCCTCTCCTCATGCACCCTGAAACAATGGTCTCTTGCCTCTTAGGCAGGTCCAGACTTTTTCCCAGACTCCCTCCTGGCTAGTTGTGACACACTAGCCACCTTCAGGCTGTGTTCATGCAGCCAACCCCAGTCCTCTCTCTGGATGTGACCTCTGAAGCCGGAGCCTCAGCTCCCAGCCGCCACCCGCCCCAGCAGGTGAGCAGACAAGCCTCTCAGGCTGGTGAGTGCTGGTCGACACCGATCCTCTGTGCGGGAATCTCTCTGCTTTGCCCTCTGCACCCCTGTTGTTGTGCTCTCCTCCGTGGCTCCGAAGCTTCCCCCCCCACACCCACCATCTCCACCAGTGAAGGGGTGTCTTAGTGTGTGGAAACTTTTCCTCCTTCACTGCTCTTTCCCAGAGGTGCAGGTCCCATCCCTATTCTTTTGTCTCTGTTTTTTCTTTTTTCTTTTGCCCTACCCAGGTATTTGGGGGAGTTTCTTGCCTTTTGGGAAGTCTGAGGTCTTCTGCCAGCGTTCAATAGATGTTCTGTAGGAGTTGTTCCACATGTAGATGTATTTCTGATGTATTTGTGGGGAGGAAGGTGATCTCCACGTCTTACTCCTCTGCCATCTTGAAGGTACCCCTAGACCATTGTTAATACTGTTTTCTAAATGAATAAACTGAGGCTCAAAGAAGTTAAAATGAGTAGTCAAAGGACGCAGAGACCTTAAATGGCAGAGTGGAGAAGTGCAGACAAATTTTCTAACTCAAAGTCCAGTTCTGTGTCCTTCAGACCACATTGGTTGCTCCTCACGGTCAGGAACTGTGTCTCTAAGGTCAAAAATATTTCTTCAAGGACAGAAGCATATCCTCAAGGTCAGAGTTTGTGTTTTATTCTCCTGAGTACTCTAAGAATTGGTATGGATCATTACCTTGCATTGGGAAAGGTGAAGAATGAAATGCTCCAATCACTCATGTGACAAAGAAGAAGTGAGGAGTTAGGGTAGGTTGACATATGTGAGGGATGCTGAGGCAGACATTTTAAAGAAAGGCAGGGAGGCAGGTATTAGCAGTCTTCTGGCTCCCAACCCAGTGCTCTTTATAAGAAGGAAAGAAAGAGAGAGAGGGAAAGAAAGGAAAGAAGAAAGAAAGATAGATTGAACTAATGCTTAAATGATGGCACCAAAATATATTGATAAAGAAAACAAGGATATTTGACAATGTCCCTCACATTGGAGATTGCTGTCAACAGGTCAGCCAGACCTTACTTCAGCAGAGTCTTCATTGAAGGAGATCTAGACTGGAGGGGCTGTGGGCCCTCTAGTACCTGGAAAAAACTGTGAGTATAAGCTAGGAAGTCATTGCAAGTTGAAATCACTTGCCTATATCCACACAAGACTGAAACTATAGATGGGGAATGAAAAAAGAAAAGAGGAAATTGGTCAAGGGATGTTGGAACTGAAGAGAAAGTGGAAGTCAGGGCACAGGAAGAGCATATGCTCTCTGTGTACAGCAAAGAGTATATATGTTATCATCCCAGGTTAGTAGGGCAAATGCATAGGAGAGATAGAGAGAGTGAAAAGGAGAGGTGAGGCCAGGGAAAGAGGGGATGGGATGGGAGGGGTGGGGGAGGGACAAAAGACAAAAGTAGTCCTGGGAAGGGGATTGATACAGCAATCTTGGAATGCTTGATTCTTCTCACAGTATGAATAGAAACTTAACTGTACCAAAGCTTGATGAAGATAACCCTTACCACCATCCAATTTCTTTTCTTCCAAGTTCACCAAGAAGCCTCAATGAGATGGCAAGGGTAAGTATTCTTAGCCACTTTACAGGTACTGTGGGGTTAAGTGACTTCTGTGAAGTCACAAAGTGAGTTTGTTGCTCAGCGGGGACTAGAACTCCCATTTCCTGCTTCTCAATCCCGTTCCTCTTTTGTTAAACCACTAGACTCAAAGAGCACTCCAACCCCCTCCATTTCACTTGGTCTTAGAATCAACCATTATAGTTTCCTTTGGGGTGCCTTGAAGGCACTTTTTAGGTCTTTACTACCATAAGAAAATGTAAATGCTCCCTCAGAGAGATCACCCCTTAAGTGTACCAGCAGAATGGGGAGAATGACAGAGACATTTTTGCTAAGGAGTCATATCCCAAGCATCAAGCTTTTCTATACCCGGGCATATACTTTCATTCCCTGGGGTCATTTTGAGAGAGTAACCATCCTTTGGAGAGATTCTAATAGTGGAATTTTGGACACCATAACAAGTTGTTGTTGGTGGTGCGGGTGAAATTTAGGAGAATCGGTCTCATCTATCACCCCTTGTAGGATGCTGTCTGCTCCAGCCCTGTACATGGTCAGCTTCAATTGAATACAGGGTGGTGATTATCAATTTGACTATTTTTGATTTTAGCCTAGTTCCTTTTAGTTCCCAAGGCCTGACTGATTTGAACACCTGAATCACACACACACATGCACACACGCACATATATACATTGCCATCCTTTCATCCTTTGTATGTGAATCTCTCAACCATTGGCCTGCTTTCTGGATAGTTATTAAGATCCATCAGGCCTCCACATGGTGAAGAGAGACGGGAGGTGATGGCTTTCTACTTGTAAAGCAATTTCAAGTTGCGTGCCACGAGCGTGTGTTGGTGTCCACCCATGGCAAGTTCCTAAAGCATGCAATGTTATGTACTAATTTCCTGTATCTAATTTTCTCAGAAGCAAAGTGACCATACCAAGAATGATAAAGCCCATCTATATATAATACAAGGAACAAGACTCCATTTTCCTATCTCCCTTACCCAACGGTGATTGTATGGCGTAGTACAGGGATGGTAAATATGCCACCCATGCTCAGTCTATGCCCAAACCAGACAGCAGTAATCAGTTATGGCCCCTCTTTCCCAATGAGCCTTAATGCAGTCTTCCTCAGCAAGTGCTCCAGGCAGCTGTCACCCAACTGATCAGAGACTGTATCAGACAAGAAACCCATTTGCTTTCCTCAAAGTGAGGGAAAGGGTAAGGCTTTAGAATCATAAAGGCCTGTGTTCTCCTTCCACTTCTGCCACTTACAAGCTCTGTAGCCTATGGCAGGTCATTTCTCTTCTCAGAGCCTCAGTTTCCTTACCTGTGAAATAGGGAAATTAGGATGGTCATGAAAATTCACAGTGATAAAACACTTGGCACATAGTGGATGTCCAATACCTGTTATCACTGAGTTCCAGAATCTTACAATTAACATGTCTGTCTTTGGGCTTCTCTTTTAAAGGTGGCAAGGGCACTTGAGGACTTCTCAGCAGCTAGTGGAGCAAATGCCCCAAACAGGAGATACAAGGCCCTCAAAGACAAACCTTACTGATCTTAGCATTTTTCTAGACAGACCTTGGCAAGGAGATCTTGTTTCCCTTGGTGCTGGGCATCCACACTCCTCATGCCCAAATTGTTCTTTCCTCAGAATTTCCTAGCTCACTATTTTGTTTCCTGGGAACCTAATAAATGCTTCAAGAGATTTAGTTGGAACCAAAAATCACTTCATTGAGAGCCACTCTCCTGCCTTCCTCCTACCCCTTGGAGTGCTCTATCATAGGTTCCTTTGCTGACTCTTCTCACTTTGTCTAACCATTACCTATAGGGGTTCTTAAGCCTTCCATCCAGGGTTGGCTTCTCAGACCAAGTGCTCTCTTTGGTCATTCTCAGCCATTCCTAGGAATTTAACTCCTAGCTGCCTAGTTTTCTAGGGCTGCCATAAAAAAGCATCATGATTTGGTAGCTTAAACAACAGAAATTTGTCTCACTTTTCTGGAACCTAGAAGTCCGAAATCAAGGTGTCAACAGGGTTGGTTCCTTCTGAGAGCTATAGGGAAAATCTATTTCATGCTTTTTTCCTAGCTTTTGGTTGTTTGCTATAAATATTTTGCATTCCTTGGTTTTTGCTATATTACCCCAATCTTAGCCTTCATCTATATATGGCATTCTCCCTGTGTGTGTGTAAGTCCAAATTTTCCCTTTAATATAAGGACACCAGTCATATTGGTGTAAGGGCCTACCCTACTCCAGTATGACCTAATGTTAATTAATTAAATGTACAATGACCCTGTTTCCAAATAAGTGTATATTCTTAGGCATTGTGGTTTAGGACTTTGATATATCAATTTTGGGGGGACATAATTCAACCCATGGCACCCATCATCTGATGAGTTCCCCCAAAGACCATCAGTACAACTGTGTCTACTGATATTCAGATCTGTATATCAGCTGCCTGATGTACTAGTCCATCTACATGTCCCTTGGGCATCTCCAACTCAATCATGATGCTTTCCCTGCTACCACCATTAGGATCTCACCTAATGAGATCCTTGGCTCTCCTCCTTGGCTCTCCTCCTGAGTGATTTCTGCTTTTAGCTCTACCATCCTCCCAGTCGTGTAGCTGTAAAATCTCAGTTTTCTCTGACTCCTCCCTCTTTCTTCCCCTCCCTCTGTAATCATTTGCCAGGTCTTGATTCTAGTTTTATAACATCTTAATTATGTCTTGCCCTGCTTCTTCTTTGTCCTAATTGAAGACCGGTATTTCTTTTCACCTGGACAGCCTCCCAGCTGTTCTCCCTGCCTCCTATCTCACCTCCCTCTGGTCCATCCTCCCTGGCATACGAGTCACTGTCTTTAAGCACAGTTCTTCCAGTGGCTCCATTCATCATCAGCAGCTGCTTTCCCATTTCTGAGCCTTTCCTCTACGGAACCTGCTCCACGAAATGCCCTCCCCTTACATTCGCCTATTTAGACTTTTGCCTGAAAGGCCACACACTTTCCACAAAGGCATCACATGTGACCTCTTTCCCTTGGGCTCTTAATTCTCCAAAAGCACTTAACATATTCTACCCTGTCTCAGAGCTACATAGTTAATGTATTATCTCCATTATTACTCTCCCCCCATACACTAGTACAATGTAATTGTGTTAAGGCAAGATATAAGTCTTCTTCATCATGGTATTCTACACGTCTGGCTCACAGCAGGTGTGCAATTGGTTGAGTGATTTGAAAAACCTTGAAGCTTGCTGCCCTTGTCTCTTTGTGCACTGCTGTATATTGCAGCATAAAACCCAGCCCTCTCAGGTTAAAAAAAAATCTTCTAAATTGGGTCATAGACTAGGAATATCAGCTGCTTAGAGCTTACCAACAAACCTCTTCAGCAAGCACCTTCCAGTGAGCTGATAGGGAAGCAGGGACAAAGAGGGATTGGATGAGCTCCCCCGACCTAGCAGCAGCTGCTCAGCAGTAGGTTGGGGGAGGCTCAGAGAGCAACAAGGCCAAATATACAGGTCAAAACCTGATTTATACAGGAAAAATAATGTGTGGTGACCTTAATGGCAAGGAGGCTTATCATCTGAAACCTACAGTGGCAGAGAGCTCAGAGGCTCTCCAGTGTTAATCTTGAATCTTCTTTTGACGTTCCTTTGAAATGAAATACATATATATATATATATATATATATATATATATATATATATATGCTCTAAGCTGTTACTTGGTATACAAAAGTAATCATTTTTACATCCTATGTTGCTAAATCTGTACACAAAGACTTTTCTTCTGCCCACTTCCCAGCGGTAGAGCTGAAGACATCAGAAATGAGAACTGACTTACACAAGGTCACGTGGCAAGGAGTGGCCCAGGCTTAAAATCAGAAGCTGTCTTTGCCATCTTTTCTCCTTGCAAGAGTCCAAGGATGGGGCAATGCACCACTGGAAATGAGCTCTCTAAAGGACTAGAGGGGGCAGGTGCCCATAAGTAGAATCTGAGGCCTAGAAAACCTAAGAGCACCATTGCAGCAAATGCCAAGGGAAAGGAATTGCCCACAGCTTAAAAACATGGGCCCTGGAGTATGAATGACATAAACAAATAACCAAATGCATGTTGCTAAGTAGTCTTAGGGCCACAGAGAGGGAAGTATTTTGTTGAATAAATGAATGATGTGATTATAAGGACTGCAATAGTTCTTCACTTCTTAGGTAATGGGTAAGAGTGTGGACCCCAGGCCAGTCTGCTTTCATTCAAATCTTGATTCTACCACTTGATTTTACTGCATATTAACCTTCTGACCATGGGCAAATCACTTAAATTCTCCAAGCCAGAAAACTTAAACCTTAGTTTCTTTAGTTTCCTCACTTAGAAAATGGCATCCATTATTCATTCACAAATGTTTATTGAACATATACTAGTCAGGCACTGTTTTAGGTGCTTGGGATACAGCAATGAATACAACAGATAGAAATCCCTGACCTTGTGGAGCTGACATTCTAGTTAGGGGGATAGTTACAAACGGTAGTCCTCACTTCCTAAGGTTACAGGGAGGGGTAAATGAGAGAATGCACAAAAAATGCTAGGCACAGAGCTTGTACCTAACGAATGTTTCAAGTTAAACTATGTCTTGGCAAAAGGGAGAGATTAGATGTATTAGAGTAATGAAAATGTTACCTACCTGCCTGACTGCCCCTCCATTTAGCTCCAGCCCTATTCAGAATGGAATACTGTCCTGACAGATATCCAAGATCAGAGGAAGGTAGAGGAGGTAGTATTTCAAATTGACCTTTAAAATGAGTGGGAGAATAAAGAGGTGGAAAGGCCATCACAGGCCAGGCCAAGGTCTTTGGACTTTGGTAAAAGTGTGGAGACCCTGACAGTTTAGGAGTAAAAATGACCACAGGCTAGGGAAACTTTGACTGGGTGAAGGGTAAGAGGTCTTTATCTTTAGCTCTTTGAGATTGGAGATGGGTGACAGAGCTTCAGTTCTATGATATGGTGGTGGTCTGTGAGCATGTGCGTGTGTGTGTACAAATTAACCAGAATTTCAGCAAGTCCCTTTGAGGGGAGAAATCCAGTGTTAATCTTGGCAAATTACACGAAAGGTCTTATTGTTCTGAGGTGGAGTTTACAGAGGCCTACTGAGGCTGCAGTCAAGCCAACAAAATATAGAGGCAAGGGAGGTCCAGGCAACTGGAAGGGTAACTGGACCAAGGACAATGCTGGCTAAGAGCAATGCTGGCTAAGGTGATTCAGTAGCTTGAGTTCAAGTCCACTATCCCACAACTCCCTTCCCTCTGAACTTGTAGCACCATTTTCCCCCCTGAAAGCCAGCAAGAGCCCTAACTGCGCCAGGTTCTCCAGCTCTTATTTCAGTGGAATAGAATCAGGCATGATTTCCAGATCTTTTGCCCCTCTGTGAAGGGTAGTTAAAGGACAATACATTTGGTACCCTAAGCCTGGGCTTATTATTTGCTATAGTATTGATATGGCCCCCATATAAGACTGACTTTTTTTCTTTCCGTGACAAGATTGCTGGTTTTCACCCTGCTGTGAAACATAACAGTAAAGTGTGTGGGATCTGGAATCAAACTGCTTTTGTTTGAAGCCTGTTTCTGTTACTTCCAAGCAGTGTGATTTTGGGCAATATAGTTAATTTCTCTGAGCCTCAGTATTCCTTTTTGTAAATTGGGGATGATAATACTTACCTCATGGGATTGCTGTGAGGATTCAGTAACTTCCTTCAGGTAAAGCCACTAGAATTTGCCTAGCTCATAGGAAGTGTTATTTAAGTTATAAGCTAATATCTTGCTCTAGTCACTGACCCTTTGGGGGAGGCTCTGTTTCCTCATGTGTGCAATACAATAATGCTTGCCCTGTAAAATCCTGAAGCCAGGGACAAAATGGATGAGAAAGCATTTTACTAAGAGAAGTAATACAGGATACAGTGTACTGGCAGGGGGGTATATAATCTGGGGTATGTTTCAACAGAGTTTTGGCTATAACTGTACTGCAAATTGTGGAAATTAAGGTGTGGATATGATTGTGACCTTCGTGTAGTAACTTAGATAGCTGAGATTATTTCTAGAGGGAGACACCAACCTGTATTCTGATTGACATTAGGTGGTCTCTCTCATACACACACCTTTAATTTTATAGACAGTGAAATATTTCACAGTTCCATGTTACTTTTGACTATTACAACGTAGCACTTACATGTAGTAAGATTATAGCTGATATTTAATAACATCAGAGATAATTTAATTCAGTCAGTCTTTTTTTTTAAACATCTTTATTGGAGTATAATTGCTTTACAATGGTGTGTTAGTTTCTGCTTTATAACAAAGTGAATCAGCTATACATATACATATATCCCCATACCTCCTCCCTCTTGCGTCTCCCTCCCACCCACCCTATCCCACCCCTTTAAGTGGTCACAAAGCACAGAGCTGATCTCCCTGTGCTATGTGGTTGCTTCCCACTAGCTATCTATTTTACGTTTGGTAGTGTATATATGTCCATGCCACTCTCTCACTTTGTCACATCTTACCCTTCCCCCTCCCCATATCCTCAAGTCCATTCTCTAGTAGGTCTGTGTCTTTATTCCCGTCTTGCCACTAGGTTCTTCATGATATTTTTTTATTTTTCCCCTTAAATTCCTTATATATGTGTTGGCATACTGTATTTGTTTTTCTCTTTCTGACTTACTTCACTCTGTATGACAGACTATAACCCCATCCACCTCACTACAAATAACTCCATTTCATTTCTTTTTATGGCTGAGTAATATTCCATTGTATATATGTGCCACATCTTCTTTATCCATTCATCCGATGATGGACACTTAGGTTGCTTCCATGTCCTGGCTATTGTAAATAGAGCTGCAATGAACATTTTGGTACATGACTCTTTTTGAATTATGGTTTTCTCAGGGTATATGCCCAGTACTGGGATTGCTAGGTCGTATGGTAGTTCTATTTATAGTTTTTTAAGGAACCTCCATATTGTTCTCCATAGTGGCTCTATCAATTTACATTCCCACCAACAATGCAAGAGGGTTCCCTTTCCTCCACACCCTCTCCAGCATTTATTGTTTCTAGATTTTTTGATGATGGCCATTCTGGCCGGTGTGAGATGATATCTCATTGTAGTTTTGATTTGCATTTCTCTAATGATTAATGATGTTGAGCATTCTTTCATGTGTTTGTTGGCAATCTGTATATCTTCTTTGGAGAAATGCCTATTTAGGTCTTCTGCCCATTTTTGGATTGGGTTGTTTGATTTTTTGTTATTGAGCTGCATGAGCTGCTTGTAAGTCTTGGAGATTAATCCTTTGTCAGTTGCTTCATTTGCAAATATTTTCTCCCATTCTGAGGGTTGTCTTTTGGTCTTGTTTATGGTTACCTTTGCTGTGCAAAAGCTTTTAAGTTTCATTAGATCCCATTTGTTTATTTGTGTTTTTATTTCCATTTCTCTAGGAGCTGGGTCAAAAAGGATCTTGCTGTGATTTATGTCATACAGTGTTCTGCCTATGTTTTCCTCTAAGAGTTTGATAGTGTCTGGCATTACATTTAGGTCTTTAATCCATTTTGAGTTTATTCTTGTATATGGTGTTACGGAGTGTTCTAATTTCATACTTTTACATGTACCTGTCCAGTTTTCCCAGCACCATTTATTGAAGAGGCTGTCTTTTCTCCACTGTATATGCTTGCCTCCTTTATCAAAGATAAGGTGACCATAGGTGCATGGGTTTATCTCTAGGCTTTCTATCCTGTTCCATTGATCTATGTTTCTGTGTTTGTGCCAGTACCATACTGTCTTGATTACTGTAGCTTTGTAGTATAGTCTGAAGTCATGAGCCTGATTCCTCCAACTGCATTTTTTGTTCTCAAGATTGCTTTGACTATTCGGGGTCTTTTGTGTTTCCATACAAATTGTGAAATTTTTTGTTCTAGTTCTGTGAAAAATGCCAGTGGTAGTTTGATAGGGATTGCATTGAATCTGTAGATTGCTTTGGGTAGTAGAGTCATTTACACAATGTTGATTCTTCCAATCCAAGAACATGGTATATTTCTCCATCTATTTGTATCATCTTTAATTTCTTTCATCAGTGTCTTATAATTTTCTGAATACAGGTCTTTTGTCTCCTTAGGTAGGTTTATTCCTAGATATTTTATTCTATTTGTTGCAATGGTAAATGGGAATGATTTCTTAATTTCACTTTCAGATTTTTCATCATTAGTGTATAGGAATGCAAGAGATTTCTGTGCATTAATTTTGTATCCTGCTACTTTACCGAATTCATTGATTAGCTCTAGTAGTTTTCTGGTAGCATCTTTAGGATTCTCTATGTATAGTATCATGTCATATGCAAAGAGTGACAGTTTTACTACTTCTTTTCTGATATGGATTCCTTTTATTTCTTTTTATTCTCTGATTACTGTGGCTAAAACTTCCAAAACTATGTTGAATAATAGTGGTGAGAGTGGGCAACCTTGTCTTGTTCCTGATCTTCGTGGAAATGGTTTCAGTTTTTCACCATTGAGGACAATGTTGGCTGTGGGTTTGTCATATATGGCCTTTATTATATTAAGGAAAGTTCCCTCTATGCCTACTTTCTGCAGGGCTTTTATCATAAATGGATGTTGAATTTTGTCAAAAGCTTTCTCTGCATCTATTGAGATGATCATATGGTTTTTCTCCTTCAGTTTGTTAATATGGTGTATCACATTGATTGATTTGCGTATATTGAAGAATCCTTGCATTCCTAGAATAAACCCCACTTGATCATGGTGTATGATCTTTTTAATGTGCTGTTGGATTCTGTTTGCTAGTATTTTGTTGAGGATTTTTGCATCTATGTTCATCAGTGATATTGGCCTGTAGTTTTCTTTCTTTGTGACATCTTTGTCTGGTTTTGGTATCAGGGTGATGGTGGCCTCGTAGAATGAGTTGGGGAGTGTTCCTCCCTCTGCAATATTTTGGAAGAGTTTGAGAAGGATAAGTGTCAGCTCTTCTCTAAATGTTTGATAGAATTCGCCTGTGAAGCCATCTGGTCCTGGGCTTTTGTTTGTTGGAAGATTTTTAATCACAGTTTCAATTTCAGTGCTTGTGATTGGTCTGTTCATATTTTCTATTTCTTCCTGGTTCAGTCTCAGAAGGTTGTGCATTTCTCAGAATTTGTCCACTTCTTCCAGGTTTTCCATTTTATGGCATAGAGTTGCTTGTAGTAATCTCTCATGATCGTTTGTATTTCTGCAGTGTCAGTTGTTACTTCTCCTTTTTCATTTCTAATTCTATTGATTTGAGTCTTCTCCCTTTTTTTATTGATGAGTCTGGCTAATGGTTTATCAATTTTGTTTATCTTCTCAAAGAACCAACTTTTAGTTTTATTGATCTTTGCTATTGTTTCCTTCATTTCTTTTTCATTTATTTCTGATCTGATTTTTATGATTTCTTTCCTTCTGCTAATTTTGGTTTTTTTTTTGTTCTTCTTTCTCTAATTGCTTTAGGTGCAAGGTTAGGTTGTCTATTCGAGATGTTTCCTGTTTCTTGCGGTAGGCTGGTATTGCTATAGACTTCCCTCCTAGAACTGCTTTTGCTGCGTCCCATAGGTTTTGGGTCGTCGTGTCTCCATTGTCATTTGTTTCTAGGTATTTTTTGATTTCCCCTTTGATTTCGTCAGTGACCACTTCGTTATTAAGTAGTGTGTTGTGTAGCCTCCATGTGTTTGTATTTTTTTTTGTGTGTGTGTTTGTATTTTTTACAGATCTTTTCCTGTAATTGATATCTAATCTCATAGCATTGTGGTCGGAAAAGATACTTGATATGATTTCAATTTTCTTAAATTTACCAAGGCTTGATTTGTGACCCAGTATATGATCTATCCTGGTGAATGTTCCATGAACACTTAAGAAAAATGTGTATTCTATTGTTTTTGGGTGGAATGTCTTATAAATATCAATTAAGTCCATCTTGTTTAATATATCATTTAAAGCTTATGTTTCCTTATTTATTTTCATTTTGGATGATCTGTCCATTGGTGAAAGTGGGGTGTTAAAGTCCCCTACTATGATTGTGTTACTGTTGATTTCCCCTTTTATGGCTGTAAGTATTTGCCTTATGAATTGAGGTGCTCCTATGTTGGGTGCATAAATATTTACAATTGTTATATCTTCTTCTTGAATCGATCCCTTGATCATTATACAGTGTCCTTCTTTGTCTCTTGTAATAGTCTTTATTTTAAAGTCTATTTTGTCTGATATAAGAATTGCTACTCCAGCTTTCTTTTGATTTCCATTTGCATGGAATATCTTTTTCCTTCCTCTCACTTTCATTCTGTATGTGTCCCTAGGTCTGAAGTGGGTCTCTTGTAGACAGCATATGTATGGGTCTTGTTTTTGTATCCATTCAGCCAGTCTGTGTCTTTTAGTGGGAGCATTTAATCCATTTACATTTAAGGTAATTATCGATATGTATATTCCTATTCCCATTTTCGTAAATGTTTTGGGTTTGTTATTGTAGGTGTTTTCCTTCTCTTGTGTTTCTTGCCTAGAGAAGTTCCTTTAGCATTGGTTGTAAAGCTGGTTTGGTGGTGCTGAACTCTCTCAGCTTTTGGTTTTTTGTAAAGATTTTAATTTCTCCATCAAATCTGAATGAGATCCTTGCTGGGTTGAGTAATCTTGGTTGTAGGTTTTTCTCCTTCATCACTTTCAATATGTCCTGCCACTCCGTTCTGGCTTGCAGAGTTTCTGCGGAAACATCAGCTGTTAAACTTATGGGGATTCCCTTGTGTGTTATTTGTTGTTTTTCCCTTGCTGCTTTTAATATGTTTTCCTTATATTTAATTTTTGATAGTTTGATTAATATGTGTCTTGGCGTGTTTCTCCTTGGATTTATCCTGTATGGGACTCTCTGTGCTTCCAGGACTTGATTAACTATTTCCTTTCCCATATTAGGGAAGTTTTCAACTATAATCTCTTCAAATATTTTCTCAGTCCCTTTCTTTTTCTCTTCTTCTTCTGGGACCCCTATAATTCGAATGTTGGTGCGTTTAATGTTGTCCCAGAAGTCTCTGAGACTGTCCTCAGTTCTTTTCATTCTTTTCTCTTTATTCTGCTCTGCAGTAGTTATTTCCACTATTTTATCTTCCAGGTCACTTATCTGTTCTTCTGCCTCAGTTATTCTGACATTGATCCCTTCTACAGTATTTTTAATTTAATTTATTGTGTTTTTCATCATTGCTTGGTTCCTCTTTAGTTCTTCTAGGTCCTTGTTAAATGTTTCTTGCATTTCGTCTATTCTATTTCCAAGATTTTGGATCATCTTTACTATCATTATTCTGAATTCTTTTTTAGGTAGACTGCCTATTTCCTCATCATTTGTTAGTTCTGGTGTGTTTTTACCTTGCTCCTTCATCTGCTGTGTGTTTTTTTGTCTTCTCATTTTGCTTATCTTACTGTGTTTGGGGTCTCCTTTTCACAGGCTGCAGGTTCGTAGTTCCTGTTGTTTTTGGTATTTGTCCCCAGTGGCTAAGGTTGGTTCAGTGGGTTGTGTAGGCTTCCTGGTGGAGGGGACTAGTGCCTGTGTCCTGGTGGATGAGGCTGGATCTTGTCTTTCTGGTGGGCAGGTCCACGTCTGGTGGTGTGTTGTGGGGTGTCTGTGTCCTTATTATGATTTTAAGCAGCCTCTCTGCTAATGGATGGAGTTGTGTTCGTGTCTTGTTAGTTGTTTGGCATAGGGTGTCCTTCACTGTAGCTTGCTGATTGTTGAGTGAAGCTGGATCTTGGTGTTGAGATGGAGATCTCTGGGAGATTTTTGCCATTTGGTATTACTTGGAGCTGGGAGTTCTCTTGTGGACCAGTGTCCTGATGTTGGCTCTCCCACCTTCGAGGTACAGCCCTGATGCCTGGCTGGAGCACCAAGAGTCTTTCCTCCACACAGCTCAGAATAAAAGGGAGAAAAAATAGAAAGAAAGAGGATAAAATAAAATAAAATAAAATAAAGTTATTAAAATAAAAAGTAATTATTAAAATAATTTTTTTAAGTAAAAAAGAAATGGATGGACAGAACCCTAGGACAAATGGTGAAAGCAAAGCTATACAGACAAAATCTCCCACAGAAGCATACACATACAAACTCAGATAAAGAGGAAAAGGGGAAAAACGAATATATCCTGATCCCAAAGTCCACCTCCTCAATTTGGGATGATTCGTTGTCTTTTCAGGTATTCCACAGATGCAGGTACATCAAGTTGATTGTGGAGATTTAATCCGCTGCTCCTGAGGCTGCTGTGAGAGATTTCCATTTCTCTTCTTTGTTTGAAAAGCTCCCGGGTTTCAGCTTTGGACTTGGACCCGCCTCTGCGTGTTGGTCGCCTGAGGGCATCTGTTCTTCACTCAGACAGGACAGGGTTAGAGTAGCAGCTGCTTAGGGAGCTCTGTCTCACTCAGGCCAGGGGAAGGGAAGGGTACAGATGTGGGGCAAGCCTGCGGCGGCAGAGGCCAGCATGACGTTGCAGCAGCCTGAGGCGCGCCGTGCGTTCTCCCAGGGAAGTTGTTCCTGGATCACGGGACCTTGGCAGTGGCGGGCTGCTCAGGCTCTTGGGAGGGGCAGTGTGGATAGTGACCTGTGCTTGCACACAGGCTTCTTGGTGGTGGCAGCAGCAGCCTTAGCATTTCATGCCCGTCTCTGGGATCCACACTGATAGCCACGGCTGGCGCCCATCTCTGGAGCTCGTTTAGGCGGCGCTCTGAATCCCCTCTCCTCGCGCACCAGGAAACAATGAGGCAAGAAAAAGTCTCTTGCCTGTTCGGCAGCTCCAATCCTTTTCCCAGACTCCCTCCCGCTAGTTGTGGGGCGCCAACGCCTTCAGGCTGTGTTCACGCTGCCAACCCCAGTCCTCTCCCTGCAATCCGACTGAAGCCCGAGCCTCAGTTCCCTGCCCCCGCCCACCCCGGTGGGTGAGCAGACAAGCCTCTCGGGCTGATGAGTGCTGGTCGGCACCGAACCTCCGTGCGGGAATCTCTCTGCTTTGTCCTCCACACCCCTGCTGCTGCGCTCTCCTCCGTGGCTCCGAAGCTTCCCCCCTCTGCCACCCGCAGTCTCCGTTCATGAAGGGGCTTCCTAGTGTGTGGAAATTTTCCTCCTTCACAGCTCCCTCCCACTGGTGCAGGTCCCGTCCCTATTCTTTTGTCTCTGTTTTTTCTTTTTTCGTTTGCCTTACCCAGGTACATGGGGAGTTTCTTGCCTTTTGGGAGGTCTGATGTCTTCTGCCCGTGATCAGTGGGTGTTCTATAGGAGCAGTTCCACGTGTAGATGTATTTCTGATGTATCTGTGGAGAGGAAGGTGATCTCCGCATCTTACTCTTCTGTCATCTTCTCCTCTCTCCCCTCAGTCAGTCTTCTTAAAGGAATGATACATAATTTACTGATTTAAAAAAAATAATATTGTGATAATTAATCTTTAATCTTCTGTTAGAGTTTTGGGATTTCCATGCAAAATCAAAAAATGGCCATTTAAAATATCAGGAATGTGAAGAGAGTCCAGTCAGGTCAATTTCCTCATCTGTAACCTGGAACTGATAATCCCTTCCCTGGTTTTCTGGAAGGAAAATGGTATAACTCAAATGTGATAATGTCAAAGAGAGTAAAAATGATAAAGTAATATATACATGTGAGTTATAAAAACGGTAATATTAACAGTAATGATCATCTATTGAGTATCTACCTTGGGCTAGGTGCTTTTAATAAAAATGGACGGGGGGGGAGCAGGGACCTTCAAGATGGCAGAGGAGTAAGACATGGAGATCAACTTCCTCTCCACAAATACATGAGAAATACATCTGCATGTGGAACAACTCCTACAGAACATCTACTGAATGCTGGCAGAAGACCTCAGACTTCCCAAAAGGTAAGAAACTCCCCACGTCCCTGTGTAGGGCAAAAGAAAAAAGAGAGAAAAGAATAGGGATGGGACTTATGCCTCTGGGAGGGAGCTGTGAAGGAGGAAAAGTTTCCACACACTAGGAAGCCCCTTCACTGGCAGGGATTGGGGGTGGCCTTGGGAGGGGGAAGCTTCGGAGCCACAGAGGAGAGCACAGCAACAGGGGTGCAGAGGGCAAAGTGGAGAGATTCCCGCACAGAGAATCGGTGCCTACCAGCACTCACCAATCTGAGAGGCTTGTCTGCTCACCCACCAGGGCAGGTGGGGGCCGGGAGCTGAGGCTCAGGTTTCGGAGGTCAGATTCCAGGGAGAAGACTGGGGTTGGCTGTGTGAACACAGCCTGAAGGGGGCTAGTGTGCCACAGCTAGCTGGGAGGGAGTCTGGGAAAAGCCTGGAACTGCCTTAGAGGCAAGAGACCATTGTCTCGGGGTGTGCGAAGAGAAGGGATTCAGAGCACCACCTAAACGAGCGCCAGAGATGGGTGTTAGCCACGGCTATCAGCACGGGCACCAGAGATGGACACGAAATGCTAAGGCTGCTGCTGCAGCCACCAAGAAGCCTGTGTGCAAGC
This sequence comes from Balaenoptera physalus, assembly GCF_965194825.1. Classification (NCBI taxonomy): domain Eukaryota; kingdom Metazoa; phylum Chordata; class Mammalia; order Artiodactyla; family Balaenopteridae; genus Balaenoptera; species Balaenoptera physalus. The sequence goes on along the minus strand of NC_138903.1, from coordinate 53,874,786 downwards.
GCAAGTCACTATCCACACCTCCCCTCCTGGAAGTTTGTGCAGCTCACCACTGCCAGCGTCCTGTGATCCAGGAACAACTTCCCCGGGAGAACAGACGGTACACCTCAGGCTATTGCAACTTCACTCTGAGCTCTGCCACTGCAGGCTCGGCTCACATTCAGTACCCCTTCCTCCCCCTGGCCTGAGTGAGCCAGAGGACCCTAATCAGCTGCTAATTTAACCCCGTCTTGTCTGGGCGAGGAAGAGACGCCCTCAGGAGACCTACAGGCAGAGGTGAGACAAAATCCAAAGCTAAATCACATGAGCTGTGCGAACACGGAAGAGAAAGGGCAGTTTCTCCCAGCAGCCTCAGGAGCAGCGGATTAAATCTCCACAATCAACTTGATGTACCCTGCATGTGTGGAATACCTGAAGAGACAACGAATCATCCCAAAACTGAGGTGGTGGACTTTGGAAGCAACTGTAGGCTTGAGGTTTGCTTTCTGCATGAAATTTGTTTCTGGTTTTATGTTTATTTTAGTTTATTGTTTAGAGCTTATTGTCATTGATAGATTTGTTTATTGATTTGGTTGCTCTCTTCCTTTATATATATATATGTATATATATATTTATTTTTCCTTTTTCACTTTCTGTAACTGTGTATGTGTATGCTTCTTTGTCTGATTTTGTCTGTATAGCTTTGCTTTTACCATTTGTCCTAGGGTTCAGTCTGCCTGTTTTTATTTTTTTTAATAGATTTTAGGGTTTGTTATCAATGGTGGATTTGTTTGTATGTTTAGCTGCTCTCTTTCTTTTTTTATTACTGTTAAATTTTTTATTTTTAATAATATTTTTATGTTTTATTTTAATAATTTTACTTTTTTCTTTCTTTCTTTCTTTCTTTCTTTCTTTCTTTCTTTCTTTCTTTCTTTCCTTCTTTCTTTCTTTTTTCTCCCTTTCCTTCTGTGCCGTGTTGCTGACAGGGTCTTGGTGCTCTGGCTGGGAGTCAGGCCTGAGCCTCTAAGATGGGAAAGCCGAGTTCAGGACACTGGTCCAAGAGAGACCTCCTGGCTCCATGTAATATGAAATGACAAGAGATCTCCCAGAGATCTCCATCTCAAAATAAGACCCAGCTCCACTCAACGATGAGCAAGCTACAGTGCTGGACACACTATGCCAAACAAATAGCAAGACAGGAACACAGCCCCATCCATTAGCAGAGATGCTGCCTAAAATCATAATAAGGCCACAGAAACCCCAAAACACACCACCAGACGTGGACCTTCCCACCAGAAAGACAAGATCCAGCCTCATCCACCAGAGCACAGGCACTAGTCCCCTCCACCAGGAAGCCTACACAACTCACTGAACCAACCTTAGCCACTGGGGGCAGACACCAAAAACAATGGGAACTACAAACCTGCAGCCTGCGAAAAGGAGACCACAAACACAGTAAGTTAAGCAATATGAGAAGACAGAGAAACACACAGCACATGAAGGAGCAAGGTAAAAATATTCAATGGAAAAAAATACTAAAAGCAGCAAGGGAAAAAAACAAATAACACACAGGGAATCCCCATAAGGTTAAAGTGATTTTTTAAAGTGATGAAGGGGAAAAACCTACAACCAAGATTATTCAAACCAGCAAGGATCTCATTCAGATTTGAGAGAGAAATTAAAACATTTACAGACGAGCAAAAGCTGAGAGAATTCAGAACCACCAAACCAGCTTTACATCAAATGCTAAAGGAACTTCTCTAGGCAAGAAACACAAGAGAAGGAAAACACCTACAATAACAAACCCAAAACGATTAAGAAAATAGTAATAGGAACATACATATCGATTATTACTTTAAATGTAAATGTCTTAAATGGTCCAACCAAAAGACATAGACTGCCTGAGTGGATACAAAAAGAAGACCCATATATATTCTGTCTACAAGAGACCCACTTCAAACCTAGGGACACATGCAGACTGAAAGTGAGGGGATGGAAAAGGTATTCCATGCAAATGGAAATCAAATGAAAGCTGGAGTAGCAATTCTCATATCAGAAAAAATAAATTTAAAAACAAAGACTATTACAACAGAAAAAGAAGAACACTATATAATGATCAAGGGATCAAACCAAGAAGAATATATAACAATTGTAAATATTTATGCACCCAACATAGCAGCACCTCAATACATAAGGCAAACACTAACAAACAGCCATAAAACGGGAAATCAACAGTAACACAATCATAGGGGACTTTAACACCCCACTTTCACCAATTGACAGATCATCCAAAATGAAAATAAATAAGGAAACACAAGCTTTAAATGATACATTAAACAAGATGGACTTAATTGATATTTATAGGACATTCCATCCAAAAACAACAGAACACACTTTCTTCTCAAGTGCTCATGGAATGTTCTCCAGGATAGGTCACATCTTGGGTCACAAATCAAGCCTTGGCAAATATAAGAAAATTGAAATCAGATCAAATAACTTTTCCAACAAAAACACTGAGACTAGATATCAATTACAGGAAAAAAATTGTAAAAAATACAAACACATGGAGGCTAAACAATACACTACTTAATAACCAAGAGATCATTGAAGAAATCAAGGAGGAAATCAAAAAATACCTAGAAACAAATGACAATAAAAAAACGATGACTCAAAACCTATGCGACGCAGCAAAAACAGTTCTAAGAGGGAACTTTATAGCAATACAATCCTGCCTCAAGAAACAAGAAACATCTCAAATAAACAACCTAACCTTACACCTAAAACAATTAGAGAAAGAAGAACAGAAAACCCCCAAAGTTAGAAGAAGGAAAGAAATCATGAATTTCAGATCAGAAAGGAAGGAAAAAGAAATGAAGGAAACGATAGCAAAGATCAATAAAACTAAAAGCTGGTTTTCTAAGAAGATAAACAAAATTGATAAACTATTAGCCAGACTCATCAAGAAAAAAAAGGAGAGGACTCAAATCAATAGAATTAGAAATGAAAAAGGAGAAGTAACAACTGACACTGCAGAAATACAAAGGATCATGAGGGATTACTACAAGCAATTATATGCCAATAATATGGAAAACCTGGAAGAAATGGACAAATTCTTAGAAATGCACAATCTTCTGAGACTGAACCAGGAAATAATAGAAAATATAAACAGACCAATCACAAGCACTGAAATTGAAACTGTGATTGAAAATCTTCCAACAAACAAAAGCCCAGGACCAGATGGCTTCACCAGCGAATTCTATCAAACATCTAGAGAAGAGCTAACGCCCAGCCTTCTCAAACTCTTCCAAATATAAGAGAGGGAGGAAAACTCCCAAACCCATTCTACGAGGCCAGCATCACCCTGAAACCAAAACCAGACAAAGACGTCACAAAGAAAGAAAATTACAGGCCAATATCACTCATGAACATAGATGCAAAAATCCTCAACCAAATACTAGCAAACAGAATCCAACAGCACATTGAAAGGATCACAAAACATGATCAAGTGGGGTTTTCCCAGGAAGGCAAGGATACTTCAATATATGCAAATCAATCAATGTGATACACCATATTAACAAATTGAAGGAGAAAAACCATATGATCATCTCAAAAGATGCAGAGAAAGCTTTCGACAAAATTCAAGCCCCATTTATGATACAAACCCTCCAGAAAGTAGGCATCGATGGAACTTACCTCAACATAATAAAGGCCATATATGACAAACCCACAGCGAACATCGTCCCAATAGTGAAAAAGAGAAACCATTTCCACTAAGAACAAGAACAAGAAAGGTTGCCCACTCTCACCACTATTATTCAACATAGTTTTGGAAGTGTTAGCCACAGCAATCAGAGAAGAAGAAGAAATAAAAGGAATCCAAATTGGAAATGAAGAACTAAAGCTGTCACTGTTTGCAGATGACATGATACTATACATAGAGAATCCTAAAGATGCTACCAGAAAACTCCTAGAGCTAATCAATGAATTTGGTAAAGTAGCAGGATACAAAATTAATGCACAGAAATCTCTTGCATTCCTATACAGTAAGGATGAAAAATCTGAAAGAGAAATTAAGGAAACACTACCATTTACCATTGGAACAAAAAGAATAAAATATCTAGGAATAAACCTACCTAAGGAGACAAAAGGTCTCTATGCAGAAAATTATAAGACACTGATGAAAGAAATTAAAGATGATACAAATAGATGGAGAGATATACCATGTTATTGGATTGGAAGAATCAACATTGTGAAAATGACTCTACTAAACAAAGCAATCTACAGATTCAATGCAATCTCTATTAAACTTCCACTGGCATTTTTCACAGAACTAAAACAAAAAATTTCACAATTTGTATGGAAACACAAAAGACTCCGAATAGCCAAAGAAATCTTGAGAACGAAAGATGCTGCTGGAGGTATCAGGCTCCCTGACTTCAGACTATACCAGAAAGCTACAGTAATCAAGACAGTATGGTACTGGCACAAAAATAGAAATATAGATCAATGGAACAGGATAGAAAGCCCAGAGATAAACCCACGCACATATGGTCACCTTATCTTTGATAAAGGAGGCAAGCATATACAGTGGAGAAAACACAGCCTCTTCAATAAGTGTTGCTGGGAAAACTGGACAGGTACATGTAAAAGTATGAAATTAAAACACCCCCTAACACCATGAACAAAAATAAACTCAAAATGGACTAAAGACCTAAATGTAAGGCCAGACACTATCAAATTCGTAGAGGAAAACAGGCAGAACACTGTATGACATAAATCACAGCAAGATCCTTTTTGACCCACCTTCTAGAGAAATGGAAATAAAAACACAAATAAACAAATGGGACCTAATGAAACTTAAAAGCTTTTGTACAACACAGGAAACCGTAACCAAGACCAAAAGACAACCCTCAGAATGGGAGAAAATATTTGCAAATGAGGCAACTGACAAAGGATTAATCTCCAAAATTGACAAGCTGCTCATGCAGCTCAAGATCAAAAAAACAAACAACCCAATCCAAAAATGGGCAGAAGACATAAATAGACATTTCTCCAAAGAAGATATACAGATTGCCAACAAACACATGAAAGAATACTCAATATCCTTAATCATTAGAGAAATGAAAATCAAAACTACAATGAGATATCATCTCACACTGGTCAGAATGGCCATCATCAAAAAATCTAGAAACAATAAATGCTGGAGAGGGTGTGGAGAAAATGGAACCCTCTTGCACTGTTGGTGGGAATGTAAATTGATACAGCCACTATGGAGAACGGTATTGAGTTTTCTTAAAAAGCTAAAAATAGAACTACCATACAAACCAGCAATCCCACTACTGGGTGTATACTCTGAGAAAACCATAATTCAAAAAGAGTCATGTACCAAAATGTTCATTGCAGCTCTATTTACAATAGCCAGGACATGGAAGCAACCTAAGTGTCCATCAACAGATGAATGGATAAAGAAGATGTGGCACATATATACAATGGAATATTACTCAGCCATAAAAAGAAACGAAATTGAGTTATTTGTAGTGAGGTGGATGGACCTAGAGTTTGTCATACAGAGTGAAGTAAGTCAGAAAGAGAAAAACAAATACCGTATGTTAACACATATATATGGAATCTAAAAAACAAACAAAAAAAATAGTCATGAAAAACCCAGGGGCAAGACGGGAATAAAGACAGAGAACTACTAGAGAATGGACTTGAAGATATGGGGAGGGGGAATTGTAAGCTGGGACAAAGTGAGAGAGTGTCATGGACATATATACACTACCAAAGGTAAAAGAGATAGCTAGTGGCAAGCAGCTGCATAGCACAGGTAGATCAGCTGGGTGCTTTGTGACCACCTAGAGGGGTGGGATAGGGAGAGTGGGAGGGAGGGAGATGGAAGAGGGAAGAGATATGGAGATATATGTATATGTATAACTGATTCAATTTGTTATAAAGCAGAAATGAACACACCATTGTAAAGCAATTATAGTCTAATAAAGATGTTAAAAAAATTACATACAAAGAAAAAATATGAAAAGCAGCAAGTGAAAAGCAACAAATAATATACAAGGGAATCCCCATAAGGTTCACAGCTGATCTTTCAGCAGAAACCCTGCAAACCAGAAGGGAGTGGCAGGACATATTTAAAGTGATGAAGGGGAAAAACCTACAACTGAGATTACTCTACCCAGCAAGGATTTCATTCAGATTTGATGGAGAAATTAAAACCTTTACAGACCAGCAAAAGCTAAGAGAATTCAGCTCCACCAAACCCATTACAACAAGTGGTAATGGAACTTCTGTAGGCAGGAAAGACAAGAGAAGGAAAAGAACTTCAATAACAAAGCCAAAACAATTAGCAAAATGGTACTAGGAACATACATATCTATAACTACCTTATATAGTACACATAGACTGCCTGAATGGATACAAAAACAAGATCTATATACATGCTGTCTAAAAGAGACCCACTTCAGACCTAGGGACATGTACAGACTGAAAGTGAGGGGGTGGAAAAAGATATTCCATGCAAATGGAAATCAAAAGAAAGCTGGAGTAGCAATTCTCATAAAAGAAAGACAACAGAGATTTTAAAATAAAGACTATTACAAGAGACAAAGAAGGACACTACATAATGACAAAGGGATCAAACCAAGAAGATATAACAATTGTAAATATTTAGGCACCCAACTTAGGAGCACCTCAATACATAAGGCAAATGCTAACAGCCATAAAAGGGGAATTCGACAGTAACACAATCATAGTAGGGGACTTTAACACCCCACTTTCACCAATGGATAGATCATCCAAAATGAAAATTAATAAGGAAACACAAGCTTTAAGTGATACATTAAACAAAAAGGACTTAATTGATATTTATAGGACATTCCATCCAATAACAACAGAATACACTTTCATCTCAAGTGCTTATGGAATATTCTCCAGGATAGATCATGTGTTGGGTCACAAATCAAGCCTTGGTAAATTTTAAAAAGTTGAAATCGTATCAAGTATATTTTCTGACCACAACGCTATGAGACTAGATTCAATGTCAGGAAAAAAACTGTAAAAAATACAAACACATGGAGGCTAAACAATACACTACTAAATAACAAGAGATCACTGAAGAAATCAAAGTGGAAATCAGAAAATACCTAGAAACAAATGACAATGGAAACACTACGACCCAAAACCTATGGGATGCAGCAAAAGCAGTTCTAAGACGGAAGTTTTTAGCAATAAAATTCTACCTCAAGAAACAAGAAACATCTCAAACAACCTAACCTTACACCTAAAGCAATAGAGAAAGAAGAACAAAAAAAAAAACACCCAAAGTTAGCAGAAGGAATCATAAAAGTTAGACGAGAAATAAATGAAAAAGTAGTGAAAGAAATGATAACAATGATCAATAAAACTAAAAAATGGTTCTTTGAGAAGATAAAATTGATATACCATTAGCCAGACTCATCAAGAAAACAAGGGAGAATTCTCAAAGCAATAGAATTAGAAATGAAAAAGGAGAAGTAACAACTGACACTCCAGAAATACAAATGATCATGAGAGATTACTATAAGCAACTATATGCCAATAAAATGGACAACCTGGAAGAAATGGACAATTTCTTAGAAAACCACAACCTGCTGAGACTGAACCAGGAAGAAATAGAAAATACAAACAGACCAATCACAAGCACTGAAATTGAGACTGTGATTAAAAATCTTCCAGCAGGCTTCCCTGGTGGTGCAGTGGTTGAGAGTCGGCCTGCCAATTCAGGGGACACGGGTTCGAGCCCTGGTCTGGGAAAATCCCACATGCCGCGGAGCAACTGGGCCCGTGAGCCACAATTACTAACCCTGCGCGTCTGGAGCCTGTGCTCCACAACAAGAGAGGCCGCAATAGTGAGAGGCCTGTGCACCGCGATGAAGAGTGGTCCCCACTTGCCGCAACTAGAGAGCCCTCGCACAGAAACGAAGACCCAACACAGCCATAAATAAATAAATTTACTTAAAAAAAAAAATCTTCCAGCAAACAAAAGCTCAGGACCAGATGGCTTCACAGGCAAATTCTATCAAACATTTAGAAAAGAGCTAACACCTATGCTTCTCGAACTCTTCCAAAATATAGCAGAGGGAGGACACTCCCAAACTGATTCTTAGAGGCCACCATCACCCTGATAACAAAACCAGACAAAGATGACACAAAGAAAGAAAACTACAGGCCAGTATCACTGATGAACATAGATGCAAAAATCCTCAACAAGATACTAGCAAACAGAATCCAACAGCATATTAAAAGGATCATACACCATGGTCAGGTGGGGTTTATCCCAGGAATGCAAGGATTCTTCAGTATACACAAGTCAATCAGTTTGATACACCATATTAACAAATTGAAGGATAAAAACCTTATCATCTCAATAGATGCAGAGAAAGCTTTTGACAAAATTCAACACCCATTAATGATAAAAACCCTCCAGAAAGTAAGCATAGAGGGAACTTACCTCAACATAATAAATGCCATATATGACAAACCCACAGCCAACATTGTTCTCAAAGGTGAAAAACTGAAACCATTTCACTAAGATCAGGAAAAAACAAGGTTGCCCGCTCTCACCACTATTATTCAACATAGTTTTGGAAGTTTTAGCCACAGCAATCAGAGAAGAAAAAGAAATAAAGGAATCCACATCGGAAAAGAAGTAAAACCGTCACTCTTTGCAGACGACATGATACTATACATAGAGAATCCTAAAGATGCTACCAGAAAACTACTAGAGCTAATCAATGAATTTGGTAAAGTAGTAGGATACAAAATAAACACACACAAATCTCTTGCATTCCTATACACTAATGATGAAAAATCTGAAAGAGAAATTAAGGAAACACTCCCATTTACTATTGCAACAAAAAGAATAAAATACCTAGGAATAAACCTACCTAAGGAGACCAAAGACCTGTCTACAGAAAACTATAAGACACTGATGAAAGAAATTAAAGATGATACAAATAGATGGAGAGATATACCACGTCTTGGATTGGAAGAATCAACATTGTGAAAATGACTATACTACTCAAAGCAATCTACAGTTTCATTGCAATCCCTATCAACCTAACAATGGCATTTTTCACAGAATTAGAACAAAATATTGCACAATTTGTATGGAAACACAAAAGACCCGAATAGCCAAAGCAATCTTGAGAAAGAAAAATGGAGCTGGAGGAATCAGGCTCATGACTTCAGACTATACTACAAAGCTACAGTAATCAAGACAGTATGGTACTGGCACAAACACAGAAACATAGATCAATGGAACAGGATAGAAAGCCCCGAGATAAACCCATGAACATATGGTCTCCTTCTCTTTGATAAAGGAGGCAAGAATATACAATGGAGGCAAGACAGCCTCTTCAATAAATGGTGCTTGGACAACTGGACAGGTACATATAAAAGAATGAAATTGGAACACTTCCTAACACCATACACAAAAATAAACTCAAAATGTATTAATGACCTAAATGTAAGGTGAGACACTTTAAAACTCTTAGAGGAAAACACAGGCAGAACACTCTATGACATAAAGCACTGCAACATCCTTTTTGACCCACCTCTTAGAGAAATGGAAATAAAAACAAAAATAAACAAATGGGACCTAATGAAACTTCAAAGCTTTTGCACAACAAAGGAAACCATAAACAAGACGAAAAGACAACCCTCAGAATGGGAGAAAGTATTTGCAAATGGAGCAACTGGCAAAGGATTAATCTCCAAAATTTACAAGCAGCTTATGCAGCTCAATATCAAAAGAACAAACAACCCAATCCAAAAATGGGCAGAAGACTTAAGTAGGGACTTCTCCAAATTAGATATACAGATTGCCAACAAACACATGAAAGGATGCTCAACATCACTAATCATTAGAGAAATGCAAATCAAAAGTACAATTAGGTATCACCTCACACTGATCAGCATGGCCATCATCAAAAAATCTAGAATGAATAAGTGCTGGATAGGTTGCAGAGAAAAAGGAACCCTCTTGCACTGTTGGTGGGAATGTAAATTGATACAGCCACTATGGGGAACAGTACGGAGGTTCCTTAAAAACCTAAAAATAGAACTACCATATGAGCCAGCAATCCCAGTACTGGGCATATACCCTGAGAAAACCATAATTCAAAGAGTCATGAACCACAATGTTCATTACAGCTCTATTTACAATAGCCAGGACATGGAAGCAACCTAAGTGTCCATCGACAGATGAATGGATAAAGAAGATGTGGAACATATATACAATGGAATATTACTCAACCATAAAGTAAACGAACTTGAGTTATTTGTAGTGAGGTGGATGGACCTAGAGACTGTCATACAGAGTGAAGTAAGTCAGAAGGCAAAAACAAATACTGTATGCTAACACATATATACAGAATCTAAAAAAGAAAAATATGGTTCTGAAGAACCTAGGGGCAAGACATGAATAAAGATGCAGACGTAGAGAATGGACTTGAGGACATGGGCAGTGGAAAGGGTAAGCTGGGACGAAGTGAGAGAGTGGCATGGACATATATACACTACCAAATGTAAAATAGATAGCTAGTGGGAAGCAGCTGCATAGCACAGGGAGATCAGCTGGTTGCTTTGTGTCCCCCTAGAGGGTTTGGAATCAGAGGGTTGGAGGGAGACGCAAGAGTGAGGAGATATTAGGATATATGTTTATGGACAGCTGATTCACTTTGTTATAAAGCAGAAAGTAACACACCATTTTAAAGCAATTATACTCCAATAAAGATGTTTAAAAAAATTAAAGATAATAACAGTTGATAAAATAAATATTAGCACAACAGGAAAAGAGAGATTTGGTCATAAAATGAAGTTAGCTAATATTTAATAAGCTCATGATTCCCTAAGGTGTGGTGGGCTCTTTATGAAAGTTATTAGATTTAATAAATGTGTTAAAACTAAAAACAAAAACAAACAGAAAATAATGTTAGACAATACTAATTGTAGTGTTACTCCATGCCAGTTGCTATTTTACAAAATTTACATGAATTAATTCTCACAACAGCCCTAGTGAGTAATTACTGGCATCATCATCATCATCCCTGTGGTACAGGGATGACACTGATGTACAAATCGGTGAAATCATTTGTTTTAGGCCACATAGCTGATAAGTGGCAGATCTGGGATTTGAACCCAGGTAGTTTGATTGTGGAATATATTCTTATAACCACTATACTACATGCCTTTAGAGTCTTTTCAGAGTTACATTGGGTAGTATTGTTTTTTAATGACAGTTAATCCAGCTTGAAAAGCTCTCCCAATTGCCAAGTAGTGACAAATTTTATAAAAAGCAAAAACATATACACATAAACAAAGCATGATGGCTAAATGAAATGAGTTGAGTCCATAAAAGTCTTGAATCTATGAGCATGCTAAACAAGAGCAAATAAAATCACTGACTCAGTAGAATTGGGCAGATATGCCTCAGACAGCAACAATAGTGATAATAGCTAACATTTATTGAGTTTAATGTTTATTGAGTTTATTAGATCATTTACTATGGGCCAAGGACTCTTCTAGATAATTTACACATATTAGCTCATTTAATTCTCACAACTACCCTATGAGGTAGATATAATCATTATCATCTCCATTTTACACATGAGATAAATTGAGGCATAAGGAGGTTACATATTATGTCCTAGGTTCTAAGGCTAATAAATGGTAGAGCAAGGATTTACAACCCAGGTAGTCTAGCTCCAGAGTCCTTTGCACTCATCCCTCATACATTACTCCCTAAATACATTCACTTATATTCTTTTCTGAGGCTAAATCCTGGGTTGTTAAGTATAGCAATTAACATTTATTGAGTGCCTACTGTGTGTCAAGCACTGTGACAAGACCAATTACAAACAAATTTATTTAATTTATTTAATCTTCACAATAATCCTGAGAATCTATTTTTTAATCTAATTTTTTAAATCTAATTTTAAAATGGGGACCATTTTTTAATCCCCATTTTACAAAAGGAAACAATTAGAAAGGATTATATGAGTTACTATACAGACAAAACCCTTAGAACTCTGCCTGGCGCATAAGGAGTGTCAAGAGTAGTGACCCAAAGTCATAAAGCTAGTAAGTGTTGGAGTTGGCATTTGAAGTCCTATCTTTCCCCTACCCAAGCCTATCGCAACAATACCTTCTCAATGTGTACACCTTCATAGTCCCTCTAGATCTGCTTGCTGCACTACAGCCAGAGTAAATTTTTTGAAACGTAAATCCAAACAAATTCCTTTAATTGCTCCCCTTTGGTTTTTGGATAAAGCCCCTCTAGGAGGCCCAAGTGGCTACATCTGGAGGGAGGGAAGAGTGGTAGGTGAATGGCTTCTGAGAGGGTGGTAATAACTCCTGTAGGGCCTTGGAGGCCATGTTAAGGAGTTTGGATTTTGTTTTGTCAGAAGCCACTGGAGGGGTTTGAGCTGGGCAATGAACCATGATTTAAATGGCTCTCTGGTTTCTAGGAGGAGAATGGTTTCCAGGGCCCATGGGAGCTGGGAGCCCAGTGAGCAGACTGCTGCAATATCCAGGTGGGAGAGGGTGTTGGTTTTGGCCAAGTGGTTAGAGTCTGGATATATTTAGAAGGTAAAACTGACAGGCTTTGCTGACGGACTGGATAAGGTTGTGAGGGAAAGTGAACAAATATCACTGCTAATTTTTGGCCCCATCAATTAGATGATTGGTGGCACTGCTAGTTAGCGAAATGGGGAAAATGGGGGCAGGGGAAGGGAATCAATGAAAATTGAGAGTTTTTTGCTGGCTATGTTTGAAATGCATATAAAAGAAAGAAGCTGTGGGAATTCAGAACAGGAGGAGAACATTTTCAGATGAGGAGATCAGGGGAGACTTTCTGACAAAGGTGGCATATATGTTATGCTGGGCTTGGAAGAAGAGGTAGGATTGGGTATATCGAGTTAGTGGTGGGAGAGGCCCTGGGAAGAGGTTAGGGCAGTGTTTCTTAAACTTCAGATTTTTTGCCTTTTACAGTCACCATTTTACTTACTATTTTACCTTAAAGTGACCCATTTTTGAGAAGTTTGATACTAAAAAATAGAGCTTTATACTGGTGCTTTAAATTGATTTTAGTTATCTGTTCCTAAATACACATTTAAGATAAGCATCTATTAAAGATCTTGTTGATGTAATAATAACTAGCATTTGTTGAGTACTTACAACATGCTAGAAGCAATTCTAAGTGATGCAAATCAATACTTTTGCTTTGCTCTGACACTAATTGCTTATAAATCCTGTTCTAATTGCTTTACATGTACTAACTCACTTAACACTTGTGACATTTTTTTTTTCTTTTTTTTTGTTTCAAGCCAAATTTTTATTGGTATAATCTCATTTAATGTCCCCTACATTCTTGGGAGGAAGGTAGCACAGTTCTAGAGTAGAAGAATACATATCTAAATTTTTTTTTTTTTTTTTTTTTTTTTTTTAACATCTTTATTGAAGTATAATTGCCTTACAATGGTGTGCTAGTTTCTGCTTTACAACAAAGTGAATCAGTTATACATATACAACATGTTCACATTTCTCTTCCCTCTTGCATCTCCCTCCCTCCCACCCTCCCCATCCCATCCCTCTAGGTGGTCACAAAGCACCGAGCTGATCTCCCTGTGCTATGCGGCTGCTTCCCACTAGTTATCTATTTTACATTTGGTAGTGTATATATGTCCATGACACTCTCTTACCCTGTCACATCTCACCCCACCCCCTCCCCATATCCTCAAGTCCATTCTCTAGTAGGTCTGTGTCTTTATTCCCGTCTTGCCACTAGGTTCTTCATGGCCTTTTTTTTTTTTTTCCCTTAGATTCCGTATATATGTGTTAGCATACTGTATTTGTTTTTCTCTTTCTGACTTACTTCACTCTGTATGACAGACTCTAACTCCATCCACCTCATTACAAATACCTCCATTTCATTTCTTTTTATGGCTGAGTAATATTCCATTGTATATATGTGCCACATCTTCTTTATCCATTCATCTGTCGATGGACATTTAGATTGCTTCCATGTCCTGGCTATTGTAAATAGAGCTGCAATGAACATTTTGGTACATGACTCTTTTTGACCTATGGTTTTCTCAGGGTATATGCCCAGTAGTGGGATTGCTGGGTCGTATGGTAGTTCTATTTGTAGTTTTTTAAGGAACCTCCATACTGTTCTCCATAGTGGCTGTATCAATTTACATTCCCACCAACAGTGCAAGAGTGTTCCCTTTCCTCCACACCCTCTCCAGCATTTATTGTTTCTAGATTTTTTGATGATGGCCATTCTGACTGGTGTGAGATGATATCTCATTGTAGTTTTGATTTGCATTTCTCTAATGATTAATGAAGTTGAGCATTCTTTCATGTGTCTGTAGGCCACCTGTATATCTTCTTTGGAGAAATGTCTATTTAGGTCTTCGGCCCATTTTTGGATTGGGTTGTTCGTTTTTTTGTTATTGAGCTTCATGAGCTGCTTGTAAATCTTGGAGATTAATCCTTTGTCAGTTGCTTCATTTGCAAATATTTTCTCCCATTCTGATGGTTGTCTTTTGGTCTTGTTTATGGTTTCCTTTGCTGTGCAAAAGCTTTTAAGTTTCATTAGGTCCCATTTGTTTATTTGTGTTCTTATTTCCATTTCTCTGGGAGCTGGGTCAAAAAGAATCTTGCTGTGATGTATGTCATAGAGTGTTCTGCCTATGTTTTCCTCTAAGAGTTTGATAGTGTCTGCCCTTACACTTAGGTCTTTAATCCATTTTGAGTTTATTTTTGTGCATGGTGTCAGGGAGTTTTCTATTTTCATACTTTTACATGTACCTGTCCAATTTTCCCAGCACCACTTATTGAAGAGGCTGTCTTTTCTCCACTGTATATGCTTGCCTCCTTTATCAAAAATAAGGTGCCCATATGTGTGTGGGTTTATCTCTGGGCTTTCTATCCTGTTCCATTGATCTATATTTCTGTTTTTGTGCCAGTACCAAACTGTCTTGATTACTGAAGCCTTGTAATATAGTCTGAAGTCAGGGAGCCTGATTCCCCCAGCTCCATTTTTCGTTCTCAAGATTGCTTTGGCTATTCGGGGTCTTTTGTGTTTCCATACAAATTGTGAAATTTTTTGTTCTAGTTCTGTGAAAAATGCCAGTGGTAGTTTGATAGGGATTGCATTGAATCTGTAGATTGCTTTGGGTAGTAGAGTCATTTTCACAATGTTTATTCTTCCAATCCAGGAACATGGTATATCTCTCCATCTATTTGTATCATCTTTAATTTCTTTCATCAGTGTCTTATAATTTTCTGCATACAGGTCTTTTGTCTCCTTAGGTAGGTTTATTCCTAGATATTTTATTCTTTTTGTTGCAATGGTAAATGGGAGTGTTTTCTTAATTTCACTTTCAGATTTTTCGTCATTAGTGTATAGAAATGCAAGAGATTTCTGTGCATTAATTTTGTATCCTGCTACTTTACCAAATTCATTGATTAGCTCTAGGAGTTTTCTGGTAGCATCTTTAGGATTCTCTATGTATAGTATCATGTCATCTGCAAATAGTGACAGCTTTACTTCTTCTTTTCCGATTTGGATTCCTTTTATTTCTTTGTCTTCTCTGATTGCTGTGGCTAACACTTCCAAAACTATGTTGAATAATAGTGGTGAGAGTGGGCAACCTTGTCTTGTTCCTGATCTTAGTGGAAATGGTTTCAGTTTTTCACCATTGAGGACAATGTTGGCTGTGGGTTTGTCATAAATGGCCTTTATTATGTTGAGGAAAGTTCCCTCTATGCCTACTTTCTGCAGGGCTTTTATCATAAATGGATGTTGAATTTTGTCAAAAGCTTTCTCTGCATCTATTGAGATGATCATATGGTTTTTCTCCTTCAGTTTGTTAATATGATGTATCACATTGATTGATTTGCGTATATTGAAGAATCCTTGCATTCCTGGGATAAACCCCACTTGATCATGGTGTATGATCCTTTTAATGTGCTGTTGGATTCTGTTTGCTAGTATTTTGTTGAGGATTTTTGCATCTATGTTCATCAGTGATATTGGCCTGTAGTTTTCTTTCTTTGTGACATCTTTGTCTGGTTTTGGTATCAGGGTGATGGTGGCCTCGTAGAATGAGTTTGGGAGTGACCCTCCCTCTGCAATATTTTGGAAGAGTTTGAGAAGGATAGGTATTAGCTCTTCTCTAAATGTTTGATAGAATTCACCTGTGAAGCCATCTGGTCCTGGGCTTTTGTTTGTTGGAAGGTTTTTAATCACAGTTTCAATTTCAGTGCTTGTGATTGGTCTGTTCATATTTTCTATTTCTTCCTGGTTCAGTCTCGGCAGTTTGTGCATTTCTAAGAATCTGTCCATTTCTTCCAGGTTGTCCATTTTATTGGCATAGAGTTGCTTGTAGTAATCTCTCATGATCTTTTGTATTTCTGCAGTGTCAGTGGTTACTTCTCCTCTTTCATTTCTAATTCTATTGATCTGAGTCTTCTCCCTTTTTCTCTTGATGAGTCTGGCTAATGGTTTATCAATTTTGTTTATCTTCTCAAAGAACCAGCTTTTAGTTTCATTGATTTTTGCTATTGTTTCCTTCATTTCTTTTTCATTTATTTCTGACCTGATCTTTATAATTTCTTTCCTTCTGCTGGCTTTGGGGTTTTTTTGTTCTTCTTTCTCTAATTGCTTTAGGTGCAAGGTTAGGTTGTTTATTCGAGATGTTTCCTGTTTGTTGAGGTAGGCTTCTATTGCTATAAACTTCCCTCTTAGCACTGCTTTTGCTGCGTCCCATAGGTTTTGGGTCGTCGTATCTCCATTGTCATTTGTTTCTAGGTATTTTTTGATTTCCCCTTTGATTTCTTCAGTGATCACTTCGTTATTAAGTAATGTATTGTGTAGCCTCCATGTGTTTGTATTTTTTACAGATCTTTTCCTGTAATTGATAGCTAGTCTCATAGCGTTGTGGTCGGAAAAGATACTTGATACGATTTCAATTTTCTTAAATTTACCAAGGCTTGATTTGTGACCCAAGATATGATCTATCCTGGAGAATATTCCATGAGCACTTGAGAAAAATGTGTATTCTGTTGTTTTTGGATGAAATGTCCTATAAATATCAATTAAGTCCATCTTGTTTAATGTATCATTTAAAGCTTGTGTTTCCTTATTTATTTTCATTTTGGATGATCTGTCCATTGGTGAGAGTGGGGTGTTAAAGTCCCCTACTATGATTTATGATTGTGTTGCTGTCGATTTCCCCTTTTATGGCTGTTAGTATTTGCCTTATGTATTGAGGTGCTCCTATGTTGGGTGCATAAATATTTACAATTGTTATACCTTCCTCTTGTATTGATCCCTTGATCATTATATAGTGTCCTTCTTTGTCTCTTGTAATAGTCTTTATTTTAAAGTCTATTTTGTCTGATATGAGAATTGCTACTCCAGCTTTCTTTTGATTTCCATTTGCATGGAATATCTTTTTCCATCCCCTCACTTTCAGTCTATATGTGTCTCTAGGTCTGAAGTGGGTCTCTTGTAGACAGCATATATATGGGTCTTGTTTTTGTATCCATTCAGCCAGCCTGTGTCTTTTGGTGGGAGCATTTAATCCATTTACATTCAAGGTAATTATCGATATGTATGTTCCTATTCCCATTTTCTTAAATGTTTTGGGTTTGTTATTGTAGGTGTTTTCCTTCTCTTGTGTTTCTTGCCTAGAGAAGTTCCTTTAGCATTTGTTGTAAAGCTGGTTTGGTGGTGCTGAACTCTCTCAGCTTTTGCTTGTCTGTAAAGGTTTTAATTTCTCCATCGAATCTGAATGAGATCCTTGCTGGGTAGTGTAATCTTGGTTGCAGGTTTTTCTCCTTCATCACTTTAAGTATATCCTGCCACTCCCTTCTGGCTTGCAGAGTTTCTGCTGAAAGATCAGATGTTAACCTTATGGGGATTCCCTTGTGTGTTATTTGTTTTTTTTCCCTTGCTGCCTTTAATATGTTTTCCTTATATTTAATTTTTGACAGTTTGAATAATATGTGTCTTGGTGTGTTTCTCCTTGGGTTTATCCTGTATGGGACTCTCTGTGCTTCCAGGACTTGATTAACTATTTCCTTTCCCATATTAGGGAAGTTTTCAACTATAATCTCTTCAAATATCTTCTCAGTCCCTTTCTTTTTCTCTTCTTCTTCTGGGACCCCTATAATTCGAATGTTGGCGCGTTTAATGTTGTCCCAGAGGTCTCTGAGACTGTCCTCAGTTCTTTTCATTCTTTTTTCTTTATCCTGCTCTGCAGTAGTTATTTCCACCATTTTATCTTCCAGGTCACTTATCCTTTCTTCTGCCTCAGTTATTCTGCTATTGATCCCATCTAGAGTATTTTTAATTTCATTTATTGTGGTTTTCATCATTGCTTGGTTCCTCTTTAGTTCTTCTACGTCCTTGTTAAATGTTTCTTGCATTTTGTCTATTCTATTTCCAAGATTTTGGATCATCCTTACTATCATTATTCTGAATTCTTTTTCAGGTAGACTACCTATTTCCTCTTCATTTGTTAAGTCTGGTATGTTCTGACCCTGCTCCTTCATCTGCTGTGTGTTTTTCTGTCGTCTCATTTTGCTTATCTTACTGTGTTTGGGGTCTCCTTTTCACAGGCTGCAGGTTCGTAGTTCCTGTTGTTTTTGGTATCTGTCCCCAGTGGCTAAGGTTGGTTCAGTGGGTTGTGTAGGCTTCCTGGTGGAGGGAACTAGTGCCTGAGTTCTGGTGGATGAGGTTGGATCTTGTCTTTCTGGTGGGCACGTCCACGTCTGGTGGTGTATTTTGGGGTGTCTGTGGCCTTATTATGATTTTAGGCAGCCTCTCTGCTAATGGATGGGGCTGTGTTCCTGTCTTGCTAGTTGTTTGGCATAGGGTGTCCAGCACTGTAGCTTGCTGGTCGTTGAGTGAAGCTGGGTCTTGATGTTGAGATGGAGATCTCTGAGAGATTTTTGCCGTTTGGTATTACGTGAAGCTGGGAGGTCTCTTGTGGACCAGTGTCCTGAAGTTGGCTCTCCCACCTCAGAGGCACGGCCCTGATGCCTGGCTGGAGCACCAAGAGCCTTTCGTCCACACGGCTCAGAGTAAAAGGGAGAAAAAATAGAAAGAAAGAAAGAAAGAAAGAAAGAGGCTATAATATAGTGAAGTAAAATAAAGCTATTGTAAAGCAAAGCTATACAGACAAAATCGCACCCAGAAGCATATACATATACACTCACAAATAAAGGAAAAGGGGAAAAATGAATATATCCTGCTCCCAAAGTCCACCTCCTGAATTTGGGATGATTCGTTGTCTATTCAGGTATTCACCAGATGCAGGCACATCAAGTTGTTTGTGGAGTTTTAATCCGCTGCTTCTAAGGCTGCTGGGAGAGATTTCCCCTTATCTTCCCTGTTCGCACAGTTCCTGGGGTTCAGCTTTGGATTTGGACCCGCCTCTGCGTGTAGGTCGCCTGAGGGCGTCTATTCCCCGCACAGACAGGACGGGGTTAAAGGAGCAGCTGCTTCGGGGGCTCTGGCTCACTCAGGCCGCGGGGAGGGAGGTGTACAGAGGAGGCGGGGTGAGCCTGCGGCGGCCGAGGCCGGCGTGACGTTGCACCAGCCTGAGGTGGGCAGTGCGTTCTCCCGGGGAACTTGTCCCCGGATCACGGGACCCTGGCAGTGGCGGGCTGCACAGGCTCCCGGGAGGGGCGATGTGGAGAGTGACCTGTGCTCACACACAGGCTTTTTGGAGGTGGCAGCAGCAGCCCCAGCGTCTCCCGCCCGTCTCTGGGGTCCGTGCTGATCGCCGCGGCTCGCGCCTTTCTCTGGAGTTCGTTTAGGCGGCACTCTGAATCCCCTCTCCTTGCGCGCCGCGAAACAAAGAGGCAAGAAAAAGTCTCTTGCCTCTTCGGCAGCTGCAGACTTTTTCCCGGACTCCCTACCAGCCAGCTGTGGTGCGCTAACCCCTTCAGGCTGTGTTCACGCCGCCAGCCCCAGTCCTCTCCCTGCGATCCGACCGAAGCCCGAGCCTCATCTCCCAGCCCTGCCCGCCCCGGCGGGGGAGCAGACAAGCCTCTCGGGCTGCTGAGTGCTGCTCGGCGCCGATCCTCTGTGCGGGAGTCTCTCCGTTTTTCCCTCTGCGCCCCTGTTGCTGTGGGATCCGCGCTGGTAGCTGCGGCTCGCGCCCGTCTCTGAAGTTCGTTTAGGCGGCGCTCTGAATCCCCTCTCCTCGCGCACCAGGAAACAAAGAGGGAAGAAAAAGTCTCTTGCCTCTTCGGCAGCTGCAGACTTTTTCCCGGACTCCCTCTCGGCTAGCTGTGGTGCACTAACCCCTTCAGGCTGTGATCATGCCGCCAACCCCAGTCCTCTCCCTGGGATCCGACCGAAGCCCGAGCCTCGGCTCCCAGCCCCGCCCGCCCCGGCGGGTGAGCAGACAAGCCTCTCGGGCTGGAGAGTGCGGGTCAGCACCGAGCCTCCGTGTGGGAACCTCTCCGCTTTGCCCTCCGCACCCCTGTGGCTGCGCTCTCCTCCGTGGCTCCGAAGCTCCCCCCTCTGCCACCCGCAGTCTCCTCCCACGAAGGGGCTTCCTAGTGCGTGGAAATCTTTCCTCCTTCACGGCTCCCTCCCACTAGTGCAGGTGCCGTCCCTATTCTTTTGTCTCTGTTATTTCTTTTTTCTTTTGCCCTACCCAAGTACGGGGGGAGTTTCTTGCCTTTTTGGAGGTCGGACGTTTTCTGCCAGCGTTCAGTGGGTGTTCTGTAGGAGCAGTTCCACGTGTAGATATATTTCTACTGTATCTGTGGGAAGGAAGGTGATCTCCGCGTCTTACTCTTCCGCCATCTTCCCGAGGCCCCCCTGTCACTTGTGACATTTTTATGCTTTAAGGGTACTGTCTTCTCTGTTTCACAGATGGGGAAGCCATAACCCAGAGACATTAGGCAACTTGCCCAGAGCTGCACAAATAATGAATAGCAGAGCTGGGCTTTGAGCTCCAGGTCCATATTCTGAACCACTACCCTATTGGTCCTCACACAAGCACCCCAAAGTTTAGGGCTGCTCTGTTGACAAAGACCTCCACTTCATTCCACCTTAAATATCCCAGGAAAGCGAAAAATGGATAAAAAAGTTGTGGTCCTTATGTACAATGGAATATCACTCAGCCATGAAATCAATGTCATAAGGCTAGTAGCAGCATGATGAGTGGATTTAGGTAAGACGATTCTAAGTGAAATAAGTCACACAGAAAAGGACACTTCTCATAAGGTGTCACTTATAGAGGGAATGTAAAAACCGTTACACTTGAACTGAATTACAAAACAGAACAGAGTCACACATGCAGAAAACACACTATGGCTGCTTAACGGGAAAGGTGAGGTGGGGTGATACATAAAACAAGAGTTTCAAATTAGCTCAGATACCGTTCCATAAACCCAATATGTAATAGACAAGACCTACTCCTTGCTCAGAGAACTGGACTCAACACGCCCGATTCACCGCACAAGAATATATCTGACTAGTAATAATCTTAAATCACATGGGGAGGTTTTTTTTTGAATACATTTAGACCCCACCTGGACCAATTCGATCAGAATCTCTGGAATGGGGCTTCAGCATCATGTCTTTGGAAAGCTCCTGGACAATTCTCATATATAGCCAGGGGTGAGAACATCTGCCCTATGCAATAAGGCCTCCACCATGCATAATCACCCCTTAACTACAACACTCTGGGAAACATGAGCTTAGGGCATTTGAGGCAGAGAAAAGCAGTCAGACAAAAGCCTGAAGATGTTCATTAACAGTTCAAAGAAATGCACATGGCCTCCTTTAGATTCACAGAGGTCCAGGAGTTTGTGCATCTGGTGGGGAAGCAGCAACTCACACTGGGGGTGTACTTGGTAGAAGGTCACACAGTCCTCCAAGATGAGCTTGGATCACCTGGTTCCCAATTAACATGATGTCTGACCTTTTAACCAAATTTAATTTGCTGGCAGATTATTAACTTCCAGTTGCTGAAGTGTGTTGGGGCCTGAGAGGGGGAAGGAAGCTTAGCAACCAATTGCATGGCTTAGCAGCTAATTTCCACACTTTAGTTACAGCAGATGTGGGAGTCTGTCTGCAAAATTGCCACTGCTGGAGCTGGCTAGACAAGTCACAAACTAGGCACGCAACAGCTGCCAGTAGCAAATAAGGGGAAAGCACCTTGCCACTAACTCACTGGTCACATATTTTTCACTCAGTTTCCCAGCTGTAAAATAGGGATAGACTGCATGGATCAAATGAAAAATGTCTTTGCTTTTTTAGAAAATAAAAACTTGGATTAATAATTATTTAGTTTTGTATTTATCACTTATAGAGCACTTACCTTGTGTATCATTTCCTATTGTTGCTGGACAAATTACCACAAACTTGATGGCTTAACACAACAAACATTAATTTTCTTAAAAGCTGTGGAAATTATGGTGTCAGTGATACTGTATTCCTTTTTGGAGGATTTAGGGGAGAATACATTTCCTGCTTTTTCCAGCTTCCAGAGACTGCTGGCATTCCTTAGCTCAAGGCTACAGTCCATCTTCAAAGCCAGCAATGGCTGGTCAAGTCTTTTTCACATCACATAACTCTGACATCTGCTCTTGTGCCTCCATCTTTCACATTTAAGGATAATCCAGGATAATCTCCCTATTTTAAAGTCACTGATAAGTGTCAACTGAAAAAAAAAGCACACAACGTGAAAGTTGTGAGTTTCAGTTTTATTTGGAGACTATAGCACAGGAGACAGCCTTTCAGATAGCTCTGAGGAACTGCTCTGAAGAGGTAAGGGGGGAGATCAGTATCTATGTGATTTTGGTGAAGGGGGTATTTGCAACCAAGCACACAGCTCAATAGAAGTTTGTTTCTAGTCATAAGATATTAATGGTGTTAGTACTTTTCTAAGTATGGGAAGATGTAAGAGTTTGCGTTCATGAAATTTTTTCTCCTGAAAATATCTAACTATATGAGGGCCTGTTCTGCCAGTTTCCCCAGAGCACAGAGTGCCTCATTCTGAAATCCACCATGGACTCCTTCAAGGGTGTGTTAAAGGTTAGCAACTTCAGTGGCTAGTGACTTATTTCTTGTAGAACTAGATGGCAAGTGACATATTTTTGTTGTCAGTGCCCCCTCATAGTCATAAATGGTTAGTTTGGGAGGCATGTCATGACCATTTTGTCCTACTGTGCTAGGAATGCTTATTCCTAGATCAGGCCAGGATTTTGTTGACAGGCCACTCAATGTGATAATACTGGACTAGACCCTATTAACAGTAGCCAAAAGTCTCTGCACCACCTGTCTTAGTAGTCTGTTATGGTCCAGGAAATTATTCCCTCTTGTTGCTTCTTCCATATCTAGAGTTACACTATGACAGTTCTTGATCTTATATACAACTATATATTTGGTAAATCATTTCAGGTCATCTAGTCATCATTTTATCAGAGGTTCAGTCACACATTTGGTAATGCAAAAAACAAGAAATAGGCAGAATACAAGTAATATAGTTAGTTGCATTAGTAAAGTCATAAGTAAGAATTTAAGCCAAGAACTGCCATTACCTGTGAACCAGTATATCCCCAGGTCATCTGACTTAGTCTGTTCTGTATCAATCCTTATCTTTAAGGGAAATGATATTTTGGCATTGTTCCTAAAGCACCCAGCCCAATTTCCTAGTGTTATTAGGCTGATTATCCTTATAATGGTTTAATTGTTCCCATCATAAGGGGGACCCTTAAATTCAAACAATCATAGCCTGGTGTTAGCCATATAAATCCATCTCATAACAGAGGGAGAGTATATTCTTTGACAGGAATTTTGCTCATTGCTCTGATTGAGCTTGAGTAACTTTAAAAGAAAAGTCATATTTGTCACCGTGGTCAGAGCAAGTATGATTGATTGGCCAACTGAGGGAGTCCCATCTAGTAATAACATAGTGGCCCAAATAGAGCTATAACTTCTTTCTTCTAGAATAAATTTCCTAAGGGCCATCCAATTAGGGCCTTGGAGAAGTCCACTAAGGTAACCCAGAAATACTGGATATAGGTAACTAACCATAAACCCAACAATTGGGTTAATTTAAAATCTCTGCATAAGATTGGGCTCTTGATAGAAAAAAAACATTTGATTCCTATGAAAAAGTCCAAAAAATTAAGGAAACACTATAAATAATTATATGGGTCAGGTTGGGCATCTTGGGGTAGCTGTCTACTTCTGATGTCATCTTCTCGTCATGCTATGGGTGTAATTTCTCCTCTGTTTGAACATTGTTTTAAGGTGATTTTGAGGTCAGCTATCCTCTTTATAGACCAGTCTGGTGCAGAGGCCTTTTCTAACTGGGAAATATGAATCCAAGAGCCAATTCCATTCAGTTTTGCTGTGCATTAGCTAGTTAAAAGTACCTGATAAGGGTCTTTCCATCTTGGTTGGAGATAGTTCCTTAAATGATGTCTTTTCCAGTAAGTTTAATCTCTTTGTTGCACGTCATGGGGCATCTGATCTTCATCTAAAGATAGATTACTGTGATAAGCTTCAGAAATAAGCTTAGAATGTCTTTTTAATAATTCAATTAAAGTTTACAATAATGTAACATAGTGATGAGGAGCCATCCAGGAAGTGAGTTTTAAACAGTTAAACAGCACTAGAATTTAATATCCACAAAGGTATATTGCTGAAATATAATTTTTTCTCTCTAAAATTACCCTCATTTCCACTAAGTGTAGCCAAATTAAGACTAATTTGTTTGCAAAATATGTCTGGTTTCAATAAACTTGGCCTGGTTATTTACATACATATAATTATATAATTGATCATACAAGGTCTTTTAAAATTGGTTTTGCTGGAACTTTTTATAAGGAATCTCAGATTGAATTTTTAGAAGAGTTCTCAAGGCCAGGAAAGACACACCAAGGGCTTGCCATCAGATTTCACATGCAATATCTATAGATTTGGGTGAATTCCTCTCTTCTTGAGATTCCCCAAATATCTTGAGATTCCTGTACCTGTCAGGATATGGCCTTCTTTATTCACCTGATAAGCCTGCTGGGAACCTAAGAGTTTCCAATCTCTGGAGGGATCAGGTAGAGAGAAAAGATAAATGTTTCAATTCTGCTTACAAATGTATAATTTACCAAATTTCTGTAAGTCATAATTAGCTTGAGGGGAAGTATTTCCTTATATCTGGAAAACGGATTAAAAGCCAGCAATATTTCTCAATGTTTATAAATGAGATTAGTCTCCAGGGGCAATCTTTTTCAGACTTTGGAATCTTTTTTTTTTGCGATCTTTTTCAGATTTTGTAATCAATGTTGAACTGATTTGATTAAAATAATTTGGAAATTGCTTTTTCTATGCTCTGAAACAGTTTAAAGAGCATTATAATTATCTGTTCATTAAGGATTTGGTAGCTTTACTTCTGAAAGTGTCTGGGCTTGATGATTTGGTGGGAAAGGGATGGTGATGGGTTTTGAGCACAGCAGTCAGGGCCCTTGGCCATAATATGCTCTTTAGAGTAGGGAACCTGAGAGGCACATATTCATGTGAAACACTGGGGAAGTAAACAATAGAATGTTAAAAGGTTTTTTACTCAAACGGTTAGATTCTTGTTTCTTTACACTTTTCTTATTAATTTCTAGTTTAAATGCAGTGTACTTAGTTGCTTTTCCTGCTTTTTGGAATAATTTGAGAGTTTCTTTGTAGTCAAATGTGTGCTTAGTTGTAAATCTTCAGTGGGCACTGGGAAAGAATGAGTATTTTCTGTTTGCAAGTTCAATTGTTTGGTATGTAAATCTATAAATAAACTATATTTTTCCTATCTTCTTATATACTTACTTATATTTTACTTATTTGACCAGGGAGTCAAGAGAAGTCATTAAAGATCTCTAATATATTGTCTCTGTTAGTTTATCCTTGTAATTCTACAACTGTTCAATATATAAGATAAAGTTTCAAAACTAAAAAAAAATAAAAGCCAGCAATATTTCAGACAGAAATGATACCAATTATGAACATATTCACCAGTTCACTCAGTCTTGATATGTTGTTAATAGTTTTATGAAGACATCAGGGTATCCGTTAGAATTCTTTAATTTTTTTTTTACATCTTTATTGGAGTTTACTTGCTTTACAATGTTGTGTTAGTTTCTGCTGTATAACAAAGTGAATCAGCTATACATATACATATATCCCCATATCCCCTCCCCCTTGAGCCTCCCTCCCACCCTCCCTATCCCACCCCTCTGGGTGGTCACAAAGCACCGAGCTGATCTTCCTGTGCTATGCAGCTGCTTCCAACTAGCTATCTATTTTACATTTGGTAGTGTATATATATCCATGCTACTCTCTCACTTCGTACCAGCTTCCCCTTCCCCCCACCCCCATCCTCAAGTCCATTCTCTATGTCTGCATCATTTTATTTTTTTTAGCAAAATTATATTTTATTGCATTCAGAATGTACAATACTCGCATCTCAGGGCACATTCTACTAATGCTAGATAAAATACTTTACATATTAATGCATTTAATCAATATTTAATACTCTAGTTTTTGTTTTCTGATAAAAATCAATCATAGGAGTCTGTGGGTATTAAACTTTGTAAGTCCTTTCACGTACAAATATTATTTTGGCCTCATGAAAGATTGATACTTTGGGTAGATCTTGAACTATGGCTACAAAATCATTGATGCTTCCAAGGTTCTGCAATGCTTCCCCAGTCTTCTAGGGACCAATATTAATGATAAGATATCTGAAACTTTTTCCTTCACAGAGACTTTAATTTTCCTCACTTGGTTTTCTTTTTTTTTTTAACATCTTTATTGGAATATAATTGCTTTACAATGGTGTGTTAGTTTCTGCTGTATAACAAAGTGAATAAGCTATACATATACATACATCCCCATTTCTCCTCCCTCTTGCATTTCCCTCCCACCTTCCCTATCCCACTCCTCCAGCTGAACACAAAGCACTGAGCTGATCTCCCTGTGCCATGCAGCTGCTTCCCACTAGCTACCTATTTTACATATGGTAGTGAATATATATCCATGCCACACTTTCACTTCGTCCCAGCTTACACTTCCCCCTCCCTGTGTCCTCAAGTCCATTCTCTACATCTGCGTCTTTATTCCTGTCCTGTCCCTAGGTTCTTCGGAAACTTTTTTTAGATTCCATATATATGTTACAATACTGCTTCTGTTTTATGTTTTGGTTTTTTGGCCGGGATGCAGGTAGGATCTTAGCTCCCCCACCAGGATCGAACCTGAACCCTCTGCATTGGAAGGCAAAGTCTTAACCACTGGACCACCAGGGAGGCCTAGATTCCATATATATGTGTTATCATATGGTATTTAGTTTTCTCTTTCTGACTTGCTTCACTCTGTATGACAGACTCTAGGTCCATCCACCTCACTACAAATAACTCAGTTTCATATCTTCTTGTGGCTGAGTAATATTCCATTGTATATGTGCCACATCTTCTTTATCCATTCCTCTGTCAGTGGACACTTAGGTTACTTCCATGTCCTGGCTATCGTAAATAGTGCTGCAATGAACATTGTGGTACATGTCTGTTTTTGAATTATGGTTTTCTCAGGGTATACTCCCAGAAGTGGGGTTGCTGGGTCATATGGTAGTTCTAGTTTTAGATTTTTAAGGAACCTCCATACTGCTCTCCATAGTGGCTGTATCAATTTACTTTCCCACCAACAGTGCAAGAGGGCTCCCTTTTCTCCACACCTCCTCCAGAATTTATGGTTTGTAGATTTTTTGATGATAGCCATTCTGACGGGTGTGAGGTAATACCTCACTGTGGTTTTGATTTGCATTTCTCTAATGATTAGCGATGTTGAGTATCCTTTCATGTGTTGTTGGCAATCTGTGTATCTTCTTTGGACAAATGTCTATTTAGGTCTTCTGCCCATTTTTGGATTGGGTTGTTTGGTTTTTTTCATAATGAGCTGCATGAGGTGCTTGTATATTTTGGAGGTTAATCCTTTGTCAGTTGCTTCATTTGCAAATATTTTCTCCCATTCTGAGGGTTGTCTTTTTGCCTTGTTTATGCTTTCCTTTGTTGTGTAAAAGATTTTAAGTTTCATTAGGTCCCATTTGTTTAATTTTGTTTTTATTTCCATTACTCTAGGTGGTAGATCAAAAAGAATCTTGCTGTGATTTATGTCATATGTCTTCCTCTAAGAGTTTTATAGTGTCTGGCCTTACATTTAGGTCTTTAACCATTTTGAGTTTATTTTTGTGTATGGTGTTAGGAAGTGTTCTAATTTCATTCTTTTACATGTACCTGTCCAGTTTTCCCAGCACCACATTTTTTTCATTATTTTATTTTATTTATTTTTAAATTTATTTTTGGCTGCATTGGGTCTTCGTTGCTGCGCATAGGCTTTCTCCAGTTGTGGCGAGTTGGGGTTTCTCTTCATTGTGGTGCACGACCTTCTCATTGCAGTGGCTTCTCTTGTTGTGGAGCATGGGCTCTAGGTAAGCAGGCTTCAGTAGTTGTGGCTTGTGGGCTCAGTAACTGTGGCTCATGGGCTCTAGAGCTCAATCTCAGTAGTTGTGGCACATGGGCTTAGTTGCTCCACAGCATGTGGGATCCTCCCAGACCAGGGCTCGAATCCATGTCCCCTGAATTGGCAGGCAGATTCTTAACCACTGCACCACCAGGGAAGTCCACAGAACCACTTATTGAAGAGGCTATCTTTTCTCCAATGTATATTCTTGCCTCTTTTGTCAAACATAAGGTGACCATATGTGCGTGGGTTTATGTCTGGGCTTTCTAACCTGTTCCATTGATCTATATTTCTGTTTTTGTGCCACTACCATACTGTCTTGATTACTGTAGCTTTGTAGTATAGTCTGAAGTCAGGGAGCCTGGATCCTCCAGCTCTGTTTTTCTTTCTCAAGATTGCTTTGGCTATTCAGGTCTTTCTGTTATCATTCAAATTGTAAAATTTTTTATTCTAGTTCTGTGAACAATGCCCTTGGTAGTTTGATGGGGATTGCAATGAATCTGTAGATTGCTTTGGGTAGTATAGTCACAATGGTAAATAGTCACATTTCACAATGTAGATTGCTTTGGGTAAATAGTCACATTTCACAATGTTGATTGCTTTGGGTAAATAGTCACATTTCACAATGTTGATTCTTCCAATCCAAGAACATAGTATATTTCTCTATCTGTTTGTGTCATCTTTGATTTATTTCACCAGTGTCTTATAGTTTTCTGCCTACAGGTCTTTTACCTCATAAGGTAGGTTTATTCCTAGGTATTTTATTCTTTTTGTTGCAATGGTAAATGGGAGTGTTTCCTTAATTTCTCTTTCACATTTTTCATTGTTAGTGTATAGGAAGGCAAGAGATATGTGTGCATTAATTTTGTATCCTGCTACTTCACCAAATTCATTGATTAGCTCTAATAGTTTTCTAGTAGCATGTTTAGGATTCTCTATGTATAGTATCATGTCATCTGCAAACAGTGACAGTTTTATTTCTTCTATTCCAATCTGGATTCCTTTATTTTCTTTTTCTTCTCTAATGGCCATGGCTAAAACTTCCTACGTTGAATAATAGTGGTGAGACTGGGAACCCCATGTCTTGTTCCCGATCTTGGAGGAAATGCTTTCTGTTTTTCACCATTGTAAATGATGTTGGCTGTGGGTTTGTCATATATGGCCTTTATTACGTTGAGATAGGTTGCCGCTTGCCCACTTTCTGGAGAGTTTTATCATAAATGGGTGTTGAATTTTGTCAAAAGCTTTTTCTATCTATTGAGATTATCATATGGTTTTTATCCTTCAATTTGTTAATATGGTGTATAACACTGATTGATTAGCATATATTGAAAAATCATGAGTTAAATCTGATTGATCATGGTGTCTGATCCTTTCAATGTATTGTTGGATTAAGTTTGCTACTATTTTGTTGAGGATTTTTGCATCTATGTTCCTCAGTGATATTGGCCTGTAGTTTTCTTTTTTTGTCACATCTTTGTCTGGTTTTGGTATCAGGGTGATGGTGACCTTGTAGAATGAGTTTGGGAGTGTTCCTCCCTCTGCTATATTTTGGAAGAGTTTGAGAAGGATAGGTATTAGCTCTTCTCTAAATGTTTGATAGAATTTGCCTGTGATGCCATCTGGTCCTGTGCTTTTTTTGTTGGAAGATTTTTAATCAAAGTTTCAATTTCAGTGCTTGTGATTGGTCTGTTTATATTTTCTATTTCTTCCTGGTTCAGTCTTAGCAGGTTGTGCTTTTCTAAGAATTTGTCCATGTCTTCCAGGTTGTCCATTTAATTGGCATATAGTTGCTTGTAGTAATCTCTCATGATGCTTGTATTTCTGCCGTGTCAGTGGTTACTTCTCCTTTTTCATTTCTAATTCTATTGATTTGAGTCTTCTCCCTTTTTTCTTGATACGTCTGGCTAATGGTTTATCAATTTTGTTTATCTTGTCAAAGAACCAGCTTTTAGATTTATTGCTCTTTGCTATTATTTCCTTCATTTTTTCCATTTATTTCTGATCGGATTTTTATGATTTATTTCCTACTGCTAATTTTGTGGTTTTTGTTGTTGTTCTTCTTTCTCTAATTGCTTCGGTTGTAAGGTTAGGTTGTTTGAGATTTTTCTTGTTTCATGAGGTAGGATTCTATTGCTATAAACTTCCCTCTTAGAATGGCTTTTGCTGCATCCCATAGATTTTAGGTCATCATGTTTTCATTGCCATTTATTTCTAGGTACTTTTTGATGTCTTCTTTGATTTCTTCAATGATCTCTTGGTTATTTAGTAGTGTATTGTTTAGCCTCCATGTGTTTGTATTTTTTCAGGGTTTTTTTTGTAATTGATATCTAGTCTTATAGCCTTGTGGTCGGAAAAGATACTTGATATGATTTCAATTTTCTTAAATTTACCAAGCCTTGATTTGTGACCCAAGTTATGATCTATCCTGGAGAATGTT
Source organism: Balaenoptera physalus (assembly GCF_965194825.1). NCBI lineage: Eukaryota > Metazoa > Chordata > Mammalia > Artiodactyla > Balaenopteridae > Balaenoptera > Balaenoptera physalus. Next base: position 53,843,785 of record NC_138903.1, on the reverse strand, counting down.
CCATGAGCACTTGAGGAGAAAGTGTATTCCGTTGTTTTTGGATGGAATGTCCTATAAATATCAATTAAGTCCATCTGGTCTAATGTGTCATTTAAAGCTTGTGTTTCCTTATTTATTTTCATTTTGGATGATCTGTCCATTGGTGAAAGTGGGTGGCAAACTCCCCCACTATTATTGTGTTACTGTCGATTTCCCCTTTTATGGCTGTTAGCATTTGCCTTATGTATTGAGGTGCTCCTATGTTGGTGCATAAATGTTTACAATTGTTATATCTACTTCTTGGATTGATCCGTTGATCATTATGTAGTGTCCTTCTTTGTCTCTTGTAATAGTCTTTATTTTAAAGTCTATTTTGTCTGATATGAGTATAGCTACTCCAGCTTTCTTTTGATTTCCATTTGCATGGAATAGCTTTTTCCATCCCCTCACTTTCCATCTGTACGTTTCCCTATGTCTGAAGTGGGTCTCTTGTAGACAGCATATATATGGGTCTTGGTTTTGTATCCATTCAGCCAGTGTGTGTCTTTTGGTTGGAGCATTTACTCCATTTACATTTAAGGTAATTATCAATATGTATGTTCCTTTTACCATTTTCTTAATTGTTTTGGGCCTGTTTTTGTAGATCTTTTCCTTCTTTTGTGTTTCCTGCCTAGAGAAGTTCCTTTAGCATTTGTTGTAAAGTTGGTTTGGTTGTACTGAATTCTCTTAACTTTTGCTTATCTGTAAAGTTTTTAATTTCTCCATCGAATCTGAATTAGATTCTTGCTGGGTAATCTTGGTTGTAGGTTTTTCCCTTTCATCCCTTTAAATATGTTCTGGCACTCTCTTCTGGCTTGCAGAGTTTCTGCTGAAAGATCAGCTGTTAACCTTATGGGGGTTCCCTTGTATGTTATTTGTTGTTTTTCCCTCGCTGCTTTTAATATTTTTTTCATTGTATTTAATTTTTGATAGTTTGATTAATATGTGTCTTTGCATGTTTCTCCTTGGATTTATCCTGTATGGGACTCTCTGCACTTCCTGGACTTGATTGACTATTTCCTTTCCCATATTAGGGAAGTTTTTAACTATAATCTCTTCAAATATTTTCTCAGTCCCTTTCTTTTTCTCTTCTTCTTCTGGGACCCCTATAATTCGAATGTTGGTGTGTTTAATATTGTCCCAGAAGTCTCTGAGACTGTCTTCAATTCTTTTCATTCTTTTTTCTTTATTCTGCTCTGTTTTAGTTATTTCCACTATTTTATCTTCCAGGTCACTTATCTGTTCTTCTACCTTAGTTATACTGCTATTGTTCCCTTCTAGAGAATTTTTAATTTTATTTATTATGCTGTTCATGATTGTTTGTTTCCTCTTTAGTTCTTCTAGGTGCTTGTTAAATGTTTCTTTTATTTTCTCCATTCTATTTCCAAGTTTTTGGATCATCTTTACTATCATTACTCTGAATTCTTTTTTAGGTAGACTGCTTATTTCCTCTTCATTTGTTTGGTCTGGTGGGTTTTTACCTTGCTCCTTCATCTGCTGTGTCTTTCTCTGTCTTCTCATTTTGCATAACTTACTGTGTTTGGGGTCTTGTTTTCGCAACCTGCAGGTTCTTTGTTCCCATTGTTTTTGTTGTCTGCCCCCAGTGGTGTTCTGCAGGCTTCCTCGTGGAGGGTACTGGTGCCTGTGTTCTGGTGCATGAGGCTGGCTCTTGTCTTTCTGTTGTCCATGACCATGTCCGGTGGTGTGTTTTGAGGTGTCTGTTACCTTACTATGATTTTAGGCAGCCTCTCCTCTAATGGTTGGGGTTGTTTTCCTGTCTTGCTAGTTGTTTGGCATAGGGTGTCCAGCACTGTAGCGTGCTGGTCGTTGAGTGGAACTGCATCTTAGCATTGAGATGGAGATCTCTGGGAGAACTTTCACCATCTGATATTACGTGGAGCCAGGAGGTCTCTGATGGATCAATGTCCTGAACGTGGCTCTCCCACCTCAGAGACACAGACCTGACACCCGCCTGGAGCACCAAGACCCTTTCAGCCACATGGCTCAGAATAAAATGGAGAAGAGAAAGAAAAAAAGAAAAGAAAATAAAGTTATTAAAATAAAGAATAAAAAACATTAAAAATAAAAAAATTAAAAGTATTAAAGAACAGATGAAAAAAAAAAGAAAGAAAGAAGAGAGCAACCAAACCAAAAAAGAAATCCACCAATGATAACAAGCACTAAAAACTATACTGAAAAAGCAAAAAACAAAAAAACAGACAGAGAGAACCCTAGGAAAAATGGTAAAAGCAAAGCTATACAGACAAAATCACAAAGAAGCATACACATACACACTCACATAAAGAGAAAAGGAAATATATGTATATATATCTGTATATAAACAAAAGGAAGAGAGCAACCAAATCAATAAAGAAATCTACCAATGATAAGAAACTCTAAATACTAAACTAAGATAAACATAAAACCGGAAACAAATTAGATACAGAAAGCAAACCCCAATTCTACAGTTGCTACCAAAGTCCACGGCCTCAATTTTGGGATGATTCATTGTCTATTCAGGTATTCCACAGATGCAGGGTATATCAAATTGATTGTGGAGAGTTAGTCCAGTGCTCCTGAGGCTGCTGGGAGAAATTTCCCTTTCTCTTCTGTGTTCTCACAGCTCCTGGGGTTCAGCTTTAGATTTCTCCCAGCCTCTGCGTGTAGATCACCTGAGGGCGTTTGTTCTTTGCTCAGACAGGATGGGGTTAAAGTAGCAGCTGATTAGGGGGCTCTGGCTCACTCAGGCCGGGGGGAGAGTGGGATACATAATGTGGGGCGAGCCTGTGCTGGCAGAGGCTGGCGTGATGTTGCGACAGCCTGAGGTGCATTGTGTTTTCTCCTGGGGAAGTTGTCCCTGGATCACGGGACCCTGGCAGTGACAGGCTACACATAGTCCTGGGAGGGGAGGTGTGTACAGTGACCTGTGCTTACACACAGACTTCTTGGTAGCTGCAGCAGCAGCCTTAGCATTTCATGCCCGCCTCTGGTTTTCACGCTGATTGCAGTGGCTCACACCCGTCTCTGGCACTTGTTTAGGTGGTGTTCTGGATCCCCTTTCCTTGCGCACTCTGAAACAATGGTCTCTTGCCTCTTAGGCAGTTCCGGACTTTTTCCCAAACTCCCTCTCGGCTAGCTGTGGCATACTAGCCCCCTTCAGGCTATGTTCACACAGCCAACCCCAGTCCTCTCCCTGGGATCTGACCTCCGAAGCTGGAGCCTCACCTCCCAGTCCCCACCTGCCCTGGTCGGGTGAGCAGACAAGCCTCTCAGGCTGGTGAGTGCTGGACGGCACTGATCCTCTGTGTGGGAATCTCTCTGCTTTGCCCTCTGCACCCCTTTTGTTGCTCTCTCCTTTGTAGCTCCAAAGCTTCCCCCCGCCACCCCCCATCTCCGCCAGCGAAGGGGCTTCCTAGTGTGTGGAAACTTTTCCTCCTTCACAGCTCCCTCCCAGAGGTGCAGGTCCCATCCCTATTCTTTTGTCTCTGGTGTTTCTTTTTTCTTTTGCCATACCCAGGTACGTGGGGAGTTTCTTGCCTTTTGGGAAGTCTGAAGTCTTATGCCAGCTTTCAGTAGGTGTTCTGTAGGAGTTGTTCCACATGTCGATGTATTCCTGATGTATTTATGGGGAGGAAGGTGATCTGCATGTCTTACTCCTCTGCCATTTTAAAGGTCTCCCCCCTGCCAGTTTTTTAAGGAGCTTTCCTGGAAGCTCCCATCCAAGACCTTCCACTGTCCTCTTATTTGACAAATCTTAGCAAAGGAAGCTAGACAAATTCATACTCAAAAAGAAGGGAAAATGGGTTTTTGATAGGTAACTTTTCTCTATACTACAACTGTTAAGAGTGAGAAACAAGCCTTTTACAGTAGTCCATAGCTCTGCCTCCTCAGCCCATCTTCCTTCTGGGAACCCTGGGAAGGGAGCTTCTATCATTTGTTTGGAAGAATGTAGTGAGGTTTAAGAAGGGAGAGGGAAATCACAAGTGCCTATAGGAGCTTGGTTGGTAAGTTGCATGGCTAACTACTAGAGCTGCTCTGCTTTCTGTATTAAATGTCTCATATGACACACCAAACACACAGGATTGCTGGCCAATCCAGCGCAGTTCCATGTGCCTGTTGGACCAGAAACTTAATGTCACACTGCCTCCACATAGATCACTCAGGAAGCTGTTAACTAGGGAGCAAACCTTCCCCCTTTCCTGAAAACATGTACCACCATTACATCAGCTTGCCATGGGGCTAGCCCCCTTATTAACCCCTAAAAGAACCCCTCTCAGCAGCACTTGACAAAGTTGACTATTCTTTCATCATTGAAACGCTGTCTTCCTTGGTTTCCAGGACACCATACTCTTCTGGTTTCATTCCTACCTCACTGACTGCTCCTTCTCAGACTCCTCTGCTCTTTACTCCTCATTTCCCCATGCTCTAAATTTTGGAAGGCTCAGTCCTTGGACCTCTTCTCTTCTCCATTTGTATTCCCTTCTTTGGTGAATTCCTCATCTAGGCTCATGGATTTAAATTGCATTTGTACATTAATAACTCCAAATTTATATCTCCAGCCTGGCCTCCCTGGACACATCTAACTGCCTATTCAACGTTTCCTCTTGGATATCTAATAGGCATTTCACACTTAATATGTCCCAAATTGATCTCTTGATATAAAACCCCATATCTGCTTCTTTTGCACTCTTCTCCACCTCAGTTAATAGTAACTCCCAACTACTTTCTTCTAGATGCTCAGACCAAAATCCTTGATGACTCATTTTCTCTCACATCCCACATCCAATTTGTCAGGAAATCCTGTTAGCTCTACCTTCAAAATTCATGTAGAATCGATTACTTCTCCCTATTTCCCATGTTACCACGCTAGTCTAAACCACCATCGTCTCTCACTATAACTACATTATTCTTCTTGCTGTTCTCTCTATTTCCTCCCTTAACCCCCTACAGTCAATTCTCTACACGGCAGCCAGTGTGAGCTTGTTAAAACTTAAGTCAAATCATGTCACATGTCACTCCTCTGCTCAACATTCTTCATTTGTCTCCATCTCACTTAGAGTAAAAGCCTAATTCTCACAATAATCTATTAGACTGTACATGATCAGGCCCCCATTACCCCCATGACCTCATTTCCCACCACAGGCTCCCATTGCTTTCTCCACTCCAGTTACACTGCCCTTTCCTCTCCTATTAAGAACCACCAGGCCTACTCCAGTCATAGGCCTTGCTTGATGTTCCTTTTACCTGGAACACTCTGACTTCAGATGTCTGCATTGCTTTCTCACTCCAATCAGGTCTGGTTCACATGTCTTCTTAGTGAGATTGTCACTGGCTATCCTTTAAAAAGTGCATACTTGCTACTCCCATCCTCCTCTTTGCTTTTTTTTCCCAAACAGCAGTTTTAACCATCTGACATACCATAAATTTTATTTATTTATTTATACTTGTTATCTGTCTCTTCCTGCTAGAATATAAGTTCCATGAAGGCAAGGATTTTTGACTGTTTCATTGACCAAAATATCCCCAATGCCAGGAACAGGAAGTGCCTAGCACATAGAAGGTACCAAATAAATATTCTTTGAATAAATAAGTGATAAGAATTCCTCTCCCCCACTGCCTCCTTATATTGCTTTCCCTCTCCCCAAGAATATAATACAGACCTAAACTTCCTGAGAAGACAAAGCAGCAGGCTCACAGAAGAATCACACCGCAAAAGGAGAGAAAGAGTGATGGAAAATAAGCAAGTGGTCTTATGCCTACCTGTATTTCATTTGTCTGGCTGCCAAGGTTTCATGAGGCTCTTTCAATGTATGCTCTGGGCTTTGGGGACTAGGATATTTTCATTGCTCCTATCACAAATTTCCCCCATCCTAGGCCCCCTTTTCCTCCTGTCCATCCTGGATATTAGACACCAAACACCTTGCTTTGTGACAGGCTCAGATTCCTCACAGGAGCAAAGTGACAGGCACACCTAGCTATTGGTAGAGACTAAAGTTTGTGTGGGGCTATTCAGTGTATAAGTGTGGGTGTGTATGTGTGTGTGTATTTGTATGTGTCTGACTACATATAGTCTGCATCATATCTGTACCCACTATGTATGAGTGTCAATTCATGTGGTCTACAATAGATCTGTCGAGGTCTTTCACCATCCTTAGAGATCCTTACTACAATCTTTTCAACCCTACCCTCTACCTCCACCCCACAGTTAATCACCATCATCAGAGCTAACATGTGCCAGGATCTGTGCTAAAGACTTCATGTGTAATCACTAGTTTACTCCTCAGAGCAACTTTCTGATATAGATACTATTAGTATTCTTGTTCTCCAGATGAGGAAACTGAGATCCAAAGAGAAAAAGTAACTAGTTCAAGTGTGTATCTTGCTTCCAGCCAATGTTGGTTTAGGAAAACATATTTCAAACTGTTCTGACTGGGACCCACATTAAAAATATATATATTCAACATCACAACTAACAAACAAAATTGAAACAAACTTTTCATAGAATAATACCCTTATTATTTGTCATGTAGTCTGATATTTTCTCTTCAGTTAAAAAAAAAAAAAGCTATTCGGGACACACCTAATTGATTTTATTACCCAAATGGTCCACTTTAGTTCATTAAAACCTTGCAATCTACCCTTTGAAAATCCGTGCTTTAGGGTGGTGTCCCCTTTCAAGGCTATTTGCATTTCTCAGAGACCTCCAAAATGTCTCCAGTTCCAAAGGGGTGTCATTCTGATCACAGAGTGTGAAGAATCAAGAGGAGCATTGGTTGGGGGGAGATGGAGACACCCCTAGTATGCCTTAGAGTGCCCAGTGAAAGTTGGACCCCGCATGGGTTCGGAATCTGCCCTTCTCTGAACCCATGCACTTTTTTTTATCCCTTATCTGAACATCAATTCATTCAACAAACATTTTCTGAGCCCTCAACAGTAAGTGCTCTGCCAGAGGCTGTGGGGAAGCAAAATTATGTGGAGGAGACAAGCTAATAAACATCTAACTACGTAAAACAATCAGTAGCAAGTGACAGAAAAAGGGTGCCAGTAAAATGTCGTGAGCATGCAGAGAAAGAGAGATGGATTTCAACTTGGGTTTAAGCTTCATAGAAGAGATGGCTTTTGGACCAGGCCTGGAAAGATGGCTAAGACTTAAACAAGCAGAAATAGGGGAAAGATTTCTCAGACGATATATTTTTTTAAAAGCATGTGAGCTGGAAAATGTAGATATGTAGAGAGACTAAAGAGTATTTAGAAGAAGATTTAGGGCCAAGTTATAGAGAACTGTTAATATCTTGCTAAATAGTTTGAACTTCATCTTAAAAATGTTTCATCAGAGGAGGATCAAGTAATGCTTTAGGGTTCTAACTCTGGCAGCAGTGTGAGAATGGTTTGGAAGGCAGCAAAAATGGAGATATGTTGGCACTTAGGCAGCTGATATGATGGTCAGGAGAGAAATAAATGAAGGCCTGACCTGAAGCAGCTGTTATAAGTATGGGAAGGAGGGGATACAGAGGAAGTGCCGTAGGGGCAGAGGCAACAGGACTTGGCAACTAATTATATGTATGTATGTAGAGGTGATGCCTTCTCTCTTCCTTCCTGGTTTGCCCTTCACCCCAGGGCTTCCACAGAAGCCTGATGAACTCTGTGAATCCACCCATACCAGAAAGAGGAAACATGGGTATGGGTGGGTGGCTCCTGCTGGGTATCAGGTGAGGAAAAGAGACAGTTCATCATAGGCAAGCCAGGAGGCCAGGCTGGATGGAGTCACCTCATCGTGTTGCCATAGCATTTCAGAAGATCATAGAACTTTAGAGCCAGAAAGGGACCTTAGGATCCTGCTGTGAGGATGTCCTGCTGTGAAGAGGACCCAGATGAGGATGGAGTCTAGCAAGGAAGGAGACGTTAGGAAAAGTCTTAACCTTGATCTTTTAAGCTCACCTCTTTCCCCTTCCTCCTCGTTTTCTTTCTCCCCCTCCTCCTCCTCCCTCTTCTTCTTCCCCTTTTCTCCTTCCTCCTCATCCACCACTGCTTCCTCCTCTTCCTTCTTTACCCTTCTTGTTCTCCCTCCATCACTTCCTCCTTTTACCTCTCCTCTTCATTCTCTTCCTTTCCTACTTATCCTCTTCATCTTCCTCCTCTTCTTTTTCTCCTCCTATTTCTCCCTCCTTTTCTTCTCCCCCTGACCCTCCTCAGCACCTTCACTAACAAAACAAGTTTCCCTTGGAGTTCAGGAGACAGAACTTGGAACCTGAGAGGTGACTCAAGTCATCCAGGTTGATGGGGGTGGTGGAGCAGGTCCTATTGAAGGAACCTTACCTTCCATTAAATGGACACCTTGCTGTCTTTCTTTATAATGCTTTTCCTGGTGAAGCACTCCTCTGGCTGGAAGAGTCTCTTCTTGTCCTTTTATCACCCCCGTGGAGAATGGTTTAGCAGGCCTGTTGAAGAGAACGTTTAGTAGTTTCCTCAAAGAAGCTCTCAGTGGGAACTGGGGCTGGAGGCCATGGCTCTTGCTTCTTTGCTCTTTCTATTGGCCTCTCACTTCTATAAGTGTGGTCCATGGGCCAGCAGTATCTGTATCACCTAGTAGTCTGTTAGAAATGCAGAACCTCATCTCACACCCCAGACCTAACTGAAACAGAATATTCATTTAGAACATCCATGAATATTAAAATTTGAAAAGCACTGCTCTGCATGGACTACATCCCTCCACAGACACAGCCATTCCTACAGCATACCAATATGAATTTGCCTGGAACTATGGAGAGGTAGAGAAGCTAAAGGTCAGAGAGCTCTAGAGGGCAGGCCTCTGAAGGACCCTCTCTACGCTCTATAAAAGCACAGGTCAAAAAGCATTAAGAGACTCTAACAACACCATTTGACAGATGAAAAGACTGAGTGGCTTGCCCAAGGTCACACAGTAACTCAGCACTCATCCGACTCCCAGTCCAGTGCTGTTTTCATCTTGGCTCACTGACTTCTTTGCATGGTTCTCTAACACAGCCTTCCACGGATGGAAGAGTCATTCTACAGCATTTCTGGCAGGTAGTCTTCCAGACTCTACTTGTATGCCTTCAATCATTGGAAGTTCATCACTTCATAAGTTTGGACATTAACATGTGAGTTTGGCTTGCCAGAGAATCTTTGAGCAGATACATATTGTTCATGAGCTTTGCAAGGTCCTGAATCCACCCAAGTTTTTAAGAAATACCTCTGTTCAGATGGGGATTAATTCTACTCATCCAATTGTAACTCCTCATGCAGTTATTTCAGTTCCTGCCTTTGTACTAAAAATGACTAGTGGACTGGAAAGCAAATTCCTTAGATAAATAGGAAGTTGTTTGAGGCTGAAAGGCATGGCATGGGAGAAAGAGAAGAGGGAGACAAAGAGGAAAGAGGTGAGTGCTAGGAAAAGGGGATGGATGAGATGAACTTGAAGTCACTTCATTTATCCAAATTTGAGAGTAAAGAGCCCATGGAGAGCTTAGAGGAGGAGAGTAACTAATGGGTCTTTACCACAGAGGAAGGAACAGGCTTTTCATCTGGCTGGTCCCTGTGATCAAGCTAAAGTGGCCTTGGGGAAAGGCAGTTGGGCCAAGTACTCTTACATTCCAGGGTGATGCTTTTTGTAGCAACTCATTGAACCCTGTCCCTGGGCTCTGCCTGTTGAGACCTGAAGAAAGGCAAGTGTGGCCACTTCTTTCCCGCTCTTCCCTGGGCTGCTTGAAGCTACTTTAAGAGCTTACTTCAAGTGTCTCTGGGATCCACTGGGTCTCTTCACTGGCTTAGGTCTGCAAGGTCAGGGAGCTGCTTTGGGGAACTTAAGGATGAGGAATTACATTCCTAGGTAAGTGACTGTCTTATATGACGTTCCCACAGAAGAAATGGGAGTCCACATGTTCAGCAAACCTTCTTCCCCAAATCAGGAACCCTACCTGTTCTCAACATCTCTGACTATTAATTATGCATCCAAATACAGATGAAGATGTTTCCTATCCTTTTTTTAGCAAGGAAAATTACCTCAATGACTCCAACATAGTGACAGGAGTTTGGTCTAGAGCTGGTCTTTCCACACTTTAATGTGCATGTGAATCACTACGAATTTTGTAAAAATGCTGGTGCTAAGTCAGTAGGTCTGGAGTAGACCTGGGATTCTGCATGTCTAATAAGCTCCTAGGTGATGCTGATGCCACTGGTCTGAGGTCCACATTTTGAGTGGTATCAAGGGTATAGACGAGCTTTAAAATTTATCCAGTTTGATTTTTCTTCTCAAAGTCTAGGCCAGATTATATTTGGGTATATACCTATATACACCTTTCCTATTGCACTAACATCTTGCTTTAAATTCTTCCCTGTGCTAGCTTATTTGGCATGACATCTATCATGTTTATCATTTCTTCCTCTCCTGACTTCACAACTCTCAGCTCCTTGGAAGCACAAGCCATCTGCCTCTGCTACTGACTGTCCCTTCCTTTTTACTTTCATCTCTTGATATTCTGGCCCTGCCTGCTTCTCTGACATCATCTCTCACCACTGTCTTATGCTTCACTACATTCTGCCATGCTGACCTTTTTCTGCCCCTCACATATATCAGTCTCATTTCCAATTCTGGGCCTTTGCTTTTGTTGTCCCTTCCTGTTTGGAATGCTCTTCCCCCAGATCTTCGCATGGCTGGTTTCTTCTCATCATTCTGGTGTCAACTCAGATGTCATCTCCTCAGAAAGGCCTTTCTTGGCCACCTAGCTAAAACAGTGTCCTCCTTCCTCAGTTACCTTCTATTATATCACCCTGTTTATTACTTTCATAATAACTATTCCGTACCTAATATTACTTTATTGTTTTGGGGGTTCAACGTCTAAATATCTCCATTATAATATAAGCTTCTTGAGAATAGAGACCCAGTTTGTGTTGTTAACTGCTGCATCCCCAGTATCTAGAACAGAACTTGCCACATAGTATGTTCTTTAAGCATAATTCTTGGCTGACAGAGTGTCTTTCTGGACATTCCTCCTCACTCATTGAAGACTTTAGCTCCTGAACCATCACTTGTCTTCATCGTTCTCTGGTCTGTCTAACCTCAACATTCCTGTAGATGACCTACTCAACCCTGGCCTCACTTTCACCCCACCTCAGTCAGAAAACTCCTGTGATAACATCCTGCATCTTGTTATAGCAAGTAACTAAATGAATTGCCTCCAGAATCTCAATTTCAGGCATCTCCCTTCTGATCACTGTCCTGTTATTCCAGCTCACTTACTCTGGGGCCTCTACTCCAGCAATTCTTCCACATCATCAAGATCTCCAATTCACTGACCCCACCATCCCATTAACCTTACCCCATACTCATCACCCCTTCTCATGTCCTCTTTTCCCCTTCTGTCCAGCTTAGATTCCCTGGTCCATTGTTGTGACCACTCCCTTGAAAATACTTTCAACATTATTTCCCATTTCTTTTCCCATTGTGTGTTCCTGGAAAATCTACCCCAGATTTCACCCAACCAGCTATCTTTTCTATACCTGTGCTTGAGCAGCAAAATAGACTGAGTAAAAGTCCCACAGTTGAGCTGATTGACTTTGCTTTACCACAAGCCTCAATTGGGCACTCAACACTTCCTGAAAACTCTACTACATGTCCCTAATATGTTTACTTTTTCACTTTCTTGTCTTAGAGAGAGTGGTTTTCAACTTTAGTTGCATATTAGAATCATCTAGGGATCTTATAAAAATACTGATGCCCAGGATATACCTCATTTCAATTAAGTCATAATCCCTGAAGGTGAGATCTAGATAGCAGTGTTTTTTAAAGCTCCCCCTGTGATTCCAGTGTGTAGCCAATGTTGAGAACCATTGCTCTTAGAGGACTATTTCATAGTTGCTTCTCTCTCCTATAACTTCCAACGATTCCTCCTTCCATACCCCTCTCTCAGATTCATATCTTCTCTTCATTCACCAAATATACAGGCCCAGCAGCACCTGCACCGTTGCCCATTTTCTTTGTCTTCCTTCTTGTTAGAGTACAGGAAGTGGCTCTGTTCCTATCAAGAGAAAGTATCATCTCTTATGCTCTGGATCCTTCCCTATCACCTTCTCGAAGACTTTGCTCCTGCAAGTAACTCTTCTGCTGCACCTGTGCTTCTCAGACTTTAACGTACATGCAAATAACCTGGGGATCTAGTTAAATGCAGGTTATGATTCAGTAGCTCTGAGTTGGGGCCTGAGGTTCTGTGTTTGTAACGTGTCCAGGTGATGATAATGCTGTTGGTCTGTGGACCATGCTTCAAGTAGCAAGGTCCTATATTATCAGCCTTTCCTTCTCATTCCCATCATAATATAAGCATGCTCTTAAACTCTTGTTTAAATTGAAAAAAAAGAACAACTTCCTTGACCTCATATACCTGTCCAAATGTTCCCTATTTCTTATTCCCTTCAGAGCAAAATTTTTCAAAGAGTTATCTATACTCTTTTCCACTTCTTTACCTTCATTAACTCTTTTTTCCTTCGTTCACTCCTCAACTCACTCCAGTATGACTTCTGTTACCCTCATGTTAATGAAACTACTCTTGTCAAGGCCAATGACTGTGACTATGTTACCAATACAATGGTCATATCTCTATCATCATCCATTCAACTTAGTGTCATTTCTCAAAACTTTTTTCACCTGAATGAGATTTCTTCTGGTTTTCTTTCTACCTTACTGACCACTACTTCTCAGTCTCCATTTTTGACTCCTCCCTCTACTCAACTTTAGTCTAATTGTCGGAGAGCCTCAAGACTCGGTCCAGGACCCTTTTCTACCTACACTCTCTCTCTAGATAATCTCATCCCATCTACATGAGGATGACTCCAAAATGTATATCTCCTGATAGATCTTCACGCCTGAGCTCTAGGCTTGTGTATCCAATTGTCTTTCTGACATCTCCTCTAATAATATGACTAAAGTACAGCTCACACTTACTACATCCAGAATAGAAGTCTTGATTTCCTTCCCTCCTCAAATCTGTGCTTCTTCCAGTCTTCTCACATCAGCAAATGGTACTACCATCTACCCAATTGTTCAAGCCAAAAAACTAGAGTCATCCTTAATTCCTCCTTCCTTTCCCTCACACTCTACATACAACCCATCACCAAGTTCTGTTGTTTCTACCTCTAAAATATATCTCAAATATTTTTACCTCTGTTCATCATCTTCACAGCCTTTCCATCCCAAGTTATATCATTTCTCTCCTGGATGACTACAACAGCTTCAACCTCTTGTCCCTCTTTCAATTTGTTTATCATATAACAACCTGAGTGCTCTTTTACAAATGTAAATCAGACCAACTCATTCTCTTGCTTAAAACCCCTCAACTCCCTCTGCTCTCTCCCTGTTGTTCTCAAAATAAAATACAAACACTCTACTATAATTTTCAAGGCTTTATATGACATGTTTCTACCAAATATGTCTCCTACAACTCTTCTACCTTCTCTCTACCATTTCAGCCTCACTGGGTTTCCAATTCCTGGGACACTCTAAGCCTATTCAATCCTTCGGACTTTTGGACTTTCGGTTTTCTGTGCCTGGAATACTTCCCCACTACCTCTTTACATGGTTGGCTCACTTTAAGCCTATAGGCCTCAACTTAAATGTCATCTCCTTGAAGAGGCCTTCTTTATCTAAATTCTCCCTTTCCCCACAGTTACTCTCTATTCTTTCACTTTCTTTCTTTCAGAGCATTTATCACCATCTGTATTAGCATATTTATTTACCTCATTTACTTGTTTATTGGATAGAAGTGAAGGCATGGATGGTGTCTGTCTTGTTCGTTATTATATAATCAGTGCTTAACACACTATGCCTGGCACATAGTACACACACGTTTATTGAATTTACAAATGAGTAAATAAGAATACGTAGTGATATATGTACCTAATATCATTTTGTCAAGATAACATAGGTTATAATGTGGATATTAGCATTAGTCTCTCAATACTAGCATTATAGTAGTTGTATACTTTTAATTTTTATCCTTTTTCACTGCTGCATTCCACTCACTCAAGAATCAAAGGTCTGAGTCTCATTCCAGCTCAGCCGCTAAATTACTCTGTGACTTTGGGAATCCCATTTACTCCTGGGGGCTATATGTTATTGTCTGTAAAATGAGAATGTTGAAGGAGATAATCTTGAAGATCTTTGCCAACTTTGATATCCATTGATAAGTGATTGTTTAACATTATTAGGTAAATGACAATTACTGTGTTCATTAAATAATTGGGAAACCTGAGATACAGAGAAACTGGTCCCTTGCCCCAGGTTACCCAACTGTAGTGAATTCAGTTCTTTACTCAACTCTGCCCAAAGCCACAGCCACAGCAGGTGGAGACCAGCTTGGGTTGGTGCCTCTGCCCTCAGAAGCCTGCTTCTGGGCTCCTTGAATCAAAATGGACTCAAATAAAGAGAATGTACTAGTCTGGAGACATACCTAAGATTGTCTCTCTCCTCATGCTGCTCATGGCTGAAAAGAGGACAGCATTTGGCACTTGTCCACTGAGAGCTGATGCCAGGCTAAATACCAATTAGGCTTCTGAGAGATGACAGGGTTTCAAGGGAGAGGTCTGGGGCACAGAGATTGTGGAAACTCTTTTTCCATATTTCTATTAACCTGTTCTGAATGCTTACTGGTTGCTAGGCCTTGTGCTAAGTGCTTTCTTTCCATGGACAAATTTATCAAATCTTCAAAACAATCTTGTGAAGTAGACAATATTATTACCCCTATTTCACAGATAAGAAAACTATCAAGATGCAGAACATTAAATACCTGCCTAAGTACCAAAGTCAATAAAATTCAAGCAGTTCTGGCCCCAGATCTTATACTCTTACCTTCTACATTATAACACCTCTAACTGCTCATATGTTTTAGGCAAATAGGTACTCCAGACATAATGGATTCAATAGTGTCTATGCCTATGCGATCAACATCTGTTCTTCTACAAGAGTCTCTAGGCACATACATTAACACTGGAATGTTTGCCCTCAGATCCATTCTCCATTCTTCTCCTGCAAACTAAATTTTTTATGCTCCCTTGTTGTCTCACTTATTTTGTCCAATGGGAGACGCCTGTGGGAGATTAGTGGGCAGGAGGAGGGAAGAAGCTAGGGTGTTTCCTTCACCTCCGGCTTCAGAGAGGTATATTCTGGAAGTGGCTGCTTCTCCTCAATGACTCCAGCTTCTGTTGGACAGTTCCTCCAATCATGGCATCTGCACCATCAGGCCACCCACCCCATGCTTTTAGCTTCAATTTAGCACCAGTTTCTCGGTTCTGGCAACTTTACCTTTTCCCATTAACCATCTAGCTCTAGGAGTGGTAGCAGTTTTCTGTGGTTGCTAAATGCTGGCTTGCCTCACCATCCCCTATTTGGCTTCTTTGTTTTGACAATGTGTTATGTTCCCTGTATTAAATGCTCTCTCTTTAAAAGATCTAGAGTGGCTTCTGTTTTCCTGACTGGATCATGATTGATATAGACAACTTCTATAATCCCAGGGCTTCTCACTATCACATAAATTGGTTTATATTCCTCAGAGCATATATCACAACCTTTAATTATCTTGTTTGTATACTTATTTTTTGTTTATTTCTTCTCCACTTTAAGTACATTTTAAAGTCCATGAGAAACTTTGTCTTGTATCTTGAGTAGCTATTCCAATGCCTGGCACATAGGACCTCAATAATATTGTTTAATGAATGTATCCATTAAAAGACAATCCAGGTTTTATTGGATATCACCTATGTGCCAGTCACTGTTGTAGGAGATAGCAAGGTTAGTAATTCATTGCCCCCAGTTTTAAAAAAAACAACTTATATTTCCACTTAAGTGACAATAAATAGAAAAGTGTATACATGACCAATGTATTAATTTGTCAGGGCTGCCATAACAAAGTACCACAGACTGGGTGGCTTAAACAACATAAATTTATTTTCTCACAACTCTGAAGGCTAGAAAGTCCAAGATCAAGGTGGTCTCTTCCGAGGCCTCTTTCCTTGTCTTGTAAATGGCTGTCTTCTCCTTTGTCTTCACATGGTCTTCCCTCTATACCAACCTGTGTCCAAATTTTCTCTTCATATAAGGACACCAGACATATTGGATTAGAGCCTACCTTAATGACCTTATTTTTACTTAATTACCTCTTTAAAGACCATGTCTCCAAATATAGTCACATTCTGAGGCATTGGGATTTGGACTTCAACATACAAATTTGGGAGGGGGCACAATTCAGCCTATAACAACAAGTAAAAGATCATTTTCAGTTGAGAAAGCTAAATGGTGGTGCTACAGAAGTTAGATGAAAGATGATAAAATCAGGTTTTAGAGTATTCCAGGAAAGCTTTCTAGAGGCTGTGTGCTTAGTGCCAGGTCTTAAAGAGATCTTAAAGAGTCATGACAGCTTGAATGGGCTGGTTGGCAGGGGAGGCGCATCCAAGAGGCTCAGTGTGAATGAAGGCCCCAAGGTGAGAAAGTGAGGAGACACTGTAGAATTTCTGATTACTGAACCATCAGACTTGGGAGGAAGTTGAAAGGTCACCCAGGCTAAGTTCCCATTTGATTCAGGAATCCCTTGCCAAAGGACAATTCACCTTCTGCTTATACCCCTCCCAGGACAGGGTGCTCATTAAGGCAGCTGCTTTGATATTTGGCCAGCTGTTTCGCCAAAACAATGGCTTGGATGAAGAGGGGAGAGTTTGCTAGGAAGTAGAGGACAATAAGGTGGTGTGTGGGGCCAGTGATATCTTCATACCATTCACCTTCAGGCACTTCTTTCTGATGTCATATTTTAATTCCTTCTTGCTGTAGCTGCAACCTCTGTTTTTGTAATCCCTTTCTTGCCTGAACTTCCCTGTGGGTCAGGAGCATTGGATTCTTGTCCTGTTTGGTTGTGCTACCATGGGCAAATATCTTTCAGTCTCAGGGCTTCAATGTTCATGTCTGTAATAGGGGACTAATTAATTAACACTCCCTGTCATGTCTTCCTCACAAGGTTATTGTAAGACTATATGCAATGATAATGGGTGTGAATGTGACCAACAGTATCAACTCCCAGCAGACACAAAGAGGCCAGCCTGGGTTGAATTGCCCAGAGTTAGAGGCATCATGAAGAGGTGGGTGGTTTCTCCGTTTGCCTGTTTTGCTGATGTTCATTTGACTTATTCTCAGCAAAATAAGCAAGTGGAAAATTCATTCATCAACAAGCTACCTTTTATATTCCTGAGGGTGTGAGGAAGAATCCTGAGGGGGTGTGTGTGTGTGTGTGTGTGTGTATGAATGATAGCAAAAAGAAGCCTGGAAAGCAGCAGAGGGTAAAGTTGAGACTTTATCTTTTTTATGTGACCTTAGATAGGTCTCCTCCATCATTTATTTATTTATTTATCTGTAAGATGGAGATACTAATGCCTGCCTCCACAAGGTTGTTCTGAGAAGTGAAAGTGATAATGAGGATGAAATCCCCAAGAGAGTAGCACTAGGAGAGAAGACCCCAGGGGACTATGTAGAGGGAGTGCTGGAGGGAGGGAAGCGGGAGAGTGCTGGCATAGCTCCACTGGGGCAGGATCTTATTATTTAAAAGGCTGGCCCAACACCTCTGGCAACTTTGGAAAGGACTTTTGCTGACTCGACACAATTGGAGAGCCCCACAATAAACAGCATCTAACTCCAGCGCAGCCGGAGGCAGGCAGAGGTGGCAGCTGCCTTCTCCTGGGCGGAGGTTATTCACCCACATCCTCTCCCTGCACCCCACCTCCCAGATCTCAAGCCTCAGCAGGGGACAAAGGCAGTCGGTGGGGAACCCCCCTCCCACGTTTCCCCAGGCCAAGCACCTCGGGAGCTGCGGGGCAGAAAGGCAGAGCCTGCCTGCAGGGATGGAACAACCTGAATGAAGGCGAGATCCGCAGCGGAGGGGATTAGGCTGTAGGGCTGTGAAGGAGGCAGGAGGCGAGGGGGAGGGGGCGCTGGGGCTTTCGCTTGCTGCAGCCCTGCCAGCCCAGCCAGCCCGAGACAACCCGCGCCAGCCACCGGGGCCTTGGAGAAGCCGGACTTCATTAGCACCATGCAGTGGATAAGGGGTGGATCGGGAATGGTGAGTGCACATAACCGCAGCTTCCCCAGCTTGAGCTTCAGTCCCCTAGCCCCACCCCCAGCTCCTTCACCAGCCGCCAGGCAGTGAGCCCCCTAGTCTCTGCCCACCGCCCTCTCCGCTGTCCTTGAGATACCAGCAAGCTTGCTGTGGCCATTTTAGGAGCCCTTGCTTGCCTGCCTGCGAGGAAAGCCCCCTCCCTTCTCCGTCCCCGTTCTTACCACCCCCGAGTGGGGGGGTCACCTGGAAGACCGGAGAGGCAAGGGGGCTGGTAGAGGGGCTCTCTGGGAGCAGTTAGTCTCGCAGGAGGGTGGGGGGATTGGGGGGTATGGCACGGGGTTGGGAGGGAGGGGGTAGTCACAAAGCCTGGGATTGTGGAGGGGGCAGTATGGGAGAGCTGCGTGTATCCCCTTCCTGGGACGAGCCAGAGAGCCATTCTCAGGGAAGCTGCTTGGGGGAGTCCTGAAGCCCTTCCTTGCCTGGGCTGGGGTCACCCTGTCCACACTTGGGGCTTTGTCAAGGAGAGACAGCTACAGAAACTGCCATCCTGGAAATGGATCTGAGCCCCAGTTAGGAGAGCTCTGTCCCCCCCCATCCAAGGAGTGTGTGCTTGTGTGTGTGTTTAGTATCATCCTCCAACAGTTCATTGTATGCCATGATGCTCCGTTCTCCACCTGGAGACCTTGGAATGACTTCCTTTGCAGAGAGGAAGTGGTGGCTGCATCTTGATGCCTCTCTGACTCAGCCAGGGGTAGCTCAAGTCTGGTCAGGGACTCTGGGGCATGGGAGGCCACCATGCCTTTGTCCTCAGCTGGGAGGCATGGGCAAGAGGGTCTTGGAGGGCAGTTGGGTTGGGTCAGCAGGCACTGATGGCAATGCCAGCCCACACTTCTGCACTGCCACCAATAACTTACAGCTGAAGCTGTTGGGCAAAAATTGATCTTTAACTCCTTTTTTTGCTCCCGTTCTGGAAAGGAGGAGGGAACCTCGTGTGGGCTAGGACTGTATTCAGAGGAGTTGTCCTCTTCCCTTCCTTGCAGTTTCCTTAGAGCTCTGTTTCAGTGGTTCTTGAAGTCATTCAGTTTGTATTTGCCAGGGCTTCAAGAGACTCTTCTCAGATCTCCCTCTTTCCCTGGGGTCCCATAAAGCTATTTAAAATGTTTGTAGGACCAGAAAACCATAGAGCAGGAAAAGACCTTTAAATCCTTGTTGTCCATCCAGGAAAGTTGAGACCCAGAGAGTGGGAGAGACTTGCCCAGGACCACACAGCTCCATGAAGGCAAAACTGAGTCCAGCAAAGGAGTCTCCTGACTCTCTGTCACTGTCCCTCTCCACTGCTACACAGAATCATCAAATGGTGCTGATAAAGGCAGAAAGGAACAAAGAGTCATGATCTTGGTAAAGAACTTCCTTCATGATGAACTAATGCCATGAATTTTTCCTGAATAAAACCCATGACAGTCCTAGTATTTCTAGCAGCAGGGTCTAGGTGAGACCTCCTTCCTCTCCTAAATATATTGTAGTATAGGGGTCCAGAGCCACCCATTGACAACAGATTAAGGTAATGGAGAAATCTGAAGTTTTGCCAATTGTGTGTGAGAAAGGAGAGAGTAACAGAAAACTTGTGGAGACTATGTAATTAAAGATTGATGGAGAAATCTCATAATATTTTTAGGAGACTGAAGTAGTGAATATTATATGATGAAAGCGTTTATTTAACTATTTGCCAGAATTCAAGAGATGATAGGAGTAGTAAATTCTATTATAGCCTGGAAGGCAGGAAACTTCTAACCTTGGCCCTGCTGTTTAACAGGAGTGCTTGGAGCCTCAGTTTTCTCACCTATTAAATGAGGCTATTAATGATTACCAAAATTCCTTCCAGGTCTGAGATTCTCAGTTTCCTAGAAGTAAATGTTGGGTAAAATTTAACTAATGGTTCGTTATGAAAAAATAGGAGTATATATATAGCCACTGTTTTATAAAATGGCTAGTCAAAAGGTCATTGCTCCTTGTTCTTTCATTTGCAAAGCCCTTGAAATCCAGATTGAGCTCTTCATAACAGTGAGATTTCTTTGTTGAACATTTGACTACTGTAACTGATTGCAAGTGTCACATGTTACACAAAGGTCCTTGAACAGTAAAACATCAGTTGGCATTTTACAGAATAAACTCCATCTCAGTAGATAGTGTTAAAAAAAAACTGTGAGCTCACTTTTGATGGTAAATTGTTCAGTGTATTTACTCATAGCTTGTGTCTGCAATGGCAGTTTGTGCTGGGTTAGGCAGTATGCCTAGAGTGGAAAGAAAGCTGGTCTCAGAATCACAAGTCTGACATTGAGGGGCCTGGCTTTTACACTTCTCAGCTCTGAAACACTTGACAATTGTCAAACCTCTTCCATTCTCAGTATTCTCACCCATAAAATGGGGACAAAGTAACTTATCTCATAGGATCTATTGAGCTTGTTAATTAATTCAACAAAAACCTAGAGTCTACTATGAATTGACACTGATCTAGGTGCTGGGGGCAGCAGTGAACAAAAAGAAATTCTCTGCTCTCATGGATCTTACATTCTGAGGGTCAAGGGAGCTCACTAAACAATTACACAAATGACTACACAATATGTCAGGAGATGCTAAGCTCTAAGAAGAAAAAGAAAACCTGGTAAGAGAATAGAGAGAGATAGGGCTGGGATGATATATTAGATAAATCAGTCAGAGCCTCTCTGACTAAGGAACACTTGAGCAGAGATGTGAAGGAAGTGAAGGAACAAGGTCTGTGGGGATGTTTAGGTGAAGAGAGTGCTAGCCATAAGAAACAGCCAGAGAGAGAGAGCACAACTGGTTTGTTTAAGAAACACAAGGAGGCCAATGTCCTGGGGACATTTAATCTGAGTGAGATGGGTAGTTTTGAACAGATAGGGACATAATCTGACTTAATTTTTAAGAGGATAATAGATTGTAGTGGGGCAAAGGAAAGACCTGTGAGGAGGGTCTTAGAATAGTCCAGGCTAGAGGCGATGGTGGCTTGGACCAGGGTGATGATAATCTGTATGAAAGGGCTGTACTCAGCATTGTAGATGGTCTGTGTCTTTCACCTTTCTGACCACCCATCCAAATCTCGAATGGCTGAGTGTGAAGCTAGAATGAACACAGAGTGGGTGGATGGGTGCAAGGGAATTTTGTGTCTATGTCAATGATCCAATGATCTGCTTTGGGCTCCTGGCCTCTAGTGAGGCTAATTGAGGGTTGATTCTGTGTGGATTACCAATGAACCAGTCTCTTGCGTTCTGGGATTCTGGAGAATATTAAGTATATTATTAGTACTTTGAAGATATGATACACTTAACATATGTGACATCTGGAATGGCTCATTTTTAATACTCTCTCCTCTATGTGACAAAATTATTTTCAGTAATAATCATGTACTAATCAGTACTAATAATTATTTTATTGATTTGTTTTTTTTAATTTTCAAATAATTAACAATGAAAAAGAAGAATAAACTTCAATTTTAAAGATATTCAAATTCAGTAACATCTCATGTATGATCTAAAATGTGTACTTATTGAACAAAAATACTACACTTTACAGTTCATATTGTCTTCTCTGCTTTATATTTTAAGCACAAATAAAAACTCCAATTGGTCACATAGATGACAGAATTGAAATAAATTACATTGTCTCTTTGACTTTACAATTGTTGTGCTATCATTGTTTACTTCAAATCTACTATTTAAATTCTGGAACATATAGTGCCAGAAGAATTTGCAGACATGAAATGCACCCAAAGCTTACCTTTCCAAAGTAAAATGAACTAAGGGAACACATGTAAAATCTGTGTGTATGTGGGAGGGTGGCAAATGTATAACTGGAATCAGCTGAATCAACTCTGAATCAACTTCCATGTAGAGTACAATATTATTAAAGGATAAGTAATCAAATTTGAAACTTCATGTATTGAATATATTACTAAAACTCAGTAATAACAACAATTGTTTAGAGCTTTGACCAACAAAAGATTTTTTTCAAGGAGGAGTATTTTGTTACTGGCATTATTTTAAATTGCTGGCGCATAGTGATAATAAAAGTACACTTTGACTTTTAGTCTTAAAAAAATTCTATAGCTAGTACACTCTTTCATTGCCTGCACTAAGGGTTTTCTACTCCTATTGCTCCACCCTTGGTATGGCACCGCTTTGGAGAATATGGAATCTTGAACTAATTCCATGCCAAATTTCATGTTACCTATATAAAAGCCACAACATTTGAGTTGGTGGAAATCTCTGCATAAGTAAGATACAATGACAACTGGTAAGTTTAACGGTTGATTTAATTCTGGTATGAATGACAGAAATCTATTCACACTGGCTTAAAACACACAGGTTTTATTCTTTCACATAAAATAGGTCAGAATATAGGCATATCTGGGCCAATATGGTACCTTCAGAAAGTCTTTAGGGACTTCTCTGCTCCACCATCCTTAGCATTTGGCTTTTATTCTTGAGGTTGCTCCATGATCCAAGATGGGTGTTGAAGCTCCAGAACATTTATTAACATCCACATTCTAGGTAGCATGAAGGGAGGGTAAAAGAGGAGGAAAAAGACTTGACCCTCCTTTTGAAAGAAGCCTTCCAGGAAGTCCTATTTAATACTTCTCCTTAAATCTAATTGGTAGGAACTGAGTCACATGAATGCTCCCAGCTGCAAGGGAAACTTGGAAATGTAGTTATGTAAACTGGCTGGTTATGTGCACAGCTAACAATCAGGGGCAAGGTTTCTGATTCAAAGGAAGAAGGGGCCATTGGAAGACAACCTGCAGTTATTGTCACAGTTAATCCACATGTATGTGTGCCAGTGTAGAAATGCAGAAACTTAGGGCTTGAACTCAGCTTTGGACTATGAGCCACAGCCTGATAGATGTGGCCAATAGTAAAAATACTGCCATCAATCTGGTGAAGTATCAATCAAAACTTGATGTGCCCTAGTCTTCCTTTACTTCCCCCCAGTGACAGTCTTCTTGTGAGACCAAGTGGATGGTGATATCCTTCACAGAGATGGGGAATGCAAAACGAAGAGGAGCATTTATAGAGGGGAGATGACAAGTACAGTCTGAGCCAAGTTGAGTCTGAGATGTTTAAACAGCCTCAAATGGGAGATATCCAATAGGCCAGTTGGTGATCTAAATATTGAGCTAAGAGGAAGATTGGGAGGCATTGGTCACAGTTGAAGTTCTGACAGTAGATGAACTACCAAGTAGTTTAAAATGCTGATCAGCCTGGGAAAGTGAGGGGTTAGATCAGAATTTGAGCTTTTTCCTTTTTGTGGTAGTCTCCTACCCTTGAGCAGACCCAGTCCATTCTGTTATCTACTTTCTGGAATTTCCATGGCAACAGTATAATTTCAGGCTTTACTTTCTACAGTGCTCATGTTGCTTCTGGGCTGCCTCAGCTGTAATGTTCAAGCTGGATGACATTGGGTATAATTTAGCCCAACTCCTTAGACCAAGGGTCAGTAAACTATAGCCTGACAGCCAAATCCAGCCCACAAACTAAGAAAGGTTTTTACATTTCTAAATAGTTGGGAAAAATTGAAAGAAGGACAATATTTTGTGATACACGTATATGAAATTACATGGAAATTTATATGAAATTCAAGTTTCAGTGTCCATAAATAAAGTTTTATTAAAACACAGCCATGCTCATTATGCCTTCATGATACAAAGGCAGATTTGAG
Source organism: Balaenoptera physalus (assembly GCF_965194825.1). Taxonomy (NCBI): domain Eukaryota; kingdom Metazoa; phylum Chordata; class Mammalia; order Artiodactyla; family Balaenopteridae; genus Balaenoptera; species Balaenoptera physalus. The sequence continues at coordinate 53,819,930 of NC_138903.1, read as the reverse complement.
TAGTTGTGACAGAGACCATATGGCCTGCAAAGCCTAAAATACTTATTATTTAGCCCTTTACACAAAAGGTTTGCAGGTCCCCTGCCTTAGAGCCGTAGGGTTACCATGGCAGTGCCTAAAGGGAGGGGGGCAGGGGCAGGCAGAAGTTCGGGTCTCCTACTTTTGATTTATCCAGAGCACCTGGGGTTTTGCTACATATGTTAGGTTGTTGCTTACGATTTTGGAAAAGGGTTTTGCTTTCTCTGTGTTCTCCCTACCTCCCACACAAAATATTTTAATACCACTCATTTTATAGATTGTGGAAACTGAGTCTCAAATAGGGAGGGTGCCTTACCCAAGACCACAAAGTGAGTATAACTGGGAAAAGTATCCCCATATCCAACTATACTTCAATTAAAAAGAAAAAAGAAAAGACACACCCAGAATAATTTTTGACCAAATGTATGGGCACCCTGTGGCCCAGTCAAGTTGATACATAAAATTAACCATCACATAGTTTCACTCATCTTCCCAGTTTGCTGTGAGAATCATATGTGTGAGTAGACAGGAAGGGGCTGTGTGAACTTTGTTGTTCTCTACCCATATGGGGAAGAATTATTATTCCTAACAGGACAGAGGGGATGTACACTTGGATGGGTAGAATATGATCTTTTCTACTGCCCTGAATTCAGCCCTCAGAAGATGAGACCCAACTTTACTCTTCTCTAAGTGCCAAGAGATCCAACAGGAATTTCATTCACAAGGAAATATCCCTCCCACCCCAGCCCAAGGCTTCCTGAATTCTCTGCTTGAGGAGGGACTGAAAAAGGCCCCCAAACAGCCCCATGACATGATGAGAGGAGCTTCTTCTTAGCCCATTGTTTTGAGAAGTTTGCTCATTGTGCTGTTTTTGGTGTGGGGGGGCGTTTTATGTGTGTGTGTGTTAGAATATGACTAGTTCTGCAAGTGATTAAACTGTTCAGTAATGGAAACTAGGCAGTGGGGGAAAATAAATGCATTCAGCTAGCTCTAAGAAGTCCTATTGCCATGAGGAAACATTTTGTCAAAGGGCCTGTGTGACATACTGGGGTAGTGACACTTAAGTTGAGTCAGCTATGTAGGGGAAAAATCCTAACAAATTTGGATTATAATAAAAAATAAAGGATGAGATAGTGAAGTTTGTGGGGAGTTTGAGAGAGGCAACAGGAATTGCATGTGCAAAGTCCTTAAGGCTGAGATAGTTTGGTATGCTTGAGGGATAGAAAGAAGGCCAGTATGGCTGGAGCACAGGCAGAAAAGGAGGCAAGTGGTATGATAGGAAGGCAGAAAGTCAGACAGGGACCAGCTCACACAGGACCTTGTAGGCCCAGGGAGCTTGCAGGCCCAGGGAAGGTGTGCATCAGCTATACTCAAAGACAGTATAGTTCTGTGTTTAATAGCACACTCTCAACCAGACTGCATAGATTCAAATTCTGACTCTGCCACTTATTAGTTTAGTGACCTTGGACATGTTACCTAACCTTTCTGTGCCTCAGTTATGCCCTCTGAAAAATGGGGATAATAATGGTACTATCCATAGTGTTATTGTGAAGACTGAGTAATGCTCAGAGTGTGCGTGATAGTGCTGGGCACTGACAAGTGCTATTTATTCTAAGTACAATAGGAAGCATTTGAAGCAGTAGAATGGTGTGATCTGCTTTATGATCTGAGAAGTTGACTTTTGCAGGCTATAGAGAATGGATTGAGGAGGGTGAAAATGGAGATGGCAAGCCCAGTTGAGATACTGCTGCAGAAATGAAGTCACTGGAGCTGAGGAGAGGAGGGCAGATTGGACAACAATTTTGGAGATAGAATCAATGGAAATTGGTGCTGGATTGAGTGAGAGAGGCATAGAACAAGGAAGAAATATGGAAGATGACTCCTAGGTTTCTGGCTCTGCCACTGACTAGCTGTGTGATTTGGGGCAAGGGATTTAACCATTCTAAGCTTTAGTTTCCTTATATATTAGTCAAGGTTCTCCAGAGAAACAGTACCAGCAGGATATGTGTGTGTGTGTGTGTGTGTACACACACAGTTGACCCTTGAACAACACAGGTTTGAAATGCGTGTGTCCACTTATGTGTGAATTTTTTTTCTTCCAAAAATATGGACTGCAGTACTATATGATCCATGGATGTGGAACTGTGGATATGGAGGAGGGCTGTCTGTAAAGTTATACGTGGATTTTCAACTGTGCTCTTGCTCAGCGCCCTTAACTCCTGCATTGTTCAAGAGTCAACTTTATAAATAACTAAACACACACACACACACACACAGAGGTAGACAGAGAGAGGGAGAGAGAGAGATTTATTTTAAATAATTGGCTCACGTGATTGTGGAGATGCAAATCCCAAATCTGTAGGGTAGGCCAGCAAGCTGGGAAGAGTTGCAGTCTGAGTCCAAAGGCCGTTTGCTGGCAGAATTCCTTCTTGCTAGAGGGAGGTCAGTCTCTGTTTTATTAAGGTCTTCAACTGATTAGAAGAGGCCCACCCATATTGTGAAGTATAATCTGCTTTACCCACAGTCCACTGATTTAAATGTTGATGTCACCCAAAATAATACCTTCACAGAAATATCCAGAATAATGTTGACCAAATATCTGGGCATTGTGGCCCAGACAAATTGACACATACAATTAACTATCACAACTTACCAGTGAAACTGAAATAATAGTAGTACCTGGTCATTGGTACTATTGTAAATATGAAATTAATCTATGTAAAGCACTTGGTACAGTGTATTTCACATAGCAAGGTTTCAATTAATGATCATCTTTATTATTTTAATACAATAATAATCCCTCACTTTTTTTGGTATTTTGCATTTTCAAAGCACCTTCACATATGTGAATTTATGTGGGCATCACAACACTCTTTATACTTAAAAATTGGGGAAACTAAGACTGGGAGAGATGAAGTATCTTTTCCACACATCTATCTTCAAACAGAGCCAGGATGAGAAATAGATCTGTAATTCTATAGTAGTTCCTTGAGCGTTACTCTCCCCGCTTGCCAGGAGTGGATGTTTGCTTGGCTTCCTTCATTCCAGAGGTAAGGGGTATCAGCAATAAGATCATGAATGCAGTAGGGCTTGAGGATAATAGCTAACATTTACCAAGCCAGCGTTCACCTTGTGCCAAGCACTGCACTGCTCTAAGTCTTTTGCATGTGTATCTAGTTTAATCTTCCCAACAATCCTATGAGGTAGGCATGAAACTGCCAGGTAGGTTGTGGAAGAGAGCAGGACCCTCAGGCCACATGCTGAGAACTCAAATGACTTTTGCCCCTTCCTCCCTCACCATTATAAATACCAGAGATTGTGAAAACTCAGGGAACCCATTTGAGTGTTTGTGAGACAAATGTATTTGGGTGTGTAAAGGTCAATGAAGCCTGGCAGAATGCCTTTTGTGTACATAGCAGGCACTCCTGTGAATATTTGTGGAATGGATGAGTGAACTGATGAAAGAGAAGAACCTCAGGCTGCCTGTAGCCAACCATGCCTGAAGCTGGCCCTAGAAAAGGCAGAGGCATTTGCAGTAAATGTTCCTTTTTGCAGAGGTAAGATGTCCCTGAACCAGCCAGGCAGTTAGGTTAAGGGAACAGGCTGAAATGGGAAGCTTCAGAAGTCCTTCCTGGGAAAATTGCTTAACTCTTCTGGATATCAGGTTACTAATATGCAAAATGGGGCCATTCTCTCTCTCTCTCTTTCCCCCTCTCCCCCTCTCTCTCCCTCCCTCCCTTCCTCCCTCTCTCTCTCCCCCACACACATGCACACAGCCACATAGACACTTAATTCACTTACTTAATAATATTTATTGAGCATCTGCTATGTACCAGGCACTGTCCTAGGCACTGAATGGTGAACAAAACGGACAAAAATTCTGTCCTTGTGGAATGGATTTTCTACTAGGGTAGATACATGCTAAGCAAATGATTCCAAAAAGCATATACTATGTTCTAAGTGCTAAGGAGAAAAAATACAGCAGGGAAGAGGGATAAGAAGTATGTGTAGGGGGGGTTAAAATTTTAGTTTCCTATTTCTAGCTGCACTTCCCTCACAAGGTTGCAATGAGGTTGAAATGTGATAAAAGGCCTATTTAAGAAGCTGTGAAGTTCTATTTAAATGTAAGCTGCAGTTACTCTTGGGGGATAATTTTTCTTGATTCTTATTTGCTGTTCTCTTTTCCATCATCAGTGCAGTAAGAGTTCTGGTCTAGAGGACAAGAAACTCGGGTTATAGTCCTGGCCCTGGCATGACAGTTTATTAAAAATCCCAAATGTATAGAACTTTACAGATTCCAAAGTACTTTTCCCAGAACTGGGTTTTCTGGCTTTTAATTCTTTGTTCTTTCCATTCTCCCATGAAGTGGTGAGAGCTAAGTCACTTTCCTTCTGAGAAGCAGAGTGTTGCCCTTATGTAAAGTGGGAACTATTACCCCTCACTCCTTGCCAGCCTTCTTGGGCTGTTGTGAGGTGCAAACCAGATAATATCATAAAATGAGCCTGTAAGCACTGTTTGCTGTGATCGGGAGAATTGGTACTCCTGCTTAAGTGACTTATTTTGTACTTCATAAACTGGTTATATGTATGGAGAGGGGAGAGTGAGCCTTCAGGACTGAGGGCAACTTTCTTTCCTTTCACAGAAGCTGCTAAGGATAGCAGAGGAATCAATGAACCTCAGCACCTCCCAGAAATAAGAACAGTTATACAGAAACATTTAGCATCTCATGATGGAGTGGCAACCACTGGTGTGCAGCCCCTTTTCACCACTCTGCTTTAGAGAAGTGGGAACCAGGACTAATCTTCTGACATTTAATACAGAAATGACTCATGACCTTTAAAGACCTCCACTTGCTGCTTAGATATGATCTCATTCAGAATGCTGGAGGTGAGATGGGGAGCACTGAATAAGTAGAATCTTCATTTAGTATCCCCCTCACCTTTTTCTACTATAACAATTCTTCTTTTCTTAACCAAATGTTTTAATCCATAGAGCACTTTCAAATTCATGATTTCATCATCTTTTTGGTAGGCATTATTTGTTTCTTCTATTTATAGATGAGGAAACTGAGGCTCAGAAAATATATTTTTTGCCTAAAGTTGGGGGCAAAGATAATATTCAAACTCTCAAATAATAGTAATTGTTAGCATTTACTGAGCATTACTATGTGCCAGGCATTGTTCTAAGCGCTTTACATGTATTCACTTATTAAACCCTCACCAAGAGCCGTAAGAATCTCTCTGTTTTTCATGTGAGGAAACTACAGTACTGAGAGTCTGGGGCTTGCTTAAAGTGAAGGGCAGAATGAGTACCAGGGCATTATACCATTCTCCCCATTTTAAAGATGAGAAAAGTGAGGCTCAAAGCATTAAGTAACTTGCTCAAGGTCATACAACCAACAATTGTCAGAACTAAGGTTGAAGCTCAGCAAGCTGACTCTAATCCCTGTGTTCTGAACTCTCAAGCTATACTGCTTCCTTCTAAGTGTAGGGCTCTTTGTAGTCGGGTTAATTGAAGCAGAGAGAAAGAGAAAGGGGGAGGGAGCTTATTAAGATCACAAAGCATGGGCTTCCCTGGTGGCACAGTGGTTTGGAATCTCCCTGCTAATGCAGGGGACACGGGTTCGAGCCCTGGTCTGGGAAGATCCCACATGCCGCAGAGCAACTAGGCCCGTGAGCCACAACTACTGCGCCTGCGCGTCTGGAGCCTGTGCTCCGCAACAAGAGTGGCCACGATAGTGAGAAGCTCGCGCACCACGATGAAGAGTGGCCCCCACTCACCACAACTAGAGGAAGCCCTCACACAGAAACGAAGACCCAACACAGCCAAAAATAAAAAAAAAATAAAAAAAGTCAACACCAAAAAAATTAAAAAAAAAAGATCACAAAGCATATTTAACATTTTTAAAATTTAATTTTTAATGAATATAACAGTCACATGGTTAAAAAATCAAACAAACTATTAATATGTATACAATGGATGAGCCCTCTCCACCCAGGTTCCCCCATTAGAGGTCACCAGAATTTCTTTATGTAGATATAAGCAGATACAAAAATATTTTCTTATTTTCTTTCTTTTTCACCCCCAAAATCACACATTTTATATACTATTCAGCATATTTCTTTTTACTTCCTTTACTGAAGTATAATGAACTTACAGTATTATATTAGTTTCAGGTGTACAACGTAGTGATCCAATATTCTTATACTTTACAAAGTGATCACAACGGTAAGTCTAGTTACTATCTGCCACCATACAATGTTAATAATGTTACAATATTATTGACTATATTCACTATGCTGTACATTACATCACCATGACATTTATTTTATAATTGAAAGCTTGTGCCTCTTAATCTCCCTCACCTATTTCACTCATCCCCTCCCCCCCTCCCCCCTCCCCACCCCTACAATCACCAGTTTTTTTCTCTGTATCTATGAGTCTGTTTCTGTTATGTTGTGTTTGCTCATTTGTTTGTTTTTTAGATTCCACATATAAGTGAAATCATACAGTATTTTTCTTTCTCTGTCTGACTTATTTCACTTAGCATAATACCCTCTAGGTCCATCCATGTTGTCACAAATGGCAGGATTCCATTTTTCATGGCTGAGTAATATTCCCCATTTTCTTTATCAATCCATCTATTGATGGGCACTTTAGGTTGATTCCATATCTTGGCTCTTCTAAATAATGCTGCAATGAATATAGGGGTACATATATCTCTTCAAATCAGTGCTTTTTTTTTACTTTGGGTATATACCCAGAAGTGAAATTGCTGGGCCACGTAGAAGTTCTATTTTTAATTTTTTGAGGAACTGTTTTCTATAGTGGCTTTACCAACTTACATTCCCACCAACAGTGCACAAGGATTCCCTCTTCTCCACATCCTTGCCAACAGTGTCAGTTGTTGTCTTTTTGACGACAGTCATTCTGACAAGTGTGAGGTGATATCTCACTGTAGTTTTGATTTGCATTTCCCTGATGATTAGTGATGTTGAGCATCTTTTCATGTGTCTGTGAGCCATCTGTATGTGTTCTTTGGAAAAATGTCCATTCAGGTCCTCTGCCCACTTTTCAATCAAGTTGTTTCTTTTTTTTGATATTGAGTCTTGTGAGTACTTTGTACATTTTTATATTAACCCCTTATCAGATATATAATTTACAAATATCTTCTCCCATTCAGTAGGCTGCCTTTTCGTTTTGTTGATAGTTCCTTCACTGCACAAAAGCTTTTCAGTTTCATGTAGCCTCATTTGTTTATTTTAGCATTTGTTTCCCTTGCCTGAGGAGACATCTCCAAGAAAATATTGCTGAGACTGATGCCAAAGAGCATACCACCTATGTTTTCTTCTAAGATTTTTATGGTTTTAGGTCTTACATTCAAGTCTTTAATTCATTTTGAATTTATTTTGGTATATGGTGTGAGAAAGTAGTCCAGTTTGATTCTTTTACATGTAAATGTCTAGTTTTCCCAACAACATTTTTGAAGAGGCTGTTGTTTTCCCCATTGTATATTCTTGCCTCCTTTGTTGTAGGTGAATTAACTATATAAGGGTCAGCTTATTTCTGGGCTCTCCAATATATTCCATTGATGTATGTGTCTGTTTTTAATGCCAGCACCATACTGTTTTGATGACTGTAGCTTTGTAGTATAGTTTGAAATCAGGGAGTGTGATACCTCCAGCTTTGTTCTTTTTTTCTCAAGATTGTTTTGGGTATTTAGAGTCTTTTGTGTTTCCATACAAATTTTAGAATTATTTGTTCTAGTTCTGTGAAAAATGCCATTGGTATTTTGATAGGGATTGAATTGAATCTGTAGATTGCCTTGGATAATAGTAACAATACTAATTCTGCATATTTCTTTTTTGCACATAATGTATCTTTGAGATATCTCCATATCAGTCCACAGAGAGCTTCAGAAGTCTCATCTTGGCCCTCACAAATATCTACAAGCCTCTATCCATCTGTGTGTCCTGTACACATCTTTTCTTTACCAATCTTTGGTAGTGTCCAACCCTCTTTACATCTTCACTCAGAGCCTCACTGCTAGACTACCTTGGACTTCTATAGAAAATACAGTTCCTAAGTCAAATCCTTAGACTCCCTCTGACACATAATCCAGCATCTTACAAACTCCCTAGTTGAACTAATCCCCTCCCCTCCTACTGCAGTTTCAACTTATTCCTATCATCTACCTACCTACCTATCTACCGATCTACCTGCTTATCTATGTAATGCTTGTCAGGCATCTATTCTGAGCAAAACTCCACGTTTAATTTGATGATGAATGCTTAGTGTCCTTACTGCTCAGCAGTTTTCAGTTTAAATGAAGCCTGTAAATAAATAAACTTGGACATAGGAGTCAGAAGGGTAGCTGGTTGAATGAGTCATGAGGCCCCAAAATGGAACTGTCCAGGAGATTAGGCTCCAAAACTAAACACTAGTCCTCAGGGAAGCGTTCACTGCCCATCCCAACCTTGAATTGATGCATTATTGGGTTTGACTTTCCCAGAAAGATATTGAGCCTGATATGAAAGCATTGTACTTCCTCTGAAGGGGCTTTTAGACTCGCTGCTCTTTTCCAACCAGTCTTTTCTAACCTGAGTAGAGGCAGGTTGTTTGACCCACTAGCTTGCTTGAAATAGAACTGCAATAAGCACCTCCCCCCCACCCCAAAAAGAGAGAAAGAAATAGGCCTGAGATAGATGCATGCAAAGGAACTGGAGGAAATTGCTGTTCCTGGGTATTTATTCAGAGATGTATTCAGTCTTTGTCCACAGGAGGGTGGTATAGGCAATTTTTCTTGAGGGAAGGGCTTCCTTCTTAGTGGCGGTCTAGAATGGCTTCTGCCAACAAGGAACAGAAAACCAAAGAGGTCCTGAAATTCTCAGCCTGTAACCTGGGAACTTTTAGTCCCTTTTGGAGAAGTTCTGACTAACGAAGGCCCTTGGAGGAGGGCAGGCAGGGCAAAGGTTGGTATTCACAGGCTACAGCAGAGAATAATTCCATGATACATTTCCTCTACGTCCTACATTGTGAATCAGCAGGACTATGATTTGGTCTTCATTCATTCATTCATTCATTCATTTACCATTTAGTTATTTAATCATTTAAAAAATATTTATTGAATTCCAAGCACTGTTCTAGGTGCTAGAGATACAGCAATGAGCAAAACAGTCTCTACCTTCATGGAACTTACACTTTATAAAGGGAGAAAATAAACCAATAATTATATAACATTTCAGGGCTAGAAAGAAAAGCAGGATAATGGAATAGAGAGTGATGGCGTGGTTCAGTTTTAGAGAGGGTGGTCAGGGATGGACTCTTTTTGAAGAGATGTAATTAGAGCTAAACTTCTAGATAGCTAGGAGAAAAGTCCTCAGGCAGAGTCAAATTCTTAATCCTGTGTCTGATTTTCCCCGTAAAATGCCACCCCCACAACCACACAATTATATGCAACTTTATTCTTTAACTTAAGCTAATCACTCAGTAATTCCTCAGTAATTCCTCAGAGTACCCCACTTGGGACCAATTCCATACCTGCCACAACTTTGGCAAGGCTGTTGAAATTTTAAAACAACCGATGCTTTATTTTAAGTTACAACTGAAAACAAGTCATAGCCTTTTGAGTTTTAAGAAGTTTAAGGACTTGTTTGAGGTCATACAATTACCAAGAAGCAGAGGCTGGATTTACATCCAAAAGTTCTAGCTTTTCTTCCACTGCTTATTTCACTTTGCCATGAGCTTCTCAAGGCATTGTGGGGGCACAGCAACACATGCAAGTATCAGCCATTTTAGGTGAACATGAGTTCACAGGTAGTTCTTCCTAAGATCCAGTGTTTAGAATAAGGGAGGTGACAGTTTCACCATACTCCCCATTGTCACTCCCACCTGGATATGTGTTCTGAGGGATGTATGGACAAACTGACAAGCAACCAGCCTGGGGAGGGGACTGTAAACCATGCCACCAGTGGAATAGCTTAAAGAAATGGTCATGTTTATCTTGGAAAACACGTGTGTGTGTGTGTGTGTAAGGTGGGCATTCAGGAGGAATAAGAGTTTGAAGCCATGATAGATGTCTTCAAACACTTAAGAAGACTATTGCTTAGAAGGATAGACCTTTTTTGCATCGCCCAGAGGATAGCACTCTAACAAATGGACAGAAGCCATAGTATAGTGAATTTTAGCTCAAAATGAATAATGGCTTTGGAAGCTTCAGGGTGAGTTCTTTTTTGTTACTGAAAATACTCCAGTGGCTGCTGAACAAAGCTCATCAGAGAGAGTGGAGAAAAAAAGGTGGGCTTTGGAAATAGATCTCAGTTTAAACCTTGCAATTGCTACATCCTACTTGTATGGCTATGAGCAAATGATGTAAACATTCTTAACCTTAGTTTTCTACTGTTTAAAATAGCAATAACAATTACTTCTTTTTGGGCTTCTGGGAAGAATTAAATAAAATGACATGTTGAAAAGCCTAGCACCATGCTTGCCCAAAGTAGATGTTTCCTCCTCCCCCTCCACTCCCCCTACCCCATCACATATACTGTAGAGAGAATTCCTACAAAGGGAGGTTGGAAGGAAATAACCTTTTTTTCCCATTTCAAGTATGAAATTCTATGATTTGTTCTATAATCATCAACAACAACTTTATTCATTATCTGATTGTGCTTAGGATATTTTACTGTATGACATTGAAATTATGTGTGTTTGTGACTCTTTTCCCTACTAGACTGTAAGTTTCCCGAGAGGCTCTCTGTACCCCTTAGCTGTCAAAATAACTGCTTATTGAATTTAACTTATTTGGGGGGTGTGGTGATCTCTGTGCTGAATAACTGAACTAACCAAGAGTTTCTGTCCTCAAGGAACTGATTCTCCTAAATAGAGCTGACATTCATGAATGTGCAAGAGCATCTAGTCATATAGGTAACCAAGAACATGAACAGACAGGATTCAATATCTTCAGGCTGCCTGTGGCAAATATCAGGGATTATCAGGTGGCTGAGGTGGGAGTTGGATGGCAAATAAGCGAGTAACAGTAGGGGTCAGGACAAAATGTGGAACATTCCTTGGGTGTGCTTACTGACAGAAGTGGGGCTTTGGGAGCTGTTTGAACCATGAGGGGCAAAGGACAACCTGGTACTGGCTTTTCCCTGAGAGAAGGCAAATATTTAAGACCTAGATATCTTATACCTGGGTGGTAGGCCATTGGGACTCCAGTCAGGATATTGAAACAGTTTATTCCTGTGACCCAGGAGACATCATGTCAGATGCTATTGGAAGGTGGAACATGTGTCACCTAGTGGCATTTATACAGCATAGTGTTGAAAAGCATAGGCTCTAGAGCCAGACTGGTTTGGGTTTGCATCTGGACGCTACCACTGACTAGCCATGTGACCTTGGGCAAGTTATTTAAACACTATGCCTCAGTCCCCTCACCTGTAAAATAAGGACGATAATAGTATCTTCCTCATAGGGTTGTTGTGAGAATTAAAATAATTAATATATGTAAAGGGCTTAGAACAGTGCTCAGAGTAAGTACTCTATAAGTGTTAACTCTTATTATTATTATCTAATGAGGGCCCTTTGGATCCTGAGAAATATACTGGGTGCTTATAGTAATTTCAATGTGAGTTTGGGAACATTTATATTCCAGACTATCTCATGGAGTGATTAGTTCCTCAGCAGTGGCTGGGATAGAAATAGTGATAGCATCTGGCTCAAAGAGATGAAAGAACTTCCCACCAACTGAGATTGTCCCAAAGACTAACAGGTTGTCTTAGGAGAGAGGAACCTCACCATTGTTGTGTGTGTTGGAGCTAAAACTGGATGAGGATGTTGCAGAAAAGATTGAAGGATGGAATTGGGGTTTTGCTATACCAAGAGATTCTGTGATTCCTTGATACTTAGCAGAAGGGCTGCCTTTGAGGTTGGGGCAGTGCTTTTTTATTTTGTAACTTTTTATTTTATATTGAAGTATAGTTGATTAACAATGTTGTGTTAGTTTCACGTGTACAGCAAAGTGATTCAGTTATACATATACATGTATCTATTCTTTTTCAAATTCTTTTCCCAATTAGGTTGTTACAGAATATTGAGCAGAGTTCCCTGTACTATACGGTAGGTCCTTGTTGGTTATCCTTTTTTTTTTAGACATCCAGAATAAATTTTAATAAAACTATTAAAGTGACTATTAATGTTATTCCAGCATATGCCAAACTGATCACTAAGATGTTGATAGCTTTTCTACATTAGTTTGCTAAGGCAGCCACAACAAAGTACCACAGACTGGGTGATTAAACAACAGAAATGTATATTCTCACAGTTCTGAGCCTGAGATCAAGGTGTTGGCAGGGTTGGTTTCTTTCGAGGCCTCTCTCCTTGGCTTGCAGATGGCTGCCTTCTTGCTTTGTGTTCAGATGGTCATCTCTCTGTGGGTGCACCTGTTGGTGGGGCAGTGTTTCTTGAAATGTGGGAGCCTCATCTAATTTTTTGAAATTGTGAACAGAGTTGAATGGTCACCTTATGCAGAAAGCTAACCGCAAATAGGCTGGGATCAAATGTCATGTTCCAAAGTCTGAAATCTCTCAGAAGTACTTTCGAGATTCAAGAAATACGAGTTTTGGTTTCTGCTGTGCCAGAAATTAGTTGTGTAATCTTGTGTAGCTTACTTTCATTCTCTGGGCTTCAGTTTCCTAACCTAGAACATGAGGGTTTAGAGTACATTTTCTCTGAGGTCTCATCATGTCTTGCCTTCTGTGGTTGGAAGATACAATTCTCTGAGAAGAAACAAGTGGATGAAGGAGACATTCGTGCATTCAACAGATGTTTATGAAGCACCTGCTAAGTGTCAGGCAAAGGACACCAGATTGGCAAAGCATTGTATGCCATGCTGCAGAAGTTCCCTAAAAGGCAGTGGGGAGCCATGGAAGGCCTTTGAGCAGAGGAGCTGTATAACCCAGGGTTTAGCTGCAGAAATTAAATTGATCTAGTTTTTTCAGCAGAGTTTTAATATAGAAAATTGGGTGCTTACAAAATTTGTTGAAGGGCTGAAGGGACAATGTTTAGACTGGGCCTCCAGGAGTGACTCCCAGAACAACACCAGAGGAGCTGTTTTCTCTGCCACAAGCAGGAAGGTGAGGCATCAGGAGCTTTGGGAACACTTCACCTGATTTGCAATCTAGGAATTAGGAATCTGCCACTGCCGTAACTATTGACTAGAGTAACATTATGCCTTCCAAATCCTCAGTAGCAAAATAAATAAATAAATAAATAAATAAAATTGTTAAAAAGTCTCATTCCCTGCTTGTACAAAGACACAAAGCCAGTGTCCAGACACTGGGACCTATGGAAATGTAGCACGGCTGCAGAAAACCCTAAAACCCCACCACTCTACTTGTCACCAGAAACAGCAGAAGTATGGTTTCTGCATTATCACTTTTCTTCCAAATATTGTGCATATGCATATGATTGGCAGAAATAAATCACATCCAGAACACTGGATGCAAAGGAGTCTGAGAAATGACAGGTTGTTGTTGTTGTTGTAGTTTTTGGTTTTTAGCTTTTCAGCAATATAGGAAGGCAGGCTAGAAGGGGGGTGGCATGGATCCGCAGCAACCAATATATAGTATCCACCATAGAATTGATAAGGGCAGAACTGCTTTTGAAAGAGATAATTTGTTCAGGAGAGTAGAAGCTGAACTGGGGAGAGAGAGCTGCACAAGAGACCACAGTGCTGGCAGCAGGGAGAGAGAGGGAGGACACATTCCTTAAGGAGAAAGAGAATCATCAAGACTTAGAGACTGGTTGGCTAGTAGCAAGGTGAGGGAGAAGCAAGACTTATGGGTATCTTCTTGGTTTTAGGCTAGTTCTGTGTGTGACATTCCTAAGGGACAGGGATCTCAGGGGAAAGAGGAAGCTGGCAGGGGTGAGAGAAGATGACTTCACTTTTGGACTTATCAAGTCTGAGATTCTTGTGAGATATTCAGGAGGAGATGTCCAGAAGGCAGTTGGAGATTCATCTCTGGAGTTCAAGAGAGCTACCTAGGGGTTATCAGCAGAGAATTGTAAGCTCCCTGCAGGCAGGGACCTATTTTATTCCCCCACTGGTGTCCTGTAACTTTGTTGAAAGGAGGTACATCAGTGTGTAATGTAGGTGGTAGGTAGTTAAAGCCTTGGGAATGGATAGGTCCATCATTCAGTGCAAGTATGGAATGAGAAGAAAAGGGGGCTGAGATTAGAAGAACTTTGAGAAATCATGCCCTTAATGACTAAATGAAGAAGAACCCAAGCAGGAAGTAAAGACAATATAACCAGACAGGTCATGTGGATGGTGTCCCCAAGGCAAATGGAGCATTTCAGGAAGGAGGAAGGCATCAATGGAGTCAAGAGGGAGAAAAGTCAGGGAAGAAAAAGATGGAAAATTGGCCATGAGATTTAGCAACAAGTTGGTCATTTGTTTATATTCACGAGAAGTTGCAGTTTCTTATGGGATGATGGGAGTGAAAGTCAGGCTGCAGTGGGTTGAAGGGTCAATAGATGGTGATGTGGAGAAAGGATAAGATTGCACTTTCAAAGGCAAGGAGAAAGATTCTAGTTGTTTACATTTTGGTACTGTCCTGATCACCAGTATCTGTCTCAACATAATCTAGAAGAGTGGCTTTCAAACTATGTTGACCATTGCCTGCTGTAAGAAATATATTTTACATCACAACCTAGAACATTTATATTTATATGTAAATAAAACAAAAGCTTCATTAAACAGTATTTATCCTAACTATATGGGTATTTCATATAAATGAAATCATATAAAAGCCTTTTGTGTCTAGCTTCTTTCACTTAGCATATTTTTAAAGTTCACCTATGTTTTAGCATATAACAGTACTTCGGTTTTTTATGGCTGAATAATATTCCATTGTGTGCATATACCACATTTTGTTTATCCATTCACCAGGTGATGGACATTTGAGTTCTTTCTATCTTTTGGCTATTGTGAACAATGCTGTTATTCATGTTCATGTACAAGTTTTTGTATGGCATGTTTTCATTTCCCTTAGGTATATACCTAAGGGTGGAATTGTTGGGTCGAATGGTAACACCATGTTTAAGTTTTTGAGGAACTGCCAGACTGTTTGCCAAAGTGGCTTCATCATTTTACATTCCCACAGCAGTGTTATGAAGGTTCCAATTTTTCCACATCCTTCCCAACACTTATTATCTAGCTTTTTGATTATAGCCATCCTAGCGTGTGTAAAGTGGTGTCCCATTACAAATACGTTATAGTAAACATCCTTCATTTGCATTTCTTGCATTTGATTTGCATTTTCCTGATGACTAATATATTGAGCATCTTTCCATGTGCTTATTGACCGTTTCTTTGGAGAAGTGTTATTCAGATCCTTCGCCAATTTTTAAACTGAGTTATTTTTCTTTATATAATTGAGTTGTAAGAGTTCTTTATGTATTCTAGATACAAGTCCCTTATCAGATATATAATTTGCAAGTATTTTCTTCCATTCTGTGGATTCTCTTTTCATACTCTTGATAGTGTCCTTCAAAGCACAAAAGTTTTTTAATGTTGATCAAGTCCAATTTATCTATTTTTTTTCTTTTGTTGCTTGTGCTTTTCATGTCAAATCTAAGAAACCATTACCAAATCCAAGGTCACAAATATATACCCGTATTCTCCCCCTTTCGTTAAACTTAGGCACAATATCATTTATAATTAATAGTGATTCCTTAATATTATCAGGCTGTTCAAATTCCCATTTGTCTCATAAATGTCACAAATGTGTGTGTGTATGCACACATACACAAGTTCCACCTGAATCAATAACACTTTTTTCTCCCTATTTACTTGCTAAAGAACCAGGTTGTTGGCCCTGTAGTTTTTTACAGTCTGTATCCCCGTATTGCAATTAACATGTTTTTCTGTCTCCTGTGTGGCCTATAAATTGATAGCTGGATCTAGAAGCTTGATCTGATTCAGGATTTTTTGTTGTTTTGGCACAAATCATTCGTAGGTAATGTGATGAGTCAAAATTTTAAAGTGAACATTTCTTTAGGTTTTATTCTATCTTGTAAGGCTAGGGGCCATTTTGCTTATGACCTGCATTCACTCAGAATTTCCAGTCACTTAGTTAAAATGGGTGACTGTCCTAGGCTCAAAGATTTCTAGAGAATAGAGAGCAATTCTCATTCCTCTTCGAGTCTATAGTATGCTGGAAATTCCAGAAATTAATTTGTTCTATCCCTGGATAATCTAGTTTCTTGCCCCTCTCCACCAATATCTATGTGTTCATGTTTACAGTTCTAGAATGTAAGAGTAAGAAGGGCCCTTAGAGATCTTCTGTATAAGTTAGTCCTGGATTTTTGAGGGCCCAGGAGCCTGCTATATATTTTTTTTTTCTGAGGTGAGGGTTCGGAGGTTTCACTGAATTCTCAGATAGGTCTAAGTCCTCATGTGGCAGAAGGGAGATGGAGGCCCATAGAGGGGAATGGAGTTGCCCAAAAGTCATACAGCAAGCTTGAGGTAGGGCTAGAAGTAAATCTGAAAACTTCCTGTCTCTAGTCCAGGGTTTTTCCCCAAGTTTCGGACACCAGGTCACCAACACAGAACAGGGCAGTGATTTCAAGCAGACTGCAAGTTTTGTAGAGGGTTTTCCACTGCAAAGCTGTCTTCTCTTCCTAGTACCCGGTATGCTGGAAGAGTGCAAGCTGTCATAGTGTAAAGAAACCATAAGTAGGAAAGGAAATCTGACCTGCAAGTGCAGAGATATCAGAGAAAGACAAACAGAATTGGATTTTGGATAATTTGTTGAGTGTCCTTGTGGTTCTGTACACAGCACTGATTTGCTGAACTTATATAGCTAATTGTGAGTCGCCTATAAATACTTAGACAGTGGCCTAAAGGCATCTTTGCTTCCTCCTTGGCCCAGGCTCCAAACAAAGTGGCTGCAAAGGATCCCTTTTTCCCCCTGTTCCTTTTCCCTCCTCC